>NC_136815.1:89447684-90047684 GCF_951394365.1 Tetrao urogallus
GAGGTTGAATTGTGTCATTAAAGACTAGATTGCTTCTCTACTCTCATTTCTTTCTTCTGCTCTCATTATTGTTTCCAAATGTCAACCCACCCCCACCATGTGCACTAAACCATGTCCATAAGTGCCACATCCACATGTTTCTTGAACGCCTCCAGGGATGGTGACACCACCGCCCCATTGGGCAGCCCGTTCCAAGACTTGGCCACTCTTTCAGAGAAGAAATCTTTCCCAATATCATCCTGAACCTGCCCTGTCACAACTGGAGGCCATTCCCTCTCATCCTAGCTCTGCTTATGGACCCACAATCTTTCAGTTCTCCAGTGTGGTCAATTATTAATGTGATATTTTTAGTTTTGTACATGACTATGCAAGATAAATCACGTGAACCTATCTTAGCCCTAACTGTTCAGAGAATGAAGTAAGGATAACATTCTGTTCATTCCTTCTCTGAGGAATACAGGAAAATAAGATGGAGGTTATCTATGCTGAAGTTCCCCATGAATCTGAGGCATGAAATAAATGAAAATACCACAATCAATCATTTGAATATATAGGAATATTTAGACAGTGTAATTGCTGAGGCTGGAATTTAGCCAGGATGCCAAGGCTGAACATATTTCCTTCTACAAATACTACCACGAATCCTTTCCCATCTGCCTGTGGCCAGGACCTGATTTCTTTGCATGTGTTACAGCAATCTGTCATCTCCTTTCAGTCTTATTCTAAATTAAGAATGACATATTACATACAAATCATAGACTTGCATTATCAACAGCTCATAGAACAGTCTTCAACATAATCAGTGTAAGTAATTTACCAGATAAAAGAATGTTAATAGCAAGTACAGTATAATTTATGTGGACACAAATTGTACCTATCTTTCAGAAGAAAAAATGCACTGCTGTGCACAAAAAGTGGATCAAGAACAAGGTCAAGTGTAAGCACTTCTGTTTAACATGCACAGCCGGAAAACAGCAGGCGGAGCTTTCAAAGACAGAGGAAAATTACACCCAATAAAGTTATTATAAATAATTGCTGTTTTTTCTCTCCTAGTGGTTCTGATATGAGCAAGGCAGTTATAAATGGAAGACCCATTCATTAGAAGGCATTTGATGAAGGCCTTCTCATTTCAAGAAGTTAGAGTTGAAAGTTTACAATTTGTACCACAAAGGAAATGGACATTTTAGTTAGCTAAGTGTCTTAGCTAGCATGTGTAAGTATGTATGTAAAATACTGTTCCAAGAGATTTTTTTTCCTTTTTGTTGCATCTCAGTTATACGTGTCCTGAATGTGAACAGAGGTGAAAAATTGTCTTCAGAATCATAGATTCCTTAGAGTTAGAAGGCACTTTAAAGGTCACCTAGTCCAACACCCCTGCAGTGAACAGGGACATGCACAGCTAGGGTAGGTTGCCCAGGGCTTGGTCCAGCCTTGCCTTGAAAGTCTCCAGGGCAAGACGTCCACCATATCTCTAGGCAGCTTGTTCCAGTGCCTCTCCACCCTCAGTGTAAAAGACTTTTTCCTTATATTTAATCTAAATCTACTCTCTTTGAGCTTGAAGCCATTCCCCTTGCTCTGTCACCGCAAGCCCTGCTAAAGAGTCTGTCCCTTTCTTTCCTACAACTCCCCTTTAGGTATTGAAAGGTCACTATCAGGCCACTTCAGAGCCTTCTCTTCTTCAGGCTGAGCAGCCTCAGCTCTCTCAGCCTGTGCTCATGGGAGAGGTCTTCCATCCCTTGAATCATTTTTATGGCTCATCTCTGGATGCACAGCAGCAGGCCTATGTCTCTCCTGTACTGATGACTCCACATCTGGATGCAGTACTCCAGGAGAGGCCTCAACAGCACAGAGTAGAGGTGCAGGATCACCTCCCTTGACCTGCTGGCCATAATTCTTTGGATGCAGCCTAGAATACAGTTGGCTTTCTGGGGTATGAGGGCACCCTGTTGGTTCACGTCCAACTTCCTATCCACCAGTATCCCCAGGCATTTTTCAACAGTGCTGCTCTCAATCCTTTCATCCCCCCGGATTGTATTTGTAGTGAGGGTTGGCTCAACCCAGATGTGAGATCTTCTATTTGGTTTGTTGAACCTCAAGAGATTCACCTGGGCCCTTTGGATTTAAGGAGATAACAGTGTGTACAGTGTGCTAGGGTTGGGTTTGGTACTAAGAGGTGAGTATTTTCCAGATATTTACAAGGGTTTGGGATTAGTAAATTGCAGGAAAGATTACGCTGCATGTAGGCTCTTTTTTCTCTCCTCTTCATTACTTTCTCTTATAAGCAGAAACATTGAAGCAAACCATTCAGAAGCACTATGTTTCGGGTTGTTTTTTTTGCTAGTATCTAATCGTAAAAATTCTACTCTGCTTCCCAGAGAATCTGCTCTTTACATCATAGGGCTTTCCCTCAGTTCCCTCAGCAACCAGCAAAACCTCATGCTTTTCACTCTGTGAAGGACACAGATACAGTTCATTGTCTCTAAATTTTCTTAGTGTACATTACTACTTAGTTCTAGTCCTTTGCTTTTGTTTGCTGTAGACAACTTCCAGCTTTATACAACAATTTACTCAGGCAAATTAGAGGAAGGAGATCAGATGTGTTGTACTGGTACAACTTTGTCAGCAGGTATAAGTTAATTTAACTTCCTTCTGGTCATATACTAACTTTCACTTTATATTCAAATTCTTGAGTCAATCCTGTGTCCTCATGGAGCCAGTAGAATATTTTTTAGTCTGTCCTCCAACAACAAGAATTTGGAGTTCTTTGTTTATCTTGACTTTTAGTCATGCTTTGACCAGTACTGAGGGTGAAGTAGTCTCAACAGGTGAGTGAATGACAACAGATGCCAACACTTTGTGGCAACTTTGATTATTGCAATTTTTGTGGTCTCAGAAACGCTGCTGTTGATCTTCAGGTACTTCAGCTGATTTCCTCTTTCTGAAGTACACATCACAGCATGCAGACAAGGCTAACTTTCAAAACTTCATAAATGGAAGTCCTGATTCCAGCCTATCCTCCATAAGCGAGTGGCTGTGTAGTATTTAGCTGCCTATAACCATTAAACAACTATAGTCTGAACAAAGGTACCTGAACTGAAGAAAGCCTTCCACAAGTCTCCCTTTAGCTTGCTTATACTACGGCTTCTGCTTCTGACTATTATCAACAGTGTTCCCATCAAAGCTCTCCACCAAAATCCTTTCGTGCTGCATAATCAGAAAGGAAGAGAAAGCATCAGCTTAAAAGCTCCATACCATACAGGAACAAGGAGCTGACCAGGATAGCTGAAGAGAGACTGAATTTCAAATCACCCACATAAACCCCATTCACCTTACACTTACTTTTGTCTCATAGCTTGCTCCCTCTGATGGCACTGAGGGAAAAATAAGTATTTTCACTGACACTTTAGAGAACTTTGAGAGGTTGAAGCATGTTCTGAGTGCTTTATTGAACAGAAGCCTAAAGCCACAGGCCTGAACTCTGTCTTTTATGGTCCTCCACATCCAAACTATTCATCATTCACAGAGGGTACAAGGATACCTTTCTTCTTCTTATCAGCGATGCTTTTGTTTCAGACCAGTTATCAAAGGACAATCTAATAACATCAGTTTCCCCTTTTCTGATAGGTACTATGCTGCATGTTACTATTACACAGGTAAAACCAATGTAAAACATCAGTTCTTATTAAAATAAAAAATAATTTTAAAAAATTCTTTAGCCTTAAAGTCAGCCTGATATATTATTCATTATGTAATTTACTAAGTTAAAATTCTTGTTGAAAGAGATACAAGCAAGATTGCAGACAACCACTTGTGTGTTTTCATACTGAAAATAGAGTGTTAAACAGAAGAGATATTTTAATCATTATTATTATTTTGTTTCTTAGCCCAGAGGAACTATCAAAAGTTGTTTGCCTGCAAATACTGGTGAGAAACCATTTAGGTCTTTTAGATACGCAGTTTGTATTCTGCCAGTCCTTGGCATTGACATGACATCAACACAGCAGATCTAGCAATAGAACCTGCATTGTTGGCTGTATATAGTGGAGATCACTGAGAGAAGTCGTCTACAAAGGATGTCACTGCCTTAGAAGTGAAGAACAGGCAAGATCGAGGATGCTTCTCTACCAGTGTGCGTTTGTCATTACTTGGAGCAGTGCAGCAGAATCTGTGTGCACTATGGGACTTGTTGTGGCGATGGCCTTGGTAGGTCACATTGGTGGTTGGACTTGATGATCTTGAAGGTCTTTTCTACTCTAAATGATTTTTGATTCTGTAACATGAAAATGTCATATAACATTTGTGGGGCACACTTAAACCTTTCCATCCCACCCCCCTCCATCCCCTGTTATTTAAAACTGATCAACTTGATGATTTCAAGAAGGCAAACTAGATACAACCTGAGATTTCACACACTTCCTAAAAAGGTAATATTTAATACTGATATGTGGTAAATCATCCACACACTTCATAAAAACAAAAGATAATTCAATAATCTGGAAAGGACAGCATAAAATACTTGCAACTGAATCTGATGGCGTGCAGATTATTTTAATCTGTGTTGCCATAGTACATCAGAGTACTCTGATTTTTTTTTCTAGCACTTCCACTACGCAGTAAAAACTGACCACCACTCCTATCTTTGCTTGTTTCAAAGGGTATCTGTAGAAAGATGATAAAAGCTTCAAGAAGCTAGAAACTATAACAAGAAACTAAAGGCTACCTTCAGATTCAAGAGAGAATAGTCTATTTTGCAATATTAGTATAACTCATAATAAGAATTTTTGCTTATTTTAAGGGGAAACTTCAGAAAGCAAAATAATTCCCTAAGATTTCTATTTTGCTGAAAAGCTTCCTTGACTCTTCCTCTGCTTTCCTCTTGCCAATAGCCTTATAACTCAATGGTGCAATACACACATCTTACTGTCCTTTCAGTATTAGCAGCCATCAAAACAAATTCAGAAATGTCTTTGAAATCTGTACAAGACCTAGATTCATTTAGATTCTTCTCACAGAAAGTTAATTTGTGGCTAGAGAAATCTTATTTTCTACTGAAAGACTGATAAATAGCCAGCCAAAGCTGACTACTCACTCTATCA
Source organism: Tetrao urogallus (assembly GCF_951394365.1). Lineage (NCBI taxonomy): Eukaryota > Metazoa > Chordata > Aves > Galliformes > Phasianidae > Tetrao > Tetrao urogallus. The sequence continues at coordinate 89,452,781 of NC_136815.1, forward strand.
TCCTTACAGCTATACATATGGCCTGCAAAAGAAATTCTTAAAACATGTTTTAATTCTCAGTTATTTCTCTTCTCTTAGTTGTTTGTTTTAATCTTGTTTGCTCTGTTGGTTTGTTGCATCTTCTACCTAGGATTTTGATGATATATAATTATTGTCTAATGTTTGTAGTCTTTATCCTAGCACTTTGTCTGGAGACCACATCTTATGTTCTACATCCAACACCACTGAGGGCAACTCTGACTTCAGTTTGTGTTGAAGCTGATTCTTCCTCATTCTGAAAAAAAATGACGAACCCCCTTTTTTGGTAATTTACACAGGCAATTCCTGAAAAAAATGGGAGACAATTTTTCAAAGTAATGACTAGACAAAAAAAACACTACAATTATATGCTGGTTAGTAATGGGAAAGTTTCCATATTTCATGCAATACTGGAGAAGAAGCTAGAGGAAGGACGCAAGAAGATACAAGACATTTACAATAATGAGTTGGGAAAATGATTTCTTCAACACATGCTGCATTGGCCTGATAGTAGCTGCCATTCCCAACAACACAGGAGGATATGGTAGCAATCATGGGGCTAAGAAAGTATAAAAATATACGTCTTACATGGACAAGAGAAAATCTGTAAGATTCAGACTGCTTCTTGTGGGTGACAACAGCCCACTTACACTACACGGAATCAATAAAACCAAAACAAGAGAAGCCTTCCCCCAGTACCAAGGATGAATGGAAGGATCCTATTGATAAACACTTGGCTGCTGCTGCCACAGAAACTTTCCACAAAAATATCCAAAGTTTTTGGATATTTTGACAACAGAGTGGTTTACTCTGTTGCAGGCTTGCAGGCCCCCAATGGAGTTCACCCTTCTCAAAAGGGGAAAGTCCTTGGGGAAAAGCAAGCAGGGCTCATTGGTGGGATTCTGAACTAGGTTCAAAGCAGGAGGGGAGTAATAGTGAACCTGCTCATGATGAGATGTGGGAAGGTATAACTAGGTTAAAGGGACAGGGTGATGGCTGGGCCTCTCAACCTGCTGCCCTGAGATATGTCATCAACACTGCAGAACACTTGAAATCTTACAACAGTAAGCCAGGGAACACAGGCAATAGGAGAAAGCATGAAGGAAACTCAAGGAAACTGCTTCAAAGGGCAACAGGTTTCTGGAAAGCAAGCTGGCTGAACTGATTACCAGAGATTTACATTAGATTTGATGGGGGAAGGGGATGAATCTCTGTGTGACAGAAGGGCTAGTGAATGCTATCATTCCAGGAAACAGCAGGAGAATACATGGACTTGTCCTATAGGATCTTGAGAGAGCTCCTCTGAGAAAGAGCTACTGATAGCCCAGCTGAAGTGTCTCTACAACAACGCATGCAGCCTGGGAAATAAGCAGAAGTTGCATTTAGAAAACCATGACCTAATTGCAATCAGAGATGCAGTGGGATGTTTCATGTGACTGGAGCACAACTGGTTACAATCTTTTCAGAACAGATGGGCATGAAAGGAGGGGTGAGAGAGTTGCACCCTACAGTAGGAGTTTGACAGAGAGCTGCCTCTGACAAACAGCCATGTTCAGATTGAGAGCTTGTGGATGAAAATCAGAGACCAGACCATTAAAATACACTTGGTGGTCAGGGTCTACTACAGGATTCTTGACCAGGTGGAGCCTGTGGATGAGGCCTTCTTGCTTCAACTAAAAGAAGTGTTGTGCTCGCAGGCTCTCATCCTGATGGGGGATTTCAACCACCCAGACGTCTTCTGGGAAAGCAATGTGGTATGCTGGAAGCAATCTAGGAGACACCAGGAGTGTGTTGAAGATAACTTTCTGGTCCAGGCATTAGACAAACTGACCAGAGACAAACCATTTCTGGACCTGGCGTTCACCAGTGCAGAGGGGCTCATCAAGAGATTGAAGACATTCTAGGCTGTAGTGACCATGCCCTGATCAGGTTTGTGATCTTGAGGAGGGTGGATCTGGCAAAATGCAAGGTTGGGACTTTGAACTTCAGGAGAGCGAATTTTGTGCTGTTTAAGAAATTATTGGGTGAGATCTTGTGGGAAGATATCCTTAGGAGTGGCACAGAGTTGGCAATTCTTTAAGGATGAGTTTCTGAAAGCGCAAGAGCTCTCTGTCCCCATATATAGGAAAATGAGCAGAGGAGACAAGAAGCTATCACGGCTTGGCAAGGACCTGCTGGTCAAACTGAGGGATAAGAAGGACATGTACAGGCAGTGGAAGCAAAGATGTGTTGCCTGGGAAGAATATAGGGATGCTGTCCAACATGCAGAGACGGGATCAGGAAAACCAAGGCCCTGAACTTGGGGATGTGAAAAATAATAAGAAGGGGTTCTACAGGTACATTGGTCAGAAGAGACAGGTCAAAAATAGCCTATTCTCTCTAATAAATGAGAAGGGAAAACTTGCCATGAAGACATGGAGAAGGCTAAAGTATTCAATGAGTTCTTTGCCTTGTCTTCTATGGCAGCCAGGCTTCTCTTCTTTCTCATATCCCCGACTTTCGTATTCCTGAGCCTCTAGGAAAGGATTGGGGAAGCAAAAGAATTCTGAGATCACTTCATGACTACGTAAAAGTTGATGGAACCCAATGACATGCATTCCAGGGTACTGAGGGATATGGCTGATGTGACTGTGAAGATACTCTCCATCATATTTGAAAGTCATGGCTGCCAGATGAAGTCCCTGGTGACTGGAAAAAGGGAAACATCACCCCCATCTTTAAGAAAAGGAGAAAAGAGAAAAGAATACCTGGGGAGATATGTGACAGCAGGACTCTCTCCCGTTCCTGGAAAGATCAAGGAACAGATTCTTCTGTAAGACATGTTAGGGCACATGAGGGATGAGCAGGTGAACTAAGACAGTCATCATGGCTTCGCAAGAGGCAGATCATGCCTGACCAATCTGGTGACCTTCTTTGATGGAGTGACAGCATCAGTAGACAAAGGAAGGGCAACAGATGTCAACTACCTCAAATTCTTCAAGGCCTTTGACATGGTCCTGCACCACATCCTTATCTCTAAATTGGGGAGAATCGGATTTCAAGGTTGATGAATAAAGATGGTTGCATATCTGTAGCCAGAGTTGTTGTCAGTGGATCTATTCCAGATGGAGGCTGGTTAAAAGTGGCATCCTCCAGTGGTCCATCTTGGGACCAGTGCTCTTCAACATCTTCATCAATGATGCATACACTGGGATTGAGCGTATCCTCTGTCAGTTTACTAATGACACCAAGCTGCAGTACTGCAGCTGATACAATAGAAGGGATGCTATCCAGAGAGACCTGAACAGGATTGAGAATTGAGTTGATGTGAGTGTAATGAGGTTCAACAAGGCCAAGTGCAAGGTGCTGCAGTTGGGTTGAGGCAGTCCTGGATATGAGAACAGACTGGGAAAAGAACTCCTTGAGAGCAGCCCTGCAGAGAAGGACTTTGAGGTCCTGGTATATGAAAAACTTAACATGAACCATGTGTGAACCCACAGCAAGGCCAACGGTATCCTGGGCTGTATCAACAGAGGGGTGGTCAGCAGCACAAGTGAGGTGAATGTCCCCTTGAAGTCTGCCCTTTTGAGGCCCCCTCTGGATTACTGCATTCAAGTCTGAGGCCCCCAGATGAGGAAAGATGTGGAGTTTTTGGAGTGGGTCCAGAGGAGGACCATTAAGCTGACGAGAGCGGAGCACCCTTCCTACAAGGACAGGGTGAAGCAGGTGGGCTTGTTCAGCCTGGGAAAGAGAAGACTCTGAGGATACCTGAGACGGTATACATAAAGGAAGCTTATAAGCAGGATGGAATTCAACTTTTTACACAGATAGGTAGTGATAGGACAGGGTAGAATGGTTATAAAGTAAAAGAGAGGAGATTTAGATTAGATGTCAGGGGGAAATTTTCGCTGAGACGGTGGTGAAATGTTGGAATAGGCTGTCCAGAGAAGTTGTGGATGCCTCATCTCTGGAGGCATTCAAGGCCAGGTTGGAGACAGCCCTGGGCAGCACGATCTAGTGGTTGGCCACCCTGCCCATGTCAGGGGAGCTGGAACTGGGTGATCCTTGAGGACTCTTCCAACCCAAGCCATTCTATGATTGTTAGAGTGAAACCAGTATACAGATGGATTTTAACAGGAGACAAACCTAGCATTATTTAGAATGATTGAAAGGGGTTCCAAAAGCAGCTCTGAGGTGAACAAGAAGCCCTTTTGCTACGAGTCTGATCTGGTGGTAGGGGCAGACATGAGGATATACATGAGAAAGTGGACGTTGTAATTCATTTCTGATTTTTGAAAAATATAGTATACAGGACACTATGTATTTTGTCACTTATCATCTGGGAACTTTTTTCTTTATCTTCTGCATGGTTCTCAGAACAAAGACCCCTAATTCAACTTGAAGCTTTTGGGCACTGTTGTAATAAAAACTGCAAAAGGAAATAAGATCTATTCAGTCTGAAAGCAGAGAATACAAGTGGATACTCAGATTTGTGCTTAAGTCTTGTTTATCCTTCCATAACCTTTTCAGAATCTCTGAAACAACAAAAGATTTGTAATTAATCTATGGGTGCATTTTCTCTCTGTTTCAAGGAGGAGTCAAAGCAGCTGTATTTGTTTATTTGAAATATCAACAGCATGGAATTTGTTAAAATAAACCCATGGAGATCATTCAAATAATTTGTGTCCTTTCCAATTGCTGGTGTGCACTGCTGTTGATATTGCACAAGGAATCATGGAAACATTTTATTGCCTAGTCTCTGGCTTCACAAGACAAAATGCTGCTAGTCCAGCTCAAAAATTTTCTCCATCCAACTACAAAGAAAAGTCTTGTGTAAAACATAAATGCATTGTAAGGATGAGAAAGTGTATCTTAGAAGCTAACTAGAAATTAAAATGCATTGGATTTTTAATGCACATTGAAGCAACGTTTAACTTCAAGGTTAATATAACTGAAGAGATACCATGCACAGTTACTATGTGGTTCTCACTGAAGAGTCACTGTAAAAGCTCAGTAAAATAATCAGTATTGTGTTGTTATTTTTCTCCTTTTGTTTATCAACAATCAAAAACGAGTAGCTTAAATGAAGACATGATTATTATTTGTATCAGAAGCCACCAAAGCATATCTTTATTTCCAAAACAATTTGGCTTAAGTAATCTAGGACTTGCTTGGATTTTTTTGCCTCATTTGGTGCCAACTGAATTGGCAAACTTAACACTAGCTGGAAAACATAGCTCTGGCAAAATCCCCAAAACAGCATATATATGATTTTGCTGCTTTATTTGGAAGAGATCTTCCTGGTATTATATTACTTTGTGAAATACAGGTGAAGGTGGTACACGGTTGTGCAGTTGTGCACGACCCACACTTTTGTAAGGATGGACTAAAAAGGACAAACAGAGATTTAGCAGTCTGTAACTCTTTCAGAGCCACAGAGTTGATATTTACCAAACAGAAGACCTTGAAGGTCTGAAAGAAAAGTAACAGCTGGGAGTACAAATGAATTGACAAACACTGAATGCCATGAATATTAAAAACACAGTGTATAGAAATAGAATTTTTTGTTTTGTAGTTATGTAGACAAAACATTAAGTAGTGTTTTGTTTCTATTACCTATCATGTTTGTGTTTGCTTTGATAGTATAGTAATGTTTTCTATGATTGTTTTTACTTTGTGGTGCTTCTAAACCTATTGATTTTGCTGTGTACCTGAATTGCCTGCAGCCTCATCATCTGCGGTAATCTTTTAAAACAAGGATCCTCACAGAGAAAACAATATCTCTAATTTTTTTTTCCCATAGCAAGAGAACTATTTTGTTATGTTTTACTAATAAGAATTGAAGATATGGAGGCACTGCTATTAGAATTATTAAAACTGATACCTACAGCTGTTTTAGTTCCCTCTTTTTTGTATATATTCTTCTCCCTTGCTCTTACAGTGTAAGAAATTATTTCTTGTTGCCTTCAGCTCTTCCTTTAAAATCAACAGGATTCTTACCTGCACATTGTGTTGCTTTGCTTAGGTCTTTCCAGGTATTTTTTATGCCTCTAGGTGTCTTGGACTGATTTGCAATTTGCTGAAAATTTGAAGGCAGATATTGAGCTGGATCATCAGTGATGAATACAAGTTCCCCAATTAAAATGGAAATGTGAGGCTCTTTGCAGGATGAGGTGGGAAAACACCTAGTATATAAAAATAATGTACATTTGGTTTCACATAACACTATATGAACCTTATTGAAACTCATTACTTTTGTTTTATATTCAATTGATTTTAGTAGTACTCATACAGATTCACATTAGTATAACTGACTTTAACATTTGGCTTCAAGAATGACAGTGTAGAATGAACTGTCTTCAAATGGTATTTCGTCTCCCCCTCCTTCTACCCTAGCCCAGACCAGATACACACACAGGATTAGGAGGAAGTGAACATTTAACCTTGAACGTTTATCGTAGAAGTAGAAAGGCAGAACAAGTATGAAGGATTATAAAAGGTCCTATGGGGACAAGACATAGATAGGATCTACACCCATGCAATCAATGCAGAATTGTTTCCCTCCCAGCTCATTTTTATTTAAATCAAGAGTTCACAAGATCTATAAATCATAGGTTCTGGATCCCTGCCAATTTTTTTGTAAATTGTAGTAAAAAAAGATGCAAAATAGAACTATAGGAAGGATGGCATGGAAAGTGTACTTCAGAATATATTTATAATGACAATAATATAAATAATGATAGTAATATACTATCACAAATACACGGCACTGTGATATTAAGTAGTTCTGTGCTTCTTCTGCCAAGTTCTGTGCTTCTGTGCCAACGAATTACTGAAACTTTTATCTCTTTGAAAAATAATACCTGCCTCAGATGCCTGACTAGAGAAGCACAGATCAACAGCCAGCTTACTCATGACCTTGCAGGATTTATAAATAGGAGACATCATTTTTAAAATGTAGTCAGGTATGTTACGCACATCTAAACATCACGTGCTAAAGCCTCAGTTTTACATTAAAAAATCCTCCAAGAAGAGATTTAAGAATTTTCTCTAAAAAAACCAAACCAAAACAAAACACAAAACCACCAGACAGGGTTATATGACAATCCTGAGGCAAACCACACAACGATGGATGCCACACAACCACGGTGTCTAACCTAAGGAGCTTTTACTACTGCATGAAAACATGGACACAACAATGCAATTAGCTTGATGAAGAAGCTCAGGCTGTGATATGAGAATATCTTGAATACTCGTGGCAAAATTAATTTGTTTCCCTTCTATTTTTGCAGGACGGTTCCATGCATGATGGCGCACGGCCTTTTGCTTCCCCCAGCAGCCCATTTCAGAGGCGTATAGGAAGGATTACATCCTACAGTAGGTCTGTGAACTCTTCCACGCCGCGTTTTTCCATTGGTGACTGATCTTTGTGAAACGCCACACGTTGGCTCGTTATCCGTGAGCCAACAGGCTCTCACTTCCACATGGAAACCTCCTCTCACAAAAACCAGCTCTGTTTAACGGCAGAGAACAGGAACTATCAAGCCGCAGCACCAGGCGGCCACACCCGCCCCGAACTCCAGGTTTCTCACACCGCCCCACCGAAGGCGCCCCGCCTCCTTCTTTAATGTCGCCCGCCCCGCCCCGCCGCCCGTTCCTCCTCCCGCCGTCAGCTGGTGTTGGCTGTGACGTCACAGGTGCCGGCCGCACGGTGGGGAGGCGCGGCGCGGCGCCCCCAAGATGGCGGACCAGATCCCTCTGCACCCGGTGCCGCGCAGCGCCCAGCGCAGAGCGGCCTATTACAGCAGCGCCTCCGCGGCGCAGAGGCACAACAGGTACGGGCGAGGGCGGCGATCCCCACCCCGCGGCCTCACGCCTTCTGTCTTCGGGCCGGGCGCCCGGCCCCGCCTTGCAGCCCTTGGCGGCGGGTTGCGACCTCTCGTAGGGCGGTGCGAGGGCCGCGTGCTGCCGGCCGTCCCGCTCGGACCCCGGGCCGGGCGGTGAGAGCGGCTGGCTGTGGGGCCTCCGAGGAGGATGCGCTCTCGGCCCGTGTCCCGCGGATGCGGCCTGGGCTGCCGGTAGCTGCTGTTTGTGGCCGGCAGGGTGCCCGCCTTAAAGGGCTGCTATGGGCGTCGTTAGTGAACGTGCTATAAGACAGCCGCCGTATCTTAGAGAGTAAAGCGTGAGCTTCCCGGAGCGTGAAAAATAACCTTAGGCTTCTAAAATTGTGAGAGGACTTAGAAGAAATTCGTTCGAAGCGTTTGCTCCCGAGTGAAGATGGAATGTTTCTTGCCTTCCTGCTTTCCTGAAGAACTCTAAGGAATGTGCCGTCATCGTTCAGGAGGAAACACTTTGCTCTGTAATTTCTGTGCATCCTCTGGGCAGTGCTCCTGAAGTTGGGAATGGTTGCATTTGGTTGTTTGAGGCTTTTTTCTCCTCTTCTTGATTCTCATGGGGTGCAGGACTGGAGGGAGCGGATTTGCTGGCTGTAGCAGATGGGCTTTCTAAGCACAGAATAACTGCTGCTGCTGTTCGAAGTCAAATTAGTGAAATCAGTTCATTAGGAATAATAAAAGAAAATAAATTGCTAGTATGGAGTATCTAACGGAAGAAACAGTTTAAAATTATGCAGAGTAAGATAGGTTTAAATAATATGGCCTTGATTTTTTAAACTTAAAAGATAAGCCTGCAAATATTCACAGGAAGTCCTCTGATAGGACAGCCTGCTGCAGCTGTGTTCTCCTTTTCACTAATACTTGAATGTGTGACAATCTGTTGTAAGTCAGTTCTTTGCCCTGAGGAAGCGTGGTGTTATCATTATCATCCCTATTTCTCAGAGAATTGAGGCAGGAGAAAGTTCTACATGGGATCTGTAAGCTTTTTAATAGATGTTCCCCTTTTTAAGAAGAAAAGGAAGGGGAAGGATTATTGTTCTGGCAAAACCTCAGTCTAGGCCATCAAAGGTATTGGATGGCTCTGTTATAGCTTAGGAGCATTGAAAAATACTATAGATGTACGACAAGTTTATATAGCATGTAGGTACATAGGCTTTTCAGAGACGTATTTTAACACAAGAATTACAGTTACTTATGCAAACTGTTTAAACTCGAGCAAATAAGCAGATTCAGTAAGCTGTAAGATCTGGCAAGGAAATAGAGATTCATTATGGATATGCTTTGTCCCCTCTGTCTTATTTGATTAGCTTTACCTTCCAAAGATTGTAGATTGAATTCCCTAGTCGTCTTTCAGAGTTTCTCTTTTATAATCTATGCGCTTTTGAAATGTAAGTGCATATTTATTTTAGCAGTCCTCTTCACAAATTATTATAATTAGTCTTCGTTAGTTCCATCAAACCACTTGTACGGTTATAAAGCATTTTGACCATGTTTATTACTTCTGGTTCTTTATTTTGATCATGGAGCCATAGCATGGCTTGGCTTGGAAGGGGCATTAGAGATTATCAAGTTCAAACCTCCGTGACATCATCAGGGTGGCCAGCCACCAAATGGGGCTCAGGATCCTGTTCAACTTGGCCTTGAATGCTCCAGGGGTGGGACATCCACACCTTTGGGCAACTGTTCCAGCATCTCTACACCCTCTGAGTAAAAAATTTCTTCCTAACATCTAATCTAAATTTCTCCTCTTTTACTTTAAAATCCTTCTACTTTGTCCTCTCGCTAATAGAGAGTACAGAAAGCTTCCTGCTTGTAAGCTCCCTTCATCTACTGGAAAGCCACAATGACATTTCCCCAGAGCCTTCTCTTTTCCAAGCTAAACAAGCTTGGTTCCATCAACCTTTTATCGTAGAAGAGTTGCTCCAGGCTTTTGATCATTTTTGAGCCGACAGCTTCTTTCTGGACTGGGAACCTTAGGCTTGGATGCAGGACTCCACATGGGGCCTCACCAGGGTAGAGTGGGGCAATCACCTCCATCTCTCTCCTGGCCACCACTCTGTTGTTGCAGCTTAGGATACTTTTGGCCTCCTGGGCTGCAAAAGTGTGCTGCTGGCTCATGTCTGGCTTTTTATCCATCAAGAACCCAAAGACCTTCTCTGCAGGTCTTCTCTTAGTGAGTTTTTTTCTCCCTGCGTGTTCTTACATCTGGGATTACCTTAACTCAAGTGCTACACTTAGCTCTTGATATCATTAAACCTCAGCAGATTCTCTTGTGCCCGCTTCTCAAGCCTCTCCAGGTCCCTCTGGATGGCATCCCTTCCTTCTGCTGTATCAGCTGCACCATTCAGCTTGTTGTCATCAGTAGACTTTCTGAGAGCACTCTTGGTCCCATAGTATATATTGTTGATAAAGAAGTTAAGGAGCACCAGTCCCCTGACAGGCACCACTCATGACCAGCCTGCACCTAAACATCAAGCCATTGATGGCCATCCTCTGGCGACATCCATTCTAACAGTTCTTTAATCTACCAAATAGTTCAGCCTTCAAATTCACATCTCTCCAAGTTAGGGAGAAGAATGTGGTTTGGGACTGTGTCAGAGGCCTTGATATGAGTATGAGAGGCCTTGGTATGAGTGCAGGTAGATGGCATCAATTGCCCTTGGCCACTGATGCTGTCACTCCATCTTAGAAGGCCACCAAATTGGTCAGATATGATCTGCCCTTGTTGAAGCTGTGCTGGCTGTCTCTCCAAATCACATCCTCATCTCAGGTATGCCTTGATGCTTTTTCAGGAGTATCTGCTTCTTGATCTTTCCAGGCACAACAACAGGCTCACTGGCCTGTAGTTCTCTAAGTCTTCCTTTCTCCTTTTTCTTTAATGTGGGAGTCACTGGGGCCTTTGCTTGGCAGCCACGATTCTTTGAATATGAGGGAGAACTGCTTTGCATCCACATCAGTCAGTTCCTGGAATGGATATGTTTCTGGCCACATAGACTTGTATGCATCCAGCCTCACAAAGTAGTTTTGGACTGGCACACTGGGAGGGATTTTGCTCACCAAACCCTGCTAAGATGTAGAGGGGCAACACGAGGCGTGGGAAGCCTAACTGACAGTGAAGTCTGAAGCAAAGAACTCGTTAAGTACTTCAGCCTTCTCCATGTCTGAAGTGTCCAGTTCTTTCCTCTTATTTAGTGCTGGTACAACTTGTAATTCTTGTGACTTGAAGTTACGATTGATCTATGACTCCTAAGCTTTTAGGAATGCTTCATCCTGCTTTTCTAACCTTTCTATGCAGCACAGACTTCTAAGGGGACTTGCATTCCTGTGTAAGCTGCAGGAAAGCTCCTGGTTTCACAAATGCGTGTATGAGTATTGAAGTGTGTATACATACAGTTTTAGTTTGAAGGAGCGTAATTCATACTTCAGAAGATATCTAGAGGTGGGCGCTAATTAAAATATATTTTTTTAATCTCAAACCAGGTTTCTGTGCTCTCAAGAGACTTGTCATATTTTTTTTTTTTCAGTGAAGAACTTACAGTTCTTACATTGTGTCTTTTGCAAGTCTTATGCACAGGTCCTTACCTTTAGCATAGTAATGCTATTTAACTCAAGCTGATTTCCCTGCTACTGGCAACTTCAGTTAATGCAACTCAGCAGTTGCTTACCTGTAGTGGCCTCAAAGCTAATTTGTGGAGTGACTTATTTTGCTTAAGCTGAGTAGTGTGTAGGAGTCTGCTATCGTTACTGCTGTTAGTTCTGCAGGAAGGGAGAAATTCTTTCTCATCCAGTGTGTCTCTATAGTGTTTGTGTCCTTGAGAGTACTTTTGCTGACCATTAGCCTGTATTTTAAAGCTGGAATGTGTTCTTCCCCACACACCCAAGGAGCTGCGGTGCTATGCACCTGAAATCACATGCTTTTATATAGAATTGAACAGAAAACTGGCTGTGTGCTACTGTTAGAAACTAGGAAAATCTATTTTGAGGTAAGCACTTGTTTATATTCTAATAATTAACAATCTTGTTATATATACTGTAATAGTTGTAGAATGCATGGAGGAAAAAAAAGCTACTGTTTTCTGACTGTTTTGACACTTTGTCTTTCAGCACAAAGGATCTGAGACAGTTGCTGTGGGTTCTTTGTTTGTCTTTGGTTTGCTTTTGTTTTGTTTTGCACCATATGGGAAAAAGAGGACTGGAATGCTCCTGGGATCACTTTGAATATGCAGTGAGACTAACGCTCTTTTCTTATAGTCAGAAGCCCAAAAGTAAGCAACTGCTGAGCACAGAAAGTTAACTGTGCTCTGTGTTGTCCATCTACCTTATATGTGGATGTAAAACAAGAAGCTGGGTGGAATTTTGAAGCTGATAAGGGACTGAGTTAAACAGTGCTCAACCCTCATTTATCTGTAAGCAAATTATCTAGTTCATTAAGGTGTCCTGTGCTTGTTGCTGTCAGAGTATGTTGTGTTTGGCCTAGTGGTGCTACATTGCGAAGTGTTGAGACAGCTGAGCTGCTGCCAGAGTATCTGGTCTTACCAGCTGTGTCCAGTAGTACGTAAATACAGTTATGCTCCAAGTATTCAGAGGTATGCCTACATTGTCACAAAAAACCCTTCATTCTGAGGAAGAAATCTTCCATCATGATTATGTGTAATATGGATCATGACAGTGTACTTATGAATGGCCACGTATCAAGAGGCTGCAGTAAAGCAAGAGTGGAAAAATCAACTGCTGTTGCCTCTCTGTAGTTTGCCTTCTGATAGAGGACTCAGGTTTTAGGAAATTGTTGCTTTTTGATGACCATTTTTGTTTGTGTGACAGATCTGGTAACTACATGAATTTCAGCTTAGTGTAACCTGAGGTTCATCTGTATGTCCCAGAAATATCGTAAACTGTTAACGACCAAAAGTATTTGCATTACTGGATTGAATGATGCTCTGTTTTCTGTAGACTTGATTCATAGGTAATATTACCTATTGGGACTGATAACTGTAAGATTTAGGATAGGTTTGTTTTAGTGACACAGGTAACAAGTAGAGCTGCTCACAGTATCAATTGTGAAGTATTTTTACATACAGTGACATTTTTCTTGATGTCATACCTGGGAAATTGTACTTCATCGCCAATAGTATGTTTTGATGACATAGCAACTTTAAGTAATTTTTATAAGAAGTTGCAGTTCTTTGACTCAACATTGCTTAGAATCATGTTTGGAAAATACTTTTTGTTTTGTTGATGCTAGCAATATACTTTGCACACAAAGACAAGTAAATGTATAAAATGTATATTTAAGGTTGTTTGTATTTAAGCTGTGTTTTGACCCAATATTTGCCTGCCTTCCTGATTTTTGTCTGTAGTATCCAAATATGGTGATTTGCGTTCCTTGGACAGGCACTTGGATTGCTTGGAATGGGGAGAAAAAACAATTGATCAAGCTACAGTGTCAATAACAATCCCCAGTGACAGTGATAAAATGGCCCCGTTGTTGTGATCAATGATGTACCTTACTAATTAAAAATAGGGTTCTAGCAAATGCAGATGTTTCCTCAGGTCCTGCTGTTTATTTTGTTATTGGTCATAGCTATTTGTTAAGTAGATGTTCACTCATCCTGTCCTGGCTTGAAAAAAGATGTTGATTCTGGTGGGGCATGTGTAGTGCTTTCTAAGGTGAGGAAAGGGGAGCAAGGAATGGTTTGGGCTTTGTTTTTTAAATGACAGCTTCCTTATGCAGGTCTCTTGAATTTGCTTCTGTCATCTCTGGCAAGGAGATGTAGGCATGGGGAAAGGGAAGGCAAATGGCATTCAGAGCTTTTGCTTTGCTATGGCACCTGCAGTTCTAGTCTGCTGTCATTTAAGTCATCCTTGAAAGGCTGCCTATGGAAGGTAGTAACTGTGCAGTCTGCATTTAGACCTTTCTCTCAACAAAGTTTTTCTTTATTTCTGCGGGTCAGAAGTGATTAGTGTATGGTTTGTTGTGTTTTCACTATAGTGATTGATCAAAAATGCTCCCCTACAGTTTTCCAGAAACTGCATTGCTCGTAAAAGGCTGGGCATTCAGCTTATTACAGTGACTATTAGTCATTTCACTTGATAAACTCACTAACGAACTTCCTTACGTACAGTTGAAGTACTTTTTTCCTATTTTGTTGTCCACTTGACAAATGTGCACCATAATGGGAGTGCTGTAATAGGTTTTTAATGATTGTGTTACGTAAGGACACGAAAACAAAGTTACGTGTTGAAATTGAATACAGATATTTGGTATGCAGATCTTCAGCTTCCCCCAGAAGTGTCCAAAAGTGTATTTTGTTGTTTTTACTATTGATCTACTGTGGTTATGGCTTCTTCCTTATGGAGTTGTGTCACAGGCCTGTCCCTGATGATGTGTATGAATTGTAACAGGATTGCTTTCTCTGTGTGTTTGTTATGAGGCCAGGACTCAGAGATTTGGGAAGTAAGACTGGGTAGGGGTACACTTGCAAAAGAGATACAGCTACAGCTTAATAAAAACAAACAAACATTGACAAGCTCTGGTCAATTTTGTATATTTCTGAGAAAAAAAAAAAAAAAAAAAAAGTATTTTTGTGGTTTTGCAGGAAGAGGTTAAAGGAAACTCTTCAGATCTCATGCATTTACCTGTACAAGGCTTCACTTCTGTCATAGTCTATGAAGAACGTAACTCTGTAATGCAACCAGAGTTCTTGTTGAAGTCATCATAGTGATGTTTGAAATTAAATGGAAACAGTAACTTCCAGTCTTTAGAAATGTTGAGGAATATTTGGAAAAAAAAAAAAAAATTGTAATTGGATTTTTCTGGTGTAGCTTGTAGCAAAGAAAATATTTTCTGAAGATACTGAATGTTTGAATGAGGAACTGTTGTGGAGCAGCTATATAAAAATGTATGATTGGTCAAGCTAAATGGATGTTTAATGTAATCTTTCTTGCTGCTGTGGAATGCTTAAGTCTTTTTATGTCATGGAACAGGATCTGAGCAGCTGGATCAGTGCAGAATGCAGCATACAGTAGCTGCTGCTTTGTTGGTTTGTCCTCTAAACTATTCTTGCTCTTCGTCTGAATTGAGTCTGCCTTTTTCTCTGTTTTTCTCTTCCTCCACCTGCTCAGTTTGCTTATCCTTATCCTCAGACTTGAGAGGTGTTTGTGTGGGTTAGACTGTGGAGGAATGAATAAGGATAGGGCAGGATAGAGCTGGGACAGGTCAGGTGATGCTTCTCTCTCCTATCTTTGTACTGGCCATGAGCAGAAGCAAAGCAAAATGATGACTTGGGATGATGTTTTCGTAGTAGATATTGATATCAAAGCCTGTTTAAAGGCGCTTATTGTGTATGATTCCCTTTCACTTAAGTCTGTAAAATCTCATTCCTAAAAATAGCTGGATTTTGTTGAAAGTTGTTCAGTGTTAGTGTTCCTTTTTGCATAGGAAGCCATATTTTTATCAGACAGTTCTTTTCATACGTGATTCGTAGCAGCCATGCTGAGAGTTTTGATGTCTTTGCTCTGGCTTCCAGTGTTTCCTTATCTTAATAAAAGTTTCTAGGATTGCACTTAGTTGATTTGTCATTCAAGGCAAATCCACACTTCCAGCAATTAAGTGGAAAAATACTAGGTAACAAAGACAAAAAGATTTTTGTCCTCTTCCTAGTTAGGAACAGTGCATTATTCATTGTCCTATTGTTTTTAAATACTGAAGCATAATTTTCTAGCACAATACCAAAATTACTTTTGAAACAGAATAAATTGCTTGTCAGTTCAAAGGCTATATTTTGAAGTCAGATGCTTATGCTCATTATCTTCACTGCTTGGTGAAGCTCCATATTTAAAAGTGCAAACTAGATACTAATTGTGAAAAAATAATTGTTTATAATGGCAAAAAAAAAAAACAAAACCCACCAAACACGTGAGCGATTACAGTTAGAACATTGGTGCGTTCTACAAATATCACCACATTTGCAAGAGTAGCATTAAGTATGAAGCAGATCTTTGAATCTGTTTCTCTTAATTGCCTTGCATTAATGTGCTCCGTCAGGAGAGGCTTCAGCCATGTTTGCCTTGTTACCTCTGCATATAAAGCAAATGATCTTTTGAATCAGACACTGTTCAAGTTATGTGAGTCAGAGGGGTCTGTTGCTGCGTGCTCCAGTGTGGCTGGCAAGTTGTGTTTTCACTGGGTGGTGGCACACCATTAATTGCTGAGGTCTAAAAGCAAGATACAATGCAGTGCAAGGCTTTGTATTGGGAGTAACTGCGATAATGTAATTAGCAAACCTAACCAGGGGAGAATATAAAAGCATTGAATGTGAACCTGTTTAAACGCAGGCTTTACTTACTGGAATTCAGCATAAAGCAATAAAGTGTTTTAAGCAGTAACTTTTATTGTCAAGTGTGTAAATTTGAGTATTTAAAATCAGTTTAGTGCGAAAGTAATCCGTACAATCTTGTGTAATACGCCTTGTGACCTGTAAATAACTGCCTTTTGTATTAGGTTCTTTTTTTCTTAATCACTGTTTAGAATAGCAAGAATGGAAAAAGTGTTGCCAGATGGCCATATTAAGAAAAATACCAGATGCACCCTTTTGCAAACGACATTGTTTGCAAAGTACACTTGTGAGGCTTCTGCCGTGCTTTAACCTCCACGTGCCTATTTTTGAAGGGGTTCCTGTTAGTAATAGTTCTGAAAGTATTTTCTGTGGCTTTTGGTTTCCCAGAACTACTTTCGTTTTTTTCTGCTGTGTTGTTGCTCTCTGATAATTTGAAAAAGATGATTTTTTTTATTATTATTATTATTTTTTTTTTTTGGAAGAAGAAAGATCTACAAAGCCTGTTTGTAGATAGTGGATGATGTCTTTTCAATAGAAATTGTGTACTAGAACTCACCCTTCCCCCCCCATTTTATGCCTTCCAAAAAGATTTATAATGGAATACTGGTTTTAATACAGACTATGCATATGTGCATTGCTGAAAAACCAGAGGACAAGTAATGCTTTCAGATTTTATGTATTAAATCTACAGTAGATAGAGGAAAAACAGACCTAGTGATGGTGCTTTCTCATGCCCGGTGTTTGTATAAAATCTTGGGTTTGTTCAAGGTTTTGACAGGTGTAATTTGAATGCTGCTTAGCATACTGTACTACAGAACTGCAGCATATGCTGAGTTTGTAGGGACCTACAAGGACCATCGGGTCCAACTGCAGGCTCCACACAGGGCCACCCTAAATTCAAACCCTTTGGGAGCGTTCTGTGCGTCCCGCTCCGTGCCCCCCGCCCTGTGCTGCAGACCCTTTCCCTGTGGGCTGCCGTCCCCTGGCGCAGCTCCGCGCCGTTCCCTCGGGCCCTGGCGCTGTGGCACAGAGCAGAGCTCAGCGCTGCCCCTCCGCTCGCTGTGAGGAGCCGCAGCCGCCATCAGGGCTCCCGTCAGCGCTGAGCACACCCGGACACCTCAGCCGCTCCGCGCACAGCTTTCCCTCCAGACAAACCCTTCCCCATCTTTGTAGCCCTCCTTTAGATGCTCAGTAATACCTTCGTGCTCTTACACCGCCTTCCTTCTTTCTTTCCTGTCAGGTTAGTTTAGTGTTGCTCAGTTCGTGGACTTTCTCTGCCCGTGTTGGAAATTTTACTTCAGTTTGAAACAAAGCTCTTGTTCAGTCAGAGCTGCGTACTGAATGTACCAGCTCACCCACCAGGTGAGAAGATGGAGTGCATTTCTGCACTGAGAGAGCTTTTTATTTTTAATATTCTCCATAGCCATATAAATTCATGTACACTGCAGACATTCCCAAGCACTGGGATTCAGTACTTGCATACTGTTGACGTATGTCCTGGTGTGAACTTGAGCTGTTCCAGCCCTTGCTCTTCCTGGGCCGTCCCCAGGCAGAGCTTAGAGGTTGGGTTTGGTTCATGCCAGACAGCTTGCAGGCAGGTTTCTGCTTGTTTAGAGGTCAGATGCTTGGGAGCTTCCCTTCAGTTTGTGGATGTGGATATTGCCTTCATGTGCACTCAGATTAGAGCTTACACAATGCTTTTTATATGTACAAATATACCAACAACTGGATTTTTTTAATCACTGCTTCTGTTAAAAAAAAAAAAAAAATAGTTTTTTAGGTTGCTGAGGGGAAAATGAACGGTCCTAGGATGCATATTGTAAGAGACACAGTACAGCTTTCATCAAAAACAATCCAATAATTTTTAAGCTTTGCATCTGTCAAATGCTTTTTTCTGACTCAGCCCTTATTATATTTTTTAACTTTCTGAGCACTAGGAATTATGCTTTACTGCTCCCCATGCAAGAATAAATCCAAGAGAGAAATTGCAGATTACATGAAGAATAAAAGATGTTTTAGTTTGAGAATTGAAAAAATAAAATGTATGTGCATTGCACATACATTGCACAATTCCCTTTTATTCTAGTCAAATATGTTTTCATCACCTGTTTGTATTTAATGACTGCTTAACTACCATTCTCAGTAGTATTAATATTTTTATGTATGTAATTTTTTTGCATGTTGGTTGGATTTGGTACTTTTGTTCTTTAAGCATTCTTGCAGTCAGCCTTTCTGACCACTTTGTTTGTAGGGGTTGATCTCTGTATGATTTTATTTACATCCATCAGCTATTTTTTTTTATTTATTTTATTATTTATTGCATGCAAGTAGATCATCTAGATTTTCTTCCATCTAATATCCTAGTAGTCCTTTGAATGGCCTATAACAGGGAACCTGAGTAGTAGTGCTGTTCTTTCATATTTTCATACCACTGAGTCAACAGAAATTGAAGAATTGACTCAATTTACATGCACTTTGGAGAATTTCCTTATCAAACATTCAGGTGTTTTGGCTTGGCTTAATAGGCATTCCACAAGTGCAAAACAGGGAGAAGAGTTTCTGAAGAGGAAAGGACCATTATTAGCCTAGTGTTGTTTTCATAGGTCCACAGTCAAATCAGTTTTGATTTGCTGAATATTCCTGTCAAGAATTACAAAAGTGACTAATGTTTTATTAACTAAGGCTGGTAGACTGATGAGTGGTACAGATCTGATACAGATTCAGGCTTGGAGGTCTGCCTTGGCAGAAATAGTCATAGGTATATCAGGACAGCAAGTTGGAAAAAGCTCAGTGGAAATGCAAAGTTTGTGCTTCTGTGAAAGCTCACTAAATTAGTATTTTTTTTTAACAAAATCTTGCAAATAATCCTTTGAAAAGTAAGAAGCTGCAGCTCTATATTTACAAATTCAATAGTCAACAAGAATTTATATCAAAGTGCTTGGATGATTGCAGTCCTTCTTGCTGTGTTACTCTGTGTAATGCAAATGCTGATGTCAGGGCAAATACATTAGAAGTTTAGGTTGAAAATCTCTCTCTAATGTCATTCCATATAGCAACAATTACCTTTTAGTACTTTGAGATTCCTGGTAATAAAAAATGTTGTGTGATTATTTATTTAGTGTTTTTATTTCATGTTTACAGATATCAAGTAGAAGATGAGTCCTCTCATTTGGATGAAATGCCACTAATGATGTCAGAAGAAGGCTTTGAAAACGATGAGAGCGATTACCACACCCTCCCAAGAGCCAGAATCTCTCAGAGAAAGAGAGGCTTGGAATGGTTTATCTGTGGTGGCTGGAAGTTCCTTTGCACTAGGTTTGTTTCGTACTAGAAGTTTTTATTTAACTATTCAATGATTTAAGTAAGTGCTGATTGCATCCCTGTATTCTACACGTATCACGGAAAACGTTGTAATTTGCTTGTTGTGCACCTGTTAACTATTTTGCCTGCGTTTTCTCTACTAGGATATTTATTAACAGTTAATAAAAGTTCTTTGCAACTGCTGCTGTTTATTTCTCCTGGTGTGCTTTGCTGACTTTCAACTGAAATGAGCTGAAAAGAGGCTTTTAAGAGATCAGATACTGAAATTGTAATAGTCCAGGTCCGTAACATGCAAGCATGGCTGTCAGTGGTACCCAAAACCACACAGAGTAAAACATGTTAAAACTTTCCTTGATTTTTTTTTTTTTTTTTTTTTTTTTTGATGGCATTTATTTCTTAAGGCAGAAAAAAAATGTAGATTTTATTATATTGCTGAAAAGAGAAAGGTCATTAACTGATGATTAGTTAAAATTTCGGCTTTAACAGTTAAGGAAGGCGTGTAGCAGTTGGCCTTAGAGTGAATTGCAGCTGGAGTTAGCTCTTGTGATTTGCTTATTTACAAACTTTGTGCTGAAGTCCAGTGTACATAGTTACATTGGAACAGCAACTTCCTAACTGAATTGCTAGAAAGTTTCCAATTACTGCAGAGTGGTTAAAAATAACCTTTTCATCTTTAATGATGAAATCTGAATATTATGTAAAAAACATTGGAACGAGTGATGTATTTTCAGCTAAGTGATGAAATTTTCTGTTAGCAGGTGATTTTAGAATTTATTTAGACAGGCATCTTCATATGTAGTTTTCTTGGCACTTAATAAATTGCAAGAGACCTTACAATGTTGTTCTACCCAACCAAATGAGAGCTGTTTTTGTGCACTTTTAGTTATGAAGTAACTTTTTTATGCTGCTTTGTTTATAGAAAAAGCCGATGGTTTTTATTTATTCTTTCTGTAATGTCTTAACAGAAAAAAAATGTATTTGTTACAGGGATCAAGTGTTAGAAAGTAGCAGGAAGGAATTAGGGAAGCAGAGATAGCAGAATGAGAGTTAATACATGTCATTTATTTTTGGAAGTGGTGTTTTTTAGTGTTTGAAAGCACTTTGAGAGACTTCAATTTCTTGGGGACATATCTAAAAATGGAAGTACATTTCAAAATGAAGTTGAGATCTTTGGGTATTAGTTACTGTGATGGACAGTTTGTGTAGCTCTAATTTCTGGAATGAGCAGTCCTTGTGCGTCCTATGTTTTACAGGACTTCAGTCTGACTGAATAACTGTTCTGAGTGCAGTTATTCCAGTTGTAATTGCCATGCATTTTAGCCTTTGTTTTTCTAAAGAAACGAGGCATACTGTGCTCATTCACAGTCTTCATACCTCTATTGAATTTTCTGATGATGTGAGGATAACCGGACTGAAGGATGGAGGAAGTTTCAGTTATGCCCCTGTAAGTTTCATGAAAATAGGTATAACAGTAAAGAGAGCACCTTGGAGCTGCCCTGGCAGAGGTACTGGAGCATCCGCTGTGTGTGAAGAAGGGCTGTTAACTGCAGGATGGATTTGTTGGAACTCATAAAAATCAGCGGAATTTCATAAAGACTCACTGATGAAGAGAATTGTAAAAATCTCAGTTTTATTTTAGAACTTCATAGTTTCATCTCAGCTTTAAGCAGAGATCAAAAAAGACGTTTGGATTTTTGAGAAGGAAAAAAGCAGGGAAAAGGCGTTGTGGATAAATTATTTTGCTACACTCTATCACTTCTCTGTGCTGTCAGTGGGTAGTGGATGAGGTATGTGTGTATGTCAGTTCAGAATACTGAAAATTTCTGTGTTTTGTAGAAAAATGAGCTTCTCACATGAAATGGATCTGGGTTTCAACTTGCTTGCCTCTACTCGGGGTGTTCCATGTAGCCTTCTATCTTACAAACTTCCCTCAGCTTGTTTCCTGATGGACCAGAGATGCTCTTTCTTTAGACATTGAATACCTGGGTTAGGAGCTGGGATGCCTGTGGAGCTTCACCTGCTGGGGTCTCAGAGCATGGTGGCTGTGGTGTGGGTCTGTCGGTGTGGAACTCGGTGTCAGCTGTGAGGCCTGAAGTGAGGCCCGTCCCTGTTGGTGAGTGGAAGAACGTTTCATCCTCTTTCCCCCCAGCCTTCACAGAAGGAATATCACTGCTGTCTGTGTACTGCTGTTCTCTCCCCTGTGGCTCAGTGCAACGGGCAAGAGTTGCACTGTGGGAAGTCTGGGTTGGAAAGTCTTCTCTGAAAGAGTGGGCATTGGAATAGGTTGCCCAGAGAAGTAGTTAGAGTCACTGTCCCTAGAGGCGTTCCAGAAACATGCAGATGTAGTACTTAGTAACATAGTTTTGTGGATGCTGATTTGGGTTGGTGGTTGGACATCTCAGAGGTCTTTTCCAACAGTAATGATGTTATGATTCTACACTGTATCCATATTGTATTGATGAGGTAGTTGTAAGAAAATTCTCTCCTAAGCAAGAGGCCCTGAAGGAGTTTGTCTTTTGCCTTACTGATTAACTCAACTGAATTTTGATAGATAATGCAGATGATAGAGTCCATTTAGTCTTGAATTGTACACAGAGACATTTAAATCACGTTGGAATTTTCTGTAACCGAATGTGATGGGAGCTGCATTTCTTTTTCATTAAAAATAAATACTATTGAATAACAACTGAATCGGAGCCTAGAATTTCAGTAGGAAATTTAGCAGGCAGAGGATACTTCCACAAGATAGATGCAGAGATCTGTTTAGTTGGGAACATTTGCTGGGAGGAGGTTCCCATGATATCTTAGTGAAATCTTATCTACTGATCCAATCAAACTATATAAAAACCTCATCTTAGGTGAGTACTTCTGGGTGTGTGAATATCCTTTGTGGTCTTGAGGAGATTTCTTCTGGGCTGAAAGCACCTTAGGGGTTGGTCATTGGTGCACTCAGTGTTAACATTACTCATATTAAACTTCATGCATATTTATTGGGACCCGCTGAATACTAGAATTTTGACTTGCCTGTCCTTTAAATTTCCTAGGATTACTGAAAGGACTGTATAGAAAACATGGAAACTACTGACTGTATTGCTGTGTATGTAGTCATTATACTGTGTAAAAGTAGCGTGTAAGCTATCAGTTTGGGTGTCCATACAGTTAGAACTGAGAGGATTGTGATATGTCTTCTGCAAAGCACTGAAACGTGCTTGCTTGCATAAGGTGCATTCTAAGTAATATCTGATAAAATACCAGATTGATTCAGCACAGCTGTCTGAAACTTGCTCAGTTCATCAGAATTTAACCCCTGTATCTGTGGAAGTTAATCTCATACCTGAGACCAGGTGAAGTTTGAATTTCAGTTTCCACATTCAGAACTTTGTTTTGTACCTTAAATTATATTGTAAATTTTTCAAAGCTATGTTAGAAAGAAGACCAAATAGCAAGCGTTTGTCTGGAGCTTGGCAAACAAACCCACTATTTTTTTTTTTTGTCTTGCATTATTGGGATGCTGTTCATTTTTTAGGAGTGGAAGCTCTTATTTTTACAGCATAACAATTTTATATTCCGTAGATTTACTTATTAAAAAATCATCTGATGGTTATTGCTTAATTGAAAAAGTTTCACCTTCTTGGCAGGGGCAAATATGGCAGCTTTGTCAAAGTTGAGTGTTCATTAAAATTGATTTTGTAAAAATCCTTTATTCAGCTTCTAACTTCTGTGCAGACAATAGGCTATTGTTGGCCAGAACTGAATACTGTGGATTTTATTTGCAAATCTGTGTCTTTCTAAGTTTTTACAATTGAGAAGGAGGAAAAAAATCAGCAATCACAACACCTCACCAAATATAAGTACATCAAATGTTGCCACTGATTTTGAGCAAATTGAAGGCAACCGATATAAATTCAGAAACTGTGTATTTCTTGCTTTCATAGCATAGGTAAAAGAAAACTTTGTGATATATAGCAGTGGTTTTGGGGCTGTAATCATTTCCCCTTTAACTTACGAATTCTCTTCAAGCATGTGAAATTATAATGCACGTAGATCAATACTCTGGAGTTCTTTGGGCTGGATTGATTTCTTTCTCATGAGATTTACATTCCACTTGTTATCAAAAAACACTTTGTCCCTATGAAAATGGTGCCATTGAATGGCATTTCCATATGAAGTGAAGGGGATATCAAATGCTCGGATTAATTTGGGCTCTAAGATGGCCTGTACACTTTCAATTAATCTGCGACGCATTTGTTATGCAGAAGCATGGGAAAATGCTGATCTTTAAAGAGTGACATGACCACTGTGTTGCTTTTGGCCCGATTACTGAAGCTACCTGTTGAGTACAATAATTACAGTATGTTTTCTTTGCAGAACTAGTTTCTGCTACTTAAAACCTAATAAGGAAAAGCTGACCCTTGCAGACAATGTAGAGCTTTTATATTATCTTTCCATTATGATGAAAATGCTGTTTTGTGAAAGATGCTGGCAGTTAAGCTTGTAGGATAAAAGTAATTAAAAAGGGGAAAAAGAAGTCCTTATTATTGGAACTACAGAGTCAGTTGAGACTCGCTTTAGCTTTTGACTTGGTGGGATGCTCTGTATTTGCAACAAGTTAAGGGTTCTTATTTAACAATTACTGCATGTTTTTGAGGATAGCATCAGTAATGTATGAGACAGCTGTGGTAATTCCTTCAAATAAAAAAAAAAGCCATATAGCTCTTTAAAGTTTTTATTTATTAGTACACCTGTGCATACATACAACATGATATTGATGGAGACATCACATCTTACAGCTACTGCTTTTTAAAGAAGAAGCCTTCAATGCATTTTTTGAATTTCCTAGACAAATGTGTTTGAAATAAATGTTTAAATCAATAAAGACGTGTTACTCTTTTACTGTAATCACTGAGTTCATGGGGTAAGGTGTTTTCATTAAAGATTTCAGGAAAATCTGAAGCATCTTGATCGTGCTCTACCTTGCATTGATTTTATGGTTTTTGAAGTTCAGAGAATGTTACTCCAATTCGTCTCCTGATGTTTCTTTCACAGAAGGTGGAACAAAAAATCCCACTAAAGGTCAATTTTCTTGCACAAGAATCGTTTCCATATTATAGAATATTAGAGAACAGATTGTGTGCTGGGTTTTGATAGATAATTTGGGTTTCAAAAATACCAATTAGACTTCATTGTTCCTTAAAATTTGGATTAATGTAAATCGGTTTGGATTTGAGGCCAACATCCTTCTCTCAATCTCCCTGTGATGTAGCAATGATTACTGATGGGACTGTAAATTAGAAATACCAGATGATTTTGACTCTTAAGTTAGTAAAACTCATCTGAACCATTACAGTATTGATCTGGGCATGAGTCAGTTTCATCCAAGATTTTCTTGCGTGTGGATTTGGACGTTGTTAGCTTTGTGCCAGGCCTTTCTTTGAAAGGTGTCACAGTTGTTTCTCATTCTTTTGTCTGTACTTTTTGGCATCTGCTGCCTAATGTGGAAATTCTGCAAAAGACATTACATTTAATGAAATGTTTGGGCTTTTTACAGTTCAGATCCAAAGGCTGATTTAAAAAATACAAGATTTCAAAAGCTGTCAGTAGATTTGTCTTGAGGCTTGTAGGCAGGCAGACGGGTATCATGCTTTTGTTTGCTTTCTTTGAGAAAATCATCTTTTGCTGCAAGTCTGTATCAGCTGTACAGTTGAGTGATAAACTTTGTGTTTGTGTTGTCCTCTCCATCCCCTGCCCTGAAAACTAACAAGTATAAAGCTTTAATAGCAGAGCAGTTATACTAAGTTTAGATCTGAGGTGTTCTGTTTTTTGGTTGTTTCACTTTATGCTACAAGTGTAGATGCAGCCTGAGTCCTTGCAACTATGTTCACAGTTCTAAAGGGGGATTGAATCTGTCTGAAAACAGATCCTCTTTCTGTTCCCTATGAGTTTACAAGTGGATCAGTTTGGTCTGAATTTACCCACACAGTCGTGTAAAGACTTGTGTCTGCTCAGGGTAAGGAGCAGGAATGCACAACTTTATTACTGAAGGAAGGTGGTACTAGCCATTTTAGCAGGATGGGTTCACAGCCATTAAGCTGTCTGTGGAACTGTGATGTGTGGAAGGCAGTGCTGCTCATGTTAGTGGAAAGACTTTTGTCATAATCAAGGTAGCTTTGGTTTTTTGAATGCTATTAAAAAGCATGACCACATTTGGAATGTTCAACTAATGCTGTTCAAGTTTTCAAAGAAGAGTAACTGTCACTATTTAAAATCGATGGGAAAAAATTCAGAATGGGTGTATATTGTAACAAAGCTGAAATGCACAGAATCAAATCAAACTGGTGTCCCTCCCGTAGTGAAAGCTTTAAGGAGGAAATGCTAGGAATCCCGCATTCAGAGCTGAAGTTCTCAAATATCACCTCGTGAGTACTGTGTGGTGGCTTTTCCAAAACATAGTTGCTTTGAATGATTTCACTTTGGCATAGTCTAGTTTTCTATAAGAAAATTGTAGAACTTTGAATTGCATTTCTTCTTTGGCAAAATTGCTTAGTAAATAGACCTGTGATAATACAGATGGCATTTTATGTAGGATGTGGTATTATGTAGCGTGTAGTGATGTAATCAGTCTTTCTTCAGTGCTTATTTGTGCATTCCATGTCACTGACGTTGTGGAAGAAGTTTAAGAAGGGATCTTAGTGGCCATCCAGTTAATTCCTTGCCTGCACAGTATAAGTTGCACCTACCATATATTTCATCTCCAGCAAAGTCTGACAGCTTCAGTAGTAGCAATTCCAGCTTCCTTCAGCATTTCATTCCGCCCTAGCCATTAGGAGGACTCCTCCTCTGTCTGTCCCCTGCCTCTGCTTCCTCCCAACATTAATTTATTTACCACAGTTGAAGCCCATCATTATTTTCTTCTTGGACATAGAAAGCAATTTGTTCAGTTTTTGTTAGGGTGAGGTGTGTTTAACTTGACAAAATCTTACTGGAGTTTCCTGTAAAGAATGTGAAAATCTATATTAAAATATATTTCTTATTTATCCATATCTTTTTTTAAATCATAGAATGGTTTGAGTTGGAAGGGACTGTGAAGGATATCTAATGTCCTTTGTCCTTCCTCTTCCCTGTAGGGACACCTTCCACTTGGTTGCTCTAATATTTATTTTATACTTTATATTTATAATCACATACGTGTTTCATGTTTTAGATATATATTTATTTAAAATGTGTGTATATATGTACAGATGCACGGATTAAAAACAGTGTATTTGTTTGTGTCAGCATAAAGACTTCAGTGTAAATAAATATTAGAAATAAACATCTTGCTTGTCAATGTAGATATGGAGGGGGGAAAAAAAAACCTGTTTTTCTTATGTATTTGTCTTTAGGATTCCATGTTTGGAAAACAAAGATCACATACATCTAATTCATAGTTTTAAAATCAAAAAATGTTTTTCTTTTCAGTTGTTCTGATTGGCTCATAAACATCTGCCGAAGAAAGAAAGAGCTGAAGGCTCGCACGGTGTGGCTTGGGTGCCCTGAAAAGTGTGAAGAAAAATACCCTAAAAATGCCATTAAGAATCAAAAATACAACATCTTTACCTTTATACCTGGGGTAAGGTGCTGGTTTTCTGATATTGGGCTAACTGTATGTTCTGTAGTATTTTTGTCTGTTCTGCAAAAAGATAATTTTGTGTGCCCAGATTCTTCACTTTTCCGACATTTATCTTGATGTCTTTAAGCACAGCTGTGAGTGAAAGCAAGGCTACATTTTCTTAAGTGTTGTGTTTTCAAAGGCATATTTACATGAGAAATGTTTGCATGATTTGAGTGGTTGGAATTCAGTGAAGCATTTCTGCTTTGAGATGCATTTCCATGCACTTTTCTGTAAATAATTAGAAATTTAGAATCCCCGTCTAGAAACAGAATCACTCCTGAACGATCTGAAAATACCAGAGAGCACGAACTAGAGATACAACCAGTTGAACATCAGTGTGCTCATGCAAGTACTTTACTGTACTCACTGCCTTTGAAAGCATAATAAATGATGCACTCTGAACTGTAGAACGTCTCATCAGAAAAAATCTATTGATATGAAAATAAGCAAGCCTTGGTTAGTAGACCAGTACTTTTCAGAGTTGTAGTTCTTATCGATTAATTGATTAATTGATTAATCTAATTGATTAATACAATCTTATTGATTGCAGTTCTTATATCTTAAGAATAATGAAGTCTTGGTTTTGATTGTAATCCTTCAGACACTACTTCTGTCATGGAGTGAATGTGGATTTGTTGCTTTTGGCCTTCTTTTTTGGAAGAAGCTATACGGTGCCTTAATAGTTGGCTTCTTTTTTGTTTGTTTGTTTCCAGTGTGTAAGTTGCTTACTTACACAAGTTAGTTGCTTACATGAAGGTGAAACATTTGTTCACGCTCTCAAAAAATTAGTTACTATAATGAAATACAGCACTAGGGAAGAAAGCTGTTGAAGCATCAGCACATAAAGCCTAAAAACGTGTGGCAACATTCCATATTTTACTGGTACTTTCCAAGCATTCTGTGACCTGTTGCATTCAAATGTAGAATGCATCCATTTTTTACAAACATTCTTTGTCTTAAATTTTTTATTTCCGTGATCATGCAGATGTATGAGTATTGATTCTGTTCCTTTGGTGACTGGCAGATGCTTTCTAATGCATTTCTTTATTAAAAAAGAGACAAATGGCTTTGTAATTAAGACTGATCTCCTGCCAAATAAATAAAATGCCGCTTACCGTAGGCAGATTAAATATTCTCATCTCTATCGAACCAAGTAAATGTTTTCTTCTCAAGTTTAAATTATTAAATTCAGAGAAATTGGTTGAGGTGCATATGCTTTCCTAAAGGTCACAAAATTCATTAAGCATATAATAAGCCATTGATTATTGTGACTAGAAGTCTTCAGTGCATATTACAAATCTTAAATTAGATTCATGTTTCCTGTAAGGATCAGCCACTTCTTGCAATTCTCTGTTGAGAGGGATTTGTTTTTCACCTCTTTGGATAATCTTGATTTAGCTGTGTAGACAAAATCACATACATTTAGTATTATTTGAAATTCAGTAGTAACAAAGTGGAATCCTAAGTATGAAGTTCAACACTAGGTGAAAATAAAAGGCTTTTGAATTTTAATTCTGGACATAAATCAACAGTCTTCATTGATTGGAGGTATGCTGTAGCTGTTTTTGTTCTGTTCCACTGAAGTAATTTGTGGACAGCACAGTTGTATTGGTTCCAAATCCATAGATGT
The DNA here is from genome assembly GCF_951394365.1 of Tetrao urogallus. Lineage (NCBI taxonomy): Eukaryota > Metazoa > Chordata > Aves > Galliformes > Phasianidae > Tetrao > Tetrao urogallus. The sequence continues at coordinate 89,481,611 of NC_136815.1, forward strand.
AGCTGAATGTTGGCCTGAATGAGTTACCCTAGTTGAAGTCTTCATCATGTGAAATCTGCCTTCAGCTTAGAAGTGTGTTTTTAACACTGCAACTGACAACAGCTAGTTTTCAGTGATTTTTATATCAAAGTACAGGCTTAAGGTAACTTCAGATTAACAGGATATTACTGGGTGAAAGAGTTACGATGTTTTCAAATTTAGGTCTAATTTCCTTGTATTTATTAAAAGAAAACAAACAAACAAACAAAAAAAGAAACAAAACCAAAACAGCCTGCTTCTATTAGTGTGTGCTGTTTGTTTACTATTTCATCTTAGTCTTGACACCTGTTCAGGAATTCTGTATAAATTCTTATAATACCTGAAGTGGTCCACAGTTGATCATTCCTCTTATGAACTTCAAAGCAGTAATCTATTTTTTATTATTGGTTTTATGTAACTGGAGACTTTGAGTTTCCTTAACAAGACTGAAGTGTTTAAGTTTGTATTGAAGAAGCTGTCAATGATCTACTATATTCAAAGAGTTTGTAGGAAAGTGCTGTTCAACCTCTGCCTGCAGATCTCAACCCAGTCTGTGGGATGGATGTGCTTGGAGGCCCAAAGCTCCCAGAGTATTCTGTGGACTTCTGCTTTGACCAAATAGATCGAGTCTTTGTAAACAGCAAGAAAAAAAATAAGGCAAGAAATGATGAGCTGTATCACTATTGTCATGAGGTAGAAGTTCGTGTTGAATTAGTTTCATTTTGGAAGAATGCTCCAATGTTCCTTACAAAGTCAAATTTGACTTTTTGCCTTTATGTATTTATCACTTCCAATCTTGAAATCTCTTCTGGTTTGAGGTTGCTTAGGTAGTCTGTTAATAGAACAGTAGCAATGTATTGGTCTTGCAAGATGCTGACTGCTAAGGTGCTGGTACTTTGTGCTTGATGGACAGGCACCTTAAAATTAACTCTCTAGGGCATTTATTTCACCTAGGGCTTAGTTTTTTACATAATTAACCGATAATACTGATGATGAAAGCAGTATATATCTGTGAAGCAACTTTGATTTTCATACAGAAGTCATTGCATTGCACGCTCTTCAAATGTGGCATTTGAACTGTTTTGAATGCTTTAACTTTGAAGCAGTTGATTACTCGCTGTTTCAGGTGGTGCAGTCTCAATTTTACAGTAGCATTTCCAGTCCAGTAGCCTCTTCTGGTTATTCTGCCAGAGATACCATGTTATCCTCACCTACTAATGAAGCATGTGGAGTCTGCTTTTGTACTGCCACTATAGGGGGGAAAAATTCAGAAACTTTTCTTGCTTGTCGTCACAAACGTAGTGGATGTGAATTATTGCACATTTATTTTAAATTCCATAGTAAATTTTTTGCACTGTGATCTTGACAGATGTTAAATGTTTTTAAAGATCTGTAAGCTCACATAGTTCAGTTTTCAAAATATAAAAAATCCAGGAAATTGCTTTGTCAGATTGAAAAGTCGTTGAGATAAAAAGAAATTTTCTCAACAAAAATAGCTACCTAATAATAAAATGATAGTATTATATGTACAATATATAATATCCTAAATACTATATACACTATTACAGTGCTATGTTTGTATGGCAGTATCCACTGTCATGATCAGGTGATTTTCTATATACTACATGTAATATTTATGTGCATATAAAAATCATGGTATTTATCTGTTTTATGTTCTTTTTTCCATTTTAGGTTTTGTATGAACAGTTCAAGTTTTTCCTGAATCTCTATTTTCTCGTCGTGTCCTGCTCACAGTTTGTACCAGCACTGAAAATAGGCTACCTGTATACATACTGGGCTCCTCTGGTAAACAGAAAAATGCTATTAACTACATTTTAAACTTCAAGTGAAAAGCTAATGTATAAAAAAATCTCATAAATTTGCATCAGATAAGCTTCACTGAATAAATATGGAACAAAGAAAATGCGTAAGTCATACCGCATTGGGTATTGCAGGTGGAGTTGTTTGATAATGCATTTTGTTAAGTGACCAGTCTGAATGTGTAGTGCTTCTTTCTAGCAGTTGGTGACCTGAGAGATTAGAAAAAAACAAACAAAACAAATCTCAAAACAACAAACCTCAGAACTTTAGCTAATAGAGAACCTCATTTGGAAGGTCCAGTTCTTTTTTGTGTTGACTTTTCTTATGGCTATAGCAGAATTGAAAGCATACATTTTTTGCTTTCCTTCTGTCTACTTTGGTCATGATACTTTTTTCATAAAAATTGATGAAGATTTTTTATTTTTTAAGCTGTGGACAAAGCAGAAGGAAAAGGTGTCTTGGAAATAAGTTACTTATTAAACATGCTTTTCCTGATCGATTGCGCTTCCAGTTGCACTGGTTTCTTTTCAATATGTCTTTCTGTTATTGAGCACTCTGTAGTATTTTCTTGGGAAACTGTTCAAGTCGGTTGCCTCTGACTTGGTTATCCCGAGGTTTGGAGAGACCCTTTTAGTGGTCTGCCAGCTATATTATTGTGATTTGTAGTTCTCATTTTATTTGTATCAGGACCATTAATTCTTATTCATCTTCCCAAGACACCCTCCCAACCCCCCTCCCCCCCCCCTTTTAAAAAAAAATGAGGAAAAATAAATTCTTTGTTTTCCAAATTCATTTTAAAAAGAAGTCGTTTTTTATGGTGCTGCTTCTCAGAGGTATTGGAGAACAATGGCATTCTGACTGCTTGAGTAAAGGTCATTCTTAACAAGTCAATGTAGTAAATATTCTGGATTGATTTCATTGTTTAAATTGTTGCAACATGTGTCCATTTAAGTACTGATCGAGGAGAGGTTGTCTGGACGCAGAGGTGTGAAGAATCTCCAAGACAACTTTTGCTGCAAGAAAAAAAACCCAACAATTCAAAGACAGGAAGACTGTTGTTCAACAGTAGGAGGTCGTAAGGGAGTATTTACGAAGGTCTTTCTTGCTGACCCAGTAAGACAAGAGAGAAGTTAACCTTGTCTGGAAGTTGATCTCTTCATTGTGGAATGTTAAGCAGAGATCTGTTAGTGGGATGGTAAGGAAAATAAAAAATAAAAAAATCACTTAGTATGACATCTCATCTTTGTCAAAGAGTAAGCAGTTCCCCCAAACTTCATAATGCAGATCATCTGTTAATAACATAAATGGTCAGTTCTGTATAGACTGATAGCTCTTATTAAAGGATATTTTGAATATCATTTCCAGTTTTCCCATCAAGCAACATGATCACAGCTTGTGCTAGTAGTACTCCTTTTTGGTAGAAATTGCTGAGAAAAGCTCAATAATCAGGAGAGTAGCAATAACTTAGTTTTCCTTTGCTTTGTCATTCAAGTGTGTGAGGAAATTGAACACAGACAAGAGAACGCTTTCACAAGTAGAGCAGCATGTCAGTCCTATTGCACCGCCGACCATTCAGAGGGTAGTTGACCAGTTTTGTACTTCATATTTTCCAAGGTTGAAAATGGAATTCTGAGGCAAGACTGTCTGAACTTTCTGCTTAAAGAGCTAAATTGAGATCTGGAAATTGGGTTTCAATAATATTAGCATGCCTAGGAGATTTGGCTGTGCCCTGGGTGCGAGTAGGAATATGTTCTACGAAGGTAGTTTCTTCCACCTAGTTATAATTTGATTAGTGCAGCTAGTGCAAACACGAACAAACAAGAAGTGTGTAATTCAAGCTTGCAACAGATTGGGCCTTGGAATGTTGGGCTGGAATGGGGAAACAGCCTTGCTATTGCAAGGAAAAATTGTAATCAAGATTGTTTTAGGAAATCTCTACGTCTTGATATTGAGAGGGTAGGGGGAAGACTGGCAAGCTGCAAGTAGTCTGATGGTTTAAAGCTTCCTGTAAAGAGGGGGAGTATTGGTGGATTTCTTAAGCTACATAAGTAGTCTAAAGACTTGACTTATCTGTTGGAGGATTTGTGAATATCTAAACCTCTTTTAGTGATCTTACTTGTATGAGAGTAATGAGTATTGAGAGTGAGATCCCTTTACTGTTGGAAAATGGTACACCTCTTTCACTCACGGAGAAAGACTAAGTACTGGAGTTCAAGAAACTGTGTCTGAGAAGAAACAGAAAAGGGAGGGAGAGAAGAAACTCCTACATGTTTATCCCAGTGCGGTCTTGTATTCTTTACTGCATGTAGAACTCTGTATTTCTAGGAGCTGCAGTGGCACCATCCTGTGAAAAATTCAGCAGAAATATTTAGATACCTAATTTTTCAGGGGAAAAAAAAAAAGCCTTTTTCTTTGTCAGTATTTGTGACATATTGGTAAATAACATGAACTTAGAGTTTTTACTTTCTTAATTAGAGTAGTACTCCTGCTTGTGGTTCTGTTCTAGACCTTTGTTAATTCTGAGTTGTATCTTTATATCTCTAACAGGGATTTGTTTTGACGGTCACAGTGGCACGGGAAGCTGTTGATGAGTATCGACGTTACAAGAGAGACAAGGAAATGAACTCGCAGTTATATAGCAAGCTGACAGTACGAGGTTAGCAAAACCACTTGTACAAATCCTTGAAATATTTCATCTGTTTTTCTCAAACATTTATTTTCAGCTCAGAGAAATATCTAATAGATTCAAACCGTACTATTCAAAATGAAACTGATACAGAACTAAAATGTGTGATTCACTCAAAATTGAAACTGTTAGATGAAGAAGTACTATAAATCTTTTGCTACTTATAAATGGAATGTGTATGCATATATTCAATATATTTTTGAAGCACGTTACTAGTTAGCACTGTAACTTCAAACTGCAGTTCCCTGAAATTGATAATGAAAACTCAGTAGGACTGTCAGTTCTATGAAGTATGGAATCAGTTACTAAGAAATGAATCTAATCAAAATTTTGAGACTTTGAATCTTCCTATGCATTTGTGTTTAAGAAAAGGTTGTTGCATTGAAAGTCTGCTTATGTATCAAGTATTGCTTTCAGTTTTTGCATATAATTTGAGATTACATGAGCACATAGTAGGAACAGAAAGCTTTAGTATCTGAAGTTTTCTTTCTAGAAATTAGTAAAAGAAGTCAGAGTTACGACTTATGTCTGGTCACAGTCGGTGATGTTCCCCAGGGCTCAGTACTGGGACTGATATTGTTTAATATCAGTGAGGCTGGTGGTGGGGCTCAAGTGCACCCTCAATAGGTTTGCAGATGGCACTAAGTTAGATCAGAGTGTTATCTGCTTAAGGGTAAAAATGCTCTATGGAGGGGTCTGTATTGTTGTGCTACATCCACTTGTATGGCATTCAGTGAGATGTCAGTTCTGCACTTGTTGTCTCAACCCTATACAGTGGAATAGGCTGGTGAAATTATAGAATTATTTGAGTTAGACCTTTGAAGGCCTTCTAGTCCAACTCCCTTGTTGTGATGAATAAGGGTATCTACATCTAGACTGGGTTGCTCATAGTCTGGTCCAGCCTGACACTAAATATCTCCGTTGGTAGGGAAGAGTCTCTTCCCTTCTTTGTTGTGACTCCCCTTTAGATACTGAAAGGCCACTGTCAGGTCTTACAGGAGCTCTGTCTTCTTCAGCTTGAACAGGCCCAGTTCACTCAGCCTATCCTCATAGGAAAGGTGTTCTATCCCTTGGATCACTTCTGTGACCTTCCTCTGGACCTTTTCCAGTAGATCTATGTCTCTTCTATACTGAAGACACATTGGAGAAAAATGGATGTGATGGATGGACCACTCACTTGGATAGTCACATTCAGAGTTGCAGTCAGTAGCTCAGTGTCCAAGTGGAAACCAGTGACAAGTGGTGTTCCTCAGGATCGGTGTTGGGACTGGTGTTATGTAGCATCCTTGTAGGTGACATGGACAAGTGGGATTGAGTGCTCCCTCAGCAAGTTTGCAGACAGCGCCAAGCTGAGCAGTGCAGTTGACAAGCTAGAGGGAAGGGATGTTATCCAGATGGACCTGGACAGGCTTGAGAGATGGGCCCATGGTGACCTAATGGAGTCCAACAAGGTCAAGTGCAGTGTCCCACACCTGGGTTGGGGCAGTCCCAAGCACAGATACAGGTTGGGTGTAAAATGGCTTGAGAGCTGCCCTGAGGAAGTGATGTTGGTTGATAAAAGATTCAACATGAGTGAACAATGTGTGCTTGCAGCCCAGAAGGCCAGTCATATCCTGGGTTGCATCAAGAGAAGTGTGAGCAGCAGGTTGAGGGAGGTGATTCTGCACACAGTACTCTAGGTAGGGTCTCACCAGTGCAGAATAAGGATCAGCTCCCTTGACTTGCTAGGTACACTTCTTTTGATGCAGTCCAGGATATGGTTGGCTTTCTGGACTGTGAGATCGTAAGACTGACTCGTGTCAAGCTTCCCATCCACCAGTATCCCCGAGTTCTTCACAGCAGGGCTGTGCTCATTCCTTATGTCCCCCACCTTCTGTTGGTAGCGCCATTGCCAGGACCCCATGTGCAAGACCTGCACTTGGATTTGCTGAACCTCATGAGATTCACCTGGGCCGGTGCTTAAGCCTAAGTATCTGTGAATGACAGCCCATTGCTCAGGTATGTTGGCCATACCACACAGCTTGGTTATTAAAGAGCGTTGATCCCAGTGCGGACTTCCAGGGGACACCACTCGTCACTGATCTGGACGCTGAGCCATTGACCACCACTGGGGGTATGATCTGATAGCCAGCTCACTGCCCATTGAATGATCCACCCATCAGATCCGCACCTTTCCACTTTGGAGAGAAGGGTATTCTGGGGGACTGTGTCAGAAGCCTTGGGGAAGCATGACTATGACTTCTTTTGGATTGCAAGTCTTTGATTTTTCACAAAGGTCTTTATTAAGAAGCACTTCAAGAATGAAGTGACAAATGAATTCTATAGGTTATTGTAAATATTAAATATGGACATAAAAGTATAGAAATATTTTTTCTGTTATGTTGCTTAGCATATTTTAGTATTTAGGTTCAGAAGTAAGTGCCACATAGAAAAGTGTAAAAATAATGAATAGATTTTATCAAGTCAAAGTAGTGAATAACATTACAAAACAAAATGAAGTAGCTATTACCGTGGAAGGTCATTTTCCTACAACTCTCTAGGGTCTCTTTTAATCTTTTCATGCCAAGGAAAATCCTTAGTAGTTCTAAAGCATGAACATGGTAAGTAATGTGAGGTTATTTCTCAAGCAGTTAGAATGTAATAGTGTATATTTTGCTGAGAGTGAATCTGTTCACACTTTCCCAGCATATGTTTCACTGCACTTTTTAGTGTATCTTGGTGAATATATTTTGATAGTCTGTGGGAAGAGTAATTTTGCCAGATGTGGGAATCTTAAGAAACCCTTGGAGTAGCTCAGGATAATTTTCCTCACAAAAAATATGAATGAGTCCTGTAATGTAACACAAGTTTGTTCAAAAATCTTACTCTTCCGTGGTGTGTTAACTTTGGTTGCTGGATTCCTACAAGGCCACTCTTATTCTCCTTCCACAGCAGAACAGGGGGAGGAAAATATTGGGGGGAAAACAAACCACCCAAAACCCTTGAGATAAGAACGTGGAGGTTGCTCAACAAATCAGAGACAAAACAGATTCTATTTGTTAAAGAAAAATTTGTTGCCAGTTAATAATAAAGTAGAATAGTGAGAAATAAAAACAAATGGAAACCATCTTTCTCCCACTCACTTTCTTCCCAGACTCAGCTCCTGGTCCATAATGGTTTCTCTTTGTCACTCCTTCCTCTATGCTCTTCATCTGCTGCAGGGTGAGGTCCCTGTCATGGGATGCAGTCCTTCTGGAGCTGTGCCAGTGTGGTCTTCCCCTGGTCTTCAATTCAAGAACTGCTCCATCATGGGTTTTTTCCTTGGAGTGTAGTCTTAAAAGGACGAATTACTTCAGTGTGTTACCCACACTGGCCAGAATTTCCCACCAGACAGCCTATTTCTGGAAGTGCTCTTCTCCACATGCTCTGACTTCATTCAGATCATATTGACGTCCTGCTTTGTCCTGTCTTCCATGGGCTGCATGTGGAAATCTGCTTTGCATGGTGCCCCATGGGCTACAGACAGACAGCATCCTGGGCTGCAGGCAAACTTCTGTTCTGTGCCTGGAGTACCTCCTACCCTTTTGCACTGACCTTGGTGTCTGCAGAGGAGTGTCTCTCAGTTTTGACTCCTCACACGACTGCTTCATGGCTCTTTTTTATCCTTCCTTAAATATGTTATCACAGATGTACAAGCAGTATCACTCACTGGCTCAGCTTTGACCAGTGATGGGTCCCTTTTGGAGCTGGAACCTGCCTGTGCTTGGCATGAGGCAGCCCCTGCTCTCTTCTCACAGAGCCTACCCATGCAGCCCCCTTCTGTTACCCACATCTTGCCATGTTAACACCATTTAAAAAAGTAATTGAAAGGTAAGTAAATGGTGAATAGTCCCATTAATGATGATGTCATCTACAACTGTGAGGAATAGTAACCAATGTGGAAGCTAGCATTTTTGCCTGGAATTTGCATAGAGCAGGGAGCAGCATAGCAACTATTGTTCTTCCCTTCCTTGTCAACCTGAAATAGCTTTATCAGCCTTTAGACATGCCACTGCAGCGATCTGCAAGTAGTATAGCTATGTATTTAACTCAGGTGGTTGCAATGGTGGCATCTGGACCTTTACCATTTTTAATACAGTCTGTAAAGAATTAGACTCTTACAGTTTTTCATTAAAGCTGTAATTTAAGCTGCTAGTTGCTTCTAGTTTTTTTAAACCTGTTATGGCGTGATGCTGAACATACCTTTGATATAACCTACATGTGCTGTCCTATCCGACAGCTGTGGTAGTGACCTGAAATCCTTACTTCTGAAGTTTATGGCTTATAGTTATCAGTGTGATATCAATGCCAGTAATTTTAAGAGCTTGCTTTGGTGCTTTTTGTGCCTGTCTCTTTTCTCTCTAGCTTTCTAACAACAATATGGGAAGTTTTCCACATTTTTTCAAATATTGTGGCTATTTAAAGATAGATTGCTAGGCATTTAAGAGCACTTAAATAACAGCTTGGGAATCCTGATTCCATCATATTCCCAGTATGTATGATATTTTTAAATACATGTATTTGAGAAATTTCACTTTGTAACTTCTCTTAGAAATAAGTAACTTCTTGAATTAAAACGTTCTTTGGTCACCTTGACGCTGCTATTTTATACACATGGAATATGGATTTTGAAATAATATAGGTGAAGTAATTATGTCAGCAACTGATGCACGGAGAGCAGTCCCTTCTTCCAAACAGAAGGTTTTAAGAATGTTTTTTCTTACAAAATAAAAGCAGTGTACTTTTCCCTAGAAATGTGTAAGTTTATTTCAACTTTCAGATGTTGGTGTCAGTGTTATCATGATTTCATACTTGTTTTATGTTCTGTTTGTGTTCTTTCTTTTTTTTTTTTAAGACAGCGGTATTGGAGAGAAGATTCAAGATCTTTGCAATAAACTCTGAATCACACATTGTCTGTGGTGTGATAGCTGAGCTCTGAATGTTTTGAGGTGGAGCTGCTTTCAATAATGAAAGCTTTGTTATAACACCACTCAGAATTAAGCCTTATGAAAAACTATTAAACGTACATGTAGAACAATAAATGAAAAACTTTTGCAGCTCATAATTAATAGGATTTTTCTAAACAGTTCATTCTGAAACTGAAATGTGTTGTTTTGAGGCAAAAAAAAAACCAACCATGAACTTCCTAAATTTTTGATAAATTTAGATGAATATTTTTGCAGACTTTGAGGATTTAGGAACTTATCTATGCAAATTAATAAAGGCTACATCTCAGATAGCTATTTTTGTCAGTAATTTTCAATATAACTACAAATAATTACAGAATTTTGGTGATACTCTGTAAGAGAGGAAAAGAAATCGGGTAGACTTTCCTAGGCTACAGGCTAATGGTTTAGAGAAAGAAGGCTTTGTTACTTGTGAGTGAGCAAATTTGATACTGATTTAATTAAAAGCCTGAAAATCAATGCCTCTCTTTAGAGTTGCTTTTCAGAGTGGAACTGTACTTCATACTTCTGTAACATCTTATTTTTTCCCCCCAATGATTTTATGACTTTTGTAGAGTCTTTTCTTTGAAATAGATATTTTTCCACCTCCAAACAATGGAGAAATTGACATAGAGAAATTAAGCAAGTTGCCTTGCTCAGATGAATGGCTCAGTAGGAAAAATAAAAGTTAGTAATGTTCAGTTCTACCCTTTGCTTAATTGTGCTATTTTCATTCCATCTTTCATTGTCACTGGTAGTTGTTTAGGGAAAATGAACTGCTGTTACTTGAACTGTGGTTAATTACTTGTATTAAAGTAGTGTATGTAGGCTGATTGGTCAGTTAAAATCTTCTTACATGGCATTGCTGTGCATTAAAACCAGGACTTCTTTGACTACTCGATGGTGTTGCCATTCTGTGGAGTCATTTTGGGCCTGAGGAACTCCCCAGACATTTAAAAATAAGCATTTTATGACTGCTGTGTTGCTAGTAAAAGAAGTAATGGCTTTTTAAGTGATACAAGATCTTGAATTGGTGTTTGTTCTTATCAGCAAGTCAACTTTTTAATAATATGAACAACTGCTATAATAAGGATAAACCTAAGTGTGAAAGCTAGTATGCTTGCTTGAAAATCTGAGCACTGAGAAATCTTTTAGGGAGCTGGAGTGACACGAACGATTTGTTTCACTTTTCGATTCTGTTCATACTGCAGCTCCTAAAATGCTGCATTACTGAGGTTTTTATCTCAGTTGACCTTTTTTTAATTTCAGAGTGTTCTCCATTAAGAAGCGTTCAGTTTTGAGTCACTTATACCTGAGTTATCTGCAACTTTAAAATCAGATTTTTATCAGAATGCCCTGATAATTATTGTAACACTGTAGTTAACTGAAATCTGTGTTGGAACTTCTTATAATACAACTTCAGCTCTTCAAGTACAGGTCATTCTTGTGCTTCTTAAAAATGTCCTGCATTTAGAAGAATGTATTTCTGAATCTAGAGGGAGGGAAGATTGAGGTTGGATGTCAGGGGGAAATCCTTTACAGAGAGAGTGGTGAGGTGCTGGAACAGCTGCCCAGAGGCTGTGGATGCCCCATCTCTTGAAGTTCAAGACCAGGTTGGATGGGGCCCTGGGCAGCCTGGGCTGGTATGAAATGTGGAGGTTGGTGGCCCTGCATGTGGCAGGGGGGTGGAGATTCATGATCCTTGAGGTCCCTTCCAGCCCTGGCCATTCTGTAGAGTAATGTTAGGTCATTATTGCTTGCAGTGTTTCAAACCTACAGTCTGTTCCTGGTATTTAGATCATTTGGAGCACATACGTTTTCTTTAAAGCATTGTATCCATTTAATCTGGTTGATCAGGGGAGCTCTAAGCAACAGCAAGAAAATTTAGAATTTATTTTTAAAGAGAGTTTCAAAAAGAAGCTGGAAAAGAAAAAATGTCAGTTGTGAAGCATCTCTGGAGTTTTAAATTAGCGGTTTAAGGCTGATCTCAGTTTGCTGTGTAAAATGGAGTGTGAAAGAAGGACTCAAGGGCAGCGTTTTCACTGAAAAAATCATCATCACTGTAACTTAATGAAATCTTTCTTTCAGTTCCCCATTATACTGTATGTACTGTAATTATGTTGACTGTTGAAGCTAATAAATACTAGGTAAGACTTAGATATGTTTTACCCTTGACTGTTTTCCAGAGCTTGGTATTTACTGGTTAGAAACAATCTGTTACTAGTTCCAAAAGTGTTCTAAAGTGTTCTTTTCAGACAGTACTCAAGATACAATGTGTAAGATGAGCAATTGGAAATTATTTTCAAGGTCTCTCAGAAGCATCTGTTGTTCTTTCAGGAGTTTTTCTACTCAAAGAAATGCTCATTAATAGTCCTTTCTAATACACATAATACCTTGTTTCGTTCGCTTCATTTCTTAAATTATGTGAAATACTGAGCACATGTGAGAAGTTTATTAGGTTTTTTCAAATAATTTCAGTGCTTTTCAGAAGACTGTCTTGAAAGCGTAATGAATCACTACGGATATGTTCCAGTACTCCAATTTTGCATAATTCTGTTTGTAGCTTTAGGCAAAAGCCTTGCACTTTGGTGGACTATGAAGTCTGGATGTGTAGCCACTTCTGATTGCTTTGGATGTTATTAATAATTACACAGGTGGTGAAGAGTGTCTTGCTACTGAAATGTTTCTAATGAAAAAATAGTGAGCAAGAATAGTTTATGAAGCAAATAACATTGAGTTTTTTTCTCTAAATGCATCTTTACTAATTTGTATTTTAATATTCTCTGAAATGTTGAACTGAAAATATCTAATTTTCCTTTTTTTTTTTATCTAGAGGAAGGCAATATTTGCCAGCTTTTCAAAATCCAAAGCTACGTTTTTAGTTCCTGCCACACTTAACCATTCAGTTTTAGAGGAACGTGTCCTCTTATTCAGATTCATTGTAGAAATAATTCTTATGTCATAGGCTTCCATATCTATAGAGATAACCAGACTTCCAACAAGATATGTAAGTGTATTATAAAGAAGGTGTTCCAAAGTGTTAAGAGACATTTTTCCAGGTGATTAAGGAAATTTTTCTATTTGTAATGTGAAATTCCCCAAGTTAGTAGGCTGAATACAAGCAAAGATGATGTCTAGGTTCCTGTTGGTATATCTTGTCCTTGGAGTCTTTGCTGCCTTGGAGTGCCACAAATGGAAGTTCTACTTTGTCATCCAAAAGTTAGTCTCTTCTGGTCTTTACTTTAGATGCTGTTAGAACATGACTGGAGATTTCAGTTGTTTGATTTGATAAAATTGCTGTCAGTTTCATTTGGTTAACGCTGCTGTATAGCTTTAGTCACGTTTGACTGTGTAGGTGGCAGAGTTGAGATGCAACACAAAGTACTCGGATTTTTGTCTGTTGGGAAATTCCCAGGAGATAAATTGATAACAAAATAGGTGCTGTTCACCTCTAATCAAAACTGGGGACTTGGTGCAAACCTGTGAATTCCCTCTATAGTTAGGCAGTCTAAATATGTTGACTTGTGAGATTGATGCTAACCTGATTTCTGTCCCAGCTGTAAAACACTCCTGTCGGTTACTCATATTTCTTGATACTGCTTTTATAATCAGAGGTTCTGCTATTGTGTTCACCATCACAGTTGGGTTATGATGAGACTGGGAGTCGGACTGAAGATGTGATTGGTTATATGTTAAAGAGTGGGAAGCAAAGATGTGTTTGGCAACTTAAAAAAATTGGATTGTTTTAAAAGATTTTCAGTAACAAATACTGGCTTTCTAAAATAGCTATGCAGACAGGCTAAAACAATAGTTGTGATCTCCACTGACATTCATTCCTTGTATTGGAAACGCTAATACTATGGAAAGTGTACTGAAAATTAGATCAATTATAGGAATAAATTCATTAAGTAAACTGAAGCTGCTGTTTTTGCAATAAATATGACTTATTTTCTCTTTAATCATAAGATACATTCAGTCAAAGGTAGTAAAATGTAGGAATTTTGTGAAAGTAACTGCCAGATTTTTCTTCATTGAGTTACAGCGAGGATCTGGGACCAATCTTAGTTTGTTTATACCTCCTATGAATGAGAAATAGCAGAATGTACATTAATCTGCAATTCATAATACTGCCTACTACCGATTGCTGCTTCTGCAGTGCTTCTGTGGGTCATCTCTTCTGTAATCCATTCAGTTTGATTTTTAATTTCTTAAGAGTCTGTGTTTTGACATGCTAACAAGACTCCCACTGCTTCTGATGGGAAAAGATTTCATATGGACGTACATTTCAGCTCATCAGGCTGTATGTGTGTATATATACATGTAAAAAACGTGTGTGTATGTATATATAGGTATGTTTACAGCCTGAGTTAACACATCTGAGTTTACTACTGCTTATGTATCTTCGAAGAGAATGACTGGTAGCTGGTTTGTAGGGTTATTTTTTGTCTGTTGTTTTGCTGTTTTTTAACTCAGGGAAGCAACACTTCCTGAATTTGTAGCGAGGACTAAGACTAGAAATCCTCAATTCTAGTGAGATTAACAATAGCACATTTTGGGCAGTAGCTTAACCTCTCCTCAGTCTTTCAGGTAATAATACTAAGATTTAACTGTCATAAAAAATATTTGTTTCCCTACAGAAAATACAGAATTAAAATTGACATGTGCTGTCTGTTCTGAACGAGTTGTTCACTGAATGGGCAGCTCCAGCAAGTGAAAACTCTCAGATTTTGTTGTTTTAATTTCCTAAAATGAAATATTCAGGCATTTTTTCTGACTTACAACTTACCTCTTTTCTACTGTGATTTCCAACAAGGCTCAGGCAGTGCTGGTTGTCGATGATGTCTGTGACTGAGTAAAGCTACCTGTTGGTCAAAGCCCAGTTATCAACAATTTATGTGTAAGATGCTTTGTGGCTAAGCCTTGTCACTTCTGACATGTCGTAGGGGGTGCATAGTAGGTGACACGAAATCATTTTTTCCAGTTCTGTAACTCAATTATTGCTATTGTTTATCAGATTCAGTGTCTCTCCAGTACTATTACAGTAGCTACTTGCCTAGAAAACTATACACTTTCAAAACCTCATAATTAATGATCCATTTAGAGATTACATCTATTCATTAGTATGCTCTTCAAGTATCAATTCTGTATCAAGTAAGTAATAAGTAATAAGTAATAAAAGCAAGTAACTTTTTCACCAAACAGTAATATCTTGAAGTACATCTTGCATTTATATTTTTATGACTCTTTGTAATCAACCTAGGCAGGCATTAATATTCTTTTTTTTTTTTTCTTTTAAGGTAAAGTGCAAGTTAAGAGTTCAGACATACAAGTTGGAGACCTCATCATAGTGGAAAAGGTTGATACTTTTAAAATATATTTTAGAGACTAAAGAGTATTAATGTGCTAATAATCTTCCGGAGAGAAGTATATTGAGGTACTTATCTGTGAAGTACTAAGTAAGTAATCTTTTAGTTTGAGTCTTATTTGATAAACTTGAAGTCTCTTTTTGGGTTTAATTATAATCTTAATTGGATGTAAGCCCTTATACCTTATAAATTGGAATATGCTTAACTAGTGAAAGGCGTGCAGAATGATGTTCTTTGGCTTGTGCTCTCCTAGGTGGGTGTGCTAAGTTGGCTGACTACCAATACCTTTCTTCTAGTATCTCCCTTCAAATCTTTTTTTTGATGCCTGAAGCCTTCTAGGATAAGTTGTGTGCCTATCTCTGTTATTAAAAAAGGGAGTGGAGAGGAATCGTTCAAGTTACTTTGGTTTTAGGTGGTGGGTGAGAGCTGTGAACTTTTTTCCTTGAGGTTAGTATCATGATAAAGACAGTGTTGCTTACTTCATTTGGTTTTAGGAAGTGATCTAGGCAAAACTCATCTCTAAAGAGATCATAATGCAAGCTCTGGTTTTCCTACAATAAGAAAATATCCCTATAGGTTAGGTGTGCAGTTTATATTTGCTATCATACCATGCTGTAGGAGACTAAGAAGCTATTGTAACCACGAAGTTGACTTATTTTTCTTGTTAAAAAAAAAACAAACGCATAAATTTATTTCAGAAGAATGACTTAATTTCTTAGTGCCGTCAAATGATTCCGATTTTACTTTGTAAAAAAGATGTAATCCCTCAATCCTAGAAAGTTACTTCCAGTTGAAGTTTGTGTCCTTGTATGCAGTTTTGTTTGAGGTGTTGTGTGGCAAGTTGTAGATAGGCAGGAGAATGTGGAACCTCGGCAGTGACTTGACTTGACTTTTCTAAACTTCTGCATGGGATCATTACTATTTAGTGACTTTTTATTGAAGGAAAAAGCCTTGAGCAGATATGCTCCCCTCGTGATTCATTTTACTTTTGTTTTGGTTGTAAATATCCTTCCTTTTTCTTAGAGAATTTAAAGAACTCATGAATTGTTATAGTCTTTGTTCAGCCACATATGAGAAAGCCCTTGTTTGCTTTGGGGAGAACTACCGCTTTCTTTCTTTCTATGTAGTTAGTGCTAAGTTCTGCCCACATTCCCTCCCCTACCACCCCCCCTACACCTTTTATCTGCTACCTGTACCTGATGTCTTGTTGGGATCCTCTGAGCAGCACATATTAGCATAGACAAGATTAATATTTACAGATATACAGGACAGGCATGCCCTGTCTTTTACCTTGCTATCTTAGTGATCACTTGAACCTATTCCAGATATTCTTCAGGGCACTTAAAGCAAGTATTTATTTTGGTTTTTTTATTAAAAAAAAAAACTTTTAGGCTTGCTTTAGTCTTTAAACCTGGAATTAATTAGTTATGCTGCATTTGGGAAGCTTATAGGGGTGGCGAAGATAATATACTTTCCCTGAAACCTACCAAGATTCATCCACCTGTTGAATTCTAGTAGAATTTGGGAAACTGGGATTAATTTGGGGATGAATCTGTCTTGTTTGAGGTAGATTATTAGCATTTATTTCATCATTGTTTGCAGCAACTTATAAACCATGTGCTGTGGGTACCTGAATAAAAGCAGTGTTAAGGATTTAGGGAAGTCGTAGGTGTAGTTCCTTTTAATGAGGATTTTACTTGAGTATCTTGTTGACATGCATGCAATTACTTATCTGTTATACTTCAACCACAAGCTCCTTCCTGTCCCCAAGTCAGTTTTTTTCCTGTTTTTGCTTTTGGTGTGTGAGTACCTTAAACTAATGAAATTAAATGTTTTTTAATTCTGTTTAGAAGTGTATTTTGCTAGAGTAAGCACTTTTCAATTTCATAGTATGACTCTTAAGCCGAAGAACCAGTCAGGAGTGAAATGTTCAATTGCTCACTCTAATGGCAAAGAAACAAGTTAACGTTGTATTTGATTAGAAGATGCATCAACAGCATTTCTTCAGTGAAATTAATGACTCATTTGAGCTGGAGATCCATATGTTAACTAGCGACTGCACCACAAATACTAATAACTGAAAAGCTTTTCTGTGTTTGATCTTTGAATATCCTCTGATTTTTTTTTATTTTTTCATTTTTATTTTTTTAATTTGGAATCCATTCTAAGTGACTGCAATGTAGTTGAAACAACTTAGCTCTGGGTAAATTGTATCTCTAGTTTCAAGTAAAAATTTTGTAGAGTGGTAATACTAGGTCAGGAGAATGCCTCAAAAGGTTGAAGTATTATCAGTTTTTAGAGGTTGGAAGCCATTTTAACATTCCCCCTCCTCTTGCTGCAAGCAGACATGCTGCTCCTGGTCCAGTTTTTAGATATATTATTTTTCTGTGAATGCATGGGCGTGCAGAGATTTAAGATAACTGGAAGAGTTGATGAGTCGTTATTTAGTTACTGTAGATTTTTGACTGGAACAATTTCTGATTGTGTGAGGAGAATACAACAGATTTGCTTTTTAATAAGTGATATATTAGTAGCACATTGATAACAGCTTTTTTAAAATGTGAAGCAGTAAAGCTTCATCTTACTTAAAAGCTTCTCTTAGATAAAGGGGCACAGAACTTTTTTCCCTTAATCTCAAGAGTAAAGTGAAATATAACCAGCATTTGTAAAGACTGTTAACATACACAGCATGAAAATGCAGAAAACAACTGCAGAGTGCCTCTTCCATTTCTAACTCAGAATTAAGCATGGATATTTCAGGCAATGAGAAAAGTACCTGGTGCATATTAAATGGATAATACAAAACAGTAACAGTCTTGATGGTCTTGTAGCTTAGGAGCAGTTGTAGGAGAATTGGAGGAATGAGTATGGAGCTGCAGAAGTTTATATTAATAAAGATTTTGCAACAATAACATGAGAAATGAAGAATACCACTGCTAGACTCTTCAATATTCTTTCACATGAGGCATGTAGTCTCTTCTGCAAGGAGGAGTGGATGCATTAGTGAGTTTCCTTGTTTTTCAGTAAGACTAGTGTTCTAGGTTGGAGGTGGAACTTCTGATAGAAGCCCAGAAGCTGGAGAAGCACTTGGCTTCCATTAACTATTGTCTTGTCATTGGCCTCTAGAAAGAATCTCTAAATCAGCAGCATAAGCCAACACTAAGAGAAATGGGAACACACCTGTCTTGGAGCTGTAATTCTGCTCAGACTTTGAAAAACGTAGCGTCATCATAGTTTTTATGACTTGTATATTCAGACTTTGCTGTAATCAATAAACGTTTCTAGGTTCATCTGCATGGTAATTGAGATTACGTCGTTTGTTCATGGATTTCTGAATGTTTGAAGTCGTATGTGTTGCCATTGTAACTTGTTTCATTTTTGATAAACATGACACGAGGATTAACATGATTAACATTTTGCTGCTGTTTGTGGCAGCATATAACAAAACTTTATTTTCTCCATAATGAGGTTTGCTAAGGATTTTTGTAGCGTGCTTGCCATCTGTTTTTGTGTAGTCAATCTTTTATAGACTAGGTATCAGATACTTGCAAGGAGATCTTCGCTTTGCAGTGTCAGCAATAATAGTGACACTTTTTCATCTAATACTCACATGGAATCTTTCTACCTACTTCCAAAATATAGAAAACCTGATGGAAAAAAAGACACGTCAGTCATAAACCGTTTCTTTTCTTACAGATAAGGTAAACAAAGTACCATTCCTCCCCTTACTTACATGGAAGAATGCATTCAAATTCTTTAATGCATTTGCTTTTCAGGAAGGAAAAAATAAGTAGAGAGAACCCATTTAAAATACAAAATCAAGGTGTACGTTTTCTTCTAAAATGTGAAAATAGTCATGTCACTAATTGGATAATGTTCAGTTTTGTGAGATATAAAGACTTGACTCTTGAAAAACTCACCCGATGCTCAGTATCTGTGTGCTGAATGTGAAACACGCATTCTTCATTGAATCTGATAATGGCTTTTAAAACATGGCAACTCATTCTGATTATTAGAACTTCTATTTAATTCCGTATTGGATTGCTGCGCTGTTACTTTTCCAAAATTTTAAGACTATTGGTCAAGTTTTTTGGCCTGTTTAGAAGTAACTGAAGTTTGTAGGCATGAAGCCAGTAACCTGAAACTCGTGTAATGGATTTATGTCAGAGCTGGCAGGGAGGCTGTAAAAATGTATAGTTAATCTATATGAAGGCAGTTTATCTGGTTAATTGTTATTGTCATTTAATTAAATATTTAATTTTGAACTTGCATTTTCCCCATCCTTTTTGTTTGTTGTTTTAGGGCTAATTTGCACACAGCATGTAGTAAGGTTACCCTTTGTCTTGCATTATTTTTCTCAAATCTGAATATGAAACATTTCTGGTTGAATCTGTGCTTGTGATGTATAATAAATGTGGGTGGTCTTCAGTTGTAATGTAAGATAGTAAATACACTGTAGTTGTAAATACACTCCAGTTGCACGTGACCAGCATCTTTAAGGGGAATACTGTTGACATATAGACAAATTGTTACCTGTTTGTGCTTTTAGCAAAGAATGAGAATTGCTGCAAACTATGACATATCTGCTCATAAAACATGTAATTTTTAAGGTACAACTAGAAATTTGTTTTTGACCATGTAGGGTCTTCAGATTAAAAAAAAAATAAAAATAAAAAGATGCATCCTATTTTTGAGCGTTTTGAGTCTTGCTCAATTTTCCAGTTTCATGTTTGCTTGAGAAACCTCGTGTTTCCTGGCTTAACCTCTCCATAGCCTATCTCTGAATCAATAGAAGTATAAAAAATAGTTTTAGTTGCTTCCATTTCTGAACCAACTTCCCTCAAAGGTGAGCCTCTATAAAATAAAACCTGAGATTTATTTTGCTAACGTTATTCTAAATGATGCTGATGTGACAGCATGGTGCTCTCAAGAATGTTTCTTTGTAGGAATTGAAAACTTTGCCTAGTGTTAGAACATCTTAAAGTATCTTGGATATTTTTTGGTCAGAAACAATTTTATTAGTGTGATTACTCAAGAACTAAGGCAGAGCTTAAAGTACAGCACCTTGCATAGGTCACTCTGAAAGTAATGCCTCCTGTTTATTTCCATGGAAACTACAACAAATGCAAATAATGCAATAACAGTATTTGATAGAACAAATTCTCAGCTACAAAATACCGTTGTTCAGTGCATTCGCCACCATTACCTATGGATTTTTGTTGTTGGGATTTGTAGAGATGGGGTCAGGAAGGCCAAGGCCCAACTGGAAGTAGGCTTTGGAAGTGGTGCAGAGAAAAACAAGAAACGCTTTACAGGTCCATCAACCAGAAAAGGAAAGTCCAAGCAGGCACACCCCTCAGGCCCAGTGAGCACTACAGGCAGGCTGTTAAAAAAGGACAGGCGGAAGGCTGAGGTACTCCACAGTTTTTTTTGCCTCAGTCTTCACCAGCAGCTGTTCTTCAGGCATCTCTCAGGTGGAGGAGTCGGAAGGTGGGGGCTGAGGGGCTGTGATCCTCCCACAGTAAGCAGAGATCAGGTTTGTGACCACCTGAGGATCCTGAGCACCCGCAAGTCTATGGGACCCAATGAGATGCAGCCCAGAGTCCTAAAGGAAGAGGCTGATGCGGTTGCAGAGGCATTCACGGTGCCATTTGAAAAGTCGTGGCCGTCACGTGGAGTCCCCTGTGTCTGGAAAAAAGGCAGTGTTGTACCTGTACCTGTTTTTAACATGGGTAGGATGGGTGACCAAGGGAGCTACTGACTTCTCAGCTTTGCTTCTGTGCTGGGGAATATCATAGAAGAAATTCACCTGGAAGCTGTGCTAAGGCACGTGGAAGAGAGAGAGGTGATACAGGAAAGCCAGCATGGCTTCATCAAGAGCAAGTCCTGTCTGATCAATGTTGCAGTCTTCTGCAGTGGTGTCACTGCGTCAGTGGGAAAGGGAAGAGCCAGTGATGTCTTCTACTGGGACTTCAGGAAGGCCTTGGACACAGGCCCCCACAGCATCTTTGTCTCACAGGAAGAAGAGTGATTGTTTGATGGCTGGACAATTAAATTGATGAGGAACTGGGTGCAAGACTTTAGCCAGGGAATAGTGGTCAGTAGCTCAATGTCTGGGTGGATGCCAGTGATGAGTGCCACCCCTCAGGAAGCAGGACTGAGGCTGATGCTCTTTGATATTTTCATCAGTGACATCAGTGTTGGGATCAAGTATGCTCTCAGCAAGTTTTAGGATGACACTAAGCTGCGTTGTGTTGTTGAAATGCTGGCAGGGTGGGATAGCATCTTGAGACGCCTAGACAGACTTAGGCAGTGGGCCCTGAAGAACTTCATGATGTTCAACACATGCAAGTACAAGGGTCTCGCACCTAAGTTGCAGCAACCCCCGCTATCAGTATGAGCTGGGGGATGAAGGGATTGAGCACAGTCCTTTTGAAGAGGGCTCAAGATGTGGCAAGTTGGACATGAGCCAGCCCTGTGACCTCACAGCCCATGAAACTGAGCATGTCCTGGCCTACACCAAAAGAAGAGTGGCCAGTGTGCTGTGGGAGGTGATCCTGCTCCCTCTGCTTTGCACTGGTGAAACCATTCCTAGAGTACTATGTCCAGATGCAGTGTCCTCAGTACAGGGTGGTCTTGGACCTGTTGGAGTGAGTCCAGAGGAGGGCCCCAAAAACGATCCAAGAAATGGAATACCTTCCTTATGAGGACAGGGTGAGAGAACTGGGGCTGCTCAGGCTGGGGAAGAGAGAGTTCTGGAAGACCTGAGAGTGGCCTTCAAGTATCTAAATGGGCGCTGTAAGAAAGAAGGAGCACACTCTTCCCTGTCTCTGGAGCTGCTCAATGTCAGACAGTCAGTCTTTGTGCTGCCTGTAGATGTCACTGTTCATAGCAGGGGAATTGGACTAGATGACCTTTAAATGTCCCTTCCAACTCAAATAATTCTGTGATTTCCCAATGGGATGAGTTTGTTAGAGCTGCTACACACTGTACGTGTTTCAATTGCTATCACAGAAAAGTGTAATTAGTTCAGGCGTTTTGTGGGGGTATTACAAAGATGTATCTTCTGCTTTGATACAGTGAATCAATTCATTATTCTGATTAGAATCACTCAGTAAAATTTACAGGCAGGATTCTATATACTGTGTTGGTGACTTGAGATGTTCCATTGTTTCATGCTTTGAATTGAAATTTTCAGGCTAGTTTGATTCCTGACTGCTTGAAACCCATCTGTGCTGCTGTTTCTTCTCTGAATTATATAACTGAAGTTCTTTATAGCTTGTAGTTTATGCAGAATATAGAGCTACAACTGAATTACACAGCATTAATTTTCCAGTTTGATTATAATTTAAATGTGAAATAATAAGTTTTGAGATGTTTATATATTAAATATCTTAACTTCTTAAGTTGGCAAGTTCAGTAAGCTTTTTAAGGCTAAAATCCATGAGGTTCACATATGCCATATGATGGTCTTTGTCAGCTACATATCTATTTTCCTTTCTACTCCTTCTTCAAGCAGACATTTGAGCTCTGCAAAAATAAAAGACGAGCCTTAGTTGAGCCTTAGTCTATTCAATTTTGTCTTTGCAAAGGAGAGGTTTGTAAATAGGTGAAACTGGGAAACGTTGTTTCATGGCTTGCAATTTCCTCTCTGTATTTGTTTGTATGTTGGGAGAGAGAAAGAGGATGCCTGGAAAAAATTGATATATACTGCATATATAGCTTAAATGCTGAGATGTTTGAAATTTCTGTTTACTTTTTTTTCCTGCTAACTATCAGGGTTTTGCTCAATAGAATATTACTTTTAGTATTTCAGTGGTATATATTCAGTGATTTATAGTCTTGATGCACTGTTTTTAGTCATGAAAAGACCAGTCCAGGTCTTCAGGTATTTATGATTCACTTATAAAGAACATCTGAAAGGATTAGATGTCGTTTGCTTATTGTATAATTTTTTGAAAATATTGATTTCTGAATTGCAAATACTGAATGTAAAGTGCTTTGATAAATCCTATTTTAATTGAGTTTCAATCCAAGTTTGACCTTTTGGTGACAGGATCTTAACTGGACATTTGATTGGAATTTGCTGTTTTCCTACGTAGAATAAAATGTACTTTTTTCTTCCTCTCTCCTCAGAATCAACGAATCCCATCTGACATGGTTTTTCTCAGAACATCAGAAAAAACTGGTATGTTTTGATAATTCAGGTTGGCTACATGATAACTTGGTCATTGTAGTAATATTTTAGATTGTGCATTATGGTCAAACTGATAACAGGAAATCCACATTTGTGAGATTAATGGGGGGTGAGGGGCAGGAGTGTATATATCTGAGAAAAATAGTGTGCTTGGACTTAAAACTGGGAAATCTCAATGTGAATTGTGAATGTGAGGCCTATAGAGATGCATTCTTTTAAATAGATGGCTGATACAACAAAACTTCAGGTAATGCAAATATCAAGACTAGTTCAGTATACTTTAAAACAATATTTGTCTAATATAATAACTTAGTATTTTTGGATATTACTGCAGTACATTAAATGTCACTTGATTTGATTTTCAGTTAATGGAAAAGAACTGAAACAATATCCCACTGATGTGATTAAAATTACTTTAGAAACGTATTAAAGTGATCTGAAAAACATTGGGATAGCTAATATTTTTTTTTTCCCTTTTGAAGCGATACATCCTCTTTGGGCAGTCAATTATATAGAACCTTACACAACCTGCAGAAACTGCAAACAAACAACAACAACAACAAAAACAGCACAAAAAAAAACCAAAAAAACAAACACTTTTCTTGAGTGAGGAGAAGGAAAGAACTTCTCATTAATTCCGTTTCTCTCTATATGGTGATAAGAGTACTCCTGAACTCTGAACATATATTTCCTTTACATGAGCCCTATAAATTACAGCTATTTTGATTAAAGTTTGCAAGTGATAGTCCCCTTGTAACTGAAAAGACCACCAAAAAAACAGAACAAAACAAAAACTCAAAGAATTTGCCTTCTTTATATTGCTGTATCATGAAGAGCTGTCTGATATTTGTTGGACAGTGCTAACTTTCATGTAGGAATATCACAGCTCTTAACCTTGTGTTAGGAGTGCTTTGATGTTTTACTGTCCCATTGGAGTTCTATTTCAGAAATCATTTGCAAGAAAGGTCAAATGTTTGATTGGCCTGTAGAACACTATTGGAGCTATGTATTCACTAGAAGAAATTGCTACAAGTACTATGCAGTCACTGCCTTGTCATGATTTTGAAGTGATTGACTGTTAGGTGCACTAGATTATGTTTAACTGGTCTGGACCAGCAGTGTTGTCTAATAGTACATATAATCTTAATCCTGGTTAACTATCCTCTGCTTCAGAATGCATAATGTACTAAATTTCATAATGCTTTTGACAACTCAAAGATCTTGGATGCAACATGATTATAAAGTGATTGATGATGTCTCCTTTTGGGCTGCTTGCAGTATCGTGTCTTAACCACTGAAGCCTAAAAGTGTTTCAGCTAGAATCATGAGAACTGTTAAAGCTCAAATGACATCTGCTAGAAAAGTAGAAACATGAGTTAGACTCTGTAGAAGAATTACCTTAAACTAGGCCTGTTGCATGCTATGCCTTAGCATAAGAGGTACATTTATGGAAATTTGTCTTAGTCTTTACCAGTTAAATTGTATTAGATATGTGGGCATTTAGAAGCAGTTGTCATCTCCAGTTGCAGGAGTATGTATCAATGCTGATATCTTCAAGTGATGTATGCATGGCAGAAACGTGTTGAGAACTCATTGTGTAGTAATGTGTAGTGTTTGCTGTTGTGAAAACGTGGAAAGCTGTCCCTAATTGGGATCAGCATTCTCACTGCTGGAATAAAAGTGCGGTCAAGCAACTGTATAACTTGCAATGACAAAATTTCTTCAATTATGTTTTGCATATCTACTCTGTGGCATGCTTTCCTCAGCATTGATTGTTAAATTTGTAAATTCCTGTATGGAAATTTATAAGACATTGTGTAGTCTGCTCTCCTCACAGTACTGCTAATTGAAGGATGGGCCACAGCAGTGTCGATGAACAATCCAGGCACTGTATCTTGACAGGACCATGTAGATCTAGGTCATCGAGTGAATTCTTGTGTCAAAAGATGTGGGGAGAAAAGCATGATTTGAAAGTAAAATTGTTCAAGTCTATCTTGGTGTTCAGGTTTAATTCAGACAGCTTTAAAATTTTCTGGTAATCTGCTATCAGGAAAATAAAACTACACAATTTAAAGGTTTATAATATAAAATTAGCCTGTTCCTAAACAAATAAATGTGCTTGTTAACACACTTAAAGTATTCCTGCAAGGTAAGCGCCCATTATAATTCAAAGTGAACACAGCAAATGCAAAGAAATCTGCCCAAAGTTCGGATATAAATAATTCATTTATATTTTTACCACACACGGAATGGGACTTTTGCATTTTCAATACTTTTTCTATAAACATGCAATATATTGGCTACTTATATTGATGCTGTTCTCTCAAAAAAAAAAAAAGTGAAACCAAACCAAACAAGAAAAAAATGCAAGCAAAAAAAAAATTCCAACACTGAACTTCAAACATATGGCGGTAATTGTTTTTTTGACTAAAGAATAAGACTTATATCTGTAATTGCTTTTTCTTGAATGTTGTAGTTTTGACTGATTTATGGTTTAGTTTATAGTCAACAGTTTAAATACTTTGTAGAACACATTAGTTTTTCCATGGTTTTATGTTCTGTATGTGATTTTCTTTTATCTTCTGTGCTATAAAACACTTTAATTTGTTATCATAAATCTATACAGAGTAAAAGCGAAGATTTTGAACTAATTTTCAAGTCTACTCTGTTTCAACATTTCCCAATTTCAGTATTTACTGTTGTTTGTAACACTTGATACCCTTTGTCTTCAGTCGGAAAAAGCAGTTTGAGTTATAAATCATTAGTCATAGAAGTTCAACCAAAAACAGTTCTGGCTAGTTTTCTCATGGGTGTGTTTCTGTTGGAGAAATGAGCCAGTGTCATGTGCTTGTTTTCTTCACATCTCCTTTCCCAAATGCACTTAAAGAAATGCAGAGCTTTTTAGGATGTTTCTTAACTTTTTGTAGCAGGAGCTAATTTTAAGATCAAACCTAACGGATTATTTTGATAAAACTGAATTCTAATTATATGTTATCTTATAACTATTATTTCTTGAGCTGAAATACATGTTCTCCAACTTGATTGTGCCTGCTTTTGGTTCAGTGACCTGATGATTCTGGTGTGGGTCAGGTACTCTTATTCTAACACGCAGATGTGCTCTCACATGAGCAAGAGCTGGTCCTTTACAAAAGCCTGGTACATATGTTTGTAAAACTGTCTGTAATATTTGTGCTCTTCACTTTGAAATGTGAAATTATGAGAAATACACAAATATTTTACTACTATGTCAAGAAAGAGTGAATGTACTTATTTTTTTTCCCTTCAAACTTTTCATTTACTGTCCTAAGGTAACCTCAGATTCTTATTCTATCTTGAACTGGCATTGCAGTGATTGGCTCTGAGCTAATAGTTGCTGATTTTTACCAGCAATTTTTGCTGTGTTCAAAAGTAGGTGACTGCTGGAACTAACATGCTCTAGGAGCTCTTCATACCTTGAGCTTTTGAGAAAAAACTGAAGAAAGTTGCTTGATATCTTTGGCTTGCTCTACCTGGTTGAAAGTTACTCTAGGAAAGATAATGGCATAATATATGCCATAGAAATTAGGGTAATTGCATTATTTGCTAGAGCCTTTGCAGTTGGAAGAGCCAGCAGATGACTATCTTCAGGTATGTGATGTGCTCCTTAGACAACAGGGCTAAGAAAAAGTGTTTATTGTGTACTACAGTTAGTTTTTAGGCTGGTGACTAATGACAGTGCTGTTATTTTATTGTTGTTTTTGTTGTTATTAGTAGCTTTTCAGGAGGATAAGAATTGATTAATCTTATTTTAACCCTTTTTTCCCCGAAGGGTATATACTTACCTTGGATATTGCATTGTAATTGTAGAGGAGAGTTGTTTTTACTTTTCAGCCTTCCTTGGTAGAAACTGATTTCCATAGGATGAAGTAGAATTTCTTTTACTAATGTATTCCAGCTTTCCTGAGTGGGTATTTGAACCCTCTGTCTTTGCACAGAATTAGCATTTTTGGCAGATGCTAGACTCTATATAGAGCAATGCCAATGCTTCTGAAAAAAGGTTTTCCCAAGTGTCAGAACATTGCATTGAGATAGGCTTCCAACAACAAAATTGGAGTTGGAAACACTGTAAGGACAAGTCTGTTAAAAGATGGTTCACAGACGAATTTTAATACATGATTTTCTACAGACAGCAACTCTCAAATTGGCAGAAGTGACATTCGGTTGTGGGATTTTGTTCTTGTCAGAGAAAATACTCTCAATAGCAACTGCTACTGACTGCTCAGTTCTACTCATCACAGCTAGTGCTACAGGTGGCTGGGGTCTACTACAGGCCACCTGATCAAAGAGAGCCTGCTGAGAAGTCTTTCCTGCTTCAGCTGCAAGTGTCATGTTTGCAGTCTCTTATCCTGATGGGGAATTTCAATCATCCAGATACCTGCTCAGAAAACAGCATGGTGAGCTGCAGGCAATCCAGGAGACTCCTGTAGTCCATCAATGATAACTTTTTAGTTCAGATATTTGGCAGATTGGCCAGAGATGAGATGTTACTGGACCTGATGTTCACCAATGCAGTAGATACCGTTAAAGACATTAAGATCGGAGGCAACCTGGCTGCAGCAACCAAGCCCCGAGTGAGTTTGTGATCTTGAGGAATGTGAGCCTGGCAAAGAGTGGAATCAGGACAATGAACTTCAGGAGAGTGAAGTTCAGGCTGTTAAAGGGATTGCTGGAAAAGATCTCCTCGGAAGCTGTCCTTAGAGTGGAGCAAAGCTGGCTACTCTTTGGGGATGCCTTTCTGAGAGCACAAATGATCTCCATCCCTCAGAAAAAGAAAACAGGCAGAGAAGCCAGGAAACTATTGTTGCTTGGCAAGGACAGGCTAGTCACACTGAGTGAAAAGAAGGGCATGTCCTTGGAAACGTGGGTGTATCATCTGGGAAGAATACATGGATGGTATCTGGACATGCAGAGATGGGATTAGGAAAGCCAATACACAGATGGAGCTGAACTTGTTGAGGGATTATAAAAACAAGAAGGGATTCTATAGGTACATTGTTCAAAAGAGACAGGCCAAAGAGAGTGTGTCCTCTCTGGTAAGTGAAAAAGGAGAACTGGCTACAACAGATATGGAGGAGGCTGAGGTACTCAGTGAGTTCTTTGCTTGATCTTCTCTGACAGCCAGGATTCTTATATTCATCACATCTCACGTCATCACATAAATCCTTCTAGGTGGGAACTGGAGAAGCAAACTGCCCCCCACTGTAAAGGCAGAGGAAGTCTGAGACCACCTCATAAGACTGAATATTCGTATGTCTACGGGACCCAATGACGTGCATCCTAGGGTGCTAAGGGAGATGGCTGATGTATTGGTTGGGCTGCACTCCATCATATCTGAAAAGTCATGAATGTCAGATGAAGTCCCCAGTGACTGGAAAAAGGGAAACATCACTCCCATTTGTAAGAAAGGGAGGAAGGAGGAACTGGAGGACTGCGTGCCAGTGAGCCTCACCTCTGTGCCTGGGAAGCTGATGGAACAGATCCTCCTGGAAGACATGTTAGGGCGCGTGAGGAAAGAGTAGATGTTCTATGGTTTCACCAAGGAAGGTCATGCCTGACCAATCTGCTGGCCTTCTGTGATGGAGTGAAAGCATTAGTGAACAAAGGGAAGGCAACTGATGTGATCTGTGTGGACTTCTGCCAGGCCTTTGACATGATCCCCTACCACATCCTTATCTCTAAATTGGAGAGATACGGATTTGAAGGGTGCACTATTTGGTGGATAAGGAATTGCTTAGAAGGTTGAAGCCAGAGAGTTGTAGTCCAGGTGGAGGCTGGTGATGAGTGGTGTCCCACAGAAGGATTTGTATTGCAACCAGGCTGGATGTGGCTCTGGGCAGCCTGGTCTGGTGGTTGGCAACACTGCACATAGCAGAGGGGTTGAGTGTAGATGATCATTGTGGTCCTTTTCAACCCAGGCCATTCTGTGATTCTATGATCTTTATCAGTGGCATAGATGTTGGGATTGAGTGCACCCTCATCAAGTTTGCTGAAGACACAAGTCTGAGCATTGCAGATGATATGGCAAAAAGAAGAAGGGATGCCATCCAAAGGGACCCTGATAACCTCAAAAGATGGGCCCCGGCGAACCTCATGAGGTTAACCCCATCTCTACACAGCCTACCAGAATGCCTATGCTTCTCCCAGGATATCTGTCCCTGCTTCTGTTGCCTGTGTGTTTTCTTCCTGCTCTCTGGTTTGACCAGCTGGTCCCCATTTAGCCTTTGCCAGTCTCTTTCTTTCCTTTGCTGTTTTCCTGCACCTGGGGTTGGAAAAGGGATTTTTGCATAAGCACTGCTAATCAGGTCTAACGAGGTATGACCTTGCAATGGTTTTAAAGTTGTTTCCTAATTTTAGAGATGATCTTCAAATCTGTCTTAATGTATTCATAATGAAAACATAGCATCTCAAACTTCTGCTTGAGAGTTGAGGTGGGGGTATCTGTACCTGAAATAGAAGCGTGTGTAGACTTGAACTAACTTGTCTTGAATCTCTCTTCAGTAGTGGAGACACTGATGTGAGTCAGTCTGCCTTGTATGGAGTATGCAGTTGAGAAAATGCTGGCTTCTCCATACAAATGCTAAGGCCTGTGTATCCACAGTCAGTGCTTTTGGTATTTATGGAGAGTAAACGAAATTCAGCTTCTATTTAGCTGTTTCAGTTACAGTTCTGATTGCAGGTGGTCTTTTAGCTTTATGAACTTTCCTCTATCTGTCAACAAAGGGGGATGGGGAGAAATAAAATAAGATCAATTCCTCTGCTTTTTCCTGTGGCAAAGTCCAGTCTTTGTGGGTGGTCTATTGCTTCTCTTTAGGCTCCTGTTTGGTAAAGGATAATGTACTTTTCTCTGCTGAATTTTTAATGCCTGTTGTAATTTGAATTTATTAGCTGCTTTGATTTCTTTTCTGTGTTCGAACATTGTGAGATATCAAGATATCAACGCTTTATTTAGTTACTGGTGTGTCTTTCAAGTTGTTTACTTTTTCTGCTTCTAAAATCTGGGAGACTAAGTGCACTTTCAATGGTTTCTGGTATATTTGGCTATGGACTTTTCTTTTCATCGGTTTGCTTATGAGCTCTGCTTTTACCTAGAGCAGAAATGTCCCTTACGTAATCTACAGGTACTGTGCTTTTAAGGTGTGTAAATGTTTATATAATTTTGCAGTATCTGTCTTCAGAAGATATTTAAGTGTATTATTATAGTGCATTTTGTTGAATGTTACTGTCCAGTCAGAGCTCTGGAAGTAGTAGGGAGCCTGTCTATTCAGTATTCTTGAAATGAGTTCTGAATATTTACTTGTTAATATGTGCTTTGCCCTAGGATTAGAAAATTACTTGATTAGCTTAAATATCAGTAGGCAATTCCAGAAAATAAAAGCTACTTAAAATATCCTCACTTCATTTTTGTTGCAACAGGCAGCGGTTTGAGAATCGTCCTCTATAAAATACCTAGTGCATGTCTGACTGCTGGTTTGAAGAAGGATCATGTTGAATTCTGAAGCAAACTTCACTTCATATAATTCTCACAGTACATTTTCAAATGAGAACCAGTTTCCCAGGAGTAAACTAAAATGTTTTCATGTGGGCCCCCAATGAACACTGTTAAGAAAAATGAAAAAAAGCCAGCTGAACCCAGTTAGTAGACTGTAGTAACGATTCAGGGAAAACAATCTAACATGGATAATACTTGTGGAATTGCACTTGTGGAACAGTGTCCACATTGTGCGATTTTCTTGTTGTAGTGGTGCCTTAAAATAGTTTGCAGTGCAGGCACTTTGTTCTTCAAAACAGCTGAAGTCTCTTTGATTGCAAACAGTTCAGTTTCATCCTTTGGTTTCTCCAAATGCACAGTATGCATTGTGTTAAAGCAGTCTGTTATCTTGGTGAAATTAGCTTGTTATGCTAAAGTAGGATTCCACCTGGCAGGTTTTTTTTTTTCCTACTATGTTAAAAATACTCAGGTTGGAAAATATTTTTATCTTTAAGTTTTCTGAAGGAAGATGTGACAGCTATTCTCTGTTGAGAAGCAATTCTAGTGCTAGCATATGTATTTACATCTGACTAGTTCTAATATTTTGTTGGCACTAGCAAAATTGGTTTAATGATGAGCAAAGGTGGAAATATTTATAGTTCCTGTGCTTGGATCATTTATGGGATAAATCCCTATAGGTTATTTCAATTCTAAATGTCAAAAATAGCCACAATAGAGCAAACAAAGCAGGTGTAGAAACAGGGCGATGGCAGTGATAAGTATTCTTGTTATTTTTATCAAATCTGTCAGTAGAGCTGGTATCTGCCAAGTATAGTACTGATTTCTATCTATAAAACCAATATATAAAATAAATAAATAAAGGGGCATTCAGGCCTCCCTTGTTTTTCTTTCATCTGAAAAGGGAAGCAAGACTTTGGTTAGAGTTCTAAGGTAACCAAGGTATTACGTATGGCAGTTTTTGAATTATTACTCTGTGTGTGTGTATATATACATATTTCTTACAAGTTGTAAATTTCAGGAGATTATTTAAATAGTTTAGATTATCTTACTTCATCAGTGATCGTATAGAAAAAGATTAATGTGCATCAGAAAAATAAGGGAGCAAAGTGGTGCTTCAAAACCTATTAAATGCAAAGGGTAAATTAATGCTTTTCAGCATCTGCTTGTAAATCTCCTCTAGGTAAATCATAATGTTAAAATTTGAGAATGTGAACATAAATGTGGATGTTTTATTTCTTTTCTGCCTTAGAATACTGTTTGCTGTAAGTAAGATAATTCTGTAATGTTTTTAATAAAAGTAAAAATTCCTAAATCACACTGAATCAATACAGCAATCAAAAAAAAAAAATGTAGTGGATAAAGCTTGGATTAAAAGCATTTGTGTGCTTGTCAGTAAGGAACTCTGATGAGTTTGATGGTATCATATTGACTGCATATTAATACGTGGCATCCTATAAGACCATCAGCTGATTGTTTAGAATGTAAATTAATCTGTTGATGGATCCAGTGACTGATGGCTTGAATTCCAATTAATCAATTTCTTCATCAGTTTCTTAATTCAGATCAAATAACTCAAGTACACACAGTTGTTTTAATGGTATTAAGAGAAATTAATGCTTTTAAACCGATTTCATCACTCTTCTTTAAGTACAACTACGATTTGTTATTTGCATCCTAGCTGATGGTGTTATAACGGAAACGTTTGAGATGGTTCAGCTATTCTGGTGTGTTTTGTTTTGTTTTCTAAGAATTCCTTAAGTAGGTAACATAACTGAAAGCTTTCTGTGATAGTGGTAAATGAAACTCTGCTGTCTAACGTGTTATCCTGGTGCTGCTACTCATCTTGTCATCACTTTAAAATTTTCATGCACATAGTCACTTAAGTAATATAAATTACTTAAAAATTAAGTTGTTCGTAAGTGATCTTGTGTTAGGCATGCAAAGTCATTTTTTTCTTGATTATTTTATAATAACCTATTGCTCTCACTGCTTTTGTCTTCAAGGGTGTGTTATTACTAGACGATATATAGTGGTTTATGACACCACAGTTCTACATGCCCTATTTCACAGTGACCCATCAATTAATTTATTCAGCACTTCATGCACACTCTCCGCTGTGACACTTAGACGAGTTGATCTTAATTTGATTGCCATTAAAGCCTTCCTTTCCTGACAACTGTTGTCAATTATACAAAATAAAATCAAGTATTCATAAGTAGGCCGTAATAGGATATAGGCAGACAGATTTAATAATTCAGTTTTGCTGAGGCTTGAAAGGCATTAGTAGTAGCTGTTGTTCTCATTTGTAAAAAATTAATTGGATACAGATCTTCAGAGAGAAGACAGACATAATTTCATTTATTTAGATTTGATTGTTGAAAAGAGCCCAGACCTATAGCGGCGGTTTAACACTGTCTTTGAGGATAACTGACATGAATTTCTATTAGTTACACGTTAGAGAAAGTAAATGTAATTTAATACACTTGGAGATTAATTTAAGTGAACATATTCTACACATGCTTTTGGTGATAAATCTGTACTGGAATGCAGGATAATAAAATAATACACA
This sequence comes from Tetrao urogallus, assembly GCF_951394365.1. Lineage (NCBI taxonomy): Eukaryota > Metazoa > Chordata > Aves > Galliformes > Phasianidae > Tetrao > Tetrao urogallus. The sequence continues at coordinate 89,514,760 of NC_136815.1, forward strand.
TGCATATCTACTGTGTACAAGTAAAATGCACTTGTTTCCCTCTGAAGCATCTTTAGCACAGGAAAACAATACAATGTCTCATACTATATTTTAATTCTACCCTTAGCCTCCCTTCAGTTCTTAATAACAAGTCTTTTTTTAAGCCTGCTGATATTTGGCAAAAATGTAGCAGGCAGAAATCTATTAAACTAAATATCTATTACTATTCTCTAAGAGAAATTTAAATAAGGTTTTCGAAACTTCTGTGTTGTTATTTGCCTTCCTATACATTGTTCTTTACTGCGTATATTGACATTAGTAACAAATAGTGCTAAGGCTCTCTGGAAACAAACTGGGGACAGGGTGGTCAAAGTACAGAGTACAGAAGAAGATGCACAAGGACAGGCATCCTGGGTGAAGCAGGAACAGGCATCATGGGTGAAGTACAGGGATTCTGGTACGCTGTGTAGAGATGAAGTCAGGAAGGCCAAGGCCCAATTGGATCCATACTTGGCAAGGGGTGGAAGGAGCAAAGGAGATGCTTTTATAGATCCATCAACCAGAAGAGGAAGGTCCAAGGAGGCACACACCTCAAGACCATCAGGCACTACAGGCAGGCTGGTAACAAAGGACGAGCAGAAGGCTGAGGTACTCCACAGATTTTTTTGCCTCAGTCTTCATCAGCAACTGCTCTTCACACATCCCTCAGGTGGAGGAGTCGGAAGGCTGGGGGGCTGTGATCCTCCCACAGTAAGCAGAGATCAGGTTTGTGACCACCTGAGGATCCTGAGCACCCGTAAGTCTATGGGACCCAATGAGATGCAGCCCAGAGTCCTAAAGGAAGAGGCTGATGCAGTTGCAGAGGCACTCACGGTGCCATTTGAAAAGTCATGGCCGTCACGTGGAGTCCCCTGTGTCTGGAAAAAAGGCAGTGTTGTACCTGTTTTTAACATGGGTAGGACGGGTGACCGAGGGAGCTACTGACTTCTCAGCTTCGCTTCTGTGCTGGGGAATATCATGGAAGAGATTCTCCTGGAAGCTGTGCTAAGGCACGTGGAAGAGAGAGAGGTGATACAGGAAAGCCAGCATGGCTTCATCAAGAGCGAGTCCTGTCTGATCAGTGTTGCAGCCTTCTACAGTGGTGTCACTGCGTCAGTGGGAAAGGGAAGAGCCAGTGATGTCTTCTACTGGGACTTCAGGAAGGCCTTTGGCAAAGGCCCCCACAGCATCTTTCCATCTGTATTGGAAAGATGAGTGATTGTTTGATAGTAGACTTAAAAAAGAAAGCAGAAGGAAGCTGTCTGTTCATCTTGCCAACCCATCTGAATTTTTTCATTGGTGTTTTTCAAATCTGATGCACGAGGGCTTTCCATGTGTTGATGCATGTGTTATAAAGTATTTCAGTTCTGTTAGCCAGTCTTGCTTTTCACAGCAATATTATTCCCTAAAAAAAAAAACCATGCATATGTAACAGGATATTCTGCTTCTATTTGATTGTTTTAGGGCATCATAAGTAGGAAGTTCTGTTGCATTCCCATTCTGAAAAACCTTTGCCTGATATCTCTTTGAGCAGTATAATGCACAAAGGATGTTTCACATCCTGCAATTATCTTTCTGTATCAGACTAAACCAACTTATCTGGCATAACTATAATTTTCTCTCCACAGTCATAGGAAATATTAAATATTGATATAATTCCTATCATTTGAATGGTTTTTGTTTCTTTGTTATATAGCCTTCAATGAAAAGCAAAAGATGCTGTTTTGTATAAAATTTGAATTGAATTTTCTTTTTGCAAAGCAGATTGCTATCCATATTCTTACTTGGATTTTTATTTTTAACAACGCTTCTTTACAAATTACATGGTAAGCAGGCTGATTAGTGAGGTGATTGGTTTAAGTAAGCAAGTCTGTCTTTCTGCTTTTCAAAAACAACATTTCCAAATGAAATAGGAATGAAGAATGTAATACATAACAATTGTTCCTCTTCCAAATGACATAATTTAAAAACCCTGTAAGCTAGTATACATAACAAAACTTTGCAATGACCTAAGTAGTAAATTGTTTTCAGAAGACTGTATTAAAAATTGTAATTAATTCTCTGAAGAGCTTATGTAAAAATACAATTGAAGCGGTAGTAACACATGTAAATACAGTATGGTAACTTCAGGAAATTAAAGATAACGGCAAGTAAAGAAATTAATGCATAGGGCATAATATTAAGTAAGAGAAATCTTATTATGTATACACGTGTATACATATATTTTGTTGTTATGTCATTAAGAAGCTTTCCTTCCTGTTCTTCCTTTCTCATCTGTAGGCTTCTCTTTTACTTTAGGCTAAATATTTTCAAGCACTTTCCAGAGTCAACCTGTCTTTATTTTGAGAGCTTTTCTTCACATTTTCTAGAAGCAGGCAAGTGCACAAATGAATAACCGTGTTATTGATGCACGTTTAAGTAAAAGACATCTGCAGAAATATTTGTTCTGTACGTGTCATGCACTTACATGCTGAATAAGACCTTATGTGACTAAGTGAGATTCCCCCTGCTTACTCTGTATTTAGCACTTGCCCTTTTTTTGGCAAATGTTAGCCAGATATATCAAGGCCTGAAGTTATTGTGTTCATGGATGAGTGTCACCAGTTGAGAGTCTTTTGAACCATGGCAGGGGGTTTCCATCCACCAACCGTTCCCCCGTGGGAAGCCAGCAAAGAGCTGGAAAAGGAGGGATTACAACTTGGTTGAGATAAAGAGAAACTGTTTTACTAGAAACGGTAAAGAAATGAGAGAGAACACAGTATGAAAGGAATCAGGGGTAATGAATCAAACAAATGAGAGAGAGATGCCTTTATAACTACGCTGCTGATGGTATTGACCAGAAGTAAGGCTATGGTTATGTTACCTGCTTCCCACCCAGTACCATGTGGGCTTAACAAAAGCTGCTGGAAACTGCATCCCAGCTCTGTCAGTTCACTGCATGATGTTTGATATGGAATACCTATGGAAAACCATGACAGTGAGCTTTTTTATGTCTGCTCCAAAATAGAAAGGCTGTTCTGAAAGTAATACCTCCTATTTTATTATGTTGGCCCACGACATCAGAGGTGGATGTTTGTGGTATGACTGTAGGAGTGCCATCATTCCATTTGTGGCTGTGCAACAGATGGCAGCAGAGAAGTAGTCTGACAAAATGGTGTCTGACATGGAAGTCTGTGTGAAGCAGAGGTGTGTAAGTGAATTCCTCTGTGCAGAAAAAATTGCATTGTGTCCAGTTTAATATCTTGAGTACCTTGAATACTGTGTTCCCTTCACTACAAAAAAGGCATTGAGGCGCTGGAGCATGTTCATGGAAGGGCAACAAAGCCGTGAGGGGTCTGGAGCACGAGTCCTATGAGGAGCATCTGAGAAAGCTGGAATTGTTAGTCTGGAGGAGACTCGTAGGACGTTATTGCTCTTTACAACTACTTGAGAGGAGGTTGGGTGGCAAAGTGGGTGTAAGCCTCTTCTCCAACATAGCTAGCAATAGGGCTAGAGGGAGTGAACTCTAGTTGAACCGGGGGAGGTTCAGATTGCATATTACAAACAATTTTTTCTTAGAATTAGTGGTCACTTGCTGGAATGGGCTGCCCAAGGAGGTGGTTGAATCACCATCTCTGGAGGTATTCAAGAAATGTTTATATGTTGTATTGAGGGACATAATTTAGTGCGGAAATATTATTAGTAGGTGGAAAGTTGGACTAGATGATTTTTGAGGTCTTTTCCAGTCTTGTAGATTCTAGATTCTACGTTACGAGGAATTATAGGCTTGTGAGTCTCACCTAGGAGATTGAGTACACCTTCAGTAAGGTTGCAGGTGACACCAAGCTGGGAGGAAGTATTGATCTGCCTGAGGATAGGAAGGGGCGAGGGACTTGGACAGGCTGGTTCACTGTCTGGGACAATGGGATAAAGTTCAACGAGACCAAGTATTTGGTCCTGCAGTTTGATCATAATTATCCCATGCAGTGTAACAGGCTTTGGGCAGTGGCTGGCAAACTGTGTGGCGGAAAAGGACTCAGGGGTGTCGAATGCGTGGCTGAGCATGAGCCAGCAGTGAGTCCAGGTGACCAGAAAGGTCTGTAGCATGCTTGAATCAGAAATAGCATAGCCATCAAAAGCAGGGAGGTGTTCATCCCCCCATACTCAGTACTGCTGTGACCACATATTAAGTACTGTGTTCAGTTTTGGGCCCCTCTTTGCTCTTCAGAGAAATGATTGAATTGTTCAAACCTAGTGTAATTCCTTTAGATTTAACCTTAAATTGTAATTCCGATCGTTCCTATTCTTTCACTGTAAAAACAAAAATAAATTAGATACATTAACTATGTTCAAATTTGTCTTCTAATATTTGGTGATTATTGTTCATGGATAATGGGCATCTGAGCACTCCCACTGCCTAAAGAAAACACTTCAGTTTCTCAGTTTTCCTTGATGCTCAGCCCTTGTGCTCTTAGAGATATCCTGTGTTAGAGATGCCCTGTGTTCAGTGTGGGATTTCATTTTTCTGTAGTCAGCTCTGCTTTGATTGGTAAACATTGAAATTCATGACTTCTCCTTTAAGCAGCAAATAACTTAAAAATTTGTATGAATACAATAAACTTCTCTATATACTGGAAAATAATTTCCTGGTTCAGTAACTAACACTGAATACAAAGGGATTCACAATGTATAATGTTTGTGTAAATGTTCTTTCCTTGCGTGTCATATTCATGTTAGAAATGCAATAGATTAACTTTGATGTAAAACATTCTGTCAAAGTATATATAAAACAAAGAGTTTAAGAATGTATACATAGTGTCATAATTGGGTGTACAAATTGTGCATGGATGGCCAGCCTTTTGGCTTGCCTGGGCCACGTTGAGTGAAGAGGAATTGTCTTGGGCTGCATAATAAATATATAGTTAATGTGTATAAGTAATAACATGTAGTTTGGGTTGTTTTTTTTTTAATAAGAACAGGAAAAATAGAGGGTAACAACATAAAGTAGTGAGCTGGACATAGATGAAAGCATTTTGAAATGGTTTGGTTGGAATAGTTGTTTGTTTTTTTTTTTCCCAGAAGTCATTGATATTGATTTTAGAAGTCCTAGGTACTGCTGACTAAAATTATGAAGTACACAACTTCCATGCAGTGGGAAGTATTTGGGTTGTTAAAGGTTTGTGGGACTCATGGGAGTTGGGAATTGTTTTTATGCATTATTTTCAATCGTATGTTTAGACTCCTGTGTTTATAACTTAGTTAAGTGAGGTTTAAAAATCTCATAATTCAAATTACGTAACTCTGATGAATTATTAGAAGTAGAAAAGAAGATTATATTGTTTCAATTTTGCTGTTGTGATCAGTATTGAAAGCTGACTTAGCAGAAAGCAATCTCTTTTTCTGGATAGAACGGAAACAGCCTACAAGATAAGTTATTGATGAAATTAACTGCTGAAGTGGAGAGGAAATGTGACTGGCCAATACATGTCATAGTGTGAGCTCTATTAAATGAATATATGTGCAATCAACCATTCACAGGAGCCACTCTGGTCTTGAACTGCATTGATCTGTAGTATTAATTCTAAATGAAATTGATGGAAGAGAACAACCATTGACAGGAGGGGTAAGGAGAACTATGAAATGTCTTGTACAGGAAAAGTATGACGGAAAGTAGGCTGATCAGTGCCACGCATAGAATGTGCACTGAAATGTGGAATATCTAGGTGCTGCTAGGTATCTCACCCTTACTGATGCAGAATATACCACTGAACTCTTCAAAGTATTTTGAAGAGAATGAATATAACAAAGTATTTTACTTTAGAACAAAGTCCGTGAAGAATACTGTTTAATTTTAAATCCTATTTAGTCTTATCTTCAGCCTTATATCAGTAGCCTATGTAATAGTCCATATTTGGTGATACCATCAGAATAGTTGTATGGAGCACATTGTGGTGGGGGAAATCATGTTACTGCTCTTCGTTTTCAGTTTCTTGAATACTAGTCTTCTGTCTGTAGAGCACATTGATTCTCTTCAGTGTGTATTTGTACCTTAAGCTTCCATCATGTTGTAACTACTGTGCACATACTGACCAGTTTCTTTAGTTTTGAGTCTTCGACAACTAAAAGTAACTTTAAGTTAATTCTTTTAGGTCAGATATGTAGGAGCCTGGATTGTTCTTTGAATTTTATCCTTATTAATGTTTATGTGAGGGGAGAAGTTTCAGTGAAGCCGTAAGAACAGAAGTGATGGAACCCTCTGAAGTGCAAACAGCAATGATACGAAAACTACAAATGTTTTGTTATTCTCTTGTTTTAGAATTGCACAAGTGAGAAAAAGGTTAAACCTTTTTCAACTTTATCCAGTGAAGTGTTGTCTCTGGTAATATTTGAAAATTTGTTTAGAAGCTATTAAGAAATCTGTAATTTTTTTTTTTTTTCTTCCATGCTTGTAAACAAGCAGTTGTTAATTCTATCAGGAAAAAATGTTCTGTTTTCATGGCAGAAAGCATTTAATCAGCAGTCAGACATTCCAAAGTGTGATTTATTTTGTGTACATTTATTTTAAATGTTTGTAAATTTATTTTACTTTCACTCTATTTTTTTTTAAACTCAAACTGAATTTTTGAGGTCTAAAAACTAGCTACATCTTTGTAATTTCAAGTCATATCTTTCTAATTTCAAGGCTCGTGTTTCATTCGAACTGACCAGCTTGATGGAGAAACAGATTGGAAACTGAAGGTTGCTGTCAGTTGCACACAAAGATTGCCAGCTTTGGGGGTAAGCATTTCATTTATTTACTTTTAAAATATTTTGGACATGTGCATATTTGCCTTTTAGATATGACAGCTAAAATTGTTGCAGGTATATGTGTAAGAAGAAAATCTGTTACCACAGATACATATTTTTTGCAATGAATTGGGGGTAGGTATTCCACTGAATGGTGAATGATAAATTGTTCATGCAGATATTCTCACTGAAAGGAAACAAAGACTGAATTGATTTTTTATCTTTCAACTTAGTGATTCACAATGTGGTCCCCGCGTGGAGCTCCATACTCAACTGAAAATACTACAGTTGTGCTATACTTGTGCATAGTCTCACCCGCAAGTGCAGGTCATTCTTGCCAGAGAAATCATTGCTTTTTATCACTAATTTGAAAGCTTGGGAAACAGTGGTGTGCTCTTCGATGGTAAAGTCAGTAGACCTTCTGATGAAGTGATGTAGTAGATGAAGTGTGGAAGTTCATGCAAGGGGAATTTCCTAGCACTTATGTGAATATCTGTTTACAAGTGTGAGTTTTTTGAATATATCTGCACATCTGAAGTGTAGGTAAATACATAAAGCTATTAAAATTGTTAAAATGGACACTAAATACATATAAATACATCTACGTTCAAAATATGACATATCTCTGCTAGAAATAGGTTTTTATAGATGCATCTCATAATAAGATGCTAAATTGTGTCATATCTTGGAGAATCTTGTTCTATAGAAGAGTTCTCTTGATGTTAAGAGGCTTCCTCTAAAAAGGTACTCAAGATGCAAGGTTGTAAAAGCTTGTTTGTACAGAATTTTGGGTATTTGGATCCATTGGTTGTAATGAAGAGTGTATCAGTTGCATGTGCCATCTCAATAGTACAAATAAGAGACTGGTGATCTGCCAGATCTTAGCAGGATTTGTTCAATTATTGTTAGGAAACTATAGAGTTCCTGCCACACTAAAGGCAGTCAAAGGTAGAGAAATTTCCTGTGTTCATGGTGGTTTGGGCTACTGGCTTCACATGCGACAAGGAGAAAAATCCCATAGGCTTGAACTTAGAGAATTGGGAATGAGGACTGGAACTGAAGATTGATGACAGACAGGGATGTATTTAGATGAGGCATTAGACAGCAGTTCTAGTGCAGAAAGTGACCTTAATTGGAATTGTATAATTTGCGGCTGAATTCAGTGTTAGTGCTAATGTGTCTTCTGTCAGTTTGTAGCATACAGTGATTGCTCCACCTTGTTTTCTCATAAAAATGTTATTTTTCCAGAACATCTACTGAGCACGCATTTGCCTAAAATCCAGTCTATTTTCTATCTTCTTTTTCTTTAATTAGGTCTTTTCTTATGGCTCACAGCTGTGTGCAACTTAAGTGGGGTTTCTTGTTTGTTTTTTGTTTTAACTTCCCTTTCTGTTTGGAAGGATCACTTAACTGTATTTGTTGACTGCGGTTCTTCCTGCAGAGCAATGCAGAAAGAGACCCAGTACAACAGAGAATTGTTGTGTTAAAACTTTTATGTTTTCTTCTTTGTTTAGGGGAAAAAGTTTATGAATAGATTTGACTGAAGTATATTGTTGATCATCTACAACAATGGCATAAAATAATGTTTAAACCTGTGCCTTTGACTTAAAGGAAGTAAATATCTGTATTGCACTTGTTTTTATTTATGGAGAATAAATTGGAATCTATTGGAGGATCTGCATTTGAGTGGCAGGACATGCAGCCTCAAGTTTTTGCAGAAGTGAAGGTTGGTTCAAGTCCTGATTGTTTGGGGCATGTAGGGGATGGAAGAGCGAGATATCACTGAGAAATTCAAACTGGAAACAGCATGAATTAACTGTCCAATATAGTAACCATTCCTTCCTTAGTTACTTATAGTTACTGCTGTTAGCCTAAGTCCTGCTTATCTTTTCAAGTTCTCCCTTTTCGTGAGCTGTAACTGACAATCTGAATTCACATAATCATTTAACAAGCCTCACCTGGTTACCAGCAGGAAATGGAAGCAACCAAGCAGCTAGTGTTCTCTCCTACATCCACATAGTTATGATGTAATAATTCTTTACCTCACATGAGCCAAGATTTGGTCTTCATGACACTTCATATGATATTTTCTGCCGAGTAAACTAAACAATCTTTTAACTTACCAATTGCATGGTTTGGTCAAACCATTGTCTCTTGGTAGTTCCCTCACTCTTATCAGTATAGCATTTTTTCCCAAACCACTATTTTCAGAGAATATTGATTTTAGATTACCTTTATATTTCTGTAATGTGTGGGATTTTATCTCCATTTTAAATGGCTAATTCCTAACTGGTCTTGAACTGCTTGCAGTGCTTCACTCCTAGGGCCTGTCTCTCTTCAAATTGTTTGGGGAAATTTGTTTCAAATTGCTTGAGGAAAATGGCAGCCAAATGTTTTTTAGGGGATCCCATAGATTTCACAGAAGGTAAATTGCACAGAATTACAGAGGTTGGAAGAGACCTCAAGAGATGGAGTCCAGCATGCATTGCAGACGGCTGTGTCTGTTCCTGCAGGCAGCAAGTTAGTACTTATCTTCTGCAGATACTTCTGCCTTCAATGAGATGTTAATAACATGCACATGCTATCTGTCGTCTGAAGAAACTGTAAGAGCAACTTCGTAATGTTCATGTGAAGCTCTAAGAAAACCATGGAATTCAAAGTCATGTAAAAAATGCCATTAATTTTTGTAGTTCCTAATAGAGTCACAAAGTGTGGAAAGATCACTATATGTGTACACCTTACACATGTTGTTTTTTTAAAGTCAGATTAAAATGCAGTGGGCAGAATCATGTTTTTATAGTAGTTAGCATAAAAATATGGTTTGTAAAATATTGGTGCAATAGAATAGATGCTTTAACAATGTAATGTTGTTTTTGTAGAGGTAGGTGGTTTTGTCATTCTTTGAAGTCCAAACTGTATTCAAAAAAGCATGCTTAAAATATATAGTTGAGGATCTCTTCCTGTCTTGAAAACGCAAGTCTTGGCGTGATGAAAATAAAACATTTCAGTTAAGGAATATCTATTTTGATACTACTTTTTTATTTTTCTTCTTTTTTTCTTTTTTTCTTTTTTCTTTTTGATATTGTCATTCATGAAAACCTACTTTGCTTTAGGGAATTTTGAGAAATAGGCCTGCTCATATACCAACTCATTTACAATAAATATGTTTCTAACACTTCCATTCTATCAATGTTGTTGCTTCCACAGTTCGTATGCTACTAAAAGTCTTCTGTCTTTCTGTACCTATAATTTACATGTTACAAATTTTAAGATTGTGTGAAGATTTAAAAAAAAAGAAGGGCTGAAATGGGCCTCTTGTGCCATAATTCTAGATTGCCACCTGCTGGGCTGCCAGAGGAATAGCTGTGGCAAACTGGCACATTGAGGGCCCTTCCTTCAGGTCTTTTCAGCTGATCTCAAACCGAGTGCAAGTTTTAAGGGTTGGTGTGACAGAGTTTGGCTGTTTTTTTGTTGTTGTTTGTGTGTAGGTTGTGTTTTTTTAGCCGCAGTGCTATGCTGCTTTTTGCTACGTGTAAAATTAGTTGGTAGAGGACAGAGAATGGATGGAGTGTAATGAGTTCTCTGGCTACAAAGAACTGTTTAGAGAACACAAAAGTCTTTTAGGTTTGTCCATTTCAAATGCAGCAGACGTGTTGGAATTCTATGCCATTTTAAACTGAAGTGCTCATATTTGTTATGTTGGGTACAATATTGGGTTAGGATTCTGTGGTTAAAGTTGTATTTCTTTATGATAAACCAGTAATTTGCTGGACAGGTTCCATTCACAAAACGAATCTGTTTAGAAATGCAGACTGGTGTGGGGTCCTGTCTCAGGGAAGCCATTTTGCCCTCAATATCTCCAGGCTGATGTTGAGATCTATTTTTTCTCTTATCATTTTCAGAATTTTTTCCTTTGCTGGATGAAATGGATTTAACTAAACTTCTCTTTGAGATAGCTGATATTTGTTGCAGTTGTGGTTTTTCTGACTTCCAGGTGTTGACTCCTATTACAGTGTCTTCTCCATGTGTTTGTAGGGCATTTTCAAATCCGACAGTTTATTTTTGCATATTAAATTATATTTTTAATCATGTAAGGGAACACGTGCAAGTTGTGCATAAAGCAGACTAAACAATTGGGTCATATATTTAAGTAATATATGCTGCGTAGTTCGTAGAATCATGCATTTTTAATTTCTTTGGTTACCTGACATAAATGCTGTGAGTATCTTGTGTTGTTGAGAGCTGTCAGTCACACCAAGAGAGCAGTGCTGTAACCTTACCCGCTGTGACACCCAGAATAAATGTGCCTGCAGACCTTCAGACCTTTTCTTAAAGAACAGATGACACCACGAAGATGATCAGTGCAGATTTTGTTGTCTTCCTAAAGCACTTACTGTGATCAGAGAATTAAAATTTCAGCGGGTCATCTAGTGATGGCTGAGCTGCAAATACTGTGAAAACTAGATTAGGTTTCTTGCAGCTTCATAGCTATAGGTGAAGTGGTTTTTTAATTGCAGTGTACACATTCTGGGGCATTCATTTCTGGCTTAAGTGATCAAGTAAATTTATTAACAGCAATGAGGTCACTGTAATTTTCAATAAATGGTGACTTGCTGATTTATATCAAAAGATCCATACAGCAGTAAACAATGCCATTTATATTTAATTAGTTTTATTGAACCAAAAGCAATTTTATTTGTAATGAACTACATGTTATGATTAAGAATGTATTTTAATGATCTTTAAGTAAGGTGAACAAATGTTGCCCTTGACCTAACAGAGGAGCTTTTTCTGTGTTACCGGTAGCTGCAGGGTGATTGGTGAATTACTATTGTGAAAAGCAAAGGAGAACATTTTTGTTACTGTATCATCAAGTCATCTCCTGAATTTCAGTGCAAAGGATGAAATGATTTCTTTTCGATTATTATTTTCATGTTACAGGGAATGAAATGCGTGATGTAATCACGTCATTTTTTTAAACATCTGATCTACAATTATATAAAAATAACTTTTTATTGCCTAAGGTTTAGGTTTATTGTTTTTACTTTAATCTACACTCGTTACAATCCCCCTGCTCGTAACATACGGGTAGAGTAAATCTGCTTCAATGAAGTACTGGTTTGATGTTTATAATATGCAAATTATTCTTTCATAAAGCTAAACTTGATGTAGTCCAAGCTACTTATTAGTTAAACTATTAATAGTTCTCTGGTTTTTAAAAAACATTCAATCTCTGTTAGAGGAAATTTCTCTTTTCCCTACTTCTCTGTAGAGGGAAGCAATGACACAAGCTTGACCAGGTACATCTTACTTCCTCAGAGAGCTAAAGTTATATTTACACTTAGCATTGTGTACAAATCTTGAAGCCTCCTGGCTGAATTCTCCATTGTGTTTTCTTTTAATGCATTGAGATGAGAAATGCACTACTGGGAAAGCAGCGCTGCGTGAAGGGACATCTTTGTGCTCCTACAGTAAACTGTATTGTTGAATGCAATTCATATGTAAATGTCAATCTTCTATAACCATTCTGTGGATTTCTTTTTACCATTGTGTTATGAGAATTCAGCTTCTGTATTTTATTGGCGAAAGAATGATGCCTATTCATTGTATGGAGCATTGGTCTACAGTACAGAAAACGTCCTTTTCCCTTCCCTTTTCCCCAGTAATGAAGAAGTGATTTAGGAAGCTACTGAGCACATGTAATAGGCTGTGTAACTTCTTTCTATCAATGAACTTCCATCCCAGATTTCTCCTGGAGAAGATTTTGTCTTATTTTTTTCCCAATACTCAGCTGCTTGCAGTTTGTGGTGTTCTGTCTAGAATAATGCCACAAGTGTGTAGGCAGTGTGCAGGTCTCAGTATTTCAGAAAGGTGAGGTTAAGTTGAAATTAAAAAATAATAATAAAAAAAATTTAAAAAAAAACAGGAAAGTTTGGGTTTTAAATCAGAAATACCGAAGGAGAATTAAAACAAATAAAATAAAATAAAAGGAATGTGGTAGAAATTTTAACATTTAAAGTATAACAAAGGAGGATGTCACAGTAGAAGCAACTACCTGTAGAAAGATTGGAAAGTGGGAAAATATATCACTGCACAAATGCCTGTACACCTTAAAGGCAGATATTTCTGCTGCTTTTTATTCTAATCTTGCTTCCTGCTAAGGCATTCTTTGAAAAGGGATAAGTTCTGGGTTGGTGCATTTCACTAGCAGTTTGTATTGTGTGTGAGCATGGTATTAATTTTCTGACGTACCATCCATTACTGAGACTTTATTTTTCTTTACATAATAAAGCACATAATAACCCAGATTGGCTAAATTGTAGGTGATAACAGATTCAAAAGAAGTGAATGACGAGGGTATAGGATGCTGCTTGTGTATTAGTTTCATATGAATTATTTCTCATGAAGCTGATGAACGTAGATAGAAAGAACAAGGGTGCAATGAATGAAGCAGTGTGAAAGACTAAAATGAATGATTAATAGTTTAAAGATTAAGATAACTTAAGAGGTCTGATTAAATTCATGTTTTAAAAAGTATGTTAAATACTATTTTTGCAAGGTATGAAGTAAAAGACATTTTTCTACAGAATGTGAGCTGAAATACAAACTAATGATTTATTTATAGGCCTACACATTTTATAATCAAACATGCTTGATAAAGTCACAATAGATTAGAAAATGTTTCCACTCTTTCCTGGAAAAGTGACAGATTATATTCAGAAATCTATCATTGTTGTGTCAGAGTAACAGAAAGGTACAGACGTGTAGGCTTTAAAGCTCATTAACACATGTTTGAACAATTGCAACTTCATTTCTGTAGTGTTCTAATTGTTTTAGTCAAATTCAGATCTTTGTTATATTTCAATTATGATCAGAAAATAATTGTAGTATTTTTGAAAATCACTATGTTTGGGCTATTTGATTACATGTCCATAAAAGAGGCTGTAAAATTAGTTCAATTTTGAAGCTAGCGTATTCTAGCTCAGATGAACAGGGTATTATAACTCTGTAATTGGCTTCCCGGAGGAAGGTGTATGATTAGCTTTTTGCAAGATTCAAGTAGTAGATAAAGGATGGAAGTAACCTGAGTAATTAGGAGCTAGACACTGTAAGAAGCTAGACATCCTTGCATTTCATCATAGGTTGAGTCTTAGTCTCACTGGGCATTGGTATCAATCCTCCCCAAGGCTGGATGGTGAGGTCTGCTCACTCTGAAATCTTAGATGCTGTTGGTCCTGACCATCAAAACTTTCTTAAAACTACAGGAGTTTTCATGGGTTGACTGCAGGTGGATATACTGAGAGCTTCAGCATTCAAGAAAAGATGAGTTCGTTGCTTGACCTTTTATTCAGTTGGCTTTTGCCTTGTTGGAAATGTAATTTGTTTCCAGTTTCATTTAAGAATAAAATGAAACCAAGAAACTTTATTGTTTTTTTAAAGGAACCAGCAAAATATTTTTAAGGTTACGCTTAAAAAAAATTAAAACCAAGCTCTTAAGAAAAAAAGAGTTTAGTGCATGAAAAATCGATGTGCTTATACTACTATTTTGGATCTGATAGCTTTATAACAGCATGTACTGAAGAAAGTGATGTGTTTTTTGGATAAAACTTCAGTGCGTTAAATTTGGGGTGGGGCGTTAAGAGTCTTATAAGCTGAAGTTGTTACATTAAAAGGTCCTTCAAAATAATTAAATTCAAGTTTAAATAATAGTAAGTACATTAATCTGTTTTACAGGATCTCTTTTCAATCAATGCTTATGTTTATGCTCAGAAGCCACAGCTGGATATTCATAGTTTTGAGGGTACCTTCACACGGGTAAGTACTGTCAATAAATACGTTTCTATTCCTCTCTTCTTAGCATTACAAGAGTATATTTACATGTTCCTGTCATGGAAGTATTTACCAAAATATTTTGTAAATGAAATATTCCAGAAATCTAATACAAAGAGAAGATTTGAAGATCTGGTATATTTGCTGCCACCACTATAATATTGTATGAAATTCTATGTATAGCACCATATTTTGTTTGTCTCATGTCTAATATGTTACAGTGTCAGGTTTAATGTATTCAGCAGCCTCACACAATGCAGCTGACAGTTTCTGTGCAATAAATATGTTCCTTGTTTAACAGCTTCTATGGAAGTATTAGCTTTTCCTTGAAAAGTTCAGTTATGTTGAAAAATAAAACTAGAAGGCACTTATGTGGGGGCTTTATCAAATCCTTTTTTTTCCAGGTTTAACTATATTCAAGACCAAATATGATGACATTGCAAATATTTTTGTGAGATTTTCTCTGTTCCACTGGGTGGCCTGCTAACGTTAATGCTTTAAAGCAAGTCATCCCAACAGCTGGTAACAATATAATAAATAGAAATATTGCTTTATAGATTTGTGACACTATCTATGCTATTAGCAGATAACTTTTTTTTTACTTCAACCACACTCAGTTGATTCATTCCTCTTGATAGTTTGCTTTTAAGATATCTCAATAGAATTAACAAATGTGGGAGGTATGCAGAAAAAGTGGGTTTTTACTCAAGTGACTCAAACTGGTAATAGATTTTGTTCAGTTATTGGAATTCAAGTTCACAGTCCTATGTGAGCTTATGAGATGCTGCAGTTGTTGAGTCTTAAAGACAAATTTGTACCATTTACATGGTTCATGCTGTCTACAAAGTAAATGTCCTTTCCCCCAACTTTCTGAATCTGTGACAGTTTTTACTGCACTGACCAATTGCCCAGATACAACTATTTACAGCTGTAATATTTTCATCCCTGCCCAAACAGCTAAGCATGTGCTTTTCTAAACATAATTTGAACTGCGTGGAGTCTTTTTAACAAATCTAGTACATGTGATCAAGGCATTGGGAAATCACAACTAAACAGTTGCTCCCTGTTGTGGGTTCCATTTATACACATAAGAAGAGTGATGTGATTTGACCTGCTGTGATGTACCTTGTGCTTTCACAGTTAGATTTGTATTAAATGCTCAGGTAGTTTTAAATTTCTGTATGCATGCATCTGAGGACAGTGCCCTTGTATTTGGATTTATACTGGATCTTACTGTACGTAGTTCTGACAGTTTACTTTCCACAAAGTAAAATATCTCAGTGTGTTACTTCAGAACACTTCCTGATTTATCTTTCCAATTTTTCTGTGAGCCCTTCCTTACTGTACTAAATCAGTTTTTGCATCTGATCCCAGATCTGCATTACAGTTTAAAAAAAAAAAAAAAAAAAAAAAAAAGTCATGTGCTTAGTGATGCTGATGCATACATTTTTCCTACTTAGGCATTGGTGATCAAAGAAATCTTGCAAAGGTAGGTTAACAGGGTAATAGCACACTGAGTTTTCTTTTTTTCTTATTATGAAAATACGGTACTAACAGTGTAGCAGCCAGATAATTTGGAAACGTGCATGACCATAAATCAAAACAAACTTAGGTGCACAGCTGTAGTGTTTTTATGTGGGAACAACTTCTCTGTAGGTAATTCTGTGTGAGGAATGTATTCACAACTAACCTGGTAGCTGATTGAAGATGGATTTTGGAGCACTCCTGCATAACTACATCAAGAGAGATTAAAGCTCCACTGCATTTTGATGTCCACATGAAGTAATTTTTTATTGACCTCCATGGATTTCGGTGCATCATGTGCAGACAGTACATGAAAGTTGTGTGTGAGTGTCTTTGCATGGGCATGTGAGAAGGATTATGTCTGACCCTTAAACAATAACATAAGTAAATTTTTTTCCTCCTACCAAGAAATAATAGATTAACTATACTTGGATTCTGTGAAAATGTGAGATTTTATTTGCATCCTCCATTCTTTGAGCTTATTTTGAAATACAGAATGCACAGAATAGAGATTTACAGATACACCAGTGTATCACCTATCAGATGCTCCCGTGATGATATAATAAGTATTAGGGTTTAAGCACCAAGTGTTATGGCTCAGCACCACACAGTCATTTCTAAATGGAATGGGGGATACAGTAAAAATACATATATGAAAAAAATAAAAATAAAAAAACCCCCACAAATTAGAACGTATGGGTTGAGATAAAACTATTTGCTGAGGTAGAGAAAAGAAGAAGGATAATAATAATATGTGTATATTTGTGTGTGTGCATATATATATATATATATATATATATATATATATATATATGTACACACACTCATATATAGTAAGTGATGCCCAAGTAATTTCTCACCACGCCCTGTCTGATGCCCAGCTAGCCCCTGAGCAGCAGAAAAGAGTGAGATGAACTCTCACCCTCTTCAAAACTCCTACTTGATGACATGTGGTATGGAATATATCTTTGGCCAGTTTAAGTCAATTGTCCTAATTCTCTTCCCTTCCAACTCCTTGGGCCCTTTGCTTTGAACAGCCTTGGCTCTGTACAACACTACTTAGCAGCAACTATAAACATTACTGTGTTATGAACACTTTTTTCTCCTTGAGCCAAAAGCATAGCATCATACCAGGCACTCACAAAAAAAAAAAACAAAAAACAATTCCATCCCATCTGAAACTAAGGATCCTAGTCATCATTCTAGAGCAAGTATGTCCAACCTGCAGCTTGCACATGGCCTAGCCTGCTTGGCAGTGCTTCCCACAGAACAGCCCCAGGCATGCTCCAATTGCTCAGCAACAGCCAAACCATTAGTGCGCTATTAATGCTGTATCGACTGCAACCAAGGTGCAAGGAGAGCAGTGCTGACTCGAGTGATGGCAAATAACTGTATGTATTTTGATACCTTGACTAAACACAGGGCTATTATCTCAATAAAGGAACTTAAGACTTGGTTTCAAGATTGAAAAAAAAAAAAAAGAAAAAAAAAATCATCAAATTATGTTTGCAATACCATTTTAATTTGGTGTAAATACATTACCTGCAAATTTGCAACTGGAATGTGTAGAATTGCAAATAGGTATTGAACTCAAAAGTCTGATCTTGTCTCTTTACCACGTTTTCATAATCACTGTCTTAGCAGAAGAAAATATCCTTTGCTTCACAAATTACAGAATCACTGAATGGCATGGGTTGGACCTCAGGGATCATGAATCTCCAACCCTCTGCCACATGCAGGGCCGCCAACCTCCACATTTCATACCAGCCCAGGCTGCCCAGGGCCCCATCCAACCTGGCCTTGAACACCTCCAGGGATGGACGGGGCATCCACAGCCTCTCTGGGCAGCTGTACTCTCTCTGTAAAGAACTTCCCCCAATCTAAATTCACCCTAAATCTTCCCTCCTTCAGCTTAAAACCATTTCCCCTTGTCCTGTAGTTATCTACCCTTTCAAAGAGCTGATAAAATCAACAAATTGCACCTTATTTGTTCCATTGCTTTTTGGCAGGAAGCACATTCTAAACAAACTACGGGAAGAGTAAAATTTCATCAAAAATCTCTGATGAATGCTCTGAAACCTCACTGAGAGTTGCAACCACTTCCACTGAACCAACCTGATGCATTAGTTTCACAAAAACAGGGTCAAATAACCCTCTAGTTTTGATTTTGTTTCTTTTTTTGAATGAAATATATAAAAGCTTAAAATAAGGGTTTTTTTAAATTATGTATGTTAACTACATTATATATTTTTGGAAGGCTGCTCTGAAAGTAATGCCTCTTATTATTTTATTATGTTGTCTCAGCATATCAGAGATGGATGTTGGTGGTGTGGCAGTAGGGGTTAAACATTCCCACCAATATTCCATTACATTCTGTTGCTGTGCAGCAGGGGGATGAAATGGCATCTGACGTGGAAGTGCGCATGAAGCAACAGTGTGTCACTGAATTCCTTCATGTGGAAAAATTGGCATCCACTGACATTCACTGCTGCAGGCCCACTATTTCCCTTTTGCTTATGACTTATGTCCAGAATTGTGGAAGCTGTATCTATAGCTTATGACCTCTGATTTTCTTATCTTTGGGCCTCTCTTCCATCATTCCCTTAAGAATCTTTTCCTTAAATTTCTCCTGTGTTGCAGCTGTGCATTGTCACTTCACAATCTTCACACATCTTATCAAAGATTAAACCATCAATGCTGATGGAGTTGCAGAGTTGGACCGAAACATGAGTTCTTTGAGGTCAGCCCTAATAGACTGCATAATCCTATGTGTCTCTTGGCAGCTCCTCTGACGAATGTTAGCATGATTTCCTCTTTGAGATACAGCAGTGTGTATATAATAAAAGCTTTTTTTTTTGCACACTTGTGCATGAGTTTTCTGTTGGCCGTGTGATGCAGTGAGAAACTCCACAAATTTCTTATTTAGAGTACTTGAGCAGAATTTCTTTTCTTTTCCCCTCCACTTTGTAAATGTATACAGAGCTGTAAAAATCAAGTAGCCTTCCCTGTGACATAGGACAGTCTGAAAGAGCTGAGGCTGTTCAGCCTGGAGAAGAGAAGGCTCTGAAGTGGGCTGATAGTGGCAGGTTTGCTGATGATACTGAGTTGAGTGGTGCAGCTGACACGATAGGAGGGAGGGACACCATCCAGAGGGGTCTGGATGTGCTCAAAAAGTGGGCGTTGAGAACCTAGTGAGCTTCAACAAGGTCGAGTGCAAAGTATTGCACTTTTGTTGACACAACCCTGGGTATAAGTGCAGACTGGGAGAAGAAATTCAGAGCAGCCCTGCGGAGAAGGACTGGGGAATCCTGATGAACGAAAACCTCCTGGACGTGAACCAGCAGTGTGCGCTTGTTGCTCAGTAGGCCAACTGTATCCTGAGCTGCATTAAAAGAGGAGTGGCCAGCAGGGAGAGGGAGGTGATCGTCCCCCTCTGCTCGGCTCTTGTGAGGCCCCATCTGCAGCGCTGCGTCCAGGCCTGGGGCCCCCAGCACAGGAAGGACGTGGAGCTCTGGGAGCGGGGCCAGAGGAGGCACTGAGATGAGCAGAGGGCTGGAGCAGCTCTGTGTGAGGAAAGGCTGGGGGAACTGGGCTTGTTGAGCTTGGAGAAGGCTCTGAAGAGACCTGTTAGCAGCCTTCTAATATTTTAAGGGAGCTTATAAGCAGGGTGGAAATTGACTTTTACACAGGTAGGTAGTTGAAAAAGGACAAGGTGGTATGGGTTTGAAGTGAAAAAGGAGAGATTTAGACTAGAAGTGTGGGGGAAGTTCTACATTGAGAGGGTGATGAGGCACTGGAACAGGTTGCCCAGAGAGATTGTGGATGCCCCATCCCTGGAGGCATTCAAGGCAAGGTTGAATGGCATCCTGGGCAGCCTGGTGTAGTGGTTGGCCGCCCTTTCCATGTCAGGAGGTTGGAACTGGATGGGCTTTTTGGTGCCCTTCAACCTAAGGAATACTACGATTCTATAAAATGGAATCAAGGTTAGCGTGTTCCCAGTTGCTGTTGTCTCTAATATATTTTAATTGTAAGGTGATGATTTGTGTAGTGTTAATTTCTTACATAAGAATTAAAAAAAAAAAACCCTTTTTTTTAATTTTTATCAAAGCCTAATCTTTGTCAAAGACCATCTGAGAATTCTTCACAGAATATGTACTACGTTGGGGAGTCTTGATCCAAAATATATGGTTTGTTGTTTTGGGGTTTTTTTTAAATCTTTTAGTTAATTCTGCATCCTTCCTTTCTTTCCCTGTTTCTGACAGGATAGTTTTCTAAGCATCTTATACAGAGGAAAAAGTTATAATATCCCTGTTAGGGATTTTTGCAATTATATATAAAAGCATGTTTGAGTTTTTTGGCTTTTTAGGAATAGAGATTTGTAAGCAGTCCATCCCATGCTTGGTATTTTTTTCAAAATGAAGGTGAAAAATGGAGATGTAAGTTTTGATAATCAATCTAATGTAAAATTTTTTGTGTGCTTGGGTAATCAGTGATCTCTCATTTCTTGCAAAATGACGAGTGCCATCTGTGATCTGATCAAATGCACTTGATTGCCCTACCTGCTAAAGTTTCCTGTAGCTGTAAACAATGCATTTCATAACTGCTAAATAACAGATATGCAGATGCTCGTGATTGATTATGAAAAATTGTTTGTTTACAGTTAGTAGACTGAGGCGAGGAGGGATGGAGGCGTGAGGAAAGTTCATGGAATCATAGAAACGTTTTTGTATTGGAAGGGTTTTCCCACTGGGTATGCATTTTGTACACGTTGTAAGCAAAAGCAGGTCCGTTTACATTTCCAAGTCAAATAGTCTTCCCTGAAGTTGTAATGTCACTTGGGTTGCAAAATGATAATGACCATGATTTACTGTATCATTTAGAAATGATTAAAGTAGTCATAGAGATTAAACCTCTAATTTTTAGTGCTTAGAGTTCTTAACTCGCTTTTAGATCTGGCAAACAGCTCCTCAGTTTTGTAAAGCTGAGGAAAGAGCACATTGAGTTGATTTTTTTCTCAGAGCATAAGTTTACATAACACAGCCTTGAATCACGAGTGCATTTTTTTGTCAGAATCTGGATAATGTACTTTCAGTGACTGCTGTTACACAGTGATTTGATGCAAGGATTCAGGCATCATATGCAGATTATTTTTTTCAGATGATTTTGCATTGTTCACAAGTATGACGATGTGTGATGTTGATGTACCAGTTCTTATTTTTTCACAGGAAGACAGCGATCCAGCAGTTCATGAAAGCCTTAGTATAGAAAATACGTTATGGGCAAGCACTGTTGTTGCTTCAGGTAAGTGTTGCAACATCAAATACATCTAAAACCTCATCTGTGGAGCTGTATTTTTATTTTACGTAGTGAAATATTAATGAGTTTTGAAAATCTTTGTGTCTTTCAGGCTATTGATCTGTTGTTCCCTTGTTTGCATTCCCATCAGTTTCCTCACATCAGTGACAACATTTTCATATCGTTTTAATCTTCCTTAGTAGGTTTTTATACTTAAATTTCGCATTTTCAGTAGCCCTGTCTTTTGTATCCCACTAAAGCTACCGAACTTTTCTCTAATTAAAACTTGTATACTACAAAGTGTTATGTTCAATCCACTGTGGATAAGTGTCTTGCTGAAAAGCAGGCGTGCTCTTGTATGTGTTGAGAGACTTTTCTAATATGCACACCATGCTGAGGGTAAAACTTATTTAAAATCTTTTATCAGGCAAATCTTAATCAGAAATCATTAACGAGCTATATTGTTATGTAATTTTCAATCAATTTTTAAATATTAGTGATGTTTTCTGTGCCTTTCACATATTAGTAAGTAGGCACTGTATTCAGGATCTCAGCCATTATAAAATTTGTTATTAAACAGGAGAAAATTAGTTTATTTTTCGCCCCAGATAAGAAGTTAAAAGTACAGTAGGGAGAGAAGAACAAGGACAGAATTAGGAGAGCATGGTTTCTAAAAGGAGCTAGAATTTAAGATCAAAAATTGGAACATTTGGAAATGTTACTCAAGAGGAGGGATATGAACAGGAAGGAAGTAAAAGAGAAGAGGAAGAAGAAGGGGGGTGGGTTGAGTCTCCAGCTAAGTAGCAAGGAGAAGCCTTCCTCATAGGGTCCAACTTTACGTTGTTGAGAAGAATATTAAAATGAACATATTTGGAGGGTTGTGGGGAATAGATCCAGTTTAAGAAGTCGGCAAAGGAATCTGTGACTGAGCACTCCTCTCCAGAGTCTGAATAGGTTCTCATGTTGTTTAGTACATAGTGCCTAGTAGAGCCTAGTGTTGGTTTTCACTGCACTAGTGAACTGTTCTCTATGAAACTGTTTTTCAAATGGATGGTGCCTACAATTGTCTTCACTTAGGTTATTAACTTCATTAGCCAAGATTTTTAACTGTGCATAAAGCAGTGCTGCTGGTGAATTACAAGCTTTAATTACAAATGTGACTTTTTCCCCATTTTTTGTCAAACTTACACATGGGGAATAACCACGTCCAAAGAGTATGCAAAAAGCAGAAATTCCGAATCAGCAGTTTCGAATTTTAATTGAAAACTGCTCGTGTTTTCACTTCCAGGGTGGATTATTTGATTTTCTTTAGAAGTGTAGCTGAAGCCTGAGGCCTCTTGGTCTGCCATCTGAACTTGGCACCCAGGTTAATGGAAACAGTGGACTAATTTATTCCTTAGCCCACTGCCAGGGAGAGTAAATGTAGAATGGATATATTAAGTAATTTTTTTTGTTTTCTTCTTAAGGAGATTGTGAAGGTATAATTGTTTATGAAGGTCTTAGGTTTGTTATTAATGTCAATAGAATAAAGCACAAAGATAATTCTGAATGACCACAGCCCCTTCTGAAGGAAAAAACGATGTGATGAAGTAATTAAAAATGTCATCGTATGTCCAGATCTTACAAGAATTACTCAGCAAATCTGTGGAGGTAATTTTTAGTATTTGACAGGATTAGGTCTGTAAAATAAAGAGTAGCAAGTGATTGCCTCAAGTCTGTTGCTTGTTTAATAAGGAATTTAGAATGTTTTACAAGTGCACTGTGGGTGGATAGTCATAAATCAGACCATAGGATGGAACATTTACGAAACAGATAACGTTTTCTAGGTTTGATGATAACTGATGTATCATTATTTTCACCCAAGGTGAATATACGTGAGTAAGTTAGCATAATTAAGGCTGAGTTATATGTATATATATTTAGTTAGTTGGAATTACAAGATTTCTGGTAACTGAAAGCTGTGTTAGCACTTGCCATTATAAGCATATATAAACCTCCTTGCCTAAAGCCTACAGTGGCAGAATGTCAGAAGTAGTCTTAGGTCAATGTGCTTGCACCTAAGCATGGCCTTTTAGAATACTTGATTATACCTAAAATGTTTACTTGCACGTGAGCTCTGTGGTGGTGACTCTCACTCAAATTCCGTGAAAACAGAAGAATAAACATCTGGTAGCAGGATAAAGTCTGTGTTATAAATTCTATATGAATTTCTCTATTTATAGATAGGTACCTCATGTCATTTGTCTCTTATTTCAGTCTTCCTTACTGTCTGCGATCAGTTTTGTTGGAGGTTGGTATTTTTCACCCAAAGAGTAGCGTGTTTATGTGCAAGCTTTCTTCTGTTACTTTGACACTTTGCTTCAAGAAATTGGGTCTGTAGTCTGTGCCAAGATGGTCGGTAGGGGTTATTTTGTTGCTGAGTGTGACACATATGGCGTGGGATATCTTTTGCGTGGGTTTAGATGAGTGTCATGGCTGTGTCCCTTCCCAGCCTTTTGGCACTTCACAGCCTCCTGGCTTTGAGGGGTTGTTGGAGAGGGCCTTGATGTTATGGCAGCATTGCTTAGCCATAGCGAAACATCGGAGCAGTGCCAGCACTGTTCTTGCTACAAGCACAGAGCACAGCGCTGTATGGGCTGCTGTGGGAAGCGTCATCCCAGCCAGGCCCATTACAGTACGGCACTCATAGTGCCTCTGAGCTTAGAAGGCTGCTTCCTTCAGTGCTCTTCAGGCAGCCTGGGCATCATCTGTTAATAAACAGAGTATGTATGCGACCAGTTATTCGTGGGACTGCCATGCCCTTGCTGACTCCTTAAAGGTTGTTACAGAACATTCTGGGTCGGGTGATTTGTTCTGACATATCACTGGCTGATGCTGTCCTTCTGAGCTGCCGAGACAGGGAGCTACATCACAGGCACACAGGAAAGGAGCATGTAGGTGAGTTTCAAAACTGCGTTCAATTACAAAAAAGGTTTTGCATAGGACATGAAGAGCAGTTGTCAGACAAGGGCATTCTCTATCTTCCTGGCGTTAGGCATTGGTTTGACAAGATATGCAGTGTCAGATTTGTATGTAAAGACATCATTGACCGTGGCACCCTGTGATGCAATTGCCAGCCCTTAGCTGAGTTCTGTGGGTTTTTCCCCCCATTTTCTCACATTTGAAGTGCTGGCTTGCTTCCATGAAGACTTCCTACATATATATTTTTTCAGTAGTATTTTTATCAGGCCTATTTTCTTCCCCTTGTTCTAAATGCTTTTACTTTTCAAAACTTTATTGTGCATCCTAGGAGAGGGTTGCTAAGAGGGAGGCAGAAAGATGGAAAGCCAAAGAAGTAGTGATCACAAATATTGCCCCTATGAGTCTGCTGGGAAATGAAATCAGGTTTAGCTCTTTTAGACACTAGTGAGCCTGAACTAATTTGAGTTTACGCTTTTAGAAAAAAAAAGTCTATATAGAGAATCAGGACTGCAGGATGGAGTTTTACTGGAGTCTTTCTTTCAAGCTTTGTCTTCTGGGCTCTTGAGGACCCCTTTCCTTGAACTTACTGTTTGTCTGTCTCAGCCTATTTTCCTCTTTTCATATGCTGAATTCCTGACATTCCCTAGTACACAGTACATAAAACATGTTGCTTTGGCTACACAAGCCTGGTGTCTCAGTGTGCTGTTACTGTTAGTCAAAGTAAGGTAGAAGGTCGAGGTCAGGTAGGAAAAGTGTTTGGGGAATGGTGTGGGGAATACCTCAGAAAACTTGAGCTCTGGTTGCTAATGCCTCGACAGTTTTAGGGGAAAGGCACCACAAATCAATCATCTTTCAGATCTGTGACAGTAAATGTAAGTGTAGAAAGGTTTATCAGCTGCATGTTGAATTCAGAATGCTTTGTCACACCTAATATGTTCTATATGCCCTGAGTTTAGAATGAGTAGTCAGATATAGAAATGTAAATCGGAAGTGCTTTGTGCTCCTTACTCTAAAGCCCTGGCAGACATCTGTACTGTGTGTACAGGCAGTACTAAGACTAATTTGCCAGGTTCACACAAGAAGCCTCACTCTCAAATCCAAACCATGCAGCCGTCCTTTTGTTGTTATTAGGTAAATGTTTTTACTGAGACAAAATCATTTGACTTCTTCTGTTTATGAACAACATCCAAGTGAGTTTTAAAAAGATAACAGCAAGATACACTATTTATGTGCAGTTCTTAATATGTATATTACTGCTGTGAAATTTTTACTGTTGAAATATGGCTTGTTTCTTATGGCATGTAGATGATACGATTGTTTAAGTACCTGGGGAATTCTGTAAAGAATTTCTGATCTATTGTTCACTGCCTTACCTTTCTCTTTACTGCTGGTCCTTCATTTAAGCAGTCTTTAAAATAAGTGAATATTCTATTGGTTTCCTTCAGATTTTGCCCTTTGTTTTAGTAATAGTGCCTGGAGGAGTGGAATTGTAGGTTACTGAAGACTTGTTTTTTTAATAAAGTAAAAAACATCACTGAAGAAATAAATTTATAAGCATTTAATTTAAACCATTTAATTTAAACCATTATGTGTTTTGAAAACCTCTTATGTTACTGTGTTATCTTCATTTACATTACAAAACCTGCATTTGTTTATCATTGCTGACTGTGGTGATGTATTTATTGAAAATGTTGGTAGATTCCCTTTTGAAAAGTGAAAGAAAAAAGTGAGTTAAATTTTAAAAAGCCTCAGAAGGTGCACAACAGTGTGGACTTTTTCATCTCCGTTTACCAGTGTGTTTCAAACTGCTAAGATAATTCTGTTTTCTGAGAGACCTGCTGAGGTGCTTACTGAGATTTGTATTAATGGAAAAATGTGGTCATTTGGGCAGATATCATTTGGGCTTTGGTTAAAATTCAGAACAGTTTGAATAGTTGCATGACTGTAAAAAGCACTACTTTGTGCCATGTTCCATAGGATTTTAGTGAATTTCAGTTGTCTCTTGTTTTCATACACTTCACATAATTTTTGTTTTGCAAGTACAGTATGATCTTGCAATGGATTCTGAGTGTGCCTAAAAATGCTTGTTAATTCTATACAAGTCCACTTTTATTAGTCTATCAAAGCACACAGTGATAGAATCATAGACTCATAGAGTGGCTTGAGTTGGAAGGGTCCTCAAGGATCATCAGGTTCCAACCCCCTGCCACAGACAGTGTTGTCAGCTGCTGGATGAAGTACTAGGACAGATTGCTAGGGCCCCATCCAACCTGGCCTTAAACACAGCCTCTCTGGGCAACCTGTTCCAGCACCTCACCACTCTCTCAGTAAAAAACTTCACCCTGACGTCTAATCTAAATTTCTCCTCCTTTTGTTTAAAACCACTCCCCCTTGTCCTACCCATATCTACCCATGCAAAAACTTGATTTCCCTCGTGTTTGTAAACTCCCTTTAAGTGTTGGAAGGCCGCAATGAGATTCCCCTGCAGCCTTCTCTTTTCAAAGCTGAACAAGCCCAGTTCCTTCAGCAAGTTTATTCTGTTTGTATCTCCCCTAACATCTCTCTTCTTCATTACCCACTTCACTCTTACCAACCACTGCTTGCTGTTTCTCATAGAAGTCCATACATAAAAGCAGTGGTCATTGTTTTTACCCTGGTAGGACAGGAATCTTTCCAGAGACCCTGAATTGGATTCAGTTCCCCTTAATGGGGTGTGGGCATCAGGTCTGTTGGATTTAGCCAGAGTTATGAAGAAAATTCAATAGACTGCTTTTTGTCTCACTTTCGTCTTCAAACTCAACTTTTCCAGAAGCAGAATGAAAGAACAGGTAGGACAGTTTGCTTCCCTGAACTGCACCAGCCAGCCAAATGTAACACTGAGGAATTTGCCATGAGAAATGGAAGAGTCCTTTTCCTTTGCTGCACAGCTCTGAAGCCAGAGATAACTAGATTGTATGTAGGGGGGATGCCATCTAGTTTATAATCTAGCATGCTGTGAAAGCTGGACAGAGGTGAGCTCACAAAATCCCTCCAACCTGAAATGTCCCAAACTGATACTGATGTTGGTCTGAGACCAGTTGGATTTTTTTTTTTTTTTTTTTTTTTTTGCATGTTTGTGAGGTTTTTT
The DNA here is from genome assembly GCF_951394365.1 of Tetrao urogallus. NCBI lineage: Eukaryota > Metazoa > Chordata > Aves > Galliformes > Phasianidae > Tetrao > Tetrao urogallus. The sequence goes on from NC_136815.1 coordinate 89,542,280, forward strand.
TCCCCCTCTGTCAGCAAAGACAAGCTCACTTTGGGGAAAATGTTGTGTCAAGCAAATTCTTATGGAAAAGCTTTAATGCAGAGATGAGAATGATAGAAAAAAACTGTGGTGGTTCAGAAGATGTAACTTACAGTCACTGATGTTTCGTACAAGGATTCAAAGTTTTCAGTGGCATTGTCATTCTCAATTATGTGAAACTTCCTTTCTTTAACCTTCATCTTGTTTTCCTTTTATTTCTTCATTTTTTTTATAGCCTGTTATGTTGTAGCAATACTGATAACAGATCTTTTACGTTGTCTTGATGTTCCAAAGGTAAATTAAGTTAATGTCAGCCAGAATTGTAATACTTCTAGAGGCTTTAGAGCCAGCTCAGCTAGGTGTTTCCTACAAGTCATGTTAATTATTTGCTTATAGCATTAAGATGTCAAAAATGACCACATTGTTTGTAATAACATTAAATCACTTCTTATCACTTGAAAAAAAAAAGGAATAGAAATAGTCTTTATTTATACTACCATGTGAGATGCATGCTAGTAAAAATCTAAACTGCATTAAAAAACTGGATTTTTATTTGAGATGTGTTTTCGGTGATGTTGAAACACAGTTTTCACACAACATCCTGTAAAAATCAACAAGGCGATTGGAACTAGAGAATTCTTTTAATAGGCTAATAAAAATGAGAGATTTATCTATGGGAGTCTAGAAGTAATGAATTGAGTGAACTGGTCGTTATATCATCATAAATGACAGAGCTAGCTGGAAATTTGTGTATGATCATCGAATCATTAAGGTTGGAAAGACCACTGAGATCATGTAGTCCAGTTGTGTTCAGCACTGTTGTACTCATTTATTTTTTCATTTGAGGGACAGTTATTTATGCTTTGTTAATTTCAGGAAAGAAGTTGAGAAAACTTTATTAATATAAAGAAGTTATAGCAATCCTTTTATAATAAGTTTTGCAAAAGCAGCATCCCAAATATTATGCATGGTGCATACAGGTTTGTTCTATACAGTTGATTTGTTTGAAGGATCGTAAATGACTGCTTTCAGACCATTTTTTCTTAACTTCTTGGCACCTCTGCTTTTCTTTGTTTTCCAGGAACTGTAATTGGTGTTGTCATCTACACGGGGAAGGAAACTCGAAGTGTAATGAACACGTCCAATCCAAAAAATAAGGTCTGTTAGCCTTACCGTGTCGTTTCCTTCTTTTATTTTCATAAAACATAAATAGATGTGCCTGTAAGCAAAGACCTACATGTTCTGAGGTATTTTGTGTGTGTGTTGGATTGAATTGAGTGTTGATTTAAGAAGTGAATTCTGCCTCAGTCTCATTCCATAATTAAAACTAGTCTTCCTTCATTTAGGCCTATTACAGGTACTAATGGAAATATATTGTTTTCAAATATGAATATGCATCCTTATACTTCTCTATTTCTGCGTCACAGCAGATTATGGGCTCCCACTTCACTTCTCTTAGATTATTTTCTTTTACTGTAAAATATTTGGCTAAAACTGCACAGGAAGTGTAAAGAATGTTCAAAACAGGCTACTAAAATTTGTGCTGGATCTCAGAGTAAGTAGAGTGGGATAACGGAGGTTTCAGTGAGTACCTGGAATGTTGTTGCGGAGGTTTTTATTAGTTTCGTAAGCAATGTAAACATCTTCAAGAGAGGTGTTGCCTTTTAGAAAAATATTACAAGTTTTGTGTACACTTCTCTGTGTGCAATATTTCAGTTCAGATCAGTGGAGATGGTTAGTTTCATCAGCGAGGTTTCTAAAGCAGGTCAGGAGGGCTCTCAGTCATAATGCTACAAAACTTTAGGCTGCATCTTCCAACCGAGACCTCTGTTTAGTAGGAAGATATTTAATGATTTTGAAAGGGAAAAAATATTGCAAGAGATTTAAAAAACATAATTGCCAGGTTGCACCATCCCTAGTAGATGGCTCTGAGTAGGAGCGTCAAGAATGAAATAGCACAAATGGCTTGAAGCAGTTATTATTGTTCCCCTGAGTGTATTGATTTGTGTTTGTAATAGAGATGCTTATAAATGTCTCAATGACAGAGACGGGTGATATATACCATTACACGGCTTAAAATGTCCTTTTATTATTTTGATATATGTAACATATGTTTTGAAATAATAGGCTTCAATTGAAGTAGAATGATTATGGTTCATAATTACCTTCTTTTCTATCTGATACAAAGAGGAGCCTTTTACTAAAGAGAATTCTGGGAATTCTGAGCAGATTTTGACTAATAAATAATACAGGTGTTTAAAAGTATTTAATATAGTAAATTGATACGTAGGGTTGCATGCATGAATATAACATGCTTTCCTGGAATTAAACAGATTCTGGAGATGTGCTCCATGTAAATATTTGCTGCAATTTTCGCATGACTATTTCACACTGGGAAGTATGTTAAAGGATAACAGGATCTGTTCTGAATATTTTCTGAATTACTGCTGGCATCGAAACAGTTGCTCTAAGTTTAACTTAATATTGAGTTGCAAATAAACCTACAATGAAGTGATCCAGTGGCATGTTGAGAAGATGCAGCATGCTTTTTAACATTAGGACAGTAGACCGCCATTACTTGCATAAGGCCCTAAGATTACAACTGGAAACATCTAAAACTTGGTCTTGTATCTACAATGGCAATGCAAATAAATTTTGAATTTTCATGAAGCACTGAAGCAAAATATTCTGCACAAACACACAGTCAAATTCTAGTAAGATCTTCTGGCATATAGTGTAGTATCAGCTTGAGAACCACTAGAAATCATGCTCTCATACAGCATTTAATCTGCTACTGATGAGCCACGTGCTGCTCGTGTAAATAAATGTTACTCATTTATCGTCCAGCGGACTGTTCTGTTAAAATATGCAGTATTCTAAACATGTATATTTATTTGTTTCTCAGAGATGGTTTAGCTAATAGCTATCTACTAAATGTGAAGCATTAAGGCATATAGTACGTGTATCTGGTCAAATGTCTTTGCCTTGGTCGTTCCTGTAGACTGTTTCAAAAATGTGAAGATTTGTAGTGAACAGGCAAACATTCTGTAGAGCTTACTTGCTACTTCAGTTTCCTCCCTTTTGTGTCAGCTGCCTTTCTCGTCCCTTTGTAAAAGCGTGAATGAGTCTTGCATGTACCAATTGGTGAGGATTTCTTCCCCATCCATGGACACGATGTCCATACTTGCAGTGTAATTAGCAAGGATGGATTTGGGAACTGAAAACATTAAAATGCTGCCATGGCAAATGAGTAAGTAATAAAAATGTGTGTTGGTATAGAAAATAATTATCAACATTTTCTAACATGCATTTTGAATTCTACCTTTCTGTGGAATTAACATCCTTCTGTGTTTGCATCTTCTACCACTGGCTGAGATCAGTTTGCATGTTTCTGTAACGTAAGGCACTTATTGCTTATAAATAGTGTTCTGTCCTAGCTGGCAATACAAGGAGAACAGCAGAAGCCAATTCATTCTTTCTGTATGTGTTTGGGAAAGGGACTTATCTTTTTTTTTTCTTTTTCTTTTTTTTCCAAGCCTGGCAATGATGTTTGCATGTTTGATGGAGCATAAAACAGTCCTTGAGATTAGAAAAGAGATTACAATTGATAGATTAAATGTGCAAATGTTTATTAAATAAATAAAAATTTGCACCTAATTGTTGCTGAAACAAAATCAGAATTGCTGCCCATATTATTACTGCAAGGTCCAGAGGAAATAAATCTGCCTATATCTATATCTATATATATATATACCTATATATATATATATACACCCATATATACCTATATCTAATAAATGTATTCTTTAACTAACACTTGGTCCAAATTCTGTTTTGGAACTGTTTTTAAATTGCAGTTCTCTGCCTTTGAAAAGAAGTGGAAATAATATTCTAGAGATTTTGTTATAAAATGTGTTGATAGGCTCTTGTTCAGAATATGTGTAGTTTTGGGAGGAAGCAAACACGGAGATCTAGGATTCTCCATTTACTGAAGTTTCCATACTGAAACTTCTATGGCAGGATATCTCCAGAAATGACTCATTATTCCTCTCTTCATTGAAATATTCCTTGTAAAATAAATGCTTCAGTTGTCTTTCTTACTGTAGTGTAACTGCACTGCTGTACTTTGTACTATGAACTGAGTTTTTCTAATGGCAATTTTTTCATTTTCCCCCTTAAGCGTAGATGCTTTTCAGCTAAGCCACCATCAAAATGTAGAGATGCAGGCCAACTCCATAAAGAGTTTTTAGCAAAAGGCTAAAACTGAAATGAGTTTAGGCAAAATTTGGTATCAGAAATTATAAAATGTGTGTACCTGTTCAAGCATGTGATTTCTGTGCGTTAGACTTGCAGGGATTTATTGTGTTCACTGAAGTATTTAGTCTTTCAAGCAACAGTTTCCTTAACGTGGAGTCAACACTTTGTGGGTTTTTTTTATTACAATTATAGAAATTGTTTCATTGCCTAAGGATGCAGACGTAGTCTGAGAAAGCACAAAGATAGAAGAGAATTTTCCTAAGGGATCAGTTTAATACACTTCTAATTCCAAACAACATAAAGAAAAATGATTTCTAGCAAGGCTTAATTTCAGTATAAAATAATGACTTATATTGTGCTTTAGATAAATGTAGAAATGGTAGCATCGTTGTTATGGTGCAATGGCTCTGCTCTCTACCTCATTGGCAGTCACAACAGCTTACTCAGGAACACAGTTCCATCCTTTTAACTTAATAAATAAATACAAACAGATTGAATTGTGTTCTTCACAGTGCTGTAATCAGTAATCAATCCTGTTTGGACAGATATTCTTAAACTTTGGCTTTCTGGATAAAGTTGGACTTGTCAGTGCTAAAGGTCATATACAGGTGTTAATTAACCAAGAGGGAAATTAACAAACTAAGGTTATTTATTTATTTTGTGTGGCATTTTGCAGTATTCACTCATTCTTACCTATTTAAAGTGCACTGCAGGGTTTTTGTTGGTTTTTTGTTGTTGCTTGTTTGTTTTTGCTATCCAATTTTAGAATAGGTTTTGCAGTTTTTTGGTTTTCATTAAAAGCAACGATGTTAGTATAGTCACCTGGCAAAGGTGACCTGTCTCCATCAGTAGAAACAGATTTGAGGGCTGGAGTTTTTAAATATATATATACACACACAGAGATGCACGCACATATCTATATATTTGGATGCAGAATTGAATTTGAAGGAAGATATTTTGTGTACCAAGATCGAAACAGTAAAATAATTTGGTCTGTGTAATGAATGTGTACTAGAATGTATTAAAACAAATAGAAATCATCTTAAATAAAACTGCTGTGAAATAAGTAACGTCTGTAAACGAGATACAGAATATGACTGCTGTGCTTCAGAATAGTACAAAAAATAGTTTTGATATTGCTAATCTTTAGCAGCATCCCCTTTCTTTTTGCATTATTATGGAAGCCTACGTCTGCTGTTGCATCTAAACACCCATCACAAAACTTGGTAATAAGCAGTCAGCATTCATTGAAATAATAACACTACATTTTTTCCAGTTTTTTTGTCTAGCCTGTAATCTAGAATCTACATACCTTACATCTAGTGCGTTGTTGATTTAGCTTTTTTGTTATTCTAATCCATAGATGTTGTTCTGATGTTGTTCTCCCTTTGTTGTTTGTTTGTTCTCTAAAAAGTCGCCTGTGAGACTGGAAGTAGTTAAAAATAGTAGTTAAGTGCCCAAATGGAACACTATCAGATAATACAGACGAGTTTGCTGTTACCTAGAGAGCTTGAGGAGAGCCTCAGAAACATGGTGACTTACTTCTGCTGCTGCAGTGTTGCATAAGGGCCAGTAACCTGTACGGTTTTGTTATTAAATTGGGAATTTAATATTGGCTGTAGTTGATTTGAGAATTGAGGGAATTAAATAGCTTGCTCTGGTTGTATACAGTAGAGAGAAACAAAGCAGAACCACCTTGAAAAAATGTTGCTTTACTCCTAATGACAAATTTCAAGGGTTTAGAAAGAGAGAAGGGTTTATATATTGCTTTTTATTGGAGTATAGTCTGCTGTGCTTAATCCTCCTAAAAGACCTTTCTGTGTAGGATGAAACTGGGAATGCTGTTTCCTACATTAAACTGAGTTTGTGTCCCTTCTGCCTGGAGCTTCAATCCAAGAAATATCTGAAAACCAGCTTCCTTACAGGTACAAGAAACCTCTGTCAGAGGAAGGGAGAGCTGCTGGAATTGGGCCATGTGGAAAATGCATGCAATATAGATTTGGTGCTGTTCTCTTGATATGCTCTTATCTGCACAAAAGAGTGAATGTTTCATAAGGTGGGAAGTAGAGGAGGGAGAACCTTGGTGTGTTAATAACACTGCTGTGACTGAACAGCACTGCCTCCCCCAAGGGCTGGAGAGTCTTAGTGAGATGGATGGAACAGTGTTAGATAAGGAAGGGGACAAAAGATGTCATTCCTAAAAAAGACTGAAAAGGAACAGCTGAATGGCAGATGAGCCACCCTTGTTATTCCAAAACCCAGATTAGAACATTGCAGTGCTGCCAAACATTACTGACAGTTTCCAGGAATCAAACCACGAGCAAACTTTGTGTCCTTTACTCACAGCCAGAAGGAGTATATCTCATTGCTATCATTACCATTAACTCCATGAACTGAAATAGCAGCGTTGTGGAACCAGATATTTCAGTCATTGGATGACTAATATGGAAAAAGTGCAATTCCACATAGTGGAACTGATGTTTTCATTTATACATAGAAAAGTAGAGCAAATATGCATTTATATCACTGCATTAAAACAATACAAAAAATGTTACCAGTGGAGAACAGTGTCTCAGTAAAGACTGAAGATCTTGATTGATGCCTTTGAGTACACAGGTGGAAAGTATTCAATTGATACAAACAAATACACTGGTACAGGTTTTTTGGAGTAGGACAGTTGGATGACAGGTCATTAGTCCAACTGTCTGACCACCTAAGGACTAACAAAAAGTTAAAGCGTATTAATGAGAGAACATTGTCCCAGTGTCCCTTGAGCACTGACACGTACAGGACATCAACCACCTCTCTGAGAAGCCTGTTTCAGTATCTGACCTCATGGCACAGATTTTTTCCCAGTGCTCAGTTTGACCCTCCCTGGCTCACTGATGTGCCATTCCCATCCTGCCATAAGTGACCAGGAGCAGAGCCCAGCAGCTCCCTTTGCTCCCCTTCCTCACGGAACTGCAGAGAGCAATGAGGTCACCTCTGGGCCTCTTCTTCTCCTGACTGCACAGCCCAAGTATCCGTAGTCTTTCCTCACAGGACATGCCTTCCAGCCATGTTAAAAGCTTTGGTGCCTCCTCTGGATGCTTTCAAGTACCTTAACACCTTTTTTTAATATTGTGGAGCTCAGAACTGCACACAGTATCCAAGGTGAGACTGCACCACCACTGAATACAGTGTGGTAACCACCTCTTTTGACCAGCTGTCTGTGCTGTGTTTAATTAACCCCAAAATGCAGTTTGCTCCTTGGCTGTTAGACATGCTGCTGGCTCATGCTGACCCTGCTGCTACCTGCACTCTCAGGTCACTTTGACCTCTACCATTTAGCCAGTTCATCACTCAGCATAGCGTGAACCTATTCATCTCACAGTCGGACGAATTCTCCAGGAAGATTACATCCACTGCCTTCTGTTCATCCACCACGTGGATGATCTTATTCTATGGCAGGCATGTCCAACCTGCAGGCTGGATTCGGCCCAGAACAGCCCGTACTGCAGCTCTCTCCTTGCTTTGTGCCATCATGATGGTGGCTTTTCCCCCTTAAGCAGTCTGGCCCAGCCCCAAGCATGTACCCATAGGTCAGCAACAACCCAACATCAGTGTGTGATTGCATTGTCTGGGCTGAAACCAGTACATGGGGAGGGTGCAGTGCTAACTCTCAAGTGATGGCAAAAAATTATTTGCATGTTGATAACATTGGCTAAATGCAGTGCTCTGAACAGTGAATATGCAGCCTTGTTTTCTTTTCTGATACTGAAATTTGAGAATAGGTTTCAAGATTACAGAAAAAAATCAACTTTTTGCTATATTTGCAACTCCATTATCAGTCAGCATAAATACATTGCAGGCAGATTTTCAAGTGAAATGGGTAGAGTTACAATCAGATATTCAACTCAGAAATTTCATCATGTCTCTTTAACAGATTTCTATAAAACTGTCTCGCCAGAGAAGAATGTCCCTCACTTCACAAGCATACCTTATTCATCTTGCCACTTTTTGGCAGTACGTACACTTGTGAGCAAATAATTTTCAAGGATGAAGCACAGGAAGAATAAAATGTCATCAGAAATCTCTGATGAACAACTTGAGAACTCACTAAGAAGGGCAGCCACTTCCATCAAATGAGAATGGTGCATTCATTAGTTTCGCAGAAACAAAACAACCTCAAATTTCCCACTGTTTTTGTGTTTTTGTTGCTGTCATTTTAAAAATGGTTTAATAAAGAATATGTTTTTAAATGAGATGTTACCTATAAACATTAATGATATTATGTATTTTACATGTGGCCCCAAACAATTCTTAAGATGACCCAGGTGAGCCAAAATGTTACACACTCATGTCCTAGGAGGAGGTCAGATTGCTAAGGCAGGACTTTCCCTTAACGAGCCCACATTGATTATACCTGATGATGGCTTTGTTCTTTAAATATCTTTCAGTAACCCCCAGGACAATCTTCTCCATAGCTTTCCCAGGGGCTGATGTTAGAGTAACAGGTCTGTCGTTTTCTGCGTCTTCTCTTCTTTCCTTTTTGTAGATGTGTTTAATGCTGGCTAGCTTCCAGTCAGCAGGGACCTCCCCAGATTCCCAGAACATTTGGTAAATTGTTGAGGGGAGTCCAACTGTAACATCCATTAACTTCATTAGTACTGTATTTTTTAATTGTCTTCTGTTCTTTATATTCCGAAAGTAGTAAAATGGTAACACTACACATGGGAAACCAGAGCACCTAAGATGAGAGAGAAAAAAAGTAAATGGCTCTGTTTAAGGTGTTGGACTTTGCTTTTCGTCCAACTTAATGGTTATAGTGCTGGTATAGTGCTATTTCTGTTGGATTTGCATGGATGTGATGATGTCTGTAGACTCAGAGCAAACCTGATGTTAATTTTCCTTGCTATCCAGAAAGTAATATTAGATCATCATTTGCTGATTTACTTTGATGTTGTATGTCTGGAACAGAGAATAAGTTGTTCCATGTTTTGACCTGCTATCAATTCAAAAATTAGAGTCCCAGAATAACTTGTGCCTTAGCTTCCAATGTGTTCTGAAAGCAATTAAACATTTTGTGAAATCGTGTGATACATCTTTTCTGGCTACCTGTAATTTTTTAGTAAAGAGCATGGTACAGTGCATTGCTGAGACATGGATGTTGAGTCAACACTTCTGCATCACTTTCTGTTTGCATCCTACTGCAAGGCAAATTATGTGCAACAGTGTACAAGGTAGTCCTAAACAAAATAATCGTTATCTAACTATTACTGTTATAGCAATTAAATGTTAACTTGTACATCCTTGATCGTTAGTAATATCACTGAGTGATACCAGGCAGCTCATAGCTAGTGAAAATTCTGGTGATTTAGTTATCATTAATTTTTCACTGTTTATTAAGCAGTGCAGCCCATATTCTTCAGAACGTTGAAGGCTCAAACTCAGAAGAAAACACCCTGCACTGGCATTCATCCGTTTTGGTCACTTAGAAAATTTGAACTTCTATTAAGCTACTGGCACTGAAAGCAGTTTTGAATGGAATTTCAAGAGTGTGTGTGTTTATGTATGTATTTAATTTTCTTGAGCTTACTTAGGGACCCTAGATATCTTTGTTTATGAAATAATAATGGGAGGGAGAGAGGGAACAAGCAAGGGAAATGGGTTTGGTAGTTAGAATTCTGCAATACTGCAGGTAAATTTCTGGGTTTATGAAATATTTTGGAGATGAATTGATGGATGAGTTTGCTACTAAGCCTAAAACAGTGTTTGTAGCTGCAGAATTCCTCTGATGTTAACTTCATTATCTCTTATAAGAATACAGGAGAATAAAGATTATGTGCTTCAGAATTGAGAGGATTAGCCAGAAGCCATAGGTGAATTGGAGTCCTCTATTTTTGTTGTGTTCACCAATAATTTTATTTGATGTTCCAAGACATTTCACTTCCCCATTTTGGAGACTCTTATTTAAAATTGTCTGGTTTTTGTTGTTGTAGTAAATTGCGTTTATTAGGAGGAATTTTTTCAGCCAGAGGTGGTGAGGCACTGGCACAGGTTGCCCAAGGAGGCTGTGGATGCCCCATCCCTGCAGGCATTCAAGGCCAGGCTGGATGTGGCTCTGGGCAGCCTGGGCTGCTGGTTGGTGACCTGCACACAGCAGGGGTTGGAACTGGGTGAGCATTGTGCTCCTTTGCAACCCAGGCCATTCTGTGATTCTAAGTTTAAAATTGATTGATTAAAGTTAAAACTCAGCTCAGCAGCTCAACATCACTTCATGCTGGTGTTTGAGGAAGGATCAGTCATGAAGTACAGTGTTTCTGTAGTGGTCCCTTCAACAGATTAGTCTCACAAAACTTTCCAAGCAATTATTTTGAAATAGATAAATTTATGGAATAGTGTTTTGCTTCTTCACCAGAAATAGAGTATTTTACCTGTAGCACACTAGAATCATTTCTGGTGAAATATGTAATGCATTTGAAATGTTGTGATTCTACGGAAGATAATGCAGAAGGGAGATCTGCTGTCTATTGGCACACTGATGCGTCCCAATGAGCTGTTAGGAGGCGGTCCACGGCCACATCCTCTCAACTGCCTCCTCCACTGCTGCTAATCAGTGACTGGAGTTTGCTTTTTCGCTTGTGGTGATCTTTACGGTTTTGTTGCCTTTCAGAGTTAATCACATCATTAGTAAAAAGCAGCTGCTGTGTGATGGAGAGGGTAAGGGCAAATAGGCTCTGGCTTTCAGGTGATACTTAGAGAGCACTCGTCTGACTGCATAGAGCTGCACCACCTTCACAGTGCACTGTCTGTGAACCTGGCAGCAGGGCCAGCCGAAATGTTGGAAACCAGAGTTACGTACATTTTTTGGCTGTTGGAAGGAATTATATGGGGAGGAACAGAGATGAACTTTTGTATGAGTATGTTCAAAGTATATTAATTGTGGATTTTTTTTCTTTTTTTTTTTTTAATTCCAATTATGGTGAAAGATGGCTTTCTGAAATGTCAGCACATAGTATCTTGCAGAAACCCAGTTGGTGTAGCACATTTGGAATAAATTCATCTGATTTGTGTCATTTATTTGAATGTTTTATAGATACTATTGCTTAGTGGCAAGTCTCTGTAGCTAGCACAAACACAGAAAAGCCTTTTTTCATACATGGACTTTTTAAATATATTAAATCAAAATCTGATTTTCTGATTTCTGGAGACTCAGTCTATGGTGGAAATCTCAGTTTACAGTGATGCATATCTAGAGGGAAAGTTCTGTGCATATCAGGACACAGTATTTGTTTTTATACAGGTTGAACACATTAATCATAGCTATGATTAAAGTAACAGGTTTGTCATACTTATAACAAATATGACTTTTTTCCTTCATTTCTACCTCAGTTCAGTGTGTAAGCCTGTGGATTTCGCATTAAAATCAGCATTCCAGCTTTTGCTGGATGAAAATTGTAGTGTTTTAGATTTTTAGATTGTGGGTTAGTTTGAAAGATTTGACTGCTCTTCATATTTTTAAAGCTAATTCCCTTCCTGTCCTATCTTTTGGAAAGCATCCTAAAACGTTATTTATACAAAACAGGGTTCCGTTTCATTTCTTTTTGGAGGCTTTCTGGAATCTTTTCTTAATCTCATAGTCTCCAAGGAATCTGCTGAAATATTTTGTTTTGTGAAAACAGGGATAGATGACTCAGCTGAAAATCAAATTCCTGTATTGCCTTAGGGTTTGAGGCGTAAGCTTTTTTCTTCCTCCTGTCACAGAGCACATTTTCTAGTTGAAGTTTGATAGTGATCAGGAAGTTTAATTCTTTTTTTAAGTTACTGTTGTCAGTTTTTTGATTCACTGTGTTAATAGCCTACGTCCTCTTCATTGTGCTCAGCGTGACGCTACCAGCATCAGTCCTCTAATATTTCTACTAGTTCCATCTACCCAATTCTTCTTGGATCATTTTCACCCATTGAGCAACAACTATGAAAATCATGATCCTGGTTCACGTCTTCAGTCTTGTCTGCCTTTTCTGAGGGCTGTTTCCTTCCTAAATCATCTCTTACTGTTATCTTGCTGTTCCAACTTCTGCCAGTGCAACTTGTATTTGTCATGCTCGGCTATCTTGTTATTGTCTCCAGCTTGTCAATGGATTATTTCTTAACATTTTTAGGGTTGAGAAGGGGCACCCAACAAGCAGCTGAGTGCATTTCACTGATCTTCTCTAAGCACATCACTGAAATACCTAGCCATCATATTTGTCTGAACATTCTCTGGTTTTATGGCCATCTTTCATTCTAACTTGTGCATTTTGTATATTTATATATCATTACTTTCTTCTTTACACTTAAATCATCTTGCCTTGTTGGTAGGATTGGATGAGTTTATACAGTAGACCAGTAAACTGGTACAGAGCTATGGTCCGTGCTAGGGAACCTCTCTCTCAAACTGCACTTGAAAGTAAAACAGAAAACTCATTCAAATCTGTGTCCATTTGCGGTTTCAGGGATGTGGTTGTGGGGCTAATCTTTTAGAATGAGATGCACCTACTTGTGCTTCAGCTCTGAAGCAGTATTCATGAGAGCACTGGGCAGAAGTGTGAAGTGGTTCCCCTCACAGCAATTATATTGCAAGTATGCGTCTTCCCTGTGCTTCTTTATCCCTTTACACCAAAGCATGTATTCACTTTATTATTCTTTAAATAAGCGAGAAGAGTATTTATTTAGCCCTTCCTGTGTGATGTAGATTTGAATTGTTTAACAAATACATTAGTTTATGTTCTTAGTAGTTTTTTTAATGCCCTACATAATATTTTATATTTAACTTAGACGTTCCGGTTTTCTTCAAGAATCTTAATTCATTTCTAAGTACTCCAGGAGTTTTATAGTTGTACTACACACCAGTTTACATGTGGAAGGTTTGCTAGCTTCCAATGACCCTTAGCTGCCATCTGGTACAAATTCAAAGTGCTTCTGTCATCTGCTGCTAATTGCTGTCACCTGCATGTTGCAGTCACTCTGAGCAACTTGGATTGCAGTAAAGCAAGATGCAAATTGCTTTGTATAGCTGCAGTCCATCAATAATACACATCATTTCTTTATTAATATTAATTTAATAATAAAATAAGTACATACAGCATGAAATGACGTGAATTAATATAAATGGCATTTTCATGTTTATTTTAATGATTGTTTCTGGCTTTTTAGCCTGACATTAAAAAAGAATGTGTGAGGATTATGAATGTATTTATTATTTCAGTGTTCTTTAACCCATTTATTCTGGTAAGATTGTTCCAACTGAATCTTGCAGAAGAGTTCTTTAATCCTTTTTGTATGCTGATAAGCTTTTGTCAGGGTGCTAGCCTACAGCACCGTATTATATTAATGTATTTTACTTGTAATTTAGAGAACAAGAAGAATATCCTGTTCTGAAGGCTAAACTGTCCCCTGTGGCACTTGCACAGCTGATAATCGTGAACTAGAAAGATGTGTATATCAAATAGTTTACAAAATGAAGCCAGCTGTGTTTCCCTACATACTGTGGCTTCCTGACATGCATCATTAAACCTTATTAGCTACTTCCTTTTACAAAGGTTCTTGTAGTCTTGAACATTGCATATTAACGTTTTCTGCCCCTCCAACTGGAAATTATTTGCTTTATTGTAGAGTGTCAACTTGCTCTAGTTTCTGATGCATTCTAATTGGTACTTTAGAGTATAATCATAGTGAAACACCACTCCATGCATTTCTTTATTTGGAAATTAATACAGACCTTTTCACTTTATCTGTCAATCTGGGCACCTTTTCACACAATTCCCAACTATTGGGATGGTTTGCAAACCACTAAGAAACAAAATGTTTCATGGCATGTCTTCAAGATAGAAATACAAGATGTTGGAGTTCACTTTTGCTGTAAGATTTTTTGTTATTGTTGTCCTAATAGTTACAAAGCTGTTTCAACTGATAAATATTGCAATGTTAAAAATCTCAAAAAATGTCATGATATAAAGTTCATTTGCTGCAGATGAGGTTCTGTTAAAAGAACACGACCACACACGTAGGTGCATACACAGGCACGTGCACGTACACCTATTAATCACACATCTGAAAGTAAATTTCAGCTTTCAAGCCTACACAAAGAAGAATTTTAAAAATATCTCTGTAGGAAAAAGCAGATTTTTAATTAAGTGCAAATTCAAATATTTAAATATATATGCATCTCTGCATAGTTACGAATTCTACAAGAATTCATTCTGGTATTAATGAATAAGACTTTGGGCAATATCATTCTGGAACCTTATCTGTTTGCTTAATCCCAGCAAGAATCATTTCAAGACAATACATTGCACACAATTAGCTCTAAACACTTTTTTTTTTTTTTTTTTTTTTAACTTTGGACCAGGAGGTACAGATAGCTAGAAAACTATGAATTATGTTGTTTTTTGGGGATTTTTTGAGAGAGAAAAGCTAACAACCATCTTAAACAGATGTTTTTTTGTTAACGTTCCTCTACGACAGATTTTGATATTCATTGCAGAAGGCTGTTTTTATTCAAAAATATATAGCTTAATTTTATTACGCAGATAACTTCTAGATTTTTTGTCATAACTTATTACATAGTTGAGTTTGAACATCTGTTCTTTTACATCATAATAACAAGAAGAACATAATATCTGATCTAGAAGACATCGTGGAGAAAAGTTATTTCCCCTATGCCTTAGATATTTGTGGGCATTTACTGTGAACCTATTTGGGTGTTTCATCTCCGAATTATGGAATCATTAAGGTTGGAAAAGACCTCTAAGGTCATTTAATCCAACCATCCATCTACCACCAATATTGCGACTCGAAAAAGGCTTTTTCTCTCTGTTGTGATTTTCCCCGTATTCTGCAATGCAGTTAATCTTGAAGAAAACTCCTGCTTATTTTTCATCACATTGAGCAGCTTTCAAGCTGCACTTTATCAGCATGATCTACTCTGAATGTAGAAGAGGTGAAAAATTAAGGAGTATCAAGAAGTGTGAAAGGGAGATGGATCAGTGAAACCACACCCTACCATCCCTATGAGAAATAGTGGGGTATCCCCTTGTGTTCTTGACATCAGGCAGAAGAAGGGGACCTAAGAGACAGAAAAGAATGGAAACAGGTCCCTGCTTGAGGTAGCAGGTGAATCTTCCCAGCCTATCTTGCCATCCCAGGTGTACTTCCATTTTGTATTGAGGCTCTGGAACTTGAAGGACAGGCAAATGAGGTTGATGAAAGTCCATCCAGGGGGTTGTCTATAGTGAGTCAATCAACCCCAGCACTTAAGCATGTCTCTGCTAAGAGCAAAAGAAGGTTAACTGTCGTAGGCAGCTCCCTTCTGATGGGAGCAGAGAGCTTGATATGATGGCTGGACCCTTCCCACAGGGAAGTCTGCTGCATTCCTGGGCCCGTGTGAGTGATGTTACCGGGAAGCTCGAGTGTGGCTCAAGTTATTACCCACTTCTGGTTGATCAGGTCTGCAATGACGAAGCTGTGGAAAGAACTTCAAGGATTATCACAAGAGGCAAGGATTATCACCTCAGGGCACCTGGATGGTTAGTTGAAGGAGCAAGAATACAGGCGGCGTTCTCCTCGATCCCTGCAGGAGCAGGGAAAAGTACTGAGAGTAACAGGAATACCCACCTGGTCAACACGTGGCTAAGAGGCTGGTGCCATCGGAGGAATTTTGTGGGATTTTTTTTACCCACAGGATGGCTAATACAGCACCAGGCCTGCTGGTGATGGATGAGATCCACTTCTTTCAAAGGGTGGAAAAGCATTCTAGCCCAGGGGTTGGCAGGGCTCATTGGGAGACCTTTAAACTAGGTTTAAAGGGGGAAGGAAATGAAACCAGGCTCAGTAGAGATGAAGTTGGGGCAGTGTGCAAGGGCTGAGTGTAAGATAATAGCCTATGTAAAGTGCATCTACACTACACCAACACATGCAGCATGGGCAAAAGGCAGGAAGAAATAGAAGCCATTGAACAGCAGGAAAACTGTGACAAAGTTGCAATCACCAAAACATTATTCTAGTGACTGGAGTGCTGCAAATGGATAGCTATAACCTCTTCAGAAGAAAAGGACAAGGAAGGAGAGATTGTGGGAGGTGGCTCTGTATGTTAGGGAGAGTTTGAATTTTGCACAGCTCAATGCTGGAGATGATAAGGTTAAGTCCTTATGGGTAAGGATCAAGGGGAAGTCCAAAAAGACTGATGTCCTGGTAGAAATCTGTTTACAGACCACCCATCCAGGATGCAGAGGCAAGTGAAGCATTCTACAAGCAGCATACAGACATGGCACAATTGCTTGCTCTTGTCCGCATGGGGGACGACAGCATGCCAGATTTTGTTGGAAATGCAGTACAGCAGAGAAGAAACAGTCTAGGAAATTCCTGGGGTGTGTGAAAATAATTTCCTGACACAGATGGTAATAGAGCCAACCATGGGTTGTGCCCCACTAGACTTGCTGTGTACAAACAGAGAAGTACTGGTAGGAAACATGGTGGCTGGAAGCTGTCTTGGGTATAGCAGCCAGAAAGTGATTGAATTCCTGATTCTTTGTGACACTGGGTGGGAGATCAGCAAAACCTACATTGGTAGAGGTTGGTAGACTTCTGGAGGTCAGACTTTAGACTGTTTAGAATATTGGCTGGGAGTGTCCCTTGGAAGATAGTTGTGACGGGCAGAGGGGTCCAAGAAGGCTGAACATTGCTCAAAAAAGGAAATCCTAAAGGCACAGGAGAACTTTTGCTTGGTGAAAAAAGAGAGTTTGCTAGATCCAAAAGAAGGGAACAGGCACCTCGGGAAGAGTATGAGGATACTGCTATGATATGCAGAAAGAAGATTGCAAAGGTGAAAGCCTAGTGAGAACTTAATCTGGCCATAAAGGATGACCAAGCAAACTGTTTTACAAGTACAGTATTAACAAAAGGAGGGCCAAGGAGAACCTCCATCCTTTATTAGATGTCGTGGGGAACACTATGATCAAGGATGAGGAAGAGGCTGAGGTACTCAAAGGCTTCTTAGCTTTTGTCTTTCGTAGTCAGATCTGTGATCCTCGGGGTACCCAGCTCCTTAATTCCCGTAATTTCTTAGTAGTCCTGGTCAACTGGGCTGGTCTCAAATGGCTGGAGACTTGCCAATGTGCCACCTATCTACAAGAAGGATCACAAGGGGGATCTGGGGAATTACAGGCCTATCAGCCTAACCTTGGTACCAGGGGAGGTTATGGAGCAGATCATTTTTGAGTGTGGTCACAGCCCGTACAGGACAACAAGGGGATCAGGCCCAGCCAGCGTGGGTTCATGAAAGGCAGGTTCTGCTTGGAGGTGGGAATTCTCCAGGGGTGCTGGTCGACAGCTGGCTGAACATGGGCCAGCAGTGTGCCAAGCTGTGTCAAAGGCCAACAGCTTCCTGCTTTGTGTCAGAAGTAGTGGAGCCAGCAGCGCTAGGAAGGTGATCGTTCCTCAGTGCTCAGCACTGGTGAGGTTGCACATTGAGTACTGTGTTCAGTTTTGGGCCTCTCACTACAAGAAAGACATAAAGGCCCAGGAGCATGTCCAGAGAAGGGCAACAAAGCTGGTGAGGGGTCTGGAGCACAAGTCTTATGGGGAGTGGAGGAAGGAGCTGACATTGTTTAGTTTGGAGAAGTGGAAGCATAGGGGAGACCCTGTTGCACTCTGCAGCTACCTTTTCTCCCAGTTAGCCATGGACAGGACAAGAGGGAATGACCTCAAGTTGCATCAGGGAGGTTCCAGTTGGATGTTGGATAAATGTCTCCTTGATGGAGGTGTTCAAGAAATGCGTAGCTATGGCACTTGGGAACATGGTTTAGTAGGCATAGTGGTGGTGGATTGATGGTTGGACTAGATGACCTTAGAGGACTTTTCCAACCTTCGTGATTTTATGAGTCTTCCTCTTCACATTTTGACTGCAAATAAAAGCACGCGCAACTTTTTGTTTCAAAGTGAACTTGAGGCATTAAACTTCAAAAATATTTCTTCAGCTTGTATGCAAACAAGATGAGTAAACTCAAGAACAGCAAGAGAGAAAAACTGATGCAGTTAAAATGATCTAAACTGGGATTCTGTTAGCCAATCACAAGGCTTCAGAAATGAACTAACTTACAAGCCACCTTTTCAAAGGCTTCTCTGCATTCTTGAATAGCATCCTTAAAGGCTTTGAGGCACTCCGGGGTGCTTTGTGTTGTTTTTATTTTATTGAAACTTGATTTCCTGTGGGAAACCTAGGAGATTGTGCTTGTGTTCTGTTAACTTTCAGACTTGTGCTGAGAGCTCTGAAGATGGAGTTAAGGTGTACACAGCTGAGAAGGAGTGAGATTCCTCCACCAGGAAAAGAATTGCTGCTTAATACCATTGCAGAATCTTTTCATTCCTTCTTCAGCTTTTCTTTATTCATTTGCATTTTTTGGTGAATCCATCTTCAAAATACTGACATCATTTTAATAATGTGTACTGTCTGTACCGTGTTACTTAGAATCATAAAATGTCATTAATAAAACACAACCTATGTAATTTAAAGGGAAATAAATTTTGAAACGTGCTACTCAGTTTAACCTTGAGTAAGATGGCAGTTAAACACTTTTTCTTCCTTTTATTAAGCCTACTGTTAATTGGGGATAAAATGAATTGTTAGAACTTGTTTCAAGTTTAAGCTTAATGAGTTCTTGGCTCAGTTTCTTTAATGGAGTCCATAATGAACAAATTTCCAAGTGTATTTTGATAACCTTAGTTCTGGCCTTTCTTCCCCTGCTACTGTTTAGAGGTGAACTCTTCAAATAGAACTGTAATAATCTCTACTAATACTATAATATAATTTGTGAGGAGTTGTTATAAATGCCTTATTTTTTAAGAACAGTAAGCCAATGCTGGAAATCTTTTTAGGCATGGTTTTAAGTGTTTGCTTAATTTCAAACATGTTTTTGAAAACAAACAAACAAACAAACAAACCTAGAGGATTCTGATACCATTTATTAAGTGTGCGATTTTCTGTATGGAAAATACTTTTTGACTGATATGCATGGTTTGATGTATGGATATACTAAGACTTCCCAACATTTATGCAAAGTAAAGTTTCTATTTAATCCCCTTTATAATCATTTTTTCTTCAAGGAAGTAGTACCTGTTACTGTGCTTTTAAATTAAAAAAGTGGATGCTGAACAGTTTCATTGTATGAATTATTTTGGTTGTTGAGGTCTGCAGTATCACCAGTTGGCTTAAAATTAATGAAATACTCTAAATTAATGGGTGTCTTGAAAAAAATGTTTGCAGCTGATAGCTTGCAATAGAGTCTAGTATTTGACTAAGACACAATTCCTGTATGAATGTGCCAGTGTATAAGAAGCCATTAACATTTTCAGTTTTTTAGTAGCATCTGTGGATGCCTTCATTCGTTGTTATTGTGCGTGACAAATACATGGTGAGGATGGAGAAGGAATGGTCACACAGCGTTCACAGATGACTGAAGATGGTAACTACATGAAGGAATGCAAAATACTAAACTTTTTGCTTAGAAGAAATGCTGTGTTTCCATTTGACCCGCGTTGTTAGAATACATCTCGGTATTATTAAGCATTTCAGGGGGTAAATAGTGTTGGACTGGTAAGATTGTAGAGAAATACAGGTCACCCCGTTAAGGTACAGCTGGTACTGCACTGCACCACCTGAGCTGCTTAAACCAGGTGCTACTGCCAGTCTTGAGCCCCCTCTGCTGACCAAACTGCACATGGCATTTCTTTAACTTCAGCGCGTTTCCCTTTCTAGACTTGAGTAAATCAGAGTAAAATACTGAAATAAGGAAAGTGCAGCAGTTTAGCTTCATTGTTACATGTATAGATTAATTTTAAAGAGTGATAGGAGTTGAAGGACATTTAGAGATGGTGGGACAGTGCTAAATGTAGACCAACCATATAAGTGTTGATGAGGACTGAGTGGGATATTTTATAGTCCAGTGAATATTAAGAATGAGTCGCCTTCAGTTTCTCATTCTAGTCTGCTGAAAATAACGTTGTACTACAGGTACCATGTGTCATTAGTGAGTCAGAACACATTTGAAAGAGAAAGCACAGCTGAGCATGTTGTGAAGCTGTGCCGGTACTTGCCCAAACGAGCACAACCCAGCTCACTGTCTATGGGAAGATGTGCGTGTATCTGATTTACAGGTTCTGTAGTACTGCACTGAGCTGCAGACAGCACCACCACAATCTGGAGAGGAATCTGAAGTTTCACTTTCCGTATCCAAACGAGATGCTTCTACTGACAGTGTGCATTTGTGGAAAAGGCAGTGCAGCATAGGTGACTGGAGGAAGCAGAGAGGGAGCAAATGCTGGAGTTCCAGTTTTCTCTTAGCATTATCGATATAGAATTGATACATTGATACAGAATAGAATTGTTTATCTAAAGTAATCAGTTTATTTCAAAAGTAGATATGAGGTTAGGAATAGCTTGCTAAAGTAAGTGAAAGCAAGGCAGAAGGGTGAATTTAAAAATGTTATAAGACTTGTTCTGGAAGCCTGCAGAATTCATATAGTGCAAATAATTTAGTTTGGTTGAAGTGACATTGGGTTGTAGTAGTAGTGGTTGTAGCTAGTATGAGAAATGCATTGTATATATAATGTATATATATATATTATTTTTTTTTCTGCCAAAGGATACAGAAAATGTTGTTGGAATCAAATGAACCATTTCCTGGTTATTGCTTTAGTATAACCACTGGAGTGGACTGAATTGCTAAAGTTTATTTCAGTTCTACTCAGCCAAGTAGAACATTCCCCCTCCTGCCTGGACATCACAGCACCACAATTACTGCTCTGACTCAAAAAGGAATAAACAAGATGTTTTCAGTGCTTCAAAAAGGTGTTTTCAGCTTTGGGCATGTTTGCTGTCATAACCAAACGTGATAAGGAAGTTTGAAGAGCAGCCTAAGAAATAGCATGCGAAAGTGACATTTTTCACTAAATGGTCACTTTATGTGTTTCACTGTTTGCTTTGCTTTTCCTACTTTGTATCTACTGCTTAAAAGAACGAGTGAGTTACTGATATGAAAGTATAACAAACCTTTTTTTTTACATTGATCAAGGCATCCCTGTAGGAAAACACTTGTCATACCATTAGCTGAGTATAAGCAACTAAGGAAAGATGTTTTCTAACCACAAATTCACTTGTACTTGTTATGAATGATAGTTGTGCTAGCCCAGTGTGAGCACTCAGACTGCTGAGCAGCCAAGAGTTCAAATCACAGAAACACCTGTAGAAATAAGGAGTTAGAAGAAACACTGGCTGATTCTACATTTGGTGTACATTTGTAGTGTCAAAAATTAAGGTAAACAGATAGTGATGGGTTTGGTTTTTTTATTCAACCATTAAGCTCCGGTTAGTAATCTGTTATTTCTAGGGATGATAAGAAGAATTTTAACAGATGGGGACAAAAGCCATAGAGCTTCAGATATAAGCAGCTAACTGTGTATATTCATCTATATGCACGTTTTTTAAAAGTGAAAAAGTGTTCTGAATCCGTTTTCTTATCCAGAAAAAAAAATATTTGTAATTAATTGCAATGAATGAAAACATAAATAATTGACAAGTATTCAGTCTGAATAATGTAAAAGTTCAGAGTATTTCTTAAGGAATGCTAAGGAGCATTTAGATGTTCAGAGTGCAAACTGAAACCAAAGTCAGATGTACCATGCAGCTTCATTGTGTTCAGTGTGGTGTTTGTCAGTGCAGAACCAGACAGATACCCAAAATAAATTATGCTTGGGGAGGAGTTTAGGGCAGGGATGCCACAGTTCTCTCTTCATACTTTGCTAGTACTTAAGTTTGGTGCTTTAGTTTGTTAGCTTAAAATAAACCAACAGTGTATCAGCAAGTGTCATGTGCACTTTAGTGCAATCATTTTAATTCAGTTACAGTTTAGACCTTGTGAGAAATCTTTACTGTCAATAATGCATCATTTAATTATTAAAGTTTGCATTTCAGTATTCCAGCATTAAAGAAATGTATCTTCCTAAATTTCTAAGTCGTGTACTTCTGATGATAGAGTTTGTTCTGTTACTGCAATAACTGGTTCAGAACAAAACCATTCCTAGTAGTTAAGCACCTAGGGCAGCCGTAGCAATATTGCTGTGCAAGTTCTATTCAGAAGTCAGAAAGATTTGCTGTTGCTTTCAACTTCTGCTAATTAAGGTGGGTTGTTTTTTAATAGAATGATAATTTCAGCACTGTAGTCCCAAGCACAAAGCTCAGTGTCCTAATAATTTCCTGATTCCAAATGCTGTATTTTAAAAGCTAGTAGCTTTTTTTGCATTTGGTACAAGTAGACACAGCGCCATACTTTGTACTGGTGCTGTTAGCCATTATTTTACTGAGTACTGTCAGCTATTTAAAATTTCCCACATAAATTAAAAAGGAGCTAAATGGGTTTGCAGTTGTTGCCATTAGTAGCATTTTGGATGATACAGGCAATTACTGCGTTCATTATGATCGTGCAGCCCCTTTGCAAAACTGCTGTGGCTGTTTTAGACGTTATGTACAAATCTCCCCTTGGAGATTAAAATTTCCAGCCGTGTTTAATTTTGTTAACACGGTTGTTTCAGACAGCACAAATGTTATGACAAGCGGAAGAAAAATTGGTAGTATGAGAAATAGCAATCAATATGGAAAATTACTCCAGTTTTAACTCATCGGTTCCTTGTGTAGTCATAATTGTTCTGGTCGTGATTATTTTCAATAGGATGATACAGTATGCAGACGGTTTGATAAAACAGTAGAGTTCAGTCATGTTCTTTGTCAGTATGGAGGTGAATTTTAGAGAATACTAATGCATTTCTACTTGAAAAATGGATAATCTGAGAGTTTCATTGGTTAGATTGCAGAATTTGTCTAAGTGGAAACAGAATTAAGTTTATTTCAGTACATTCTAACAACAAGTTTTTGAGGAAAGAAGAATGCATTTATAATAAAGCTTCTTTTGTTTACCACTTTAAGCAGGGGGTTGCAATTGCTTTCACTTGCTATAGTAAATGATAAAAAAAAAGATAAAACTGTATGGGCAGTAGTATGTTCTGTATTAAAAAGGCAGATGTTCTGGGAGAAGAGATTTGTTCCATGAAAAATCATCATCAAGTTTTTATCCTCTTCATACCTCTCCAGAAACACTTTTGTTGATTCCAAACACAAATGTACATGTCTTCATTAATTGAAAAGGTATTAATGCTTTGAGTTAGCTACGTATCAGTGTGCAGTGAACTACACTTGATGTTTCTGTCCCAAAAGTGGCATTCTTTCCAAAGAAGCTCTTTATTCCTTTCTCTTATGGGGTGTGGTTTTTACAGGGAGTGAAGGGGGGGAACGTTACTGGGGTTAGGGGAAAGATAGGCTTTCACTGCTATGATGCAGGGGGGAAAAAAAAGTGTGAGGTAGTGGTTATGCATATTGCAAGACAGTGATTCTTTATTTTATTACAAAAAAAAAGACCAACTCTGGAAGGCCAGATTAAATCATTCCTTTCACTTTTTAATGGGATTTGGATGAATAGAGTAAAATATGCACTTTGCATTCATTGATAGCATCTTTAGGTTGAGGTAATTGAGTCTTTTTTCCCTGACTGAATGAATAATGACTTCATCTGATCCTCAGCGAGGCCTGAAACTTAGGCTGCCTTTGTCAACGCAAAAAGATCTGGGCTTTGAAACATGCTCTACTTCCCTGGCTTAATTTTTCTTCATTTTAATCCAAAAACCTATTTTTCTCAATAATTCAAGCATAAACTATGTAGTAGTTGAAGCAGCGGAAATTGCAAGATATTTGTCCTCGTTGTGCTGCTTTCTAAATGCAGCTGATAAATCAGCCGCTGTGGTCTTCAGCTGCCTGGTTCTCTAGGGAAGGGACCGCCCATGTATAAGCAAGATTGCTGACATTTTTAAGTACTATATTTAAATGGTTTGTTATCTAAGGAAGGGTTATGTTTTACTGGTCTTACTGGCGGGACTTGGAGATAAAAGGGCATCTGGGACGGGGCCTAGGAAGCTCTTGACATAATTTTCCCACATATTTTACTGACTACAAGAACTTCTCAAAAAGTGGGGTATAAATACTTACCTTGCAGTATGCATTATTGAAATGGTGAGAGTCTTAGTTGCATAGTTTGAAATACTTTTTCATGGGAAACAGTGGATGAAATATAGCAACTCAGTGTTTTCACTGCGGTATTTCTACATTAAATATCTTTTTACTCAGGAAAAGTTGAAGTTCTGTTTTGCTGTTTTGGTTCGAAAATGGTTATGCCATTTTTGACTTAGAAAACTTTCAGTTATTCAGAATGTAATCAGAAACAGTTTTGATGAGATGGGTTTGGATTTGCAGACTGGTATGGGAATGTAACTATAAGTTACGGTATGCTCATTGTATGGACAAGACAGTGCTCAGCTGTATTTGTCCATTTACTCTTGATTCTACCATGCAGTAAACAAGCAGTGGCCACCCTACAAACATCAAATGCGCTGCTAGGATTTTTGCTGCATACATGACAGAAGGAAATTGTTTCTGTTCATCTGTTCTTCTTCATCTTCTGTTCTTCCCTTGCTCTGTTCCTCTCCTGGATCAGAGGACAGGGGAAAGCATATGCTGAATATGAAGACATTCAAATGGCCTGACTGAGATGGTTCACACTGATTCTGGAGCCATGGGGCATCTATTAGATGCAAGCATGGGAACAGCAATCAATTCAGTTATCAAAATGTAGTTATTTGTTACAAGTGTGTGGTTTTTTAGCTGGTACAAAAGAAAACCACCTGGTAGTAGCTAGTTGTTTGCACTGCAGAAGAGTCGATGAGAAAAAGCAACAGTCATGACTTACCTGATTTTTACTTCTTCCTTTAGGTTGGCTTGCTGGACTTGGAGTTGAATCAACTGACCAAGGCACTGTTTTTGGCTTTAGTTGCATTATCAGTTGTTATGGTAACCTTGCAAGGATTTGTAGGCCCGTGGTATCGCAACCTTTTCCGGTTCCTCCTCCTGTTTTCCTATATCATCCCCATCAGGTATGTATAAGAATGAAAGAAAAACACAGATGTCTAATTTCACTGAATGTGGCTTTGCTGAAATTTATACTCACTGCTCATTGTGAAGGAAATTGATCTTATCAGGAAGCTGAAGGAGAAGGTGCCAACAAATCTGCTGATTCTTGAGGTATCACTATCCAGAAAACAATACTGTTGTATTCTTTTTGTATAATGTTCATCTTGCTGGAGTAATCAGGATATCTAATCCTTTGCTAGCATAAATGTATTAATAAGGATACAATCTTGGTATATTTGAGAATGTGGTTTTAGGAAACATGCATTTGAATGAAGTGCTTGGTGTATTTTAGAATTTGACTTCTTTACTGCCTCAGCACTGAAAATGTTCAATTTCTCTAATACTGGCTTTATTTTTACTACAGCTATGATTAATTTAGATTGAATGCACTTTTGCAATGGCAAGACTTTTAACAGGTGTAACCAAGTAGAGACTTGCCATGAATTAATTAATTCATTAAGCATGAGTACTGTATATTCAAATTGCAGATAAACTGGAACAGGAAATAATATCCATCTGTGTAATCATGTCCGCTGTGGATAGAATAGTTAGAACACTGACTCTGAAATGATTTTATTTTTTTCTGAGTGGGTATTGCCTTTGCAAAATGGAAATACTGTCTTCTGTAAAAATTCCCAGCGTTTAGATTAAGGTGTCTATTAATTTTAGATGTTCTCTGGAACTTTCAGATACATCAGTCCAGTGACTACCCACAGTTAGCAGCTGTCTCTTAAATTTTATACCTGTTCCCTGGGATTTGTACAAAATATTTAAACTCATGTAGTATAGGAGATAAAAAAAAAAAGAAAAAAAGAATTTTGTTACATTCTGAACCTAAGCTTACCTGAGCTGTCTGACTTTTGCTCACATTTCTTTTTGTATGTGTATGTCTGTGTGAAACAAAATGTCATGTTTGACCAGTTTGATACTCGCTAAGAGTCTTAAGGACTTGTACTTTATGGTACTTTCTGTTTTAAGAGCAGCTGGTTTTGTTGTGACGATGCAGAAAAGTTTCCAGCAAATCTGCAGGAGTTTGTGGACTTTCCATTTCCTTTCAGTTTCCTTTGACCAGTCCAGCTGGCAGCCACACACATAGTGGTGTTCCTCAGGGGTCAGTACTGGGGCTGACTCTATTGTTATTATGTTGACTCATCTTTACTGATGATCTGGGCAAGGGGATTAAGTGCAGCCTGAGTAAGTTTGCCGATGACACCAAGTTGGGAGGAACTGTCCATCTGCCTGAGGGTAGGAAATCCCTACCGAGGGATCTGGACAGGCTGCATTGATGGGCTGAGGCCAATTGTATGAGCTTTAACAAGATCCAGTGCCGAGTCCTGCATTCTGGTTTCAAAAACCCCACGCATTGCAAGAGGCTTGGGACAGAGTGGCTAGAAAGCTGCACAAAGGAAAATGATGTGTGGGTGTTAGCTGACAGCCAGCTGAACACGAGCCAGCAGTGTGCCCAGGTGGCCAAGAAGGCCAATGGCATCCTGGCTTGTATCAGAAATAGTGCAGTCCGCAGCACTAGGGAGGCGATTGTCCCCCTGTGCTGTGCTCTTGTGAGGCCGCATCTCAAGCACTGTGTTCAGTTTTGGGCACCTCACTGAGGCCCTCTGGAGTAAGTCCAGGCAAGGGCAGTGGAGCCGATGGGCATCTGGAGCACAAGACTTAAAGAGGAGAGGCTGAGGGAACTGGGGTTGTTTAGTCTGGAGAAGAGGAGCCTCAGGGAAGACTCTCTATTACTACTTGAGAGGAGGTTGTAGCGAGGCGAGGGTCAGCCTCTTCTCCCAGGTACCTAGCAATAGGACAAAAAGTAATGGCTTCAAATTTTGGCGGGGCTTTTTCAGTTTCAGGTTAGTTATTAGGAAAAATTTATTCTCTGAAAGAGTGGTGAGATATTGGAAGACGTTGCCCATCACTGGGCATAGTCACCATCCCTGGAGGTTGTCAAGAAAAGTGTGGATGTCTCACTGAGTGACGTGGTAGTGATGAATTTAGGGTTGGACTAGATAATCTTAGTGGTCTTTCTTTCTAACTTAATTGATCCTATGATTCTGCGAGTGGCTCCTGGTTTTATTACACATCCATGTTTCAGTGTTGTGATACTTCTCCAAACACTATCATTGCCATAATTCCCTTTCTGTTTGCATTATGATGTTGTTCGGGTTGTGTTGTCGTTGCCACCCTTTGATTATTTAATATTAAGCAAATAATTCATGTGTAGAGGCTAAACGAGCTACACTCAAGTGATGGGTGAGGTGTACTTAAAGACACTCTTCATCGTCAAAGACAGCAAGGAAAAACTGAGCTAAGAGTATAAATAATCACTTGTTTTTCACTGTGCTATTCTGTAATAAATAAAAGTAATAAATTCCATAGTAAATAAAAGTCCAAACTTTTTAAAATTAATAAATGACAGAGATATCTTTGTTACTGGTTGCAACAGCGCTGCATCCAGCAACTCACCTTGAGTACTGCGTCCCAATGTGGAATCCTCAGTGCAGCAGAGATGTGGACATTTCGGAGTGCATCCAGAGGCCACAGAAATGAGCCAAGGGATGGAACACCTCCCCTGTAAGGACAGACTGAGAGAGCTAGGGCTGTTCAGTATGGAAAAGAGAAAGCTCTGGGGAAGCATTATAGTAACCTTTCAATATCTGAAGTGAAGTTATAAGAAAGAAGGGGATGGACTCTTTAGCAGGGTCTGCTGTGACAGGACAAGGAGAAATGGTTTCAAACTAGAGCAGGGGAGATTGAAACTGGACATAAGGAAATGTATTTTTTTTATGATCAGGGTAGTGAGGCACTGGAACAAGTTGCCCAGAGAAGTGGTGGATGCCCCATCCTTGGAGACATTCAAGGTCAGGCTGGACGAGGCTCTGAGTAACCTGATCTACCTGTAGATGTCCCAGTTCATTGCAAGGGATTGCAGGAGTAGATGACCTTTAAAGGTCCCTTCCAACTCAAACAATTCTATGATTCTAAGAGCATACAGTGTAAATTTGACTCTATAGTGGCAAATCATTATGTGCCACTGAAAAAGTAACTTCTTTTTCATTTTGAATTCTTAGGAAAGCAATTTTCGTGTCCTAATGGACTTAGGGAAGGTTCTTATGCAAAAATAATTTCTAGGATAAGCCTAATCCAGTTTTTCAATTGTATGTGGAAGATAATAAGCAATGCAGAAATACCACCGTAGAAGATGAGACAAGTATCCAACAGAGAGTACTTTTTCCCACTTTATGTTTATCTATTCCTATACCAATTTTTCTTCAGCTCAGATTGTGTATATACACAGCTGCTTCTTAGACTGCCAGCAAATTTAACAACTCCAGTCATGATGATGTTCAGATAGTACTACATTTCTTACTTTCCTCTGGGAGAGCTAAGCATGGAAATAACTTATTCTTAGGACTGTGTTTGAAGCGTAAACTCTTGGCAATTAAAATTGCAAGACTAATGAAGCTGGAGCACCAGGTGTTGTGTCCTCTCCTTATTTCTAAAATAGCTGTATCGGGTGAATAATGAACTGTGCTGTACAGGTAAAGGAATTGAACGTGGGAGGGTAGGATTGACTGGGAAAGGCAAAGCATACCTGCATTCATGCATGAGAGCTGTTGATTGAGTTGATTGATGGTTTTAGAGAATTCAGAAAGATTCTGAATATGGAACTTCTTTGATTTTGGTTTTTTTGGTTTGTGGGACAAGGAAAATCCAGCTGTGCAGTAAAAATAAGTTTACATCTCCAGACAAGTTTGGTGCAGATCATCAGAAGGGAATGACTAACTGTTAGCAGAATTTAACTGATCCCTGTACATCCTCTCCTATAATTAATGGAAAGAGGAACATTTCTTTTTTTATCCTCCAGGGATCAGCTGGTTGTCCACGCTGCATTCTGAATATGACTGTAGAGTGGTGGGTGATGGCGCATGTCAGACTTCAGAAATATAAACATAAAAGCAATGTCATGAATAAAATTGGGAAGACAAGGTATGCATTCAGTAGCGTGCAAGGAATTAAGTAAAATGGAGAAAAAGTAGTAAATCAATATGTAGAGCTTAGCCTAGCTCTTCATGGGTTATAAAATGGAACAGTTATGCACAGGATATTTTGAACACCCCGATCTCAAGAAATGTTTTGCCCTTAAGAAAACAGTATATTTACAGTGTATTTTGATGTTTCCTTTGCACCTAGGTTTCTTTTTTTTCTGTATGGAGGGAGCATAGTATAGAGAGGCTCCCTGCAATTTGCTTCCATATAAAGTTTGAATTTCTTAATTTACAGGGAGCAGAGTATAGAAATCAAGTCCTTGACAGGCTGTTCAAAACTGTTACATTCGGCTATTCAGTTTTGGTTTTTTTTCCAGATGTTCTGGAATTTCTTGGAGTGTCCCACATTTCTCAATAAGCTTTTTTTTAATTGGCTCTCGCCAATTGGAGAATCGTTAAGGCAGTTTCTACGTTCCTCGAGTATCACTCAGATGATTTAATTACTTGATTTTAAATAAAATCACTGCTTGAAATACATTCTCCATAAGTTTACAAGATTTGCCAATGCTATCTAGTAAATTTATCACTTAGCAAGCACAGGGGGAAGGTGTATGCTCATGCTGCTATGGAAGATTGTGCAGATATCACTGGCCTCTCGAGACCAGTGATGCCAGTTGCTATTTAGGCATTTGCAGAGTGAATTGCAGATTCACTCTGTTCCACTTAGCAATGCATGCTAGAAAGATAGGGTAATTCCTAAAATGTTTCCAGGCTTTGAATTACGGATTTTTCTTCACTTCTTATGAAGAGAAGGTATCTTTTTTTCCTTACCTTCAAATTACACTTGATAAATTATTACTAAAATCATACAGACTGTATTCAAAATCAGGCAACACACCTGCTTGTGAAAATATAAACTGCACTGTTAAGCTTTGAGAGTTCTGTGATTTGATCTCATTGAAGCAGTGAGATCTCCACTGGCAGAGCAGCCATGTGGATTTCCCTCTGTGTGCCTTGTGCTTGAGGTTGCCACTCTTAAATAGAGCTTTCATCACAGAATAACTATCTTGGTAGGCCAGGCAAGAAATCTTGATAGACCAACTATCTCTTTGGCACAGGATCATGAGAGCTTTCATGCTTCACATAGAATGCATGCTAGAGCAAATGTCTAGCCACTGTTAAAGTATGTTCTTGTTTTTTCTTCTTGAGTTAGAGATTGCCCTTCGTACTTGACAAATTAGCAGATTCTTGTCCCTGACAGGAGTAAATCTTCTGTCATTTCTTTTGTTGACTGTTACATGTCTCAGTATGTAGCCTGGTGACAACGGTTCGTATTTTCTGTCTGAGTTTCGAAGTTGACAAAACATACATGTGACAAATGCAGGTAGCTTGTTGCTGGCTCTGTATTGACTAAGGAAAGGTAAAGCTGTGGCTTGCAATATTGTTATATTATACATTTTCATCAAAAAGAACCTCATAGAGTCCTCTTCCTGTCGTCTGTCTTGATTTTTTTAATGTATTTGTGTCTGAAGTTAGATGTGCTATTCCAGAAGTAATTGGGATACTTTACCAAGTAGAGGCACATTTTCCTGTTGCTGATTTTAGACCTAATAAGAGGTAATTCAAGATGGTATTTACTTCTTTAATGGTCAGTAATATTTTATCAAAAAGGCTTCCTTCTATTGCAACATGCATTTTATTCTGCCGCACAAATTCAAGGAGAGGGATATGGATGTTTGGGATTCAAGGAGAGGGATATGGGTCAAGGGAGGGATAAACTGGATATTTCCACTGTTCTAGTTAAATACATTTCTCTTCATCAGATTTTTATCTCCACTGTTACCTCAGATAATTCACAATCACTCTGTCACTGCAATTGCAAGAGGAGAGATGAAAACTGTAGCTGCAGTTTTGGTTATGCTGTATAACAAACCCCTTTTTTTTATTACTGTTAATATTTTTATTTAGGGAAAAAAAATAATAATAATAAAAAAAAGGTCTGATGTACATTAGCAGGATTTTGTCCTTGAAATACCTTTGGACAATTGTGAGAGTCGTGTTATCGTAAACCTGATATTAAACTTGGGACTCTGCCCTGTACCTTTGGCAGATTGCCCACAAGTTGTTTGCATTGCCACCATTTATCTGTCTTTTCTGTATTTCTGGTATGGTCAACAGAAAGGAATGTGTGCCTGGTCATCGGTCTTCTTCCTGGTGTGGTGGCATGATTGTGGTGAATAAGAGGGAAATGTCAGAACGGGCAAGTGGGCCCATGTGAACCTAATGAGGTTCAATAAGGCCAAGTACGGAGTGCTGCACTTGTGCTGTGCAACCCCAACAGACTGGGGGCAGATCTCCTTGAGAGCAGCCCTGTGCAGAAGGACTTGGGGTCCTGGTGGACGAGAAGCTGGCCGTGAGGCAGCAGTGTGCGCCTGCAGCCCGGAAGGCCGGCTGTGTTCTGGGCTGCATGAAAAAGGGGCGGCCAGCAGGGAGAGGGAGGTGATCGTCCCCCTCTGCTCGGCTCTTGTGAGGCCCCATCTGCAGCGCTGCGTCCAGGCCTGGGGCCCCCAGCACAGGAAGGACGTGGAGCTCTGGGAGCGGGGCCAGAGGAGGCACTGAGATGAGCAGAGGGCTGGAGCAGCTCTGTGTGAGGAAAGGTTGAGGGAACTGGGCTTGTTGAGCTTGGAGAAGAGAAGGCTGTGGGAGACCTCATGGTGGCCTTCCAGTGCTTGGAGGGAGCGTAGAAACAGGAGGGGGAACAGCTGTTTACTAGGGTGGACAGTGATAGGACAAGGGGAATGGTCTTAAATTGAGGCAGGGGAGGTTTAGGTAGGATATTAGGAGGAAGTTTTTCACCCAGAGGTGCTGAGGCACTGGCACAGGTTGCCCAAGGAGGCTGTGGATGCCCCATCCCTGCAGGCATTCAAGGCCAGGCTGGATGTGGCTCTGGGCAGCCTGGGCTGCTGGTTGGTGACCTGCACACAGCAGGGGGTTGGAACTGGGTGAGCATGGAGCTCCTTTGCAACCCAGGCCATTCTGTGATTCTATGAACTGGTTTTGAGTTAGAAAATTTAATTTGGGGCAAGAGCAATGTTATTTGTCTCTGACCAGTGTGAGTGAAGAGTTGGGTATAATGACTTAGGGACCAGGGCAATTAATTCTTGTGCTCCACAGTCATGAAAGTATTAAAAAATCATGCAGGCACAGAACAAATTGAAAAAAAAATACTTCTTGTGATTTTGTACTTCTGTAATTAGCAAAATTTGCTGCAAACTCATATTTCTAGTACAGAGCTACTCAAAGGCTCTTTTTTACTGCTGGCAGTAGCAACTCTGGCACACATGCTGTCACAGGAAGGTAGATTTCGCTGCTTGGGCACTATTCTCATTTTGCAGTTGAGAGCCTCTGTAATTACGTTTTGGCAAGGACAGAGACACTGCTGATTAGTTGCAGTGAGAAAAAGTTGACAAATATATCTGTACTTTCTGAAAGGAAAACAGTCATATTTTACATTTTTACAAGTTTGTTCAGTTTTGACCAGCAGAATCTGATCCTGTCGATGAAATGTGTAACACTCTAATGTGTGTAACTGTAGTAGTGTAGGCACAACAACCTCCAAAAAGAGTTGATGCTGTCTCATGTAGAAGGCATGGTATCAACTTGTTTTGCATTGCAGTATTTTCTAAAAGTCTGAAATGCAACATGAGTTTCTAACATACTGTGTATCCTACAAACAGATAACAGTGATGTTCCAAAATGTTTGCTGCATGTACTTTTAAGACCTTTTTATCGAGAACTCTAAAAGCAGCTCTCAGTATTGTTGTTATGGTTTTAAATTACACTTTGCCTAATATTCACACTGATTATGGTATACATTTCCTTTGCAGTTTACGTGTGAACTTGGACATGGGTAAGGCAGCCTATGGATGGATGATTATGAAAGATGACAACATTCCTGGAACAGTTGTTCGAACTAGCACCATACCAGAAGAGCTGGGACGATTGGTTTATTTGCTAACGGATAAAACAGGTATATCAAGTTACAATTCTGAAATATGATGGCTTTTATAGAATTTCTAAGCTTTATTCTTATCTGATATGTTAACGTAAGAGTAGATTTAGAGTGCTGATTTTTATTTTTTCAGTAAAATGTTAAGCATGTGCTGGAGGGTTTTGTTGTACCAGTGCCCATTAGCTTAGTTAGGCTGCTACTTACTCATGAACGTCTGTATTTGGTACTTCCCTGTTTTATTCTGGTGGGAAAACTCTGGCAGTAACAGGATGTTTGAAGGCATTATTAAGAGTAACATAAATTAACAGGTCTCCTACTTTGAAAAGACTGAATTAGCACATAGGATGCTCCTTTATTCTGCTTCTTATTGCTATTGCAGTACTGTATGATAGCTGCAGTTAATAATGGCTTCCAACAGGGCAACTCATTTCCAAAATTCATTTAATAAAAGCATCATCTCAAATTACACTAGTTATTCCTATGAAATTGGATGCTGCATGCTTTACAAAGGCCAATTTGTATGATTTCATCTTCTTAACTATAGTGTATTAATACACTTGACCTAGTGTACTGAAAACCCCAGTCCCTACTGGGATCAGAAGTAAGTTTGTTCTGCATTCTATACTGCTGTAACTGGAATTTGTTACAGTCTTACCATGCTCTTAAACCTTGGAAATATTGAGAGATTCCTAAAGTTTATTTTTGAAAATATCATAATCAATAGAAAGACCTTTAGCAAATGCATTATTTTTTCTACACTGTTGTTTTGCTTTTTGTTTGTTTGTTTTGGGGGGATTTTTTTGTTCTTTTTAGCTGAGCTTCAGTAAATCAGTTCAGGTAGCTGTATTCTTTATTAAAGAAGCTGAGTTGAGCTACCTTTGGAATGAGAGAGTTGTTTCTCAAACAGCTGAAGGAATGTTTTTGCAGTTTCAAATAAAATCTACTTCTGCATTGTGAGAAAGTTTCTGGAGAGGTTTGCCTTCTGTTGTACAGAAAGCATAATACCCATTTTAAATCGTTCTGCTTGAAATGAGTCCACATTCACTCTCTTGCTGAGTGGATCCTCTAGTGCATATTTTGAAATGAAACGTGTATATAGGCATATATAGGCATCCTTGCAAATACATTTTCCTCTTTTTCTATGGATAGCTACGTAACCTTGTATGCTGCTGAATGCTGTTCTTCCATTTCTTAAAAGATAAAGACAACTGCCATCTTCCTTAACATGTAGAAAAGTATTCTTAATTACAATGTGGTAATTCTTCAAAGCAAGTGAACAATTCTTTTACCAAGTTTTATTTCAATTAGCTAATAATTTCTGTGCTGTTTGAAACTGCTTGTTGATTTTAATTGCACCCTTTATTGTGACAATTTATGTAACTTTAGGAGCACTGTCTCATCATAGTCTGGAAATATGTAATTTACAGCATATGTTTGGGAAAAGGCAAAAAAAAAAAATGTGATGAAGCCTCAAAACAATGCAGTGCAGTACATGGTGCTTTGGGTGAATGAATTCTACTTGCTGAGCAAAAACAAGGGTCAGCTTTTCTGATACAGAATGCAGTTTCCATTTCAATGTAGAGCTATGATTCATGTATTAGTTGTATGAGTGTCTGATCATGTGTATGATCTATATGAGTTGTCTGCTTGCACTTAGGTTGCATTGACAATCTTAAGAAACTAACTATTCAGTCAACTCTACAGTCCTGAAGTCATACCATAGAAATGAAGGAGTTATATTCTCACCCTGTCTGGTAATCAGTTTATATTCTGAAGCTCAAGGATCACTAAACTGTGTTCTTTTCCTCAAGGCTTTGTACATACCTACTAACTAGTTTAAAAAAGAGGTGCAGCAGCTTTATCTGATAAACTTAACCTAATACAACAGTAATTAAAAATATAACTACTCTCCCATACAAAAAAAAAAAAAAAAAAGGATTTTCCATTAACATAAAATTCAGTGGAACTGCATTATTTAAAGCAAAAATACTGTTACGTTTCTGTTACATTTATAAAATCTTGAAAGGAAACATTTAGTAGACTTCTTTATAAAAAGAGAAACAGCCCAGTTTTCTACGGACAGTTTTTTGCTTTTTTCAAGCTGCATGGTGCCACTTGCAGTCGCTTTTGTTCTGTAAGTGAAAATAAGCCTGGAGTCTCATAGACCTGACAAACTTCAGAAAACTAATTGTGGCCTTGCAGACTTCTGCTCTTCCTGAGACCATGATGCAAAGCATTGCTCTAAATTGTCTAAAATGTCCTAATTGTCTAAAATTTTTTAACATTTTAAATGTAGGCAAACATGACACCGACATGCACTTTACCTGAGTATATTATCAGCTTTTTTCCTTTTCCTTTCCCTAATATATTTGGTCTTACTCTGCATTTTATCATAAACATGAAGCGTGCTGCTACATAATGAACAGATTCTGTGCAGTCAATCCAGAATTGCCATTGCATGATTATACGCTGTTCATGAGAGCTGGTTTCAGAGCCTTCTCTCTGGAATTTCCAGTTGATTCTGTACGCTTGCCTGTTCAAAACAGAGAGGAGAGAGCTAGTTTTATATCTGTCCATCTGTGTGGGTGCTATTATGAAGGGCTAAAAGACTCATCCAGTTAGATATAAACAAGTGAAAATTTTCTCAATATTGAAAGGAAATGCAGAGAGCAGTCTGCACAAATCTTATACTGTGGTCCAAGCTTCACTGGAAATGATTGAGAATTAGCTGTTGAGTCTAAGGAGCATTGCCTTACTAACATAATTGCAAGGTAGTCCTTTGTATGATTGTAAATTGGGTTTGTGCTTCATCAATAAGCTTTTTGACAAGAAGCGTCCATCACAGTGGCTCTCTCATTTGCCACAGTAGAATAGAAAATGAACTATCCCAATAATTGCATTATAGTTTCCTTATTGTGGGACAAGAAAGCAATGTGGTATAATTAGGTTTGATTGGAGTGCATGTTTCCGGTAAGATCTGAAATTAATGATGTTGCTATAGTGACACATCTGCGGCCACCAGTGCGTGAAACATAAAGTAATTCATTCGACGAGAGAAGACATCTGTTAACTGCAAGGATGCAGAGCATATTGACACTGACCAGAAATACTAGACGTTATGTGATAAATGAACAAATGATGCTGAAACAGGAGGACAGATAATTTGTACTTAATCTGGTGGGAGAACTTTAATCTTCTCACTGGTTGCGTTTGACAATGCCATTGTTTAAAGAACAATGCTGCAGAGAACTCATAAATTTTAAAACTTAACTCAGGGTGCAGCCTATTAAAGCAATACATTAATTCCTTTGTTAGGGAGTTTTTATCTTCGTGTAGAACAAAGCCATTACTAAAAACACCCACTAAAACAACAGGTTTTTTAGGACTCACATTTTAATTATAGCATCCATTACCCAAAATGCCATGTTGTTTGGACTTGAATCACATATAAGTTTGACAGAAAGGAGTCATCTGTTATGGGGTTGTGTGTGTGGTGGGGGGTGCAGATATAGGGAGGGCTGTTTTCCAGTGTTTCCAAGGGTGGCTGGGCATGATATCTTCCCCAGTGTACAAAAAGATTCTAAGTCTGACAGAAAAGAAAAAAAAAAAGATATTTGACAGTATTTCTGAACATTTTTGTTGCTTAGGATTTGGGATGGGAAGCCTCCTGCCGTTCACAACTATTCAGCTGGTATTAGTGTGTCCCTGCCTATAGCAGGGGGGTTGGAACTAGATGATCTTAAAGGTCCCTTCCAACCCCAGGCATTCTGTGCTTCTATTCAGCTATAACAAATGTGTGCAGTGTTGCAAGCATAGTTATTTACCAGTGCACAGACTTGTATTTGCGTTCAGTAATTAGCATTTTAGTGGGTGTTTGGACCAAATGGGATACTGGTCAGATATAATACTTCAGCAGATGCACAGAGCAATGGGACTTTTGATTTTCTGAGAAAAAACTAGTTAGAACTTGGTGTCTATAGGCATTTTCATTAAATATGCCTGATGTAAAGCACTATTTGAGTAATTATTTCACTAATTATTTCTGAAAATTAATATTTTGAGGTATACTTCTATTTTTCTGTTCAACATAAGCTACCACTGAGAGAGAAATTAAAGGAAATGTGGAGTGTAGGAAGCTTCAAGACATGCACTCATATCATTCTAAGGAATCTTTTTGCACAATCATTTACTGAAAATCCATTGTGTATCCAATGAACATGGATATATTCTCTGAAATATTGCTATAATTTGTATGTGATTTAACAGGCAGGAGGCAAAAGGCAGAGAGGAAATAGCTACTGCTATTCATGACTTTATCAATGGTACAAGTACTGTTACATTCTGCTCAGGATAAGCGAACCTCAGCTCCTTGCCCTCATTCTTAGTGGACTGCAGGTTATCCTGTGGTTTGGCTTGAGGTTTTATGGTTGTTGTGTTTGTGGCCTGTTCACAAGTGGAGCAGCTGAGTGAGCAGACATACTCTGCGGACGTTTTTAAGATGAGTTCTTTCATTTTCTTTCTGTATTCTTACCATATGTTTTCCAGGTTTTATAGAAGGCATATTTGTCTCCGGATTGTTGCCAACAATTTCTTCATTAAAAGTCATGAACTGGATTTATCTTAGAGTTTCTAAAGAAGTGTTCAAATTTACACTGACATTTTATCTGCTTAAGCAAGTGGTTGAAGTAGAGAACCTATTTTGTGGCAGATTCTTCACTTTCTCAATTTCTGATAAAGTTATTAATTCTTCTGTTGTACATATTCGCCTGCTCTTTTATTTTGTCCTTTTTAGACTGTTGGTATTAGTCTCAATTACCATCTAGCAATGTAGGTTCAGAAAGATCTGCATTTACTTCTCCAAAAAAAAAAATACTCTACTGCTCTGTTGTGAATCACATCTGTTGCCACTCAGGGAATGATGCCTTCAGGACTTTTTCCTTAGAAATTAATTTCCTCTTTGCCTGCTTTACTCTGTGTTTAATGATACAATTTTAGACTAAAAAAAAAAACATAAAAAAATAAAAAAATGCTGTTGGTTTCATTAAAGAACGTGCTAATTTTTTCTTCAGCAATTGTACGCTAACTTTTTGTCAGGGTATTTTCCTGGTGAAATAACTCACAGCATTCCAGAACAAAGTTTGTTAACCTGTTGTATTAGTAGTAGGTCATACAATGACTAGCATAATTTCTGGAAGCTTTTCTATAACAGCTTTGTTTATCTGATAACTCTTTGTATTAGCAGCATCCTGAAAGCATGGTGTCAATAAGTAGGTGATAAAAAAGCATTATGAAAAATGGAAAGCTCTCATATTGTTCATAAGTGCTTTTATCGCCTTGAGCAGACTAGAAAGATGGCTTCTTTTGGTGTCCTTTTTCATTCCTACGTTGGGCTATATAAGAAAATCTACTTCTATATGATTGAAGGGCTTATATATTAGTGGATAAAGTAGAAGCTGTGTTGTTTTGTCAAGGAACTGCTTATTAGTTTCGTTCCAGAAGACAAAAATTTAAGAGCTTCTGAAGTAGTAACATCTGATTGGCATTACGAAATATTTTGATTGCGTAACTGGGAATATTTTTGTCCTTTCTGGTGTTCTGTTCATTAGGAGAATGAAGTAGAAACGAAGCCTTAATTTTCATGCACAGGAAGACTTTTAACTTCCGTTTTGATTAGTGGAATATTTTTATTTTTAATCTGGGGGATTTATGCATTCATAAGTGCTGCTACCTACGTTTGTCTAACAAAGCCTCAGATCTGTCGTGGCTATTGTTGAAAGCCTAAGGCTAGTCTTGAAAATCCATGAGCAAAAAGTAATTGTTTCTGTGGTTTTTATTCTGCTGGTTAGAATTGTGAATAGCAGGTACGGATATTTTTGCAGCTTGCTTTTGTCTGCCATAGATGTTTCCTGTCACTGTAGCTGCTAAAATGGAAGGATGCTGACCTTAAGTAATGTATAAGATTCAAAAATTACATCAGGGTTGCTAGTGTTTAAGCTTATGTCTTTGTGTGCTGTTGACTCTCATCCATTTTTCCTGAACCTCCACCATTGGTTCGCAGTTCTTTTAAGATAGAAAAATCCCTGCTTTTCAGCTCAAAAGCTTTTCTCCTCTGCTTGCTGAGGTGGGAGGGAATTACACAAATTCTTCCATCTAGCTACGGTTCTCTCCCTAGGCGTGATTTGGAGTTGAACTGATCTAGTGATGTCAGAAGAAATGATCTCTCCATATAATAATCATAGGGCCAATTTTGTTTCCTCTCAGTTTTCCCAAGCAGCAGTTACAGAACGAGTGGGAAACAGGTTTGGCTGCTGTCTCAGCTTTTGAGTGGCATTTAGTTTCACGGCCCCTGGGGAGCGTTTATTTTAATTCAAAGGCTTGGCAAAGCTAAGGGCAGTGAGAATATCTTAGCCTTCCTGGAAAGTAACAAACGTTATGCAAATTTTATTGCAAGAAATTTCCAAATAACGTTATTGAACAAAGTGAATATTTGGGCTTTTTGTTTTGGTTATGGATTTTTTTTGCCCTAAATTGAGATTTTAGTTCCTCGTGTTTGCAAGTTTCCACGTCAAACTGCAGACTGTTTTATTTTGTTCTTTTTTTCTTAGTCCACAGTTACATCACAAATATCATCAAAAGTAACAGAAGT
Source organism: Tetrao urogallus (assembly GCF_951394365.1). Lineage (NCBI taxonomy): Eukaryota > Metazoa > Chordata > Aves > Galliformes > Phasianidae > Tetrao > Tetrao urogallus. The sequence continues at coordinate 89,582,290 of NC_136815.1, forward strand.
TCTTTGAGTAAAAATAGAACTTGTGAAAGCAAAAAAGTAATTCCTCATGGTTTTGCATGATTACTGTAACCACAAAATAGTCTTATCCCTTGTACAGAAGTAACCTAAAGCTTCTGACTTGCTAATTCTGGAGATGAAGAACCTTGTCTTCGTGGGCTGCTTTCCAGACCTGGGAATGTTCTACTTATCAAGTGCAATTTTATGGTGCTATATGTTTTGTGTAGAACGCATGCGTTTCAGATAAACCTTATTTTAAACATTTTTCAGAATTCAAATGACATGACAATAGTAAAAAATTCTGAACAACATGTAAGGAAAAGTGAATGTGAAGTATCAGTTCTTAATGATAAGGGCGGAAAAGGGAATGTATTTGGAATGATAACCTCATGCTAGTATTGTAATACGGTAAGACGCGTTCTGATACTGCAGCCTGTTGATGCAAAAATGGGATGAAGGTAACCACACAGGTATTACCAGAATGCAGGAGTGGCAGACAGATCAAGTGTAGCTGAAAAAGACATGACTTTTACAGCCTTGTTGAATCTCTGAATATCACTAATGATTCTAGCCCTGTTAGATGCATAAACTGGATGCTAACTGACCAAACTGCTTCTTTGGTTTTTTTCCATATAGTAATTATAGCATAAATTGTGCTTTTTGCCTTTTCTTTTCCTGTGTCTTGTGTCCTTAGGCAAACTGTGTGAAGACATGTCTGCAGTTCTTATTTGTAGGTAACTGTCATATGCTCTCTGTTAAAAATATTGTAGAGGCTTCAAGTATGGCACTCTAGCATCATGTGTATGTTTGTTTTTATCGTTAGGATGTAGTCATCTTTATTTTTTTGGAGAACCCAAAGCTTTGTGCTAATTAATTTCACTCTCTTTGAGTATCGATAAACCAAATTTTTAAGAAGGATCATTATCAGAATTATCTTCCTCAAGCATCCCGTGGGAAGCCAGACAACAGTGACCTTTTTGCCTCATGGGCTTCATCAAGCAAGTCTGAACCTTCAGTCCTCGGTTAGAGCTTTTCCAAATGCAGCAGTGTGATGTGTTGGCTGAGGTAGATGCAAAGTGCCAAGCTGTGACTTGTGTAGTTTCTCACAAATGGGGATTGAGTTCTGAAAACACTGATTTCATCCATTCTGGCCTGTTCTGCTTGGAAGCAAATAAGTCAAATTTGGAAGTGATGTTAGTTTTTAATGACTTGTTCTGGATAACGCTGAGCATGCCTGTTTGCCATCATATCTGATTTTGTACGTAAGGTGCTGGATTTTTGTACGTGTTTTAGTTTTTTTTCCCTTTAGTGTTTCTGATGGTGTAAAATTGCATTGGTGCTTGAGAGTCACTATTCATACACTGCATTTTCTCTGTTTTTACTGGGGAAAATATTTTTATCTGTTTCTATGTTTAGTTCTGTTGGCAGAATCAGCTTGAAGATTGAACCAGGGATTTCTTCAGTTTCATACGACTAACACTGATCTTTCTTCACAGACATTTTTATTAATGAAACTGATGCTAACTCACGATTTGCTCTTTTAAAAAAAAAAGTTTTTTTCTTCTAGCCTTGTAGGTATCTTTTTTTGCTGCTTTGTAAACCGCTTCTTCTTTATTACAGGAACACTCACACAGAATGAAATGATATTTAAGCGCCTCCACCTTGGCACCGTGTCCTATGGAACAGATACAATGGATGAAATTCAGAGTCATATTATAAACTCCTACTCACAGGTATCTCATTTATAATTTCTTAGATTTAATATTGAGATTTTTGTACAGCATCGAAGCACTGATCATGTCAAGAAATTTGAGATGCTAGGGATGCTCTTCCATTTGTAGCTATCTCTTAACAGATATGATGAAAGGGGAAGATGTATGTTGTTCTCTCTTGATTCTGAAGTTCCTCTCAGCATAAAGGACTTTACTTTTCTAGTCCTCAGTGGAAGGACTCTGTGTTAACTCGTCTGTGCAGTGTACTTTGTCTTCTGCCAAATCATCTCAGAATAAGCTGTTCATTATTGAGACTGCAAATTGCGAGTAAATACCCAGAACACAGCAAACAGTAATTACATCTTTGAAGATATATTCATCAGGAATTGACAGTGAAAACCACATGAATTTGCATAACAAAAAAAGTAAAAAATAGACATCAACATAAAACATTTTTCCTAAAAGCGTATTTTGAATGTTTTAAAAACATTTGTTTAAAGATAAGATTGAAAACAGTGTAAAATGAGAGAGAAAATTGAGAACTCTCTACTTGTTGAGATGCAAGTGTTCAGTGGTGTTCCTTCAGTATATGAAGGAATCTGGTCTGGGAAGAGATTTGAGACTCCTAGTCTATTTGTGGGTGAGCTGTGGGATGGAGGAGGATGTTTGAATTCTGCCAATATCACTTGCATCTCCCATGTACAAGTATCTGGCCTTCTGCAAACCTTTCTAAGGACTTGATTCCAGGATAAACGACATGACTGACTGACCCAATTAAGTTTGTAGACTGACCTCCTTATCTGTGTGCTCGTTTTCTCGTGTTAAAGTACTGGAGAATGAACAGCTAGTTAAAATCTTTATTGTGTGGTGTTTTTGAGTTATAGTTTCCTTCTCATTTGTTTGGGTTTTTTGTTGTTGTTGTTTGCTTGTTTTTAGTGTTTTTTGAAAGTTTGACACCAATCTGGACTCAGGACTGTGTAGCTTTTGGGAAAAAGAAGCAGAAAGGAAAGCAAAGACAAAACAATGAATATTTGGTTTTAGTCTTCAGTAACTTGAATTTCTCTACTTCACATCTAAACAAACCAAGAAATCCACTTCTTAGATTTATCCAAGAAAAAGGAATTCATTTCAGCTTAATTCTTATGAATACAGCCATAAATAGTCACTGAGAGGCAGCAATAAGCCTGAATCTGAGATACGAAGATTGGTAATCCAGATTTTGTTCAGGATGGGCTACTGAAAGTAATCACTACCTGACAATGATTATAAAAATCATCTGACCATCATTTTCTTACAGTAGATTGTTTGAGTATTCACTGTATCAACCGTATCAACTGATAAGCTTCAGCACACACACATAGGACTGAGTCTGAAGACGAAGTGCCAGTCGTCTTCTAGAGGATGCATATTCATTAACACTCTTCTCAGTTTTTAATGTTAAATATTCCATCCAAAAAGAATTGCTTTTTTTTTTTTTGCAATTCCTATTTGCTTAAAGGTTTTACTAGTTCGTTGTAAAATTTAATGAGTGGTACCCATGCTTAATTAAGATTTAATTACTGTAGCAGATTTGGCATTGGAATTTTTAAAGGAAGCAAAAAGCAAAGGAAGCTTTTTTCCCCTCAGCAATTGTTGGCAAGAATTTCCCAAATCTAGGTTTGCTTTTGAATGATGAAAAGAACTTTCTTGGAACTTTTTCTTTTCATTTTTCCACCTTTATGTAACACTACTCAACATCTAAATAATGCTTTAATTACGTGCGTTGCTAGCAACTATTTAAAACAGAAAAATGAAGGAGTTTCTTTAACAAAACCAGCAACTATTAAACAATTGCTTCAACCTCAAAACCGTGGTGAGGTTTTTATTTAATCTGTGGTAATAGAAGCTGCCAGTTAGCCAGGCAGCGATTCTTGTGTGACATTGATTTTATCCCTTGTTTGTGTTCTGTTTTATTATTACAGTGGACCTACTAGACTATTGTCATCTTAATGTAACACACAAATCTATTATAACCTGATTATATTTCCCCACTGGAAGCATTTTGTGATAGAGGGCATAATCTTTAATGGAATTTGTGTGAAATTAAATTATACAAGCATCAATAAACATAACATAATTCAGAAGGAGTAAATCAGCTTAATTTATTTGAGGCTGTAATGGCATCAGCGTTAGCAGAATGCAAATGCAGAGGTTTAAAGCAGTAGCTGAAAAGCAGTGCCAGATGAGCAGAAAGTTAAACCCTTTATTAGACAGCACTGTAATTTGATGGGCAGAATGTTCACGGTTCAGCAGACAGCAGTCAGGAGGAAAAAACCACATGGTTTCTGAAGAGGTTTTCTGAGTTACCCCAGAGTGAACAGAAGACTTTTCCACTATTACAGATAGATATATTTCATATGCTGATTTCAGAAACAAAGCCAGTTACTTTCAGTGAATCATACAATACTATCTTAAAAGACAAACTCAGTCACGGGCTGCACCATTTCTGAAGGACAGTTTAAAGTGGTGCTAGTTTGGCAGCTGCCCAGCAATAATATCCTTAGGTATTTGTCAGACTATTGTTTAGCAACATCTTTTTATTAAATGATTACACTCTGCTAAGAACAACAAAAAAATTCCAACCTGCAGCAGAAGAAGCTACTCTACTAACTGCATTGGTTTACAAGCAGTGTAGAAATTAAATAGATCTTGAATTAAATCAGCAACATTTTTTAATCAGTCCAAATTGTTGTACTTAATGATACTTGCTTTTGGTCTGTTGTTCCATAGTAATGTAGGGCTCTTTAAAATACCGAAGATTTCATTGAAGATTTAAAGAAGGAGGATTTTTTCGATGTTAGATTGTGGGATTTGGGTTTCCAATCTCAGGATGTACATAGGTGACAAGATAAAGAAGGAAAAATAAATAAATTTTAAAAAATTCCTCCCTTGCAGAACCTCTCGTTCTGGTATTTCTAAACTCATCAATTGGTTGCTGACTTTAGTACTTCTTTAAAAATAATGCATGGGATGTGAAGTCCATGTCAGTCTATTCACCTTTTCCATTGGATACTTGTTCTAACTTCATATTTCTCTGTTATCTGCTGCTTGAAACCTCTGTTACTGAAATTTATATGTAAAGGTGAGATGATGAACTTCCAGTCACTTATTAGTTCTAGAGAAAGCAGATGAGGGTTTTTATATGTCAAAAAAAGAATGAGTTTTATGAAATAAATGGCTGCTTCCTGACAGTTTCTCACCCTCTGTAAAAAAGAAGAAAACAAGTATATATCGGCATTTATTTTCTGTTCCAATTTTTGAACTCTGTTTTACTGTTCGTTGTGTTGGGTCTTAAAGGTTCACTCTCAGAACAGTGGAAACAGTACAAGTTCAACACCGTCCAGGAAACCTCAGTCTTCTGCACCCAAAGTCCGCAAGAGCGTCAGCAGCCGCATACACGAAGCAGTGAAGGCCATTGCTCTGTGCCACAACGTCACCCCCGTGTATGAATCTCGTGCCGGTGTGTCTGGGGAAACAGAATATGCAGAGGTGGATCAGGACTTCAGTGATGAAAATCGAGCTTACCAGGCTTCCAGCCCTGATGAGGTTAGTATGCAAGAGCAAAAATAAGCTTCTCCCCCTCAAGAGGGTTAACTAAGTTAAAGAGAATGGAACTGTGAGATATGCAGCTTGCTCTGAAAATAATGCCTCCTATTTCTTTCTGTGGAAACTACAGCGATAGGGCAGATTTTCAACTACAAAACACTGTTTTTCAACATAGCCACCACCACTAGCCCATTCATGCAGATGAGCTGATCAAGACACTCTGCATTCTGTGGTGACCATCTGTACGTGGCCATCCAGAGCATAGTTTGTCTTTCATGTTGCTGTCACCACTCCTGAAGCACGCTACCCACTGCCTCACCAACATCCACTGTTTGGTCTCCATGAAAGCTCAGCAAGCATTGATGAATGAACACATTCCCCTTGGATGCAGTTTTTCCCACATGGAAGAATTAAATGGCACATCTTTTCTTCATACCCGTTTCCATGACAGATGCTATTTTGTCAGACCCTCTGCTGCCATTTGTGGCATGGCAACAGAATGTAACAGAATACTAATGTGAAGGTTCAGCCTCTACTGTCAGACCACCAATGTCTGCCTCTGACATCGTGGGACAATATAATAAAATAGGAGGCATTACTTTCAGAACAGTGTTTTGGGTGAAGTGTTTCTTTGAACCTAACAGTGGTCTGGTTTTATTTCTTTTCTTGTTGTAGGGTAGATCTAGAGTTGCATTAAGCTTTTTTCAGTTATTTGACTAAGGCTTCTCTGAAATCAGTGATTTGAGAGCAATCAATACTGCATTGTAATTAAAGTTATTAGGTTTATTCTCAAAACATTAATCCATGCATAGATTATAGCACAAATATACAAGGGGGAATATGAAAATCAGCTTTAAATGATGGACAACCAAGTACATTAGCTTGTGACACTACCAATTAGTTAATTATAAAGGTTCACAACTGGAAGAAAGCCTGAACCTCAGATATCCTTGTTGAAAACTTCTTGAGCTTCACCCTAAGCAGCCGCATAATTTTCTGGTTCAGTCAAAATTTCATGATGTTTAAAACAAATTTTAAACCCTCTTTCAGTAAAACATGCATTTTACTTCCATTGAAATCCAAGTTTTCAACATCCCACTGCTTTAATTCAGTCGAAGTTACTGTCCTGAAAAGTCCTGTTTCAGAATCAGAAATGGTGGTTGCCTTAGACTTAATCCCTAAAGATGTTATGAGAGAGCAGCAAAGCTCGAGTTTCAAGATACTGCAACGTAAGCATAAAAATTATTATAGTCCACTCACAAAAAATATGTGTGTACCCTTGGAAGTAGAGTACTCAGAGTTCACTTTGCCTCTGAAAGTGTACAGATTGAAGTGGCATTGTTCTAAAGAAATGCTAGCTGTGCCTGGTGGTTGAATATACTGTTAGTGATGTAGTCATAGTAACTTATTCATAATCCATACAAGTTTTTGGTAAGATGTGAAGAAGCTGGTGTGTACATGAAAGCTTGTGTGTTCTTCTGACTTTACAAGTTGATGTAGTACACGGTAGTATTTCTTCCATAAATGTCATCTTGGGCTGTTCCTCTTGGTGTACAACTTGTTTGCATGGCTAGCTTATCAACCATATCGCCATACATAATATTATCAAGATATTATCGATTCAGAATGCAAACTACTTGATAAAAGTCACAAGTTTATAATGAGCACTCTCAGTAATGCAAGCCGTAAGATGAAGTCTGTCTTTATGCAGAACAAGCTGGAATTACATGTATGTCAGATGCTACAAACACAGCTCGGTGTCATGGAATTACAAAATATAGAGAAGGGACTGGTTCTCAGTGATCTCAAAAGTGGCAGTTAGGGCATCCACTTTAAAGATAAACCGGAGGTGGGACCTGAGACTGCTCTCTGGCTCAAATCTGAACTCCACGATGCCAAATGTGGTGCTATATTATACCAGTTGATCCGCATTTTGAGTTGAGAATGTTGCAAGAGCATTTGTTCACTCCAGAGATGTATTGACAATATAATCTGTTGCTGTAGTTGTGTGATGTTTACTTACATTTGTGACCATGTACAAATTTTCATATGTGTATTTACGTAATCATAGTTGCTAAATGCGTTAGTGTAATGAGCTTGCAAGGTAAATATAATGCAGGATGTGATGACAGCTAAAGAGTAAATAAACTGCTTTAATAGCCAGTGATATATTCCTAAAGCAGATGAAGAGATGTGCAATTGAGAGAGATTTAGGTTTTTTCACGCACTTGCTTTTCTCTACATCTGTGCTTCTGTGTATTCATTCAGTTGTTTGGTATCTGAAAATATTACCTCAAATATCAATTCTCCTCCTACGTTTGCTAAAGAAAACATCTGCAAGACTGGAAAATTATGCAGGTGCTGCTCTAGGAAGACAGTAGAGAATTTGACCTTGGAAAAAGAAAAGGAAAGAAAATTTGATAGAGTGTTTAGATGACAGATAGAGAAATCAGGGTAAAAAGCAAAGCGGGGAAGAAAGACACCAACAAAGAAACCATTTGTGTTTTAAGAGAATGCACAGGTATTTTCAACAATGATTTTTTATCACCTCAACTCACAAATTCAAGCTACATGCAATTTAAATGATAAATTGGGAACATGGTTTAGAACTGACAGTATTACATTTCCTGTGTTTTTCTAATGTAATGTTAGAAACTGCTAAAATTATATTGAACAACTGTAGTTTAATACAATTAGAAATGGATAGTAAGTGGAGTCATATTAAACAATGAAGCTACAAAAAGCATTTAAATAGCATAAAAATTGCATCCTGACAGCAGAAAGACTAAGAGTTGAAAGACTAGCAGGTCTTTATCATAATTTTTTAAAGAGTTCTATTGACGCAGTGTTTGCAAATCACTGGAGCCTAAGGAAAATAATGCAAATGGTTCATTATTTAGCTTATTGAACTTTACTGCAGTTAGGTTGACGGATGATGCCAATGTTTCCCAATCACCAAAGTACCATTTTAAAAGCATTTTTTATTGAATAAAGTGCTTTGAATATTGCACCCTGGAGCTTTATTTAGGGAAATGGTTCAATTGATGTTTTCTGTTTAACCTCATCACTGACCTATCACAACATATTTGGTTAATAAGCAACATTATCATTTAATAGACTTAACCAGTTTTATGCATTGTACTTCCTCAATGTTACAACTCTGTTCTCCAATTTTTTGTAATGGAACTGGCTTGATTGCAGTCTTCTGAAAGATGTTATCTGCACAATTGTCTCTTGTTTATATAATATTGCATGTTATCATGGTAGCATATAAAGACCAGAGAATAATGTGTAAGTATAAACTATTCTTCCATGTAGAAAAGTATAAGAAGCACTTCAGCATTGTATAGACACATAATATAGTTAATGAAACATCTTGAATTCATTTGAAATTCTTTGCATCTACGTATGTTTGCATCCATATAGAGATAAAAGATAACTGAAGGAAAGTATGCACATTTAGAAGTAGGTACATTCATCATAAAAGATGTATTTCTCTTTTGCTAGAGCAACCTGAGATAAGTAACTGATTTTGTATTCATAATGTGAACCCTACTTATGCCAGGCTCTTTGTTTCTTATGATAAGTGATCAATATTTCATTTTCTCTGAAAGAGTGGAAACTTTCATTTGTCTGTCATTTGTCCTCTACAGCTGTAGCATAGCAAACAATAAATATTCACTTAGAACTTGCTGAAAAAAAATAAAAATAAAAAAAAGAACTTACTCAACAATCCTAGATGTGGGTTCAGCTCATCTGTAGAAGACCAGCTACCCTAATGTAATGAACAATCATAAAAGGATATAATCCAAGTAGGTAAAGCAGTGGAGTTCGAAGGTCACAGACCAAAGCAATTCAGGGGCATGCTATGAACAGGAGCCTTTGAAGACCTTTGCTCCCCTTTGGTCAGAAAAGATTGATCAGCCACAATTTTTAATGACTGCTTGCTCTCATAAACCAGCTATTTATTGGTTATAGTTTGTCCTGCACCAATATATTTTCAAGCATTTCCAATCCAGCGTTTTGAATATTTAAATACTACCTTCAAGTGTGGTCAGTTATTTAGTTCCAACATTTCTGTCCAAAGTCAAGAGAGCTTCTAAAATTAATTACAATGATACGTAGGCAATCATTTAAAAACAGACAGGGAAATGATACGCCCTTAGTGAAGCAGCTTTTGTGTTTACAAAATTGAAGCTGTAATGTATGAGACATGTTGTATTGTTTAATTCATTTTATTGTGTGTGCTTATTGAAGCAAGACTAATTGTGTTGTTTTGTCAATGTATTGTGAAAAGCAAATCACTCAGTAGCATAAAACCATCACTTTCCTGACCTTCGAGACCTACAAAGAATAACTACTCCATAGCTTGTCTTGAATATCGATCCGCAGTTTTTTTCACATGATCAAGCTGTATTTTAAGTTAATAATTTTATTTTAATTTTGAACTCTCTTGATGAAAAGTGGTAGACTGTGAATTTTTACTACCAAATCATTGTTCATAAATACAAACAAAGCAATGCTCATTGGAAACATATTGTTGAGCAACCCTGAAAGCAACTGTTGGGATCGTTCAAGTGGTGGAGAAACAAAGCTCCCAGCTACTTCTGTGTTATCATACCAATAGTCTTAACTTTAATTGCTACGTTATTGTTATTATATTGCCTGTGTATCCCTTATGTGGCAGACTGATTCTGAAAGCAGATCCTATTGTCTAAAATGAACGTGCCCTTAATTTACTCCGAAAGGAAGGCTGCCTACATGAGAATTTTTTTAAGCAATGAAACCAACTTAAATTTCCACCCACAGTTCTTCACTCATCCTACAAACTGCTCGCTCACTTATGTCAAAGTCTTTAAAGGTTTTATTCACATTTTCCACCTAAGTGGTCAGGTTCATACCATGGCTTCACAAAAGCAGTGTTGGTACAAACCAGGGGGACTCTGAAACTGCTGAATGAGGTAGAGATGAACAGCTAACACTGGCTGTAAGGTGGTGGATCGTCTACTAAAACATATTACATTAAAAGTGAATATTGCATATTGAAGGTGGCAACTTGTTGATCATAAATTGCCTCAGCAAAACTCTGTAAATACTGAGTTTTGTTAGTATTTCTGCTAGAGTGCAGCAGTGGTGAGCTTCTCTGCAAGAAAAGGGAAGCCAAAAACTGACAGCACTGCCAGGGCCCACAGTGCTGAGTTTTGCAGTCCCACAATATCCAAGCACAGTGAGCAGAGCAGGTCACATGATGGCAGAGACAGCTGAGTGTCTGCATTGCTCTGCGTGTCCATGGTGGTAAGACATATCTGAATTCAAGCTAGGAAATCATCAGAAAGTCAGGACCAGCTCCCAAAGCAATAGCCAGCATCAGCCACAGTCCGATAGTTGTAAGAGCTATGAGCTACGTCCAAAATCCACAGCAGAATAGACAGCCAAGTATGAACACAGTTGCAACATCGCTGCAAAATGACTTTTGCAGCACTGGATGTAGCCAAGTGAAAGCCAGGGGGAGTCTCTGTGAAGGCTTCTTATTGTTCCTTTACCACAACCTTTAATAGTAAGCTTGTTCCTATGAAGAAAGGCGTACTCAGGTATCACAGAATCACCAAGGTTGGAAAAGACCTACAAGATCATCCAGTCCAACCATCCACCTTCCAGTCCTGACTGACGTAGTACCTAAAGCAAGCAAGAACAGTCTAGGACGTCTTTTGGTCTTAGGCCTAGTAGCAACAACCTTTTAGGATGGAACTATTAAGTAAAGGCCTTCAGGATTTAGTAACGTTTCCTTATCCGAGTGACTGTGTCAGTTATACATCACCTGGGACTTCTTCCTGCCATCAGGGTCCCAAGATGACAAGTAACAAGAGGTGGTTATCTTTCACACAGAGCAAAAGGACTCAACTGCAATTGCCATAAATAAAAGGCAGTAAGACACTTGGGCAATACCTGGTATTTCCTACTAATCCAGAGGAAGATGGGGCAGATGTTAACCTGAGTGGGAATGAAAGTCTTCTGAGGTGCAAGCCGTTCACCCTCTTGGGGAAAGGTGAGGAGAATTCAAAGAGGGTCTTGGAGCTGAGCTGAGCTGAATAAGGGGCACTCTTGCACCTATTGATTGAATGGCATAAAGCTATTCAACACCGCTTGAGAGAGAAGTTCTTTGTCATCTGTTAGGGAGGTATTTCTCTCTCTCGTCCTCTAAGTTGAAAATAAAGGTATGACTTCATTTGAATCGGTTAAAAAATGATCATCTGGAATTGGCTTATGATGAAACTAAAGTTGCCAAAGTTTTAGTGACCTCTTGGGTCTCATGTTTTCTGAAGTGTTTTCTTGTTTAAAATTGTTGATTAGTATTAGTTTTAGGTTAGACTAATGGTCTAATTAAATAGAATGTCCTGAGCCTTCAGGAATAAAGATTTTTGTTTTGTGCTCCATATGGGGCCTATGAAGTCCCTAACTATTCATTTTCCTTTATTAGGTGATTGTGTTTCGTCACTGATGGGATAGGTAACTGCATCCTTGTCATTTAAAAGTCTTGTGTATTTTATATAACTTTATAGAAACTGCCTAATATGTTTATAAACCGAATTCTTTTAGTTCAGTAGAGGAACATTTCTAAGCAAATGGGATGATCGTCCCCAAGCCATTGACTTAACACGCAGAGCTGCCAACAAGGTCTGTAACAAGAGTGCTGCTGAAGCCTCCCTTTGTCTCTGATGTGCCTCGGAGAACTGAGCTGAACACAGGGTCATACTCAGAGAAGCTACTTCTACCTACTGGGATAGGAGTAAAATGAAACAGGTTAGGGATACTGCTTTGATCACTAATTGAGAGAGTTTCCTTAGGAAGACACTGAATTTTATTTTGGCAATCTGTGCTATGACAGTTGAAAAGTTTAGTATTTGGGGCTGTGAACTGAGGCAGCTGTTAAGGTCTGGTGGCTTCTAATGGAGAGAGACAGCCTACAGGGGCAACTGGACCCCATCAATGGGCATAGGATCAGGAAGATTTGAGGTAAGAAATGCTGAACAAGATGTTTCTCAGTATTTTTGTCAGATCTTTATGCAGATGTTTGCTACCTTTTTTCCTAATGTGGAAGTGTTACTTGGAGCCTGTCACATCAGAGGTGGGTAACTGGTCCTGCCTGCTGGGGTCTACCAAGGAGGAAATCACAAGTTAGAGATGATAGAAGTTCTCTGACTCCCCGTATTTCCCCTCCTGGGAACCCAACATGGTTAATGAGCTGAGGCACAGGCCACAAGTCCGTAAGCGGGACTCAGGAGTTCTGATCCATTTATCTGCACATACTAAGAAACGAATGGTTATCAGCAAATATTTGTAATCAGAGTTGATGTTTTGTATTTTATCAAAGCAAAATGGTGGCATCTCCAGCTAAGTTTTTTTTTTTACTCATCCTTCGGTTGCTTTATCTGACTCCATCTTATATGTCAGGAGCTGTAGAAGCTCCAGCTGCTGTGTTTGCACGCCATTCTCAGGGTTCTTGATGTTTGCATGCTGAATTGCAAGACCATTTTAATCTAAGTTTTCAGAAACTTGTTGAATGAGAATGGAATATACGTGTAGAGGGGAAAACGCAAGAAGAGTGTTATCTGAGAATCCTTTTTCTGAACTCTGTACAAAGAGTGATCCATTGTATACATATCTGTGCAGATCAGTAATTTGGATTTTCATGCCTTCTGTGGAATAAATCTATTCAATATTTGCATATTGTAAAATCTGCAGATATGTAATGGTATGACTTGACTGTGTCGTTTGGGGTACTGTTAAGGTCTAACTGTGAATTCTGAATGTCAGGAGTTAAACTTAATGCATTGCTCTCAAGTTTATGCAGTTACTTTTTAGACAGTTGTTTGAGTTTGATAATTACTGGCCATTTCTGCTATGGTACCTGCACTGATCAATTTAAAAGAGAACAAATATGTTCACTAGGCCAGATATAAGAATCGAAAATGACTGTGCTGCAAAATGCCAGTTCAAATGGTTGGTGAAGCCAAGCATAAGTGAAATATTAAACAGATGTGAGTCACCAAATATAGAACATCTAAGTCCTAGCTGTAAAGGGACACAAATGAGATGATAGGGTATCAGGAGAAAGATGCAATTTACAGGTCAGAATGTAATAGTAACCTTTCACTGTGAAAATTGAAAATTAACCTTGAGAGTATTGGATCATTTACAGCTTATATGGTACTCTTATTGAAGAGGAAAAAACTCTAAAAAGGCTTCCTGTGATTTGGGGCTTTACAAATGGTGCTATTTAAAGTGTGTTCTTTTCCCCTTCTTTAACTGCATCACAGCATATTTCTGTTCGTTGATGCCTACATAGACAGCACTATTGGGATTTCTTGGGGGTTTGTATAACTTACTTTTCCCTATTTAAAATTTTCATTAGAAGCTACACGGTGATTATTGACTCAGTTCAGATGAAATTCTTACTGGGCACTAGTCATCATGTCTTTTGAACTTGCCTGAATATTTTACTGCTTGCCTGTCTTTTATCACTGTGCTTGAGACTAACAGCAGAAGCAGGTTCAGTCAAATGAATGTGAATCTTCATTATAATTACCTTTTTATTCCTTTAAAAACCTGTTTTCTAATTATGATTAACACTTAGAAAAATGAAAATAGAATTGAATATTACTTATTTATTTGTTAAGCTGCCCAAAGCAATTTCCTTTCGAATGGGTGAGAAGTATCTGATGCGTTAATTTAAAAAATAGCACAGAAGGAAGTAGAAGCTAGATGCTGTGTGCTCAACAGCACCAAAATGTAATAAATAAACAAATAAATTTGGAATCACTGAGGTGTGCATTTAAGATATCATGTAATGGCAGCTAGTAGTGATCATTATACCAGGGCTGCACTTTACTGCCAATAGTCCATTACATTTTCTTACCGTGCAACAGATGGCAGCAGTGGGGCAGCCTGACAAAATATTGTCTGACATGGAAGTGCACATGAAGAAAAGGTGTGTTACTGAATTCCTCCATGCGGAACAAAATAGCACCCACTGACATTCATTGATGCTTGCTCAATGCTTCTGGAGACAAGCAGTGGATGTGAGCACGGTGAGGTGATGGGTGCTGCGTTTCCGCAGTGCTGATGCTGACAGTGGGTCACCTCCACTTGTGCAGGTTTTTACAAGCACAACATGCAGGCTCTTGTTCGTGGATGGTGAAAATGCACAGCTGATGGTGGTGGCTTTGTTGAAAAATGCTGTTTTGTAGCTGAGAATTTTTCTCTATCAAATGGTGTCATTGTGCTCTTTGTATCTGTTGTAGTTTCCCTAGAAATAAATAGGAGGCACTACTTTTGTGTGTGTGACCTGCCTATAATGCAGCTTTTCTGGGTTTGTACAGGAAATTTTACAAATATGTTCATGGGATGCAGAATGGTAAGTTGGGCTTTTATCCCATTTTACATAGCAACTTAATTTTATTATTGTTCACATAAAAAGTAATAAAACAATGCAAATGTATAAAGTAAGCTGAAGACTTTTAAGATCCTTTCTTTATTGATCACAGATTTGCAGTGTCCAAGTATACATTCATACAGATCTGAAATAGTTTTGCATGTAAATACTCCCAACATCTTCTACTTAGTGCTGTCATTAGTACAAAAGTTCTATTCTGTTTTACTCTAACAGCTCTTTGGCTTTAGCTTAATTTAGATAACATTCCTTAAAAGTGAAAGGTCAATTACAAGTCCTTTTTTCTTTTCTCTTTAGGTTGCTCTGGTGCAGTGGACAGAGAGTGTTGGTCTTACTCTAGTTAACAGGGATTTGACCTCCATGCAACTGAAGACCCCTGGTGGACACATTCTGACATACTATATTCTGCAGATATTCCCCTTCACTTCTGAGAGCAAGCGCATGGGAATCATAGTTCGGGTAATTGGGTGGCAGGCGGTTGGTTCTCATTTCTCCAAAGCTGCTTTAACTGCATGTTTGTTTTGATATTTCTTAGTAGAAACTTGATCCTTCGAGGAACACATTTCACAGGATTTTCAAATGGAAAGCAAACATTAGACTAGACAAGCAATTGTGTGAAATTTAGGCTGACGGGATTTTGCAGTGAGCCTCGTAAAGGACAAACTCTTATCTCACATGGAAACATGTTAATTTCAACACTTTGTGCTTAATGTCTGATGCTGCAATTTACTGTTAAGCCTTCATTTTTAATTCAATTTTCAATTTGCTGCTCTCATGCAAAATATGTTGCCTGTTCAAGGGGTAAACTAGTGTGGGGAGTCTGTTGCAGCAGTAATTCATCTTTCTTTGCTAAAACTGCTGTTGCTTTTTCAGGAATGCATACACAGCTGAAACACCACTGGGTCTGAGTGTAACAGATGCATGCTTAGTTGTCTGTTAAATGTCCAGGTGGGGACACAGTAATGATTATTAAAACCTCAAATGCAAGGAAGCCACCACACCATGAAAAGGAAGGTTTAAATCTCTGCTAATATCAAGACATGCACATGTTATGTATTTCTGCCTCTCCCTGTCTGAAAGCAGACAGGCAGAACAGTGTCAGACATGGCTGCGTGTTTAGATCAGTGCTACATGCTAGTTAACTACCTATCAGACTCATCCCATTCCATATTTGCCAATAGATGACAAACCAAGCATGCCCTCAGCCTTGGGCAGACATACTTCAGACAGCATGTATGCGTGCTCGGGTCTGAAGAGAACTTGGCATGTCTGTGTTTCATTAAATGCAGTTGGCACTATTTAACACTGTTTAGCAGTGTGTTCAGAGCTACTATGAGAAGCCTGCAGATCAGGTGAATTCTGTTATTTCAGCAACAGACCACGCGTCACAAACTCCTGATTTAGGTAATACTTGCCTGAGTGTGAACTGTTTGACTAAGTAATGAATGTTTAATCATTAAAATATCTGTAACATGCATAACACCATTATTTGTTAATTTCCAGTTACTTGAAAGATACAGAGCAAACTTTCTGTTTTTAAATTAAGAATGAATGCCACAAAAGAAACAAATATTTCAGTAGTTAGAGTGGGCATCACAATGACATTTTAAAATTTAGGAAGAACAGGAATGTTATGGATGCCGAGAACCTGATGCTTTGATTTCAGTTAGAACTGGTCTTCTAATCCAGGAAAGCAGGGAACATGTATCTCTGTGGAATCAGAGAAGTGTCTGGAAATGTAAACATGAAGTAAAACTTATCCAACCCTTTGCAAGTTACTTTGCCTTTTATAAATGATATTCTGTTGACTGCTTCAGAAGACAGGTTGTTTGTAGGTGATTTTTTGTTTGTATAAACAGATCTATTTTTCTGTTTCTTCTGCGAAATTTTAGGATGAGTCTTCAGGAGAAATTACATTTTACATGAAGGGTGCAGATGTTGCAATGTCCACTATTGTACAGTACAATGATTGGTTAGAAGAAGAGGTAAGAAACACAGTTAAATACATTTTTGACATATATGTGTATCTATATATATTAAAAAATGTAACTAAAATATCAGATGTTATTGGAATAGATTTAAGAGATCCTGAGCCAATGCAATGGCTTTTCAAGTTCAGTTAATCACACCTTGAATGAGTTTTAATGGTTTAGAGTGCTTTCATATTCTTGTATAATACGTAGAGAAGAACAAAGTTAGTAGTCATAGCAGAACGTATTCATACTTAACACAAGCAAATTTGTTTTTCATTGACTGATCTTTCACATGAAACCAAATTACTTCTGAGAAGTATTTTCTCATAAGTCTGTTTATCCTGAAATAACCTTTTATAAATTCTGCAGTGATATGAATTACAAAATTTGATATGTGATGGAGGTACACTGAAATAGCTTTTTACCATATTAGTTAAATTTAATATCAAATAGCTACTGACCAAGCTTCAAAACTGATTAGTGTTTTTCACTGTGTCATTGTAGTAGGTACCAGCAATCATCTTATTTTGACCCTACATACAGACAATATGTTAATACAATGATTACACCATGTATGTTCATAATGGTATTGGCAATATGAATCAATATCTGCTGCAGGGCAGCTTGATTTATTCAGGGACATGAATAAATTAAACTCCCTGAAGACCTAGCAAAATGTCATAAAAATTACTTTTGGCGATAATGATGCACAATTAATCGTAAAATACTTGTTTAATTTATTTAGCTTTATGAGGTCAAATCAATACGTGTTCAGCGGTGGACAGCCTTGTTTTTCATTATGACGTGCTATTGCATGGCTATTTTAATCTTCAGGCCTTTTGCTGACAAGAAGTGCATTTCTGTGAAAACAAAAATTTAGCCCTGCTGCATGCTTTAAAAACAGTTTTATTTTTAAACTTTCACCTACAAGAATTTTTCTTTAAGGTAGGACAAAAAATCTAATTGGCTTGCCAGTAGTATACCAGATTGGGAAAACTGAAGTGAATATTTTTTGTGCTTTTTGTGGTTTCTCCTAACTCATCTGCAGTCTGAAGAAACATCAGCTTGTATGCTACAGATATACTCTGTTAGCATACAGTCATATAGTGTGAAATACGAGCATACAGCTACGTGTTGGCATAATTATTCTTTTGATCTGTTTAGTGTGGTAATATGGCTCGAGAAGGGCTGCGTACTCTGGTTGTTGCCAAGAAGTCACTGACTGAAGAACAGTATCAAGATTTTGAGGTATGGAGAAACAAAATGATCAATATTATTAGCATACCTCTTGTATTTTGCCTTATTTAGTTACTTCAAGGGGAACATTCCTCTTTTTTATTCTATTAATAAAGAAGATGACTCATATTAAAAATAGCAATATTTGAAGTACAACACGCTATTATAGATCCACAGTGACTGTTCTGTAGTTAGATGCAGGATACTGTTTAAATGGATTACCTCACTGGATTGTATTTCCCCAGAAGCCAGCATGTCTCAGCATTAACTGAGACAGGGGAGGTTTAGGTTGGATATTAGGAGGAAGTTTTTCCCCCAGAGGGTGGTGAGGCACTGGCACAGGTTGCCCAAGGAGGCTGTGGATGCCCCATCCCTGTAGGCATTCAAGACCAGGCTGGATGTGGCTCTGGGCAGCCTGGTCTGCTGGTTGGTGACCCTGCACACAGCAGGGGGTTGGAACTGGGTGAACATTGTGGTCCTTTCAACCCACACCATTCTATGATTCTGTGATTCTATGTTAATTCTGTATGTTAGTATGACTAAGCAATCTGCTTGTTCTCAAAGATCAGGGCAGTTTCTGTTCAGATGCTGTGATGCCTGATTCAGAATAGGTTCTTGAGAGGGTTCTCTGGAGATGACATATCAGAAGAAATGTGTAGAATTCACTTTTAACCTTGTTCTTTGTTGAAGGTGTTTAAATACAACCTTTTTTTATAACCAATTGATAGACAAAATGTTTCTTTTTCTTTTATGAGTTACAACCAAGTCTAAGTGGTTTTGTGTTTGCGCAGAGTCGATATAACCAAGCAAAATTAAGCATACATGATAGAAACCTGAAAGTTGCTGCTGTTGTAGAGAGTTTGGAGCGGGAAATGGAATTGCTGTGTCTCACTGGAGTAGAAGATCAACTGCAAGCAGATGTTAGACCAACCCTAGAGATGCTAAGAAATGCTGGAATAAAGGTAATGAATGTGAACTGGTGCCATACAGATTATCACATACTAACATGAGGGAGAGTATTTTTGGTTTTGTGGGGGCTTTTTTTGAAGGCTTTTTTTTTTAATGTTTTTTTACAATACATTATTTACACTTGTGTACATTCAGGTTCATCCAGAGTAAGAAATATGCTGAGTCCTAAGCACATTCGGGATGATAGGGAAAAGCTTTTGTGTTTTCTCTGCAATTCAACTGCCAGTGGGTTGCCACGATTTCCCCCTGTCTTCATGTAAATTGAGACTAAACTTTGTGTGAGGCAGAACAGAATGGGAGCTGTTTAAAGACACACACTTCTTTTCTGTGTGAGTTACTGCAGTAAAAACTGCCCATTAATTTTAGTTAAAAAGTCATACGTTGGTATACGTTCCATGGTAGTCTGATCTCATACAGTATCAAATGAAGGTTGGAGTGACATGTTAGGTAGGTATGGACAACAGACCAAAAATATCCAAAAGAATTAACTTTTACATTATTTTTACAGATATGGATGTTAACAGGCGATAAACTGGAGACAGCAACTTGCATTGCAAAAAGTTCTCACTTAGTGTCTAGGACTCAGGATATTCACATTTTCAGACCTGTAAGTATAGGTCCAGCTTTACTGTTGGATTCTTCAAAATACAGCTAATACCAGTATTGCTTCATTTGATTGGTATTGGCCGCTTGTTACAAAGTTGATGGGTTTTACAGGCGTTTTACACTCCACACTTGTAACAGTGGATATTGTCAGTCACCCCTTGGATGGAGAAAAGTCTTTGCAAGATGCTGAGACATAGGAAGGATTCTAGGAATATGGTTCTAGCTTGTTGTAACATTTCCATTGACAGCACTCTGTAGACTTGAGCAGACTTACTTTTGAATTAAGCTGTGATGCCACAGTTTGAATCAAAATGCAAGTTGGAAGTTTTTGTCCATGAATATTTTTCTAATAAATATTGCATTTTATTAGCACACTGCTTAAGATAATTGTTAGAAAAGTAAGCTGAATGTCTCTATACGTTTTTGCTCTATTTACATGGTGCCAACTCCACTGAACTCAAACAAAAATAAGGATTTTTCCAAACTTTGATGCCGTGCTATCACACATAATGTCTGTGTTTGCTCCAAATGAACCACTTGCACCTAAAGAAATAATTGTATGAATATAATTTACATGTAAATGTAGTTTCTTATGAAGCATCAGAATGGCAAATTAGGCCCTGCAGACCACTATTTGCAATTAAATTATTAATGCTTCTGATAAAACTTCAGATCAATTTTTGTTGACCTTTCCACATTGTAACATTACAAATTAAGTCTTCCTGAACAAAATCTATTTAGTTTGAGTCAGATTTTTATTTTCATTACCTTGGCTAATAAGATCAGCATAAAAACTGTGTTAACTTAGAATACACGAAGTTTTAAATTGGTTAGAAAACAGATTAATACGACATTATTTCTGTGGCTATGTTTGTTGCAAAGAAAGAACTAGTGGATTAATTTAAGAAGATACCAAGCACTTTAACACTTTTATTTTACCTACAAATTAGTGAATAAATTATTTACTAATATGGCTTCCCAAAAAAGATGTATTTTTTTCATGTTCTTTTTACTCAGCCTGCTTATTTTGTAATGAAATTAATTGATCTATTGTTCTGAAAATATTTACAAAGAAAAGGTGCCTCTTGTCAGGTGAAAGCTGAAGCTCATCAGTCTGTGCCAAGTGCTGTCATCTCTGTAATGCAGAAATAGCAGCTTTCACTGTAGGAAAGGTAGATAAAAAGAATCTGGATTGAGGTTTGTGTATGGGTGGCTTCCAATTACGTGCATTTTAATGTAACCCAAATTTTGTGTGGTGGAGCCCATTCAGAGGATGAGAAGTCTTTGGACTCCATCTGATTCTATGTAATAATTAAGACTTGCATATTTTAAATCTTTAGTTAAAGTGCTGACAGATCCGAAATTAGAGGCGTAATCTTGTTGCTTTTATTCTGTTTTCTAACTTTGTCCTACATGGTAGCTGTAAAAGAAGTCGAATAGTTTAATAAAGGTAAAAGAAAGAAAGGGGAAAAAAAACCCTCTCTTCAAAATCTGGTTTTACTTTAAATTTTTATGCTTTGTGTTCTAGCTCAAAACTTTCCAAAATCCATTTAGTAAGCTTTGAACCATTTGGTTTGAGGTTTTGTTTTGCATATATGACAGCTGGGCCTCTCTGGAACAATAGTCATGAAAATTTAATTAAAAATTGTCTATAATGTAATTATTCTAAACTGTACCATTCAGTGAGCATTTTTCTGTGTCTCTGGAATTCTGTCTACTTATCTGAACTGAAAGAACTACTAATATCAGCATTTTGTACTATTCTAAGAATATGCTTTATTGGTTTAAAAAGTCTCTGCTTTTGTTTTTTTCTGACTTGGGAACGGTTTCTTTGTTTGGTTTGACCAAGATGGAAAGACTCGGGTCAACTTGAAGTTAAAGTATTTTAATTGTAGTGATATTTTAGACCTGATCTACTTCTGTGAGGAACCAGTTAGGTTGACTACACGCATTTTCCTAGTTTGAGGATTACTTGTTTAGTCCATAAGGATTAGAAACTTGCAGCCACCCAGGTACTGCATTAAGATAAAACATTTGTTGATTTGTTGATTGTATCCAATCCTAACATTGAAGCCTTTTAGGTATGACTTCTCAACACTTGTTTTGTTTAGGGAGGTGTGCTGTTGTTTAGATTTTGTTTGCTCTTACAAAAAAAAATCTTTTGAGTAAGTGGTTTTTATTAAAGGTTACCACTCGAGGAGAGGCTCACTTAGAACTAAATGCCTTTAGGAGGAAGCATGACTGTGCCTTGGTGATATCTGGGGATTCGTTGGAGGTAAGAGTTTGGTTTCTATCAGATTGTATTTACACTTCATGATAATAAGATTAATGTGTTCATGAAGGATATTGGTGGCTTCGTGCTCTTAAACTTTTTCCAGTATTTGACCATGTTGTAAGAGTCACTACTGTTTTTCACTGAGTAGTGACAGAGTGATACACGTTCACATTTCTCTGGTCTCCTGTACAGTAACAGAATGAGATGAACCAAATCTCATGGTAACATGCCATGGTACTGTTTCTTTGTTTGAGTCTAAAGCATGTTATCTGTCTAAATGAAATGAATGTCAGTTTAAAGTAATAGGTTGCATTTGGAAGACAGCAGCTCTCTCAGGTATCTCTTACAGAAAGATACCATGCGAGCAAAACCCCATAGAAGAGATCTTTACACTGTGTTTTTGTGTTAGAGCACATGCTGTATCATTTCACCTTTAACATAAACGTCCACGTATTTTTTTCCCTTAGGTTTGTCTGAAATATTATGAGCATGAATTTGTAGAGTTGGCTTGCCAGTGTCCCGCCGTAGTGTGCTGCCGATGTTCTCCCACCCAAAAAGCCCATATTGTCAAGCTGCTACAGCATCACACTGGAAAACGCACATGTGCAATAGGTAACTGTTGACACTATCTTCCTTTGCAGTAGGTAGATCTGTAATAAGTTTACACAGTAGATGGCACCTTTGAGAAAGAATTCAAACAAAACTGAAAAGATGTCTTTATCAGCCACCAAGTATTTGAAATAGTTACGTAACTGTAGAAGAAAATACCACGAGAAAGGTGTGTTTTTCTTTGTTCCCCCTCAGGGAAAAGTCTTGATGGCTGAAATCATTAATCCATAGGTTATCTGTGAGAATGTAAAGCTATAGTAGGAAGTTTTTAAAACATTGTGAAGGTCAAGAGAGTAAAACCTCTGAAGAGCTGAATATTGCAGTGGCATTTTTCAGGTGATGGAGGAAATGATGTCAGCATGATCCAAGCAGCTGACTGCGGGATTGGAATTGAAGGCAAGGTAATGTTACTAGTCTCACTGTCAAGTGTACCGTGATTCTTAGATGGTAGTAAATTGAACATTTTGAATTAAAGCATACTGTGAGATGATAGAAAATGCTTATTCTTTGAACCTGTAAGTTCTCTGCTTCTATGTTCTCTGTTTTTTCTTTTTAAATACATAAAGAAAAGCAGAAAATACTACAGTTATCTCTGTGAATCTGTTAATTTATCTGAAAGAAGCAAGCTAAGGCATTAAACATACTTGATATAGAAACTGTATTGTTTTTATGACACGCACCAAAAAAACTGTCTTTTGTGTCATGTGGCAGAATTGATTTCTGAAGCAACAGCAGCAAAGTTTGTAATTTGTAAAATGAACTATGATTTCAAATTTTGAATTTTGAAGCATATTTTCTACACAGGGTTTTATACTTTGAATATTTTTATTTTGTTTCTAGGAAGGAAAACAAGCCTCCCTAGCAGCTGACTTTTCTATCACACAGTTTAAACACATAGGTAGGCTGCTGATGGTACATGGTCGAAACAGTTACAAAAGATCAGCAGCACTTGGTCAATTTGTCATGCACCGAGGCCTTATTATTTCAACTATGCAGGTATTTAAAACTCTTTTCAGAACAGTTACAATCACTACATCTCTTTGAAATGTCAAAAAATCTTATGCAGTATTCTTTTTTCCTTGTTGTAGTGTTTCATATATAGAACTTTATTAAATATGTAATTATTTTCTTTTTTTGTAGGCTGTGTTTTCATCAGTCTTCTATTTTGCATCGGTTCCCTTGTACCAAGGTTTCCTGATGGTAGGGTAAGTTCACACCAGCAGTTACAATATCTATTAATAATTACATCCAAACGACTTTTTAAACAGCATCTTATAGTTGGTGTCTGCCCCATTTCTTAGACATTTATCATTGGTATGCTAACAAGACCTGGAATGAGCCTATAAGAAAAACCTCAAACTAGTTTGGATGTGCTGTTATATCCACTATATGAGGTGGGAAAGTTCTCTGAAGACAGAAAACTGCATAGCTTTAGAAGATATCATATAATACTTTCGACTTTCAGAGCAAAAACATTAGAGGAAATGTGACAAACCAGTGTCAGATGTTATACAACTTGCAAGACAAGCCTCAGTGACCGTTAACAAATTGTTTGTTAAAAAATGGAGCTGAAGCTACTATGGAATTTCCATTAAATAAGTCCGGTACATTACTTTTCTTTCTGAATCATGTATGTAGAATTAGGAGCACACTGATCCTTTTGCAAAAGCTTCTTTAGAGATACACCTCCCAGAATCATGCATCTGAGATACATGCACAGATTCATGTTTGTCCTTTTTCTCTGCCCCTTATGTCCTAAGAGCTTCTTTTCATACTTCTTGTTTTACTTTATTTGAACAGTAATGACTCAAATTGTAGCCAAATCAAGGTCTGTTTTCACCAAACACTGCAAACTGTAAACTTCTCCAAAATGCTTGTAAATAGTTATGCTGTCCTTCTGAGAGTGCACAACTAATGTGTGCATAAAACCCAAAGCCTCTTTCTTAGCTGCTAAGACTTTGGTTCATCCTCCTGCTTTACTGTGATGTCAGAAAAACAGTGCTTGTTTTTTCTTTAGTTTTCATGCCATCTTCTGTTGATGAATTCAAATGCAAGGTCTTTGAACTTGTTATCAAAATGCAGAAGTGCAGTGTAACAGACAATAAATTTGGAGTGATATATGCATGGGAAAAAAAGACTTTTTTTTTTTGACATATAAAGTCTCTTCTCACAAATGGCAGCTCTCAGAATCCCAAGACCAGGTTACATTTGTGAAGCTGCATTGGTAAGCTGTCTCAGTGCTGCCAGCTTCACTTCACTCACATTAAAACAGTAGTTGAACGCAATAGATTGGTTTAAAATCATATGATACAAAAATGCTAGTTTGTGCTTTCCTTACCACAGGTATGCAACCATATATACTATGTTTCCAGTCTTCTCTCTGGTGTTGGATCAGGATGTGAAGCCAGAAATGGCACTGCTGTATCCAGAACTTTATAAGGATCTCACAAAGGTATGAATGTTCTCAGTGCTGAAATACGAAGAACTGTTGATATTGCTGGTGTGAAAAACTCTGAATTCTTAGAATCATTTTTGTAAGGTGTTCCATGCAAGATAAATGTGTAACTAATGTAATGCAGACTTCTGTGTTGCAAAAGTAATCTGTGGTCCCAGATGTTCCACTAGGTTTTGTTAATAGATTTCTAAGTCACCAGACTTCAGACTGAAATAATTCAGTCATAAAGGCATATTGTTACAAAATTTGCTCTTAGTCTGACCTTAGGAGCTTCGATAAGGAGCTTTTCATGGTTATTTTTTCACAGCTCCTTTCTTTTTAACTAAGAGATTTAATTTATGGATTGATTTTTCCTGTCTTCTGAAAATTATTACTGATCTCTCTCCTAAAGCTGACTTTCTTTAAATAATGGGTATCAATGATTGAAATGTCTTTGCTGAATCATCATGCAGTTACTGCTTACTACAAGAAAGATGTAGATGCTCTGGAGCGTGTTCAGAGAAGGGCAGTAAAGCCAGTGAGGGAATTGGAGCATCAGTCTTAGGAGGAGTGGCTGAGGGAACCGAGCCAATTGTTTAGTCCAGAGAAGAGGAAGCTCTGAGGAGACCTTATTTCCCTCTACAACTACCTGAAAGGAGATTGTGGCGAGACAGGGGTCAGCCTCTTCTCTCAGGTAACTAGCAATATGACAAGAGGGAATGGCTCAAGTTGCACCAGGGGAGGTTCAGATTGGATATTAGGAAGAACTGATCCTCTGAAAGAGTGTTCAGGCACTGAAATGGGCTGCTGGGGAGGTGGTTGAGTCACTGTCCCTGGAGGTATTCAGGAAAGGTGTAGATGTAATACTGAGGAGCATGGTTTAGTGGGCAGCATTGGTGATAAGTGGACAGTTGGGTTAGATGATCTTGGAGATCTTTTCCTTAATAATAAACTTAATGATTCTGTGATTCTATACTTTCAGTTTCCGTACATGTATCTGCAAATAATAGAAGGGTGTTGTTTCTTTACCCACAAATATGGATTAAATCACAAGAGTTTTCTTAAGTTTTTTTTCTGAAAAGCACTCCAGCTCTATTTTAAACTGTTTGCTTGAAGTGTTATGATACAAAGCAGAAGCAAGAAGAAAGATGTTCTAAGGACAGTGTATTCTTCAAAGACGTATCTAAGATTTCAAAAGTAGACTGCAGTCATAGAGTTGACACTGCAGATCCTTTGTCATTTGAATTGTACTAAATTAGCTGTTCACTATGTTAGTCCATGACAATTTTTTTCTCTTCTATTTGGAGATGTCTTCTTCAGTATCTTTTAAGTTTCTTTGAGATCGCAGATTTTATCTCCAGGAGGTGTATCTCTCAGTTCCTATGGGTAGTTGTAAGCTAGTCTGTGGAAACCTGCTGATGGGATTTTTCTGTTTCAAAAGATAGAAAGAAGTTAACCTGCACTCTGAAACTGCCCAGGATGCGTAGTAGATGATGGCAGACTTAAGATTTTTCAAGCATAAATGACAGTTCTAGGAGGTAATGATTTACTGGCTTTCCCAGCTTACATTGTACCTCTGTAAATGTTATTGTAGAACACAAATTACTTTTAGAAAATAATAATAATAAAAATGAAAATGTGGAGCAACTAGGGAGTACGTTAATGGTTCAGTACATGCCAAGCAGAAGATGATCAGTGAATGATTATGGATGAATAGACAAGAAGTGCTTTACACGTGCTACATTTTACTTCACTATAATAAGGTAATCTGACTGTGTGTGTTTATTGGAACAGCTTATGATCATGGTGTCCTGGTTGTGACACTAGGGAGTGTACTTGTTTCTGCACATTACTTTGCAAATTCTGTATTATAACACAGATCTCTAGCAATGCTGTTCAGCTAGCGTTACTCAAGTGCGTGTTGACATAGACTAGAATTGTATTCCTAGGAATTGGTTTCTTCTCTAGGATATGCTGATGGTGAAAGAGCTTTCAGGATATTAAGATTAAAATATGCTTGCACAACTCATTGACAGACTCTCTATTGCAAGAACAAGCGAAAATTAGCAATTATTAAAATTACTTCAATCTGGATGTGATACAGATTGACCTGGACAGGGTTGAGAGGTGGGCCTATAGGGACTTCATACGGTTCAACAAGGCCAAGTGTAAAGTCTTGCACCCATGTCAGAGCAAATTCAAACATGAGTACAGACTTCGTGATGGGTGGATTTAGAGCAGCAGATTGAGAATGGTAGATTAAAAACTACATATGAATCAGCAGTTTGTGCTTGCAGCCCAGAAAGCCAACAGTATTGAGGGCTGCATAAAGGGAGTGTAACTAGCAGGTTGAGGGAGGTGATTGTCCCCATCCCTACTGCTCCCATGACACCCCACTTGAAGACCTGCATTCAGCTCTGGAGCCTCCAGCATAAGATGGCCAATGGACCTGTTGGAGTGGATCCTGAGAAGGCAATGGGGATGATCAGAGGGCTGGAACACCTCTCCTACAATGAAAGGCTGAAGAGTTGGGGTTGTTCAGTCCAAAGAAGAGAAATGCATGGGGAGAATTTATAGAGACCTTTCAGTGCTTAAAGATGACCTAGAAGAAAGACAAGGAAAGAGTCCTTATCACGGATTGTAATGACAGGATAAGAGGTAATGTCTTTGAACTGAAAGAAGGCAGGTTTAAATTAGTTATTAGGAAGAAATTTTTCATTACAGTGGTGATGAGGCACAGGAACAGGTTGCCAGAGAAGCCGTGGTGGATGCTTCATCCCTGGAGGTGTTGAAGGCCAGGTTGGTTGGGTCTTTGGGCAACCTGACCTAGTAGGAACTGTCCCTGCCCAAGGCATGGCGATTGGAACCCCCTTCCAACTCACACCATTCTATGATTCTGTGAGGGCTGGCTACTTTCATCTGAAAATTATTTGTTGCCTGTTGTGTAGCATTTGCTAGAGTCTTAGAAGTGACATAATCCTAGTTTCATAAAGTTGAATCAAAACTCAAGCTTATTCTTACTTTACAAATCTCAATAATTGGGAGCTAAGGTCTACAGTGGAAATAATGCATGCTACTGAAAGGAAAATGAGTAGATACTCAAATGAAAAACAAAAAAAAGAAACAGACAAAACAACAACAAAACAGAGTATTTTTCTGTATGTTGGTAACCAGTAGACTGTATACAGAGGTGTGAAAATGCTTTTAGCAGCTTCCTGTGAACTCTGTGTATCTAAGAAAATATTTTAGCCCATACTGAAACCATCTCAAATGAATTAATTAATCAGTTTCTACAGCAGTGAAGCACTTAAATTTCTCTGTAAAGTTCTGATTCTTGTGTATCCTAGGATGATCAGTTCTTCTGTGGTAAAATGGCTAACTGCTTATCTTTTTTAACTTTGCAGTCTTACCATATTTCATCAATACTTGTAGAATACAAGAGTCCTGAATGTGTACAGCTTTTATTGTTTGATTTATGCATATGATTCAAACTGTAACTATCACAAGATTTAAAATATTTTTGGTGCTTGCATAAAATTTATAGTAGCAGTCATGTTTATGGTGTGACTGAAAATAGTTCATCCAACATGGAGAAGTGACTTGTGACCATGGTTTTCTTGAAGTTTAGGTCAATAGGTGCAGAATGTTATTTTTCTTGCAGACTACTTTTGTGATAAGACGTAAAAACACAAAAAGTGTATAATATGACTTATTGGTCTTCTGAAAACTAACCGTAGCACTGCAAGCCAAAGTGTGTGTTTGCCATTTAAGACCTTAACTGTCCTGCCCCCAGTTTTAACTGCATGCAATTTCTATGCACATTTGCAATGAATGATCGTAAAAATGAGCAGAAGCTTTTTAGCTTGTATCACTTCAAAGACTGCTTGTTATACTTGTAAAATGTCTCTGGAGTGCTTAACTATTAAAATATATGAATTTAATAGATTTTTTTTTAAGTAGTGTTTAACTGTCCTCTCACTTCTTTCCCTTAGGGAAGATCTTTGTCATTTAAGACCTTCCTCATCTGGGTTTTAATCAGTATTTACCAAGGTAGGAGAGAGTCGTGAATTGATTGAACTGAGAATTTTGTATCTGCTATTGTATTTTTATCTGCTGTGTATAGTTTTTCAGGAGCAGGTTAAATTCCCAAAGCTTAACATTTCATCAGCAGTTATAGATATTGCTTTCTGTTTATCTTGTAAATCGAGATTCCTGCAGTGTGCCAGGCCTATGGATTGGCATGGGTTGTTATTTTTATTGATGCGTGTCGTCTAAAGAAGGACATGACTTTAATTAAGTTCTAATGCAGAAAAATTTCAGCGAGCGCTTATCACGTTGCATATCCTTACACAGTAGTTTTCTTTCATGGAATGACAGAAGTACTGTTGAAGAAATCTGAATTATGTAATCAGTTAAAAGTAATTACACTTTCACTTATTATTTTGTCATTTAGACAAAATCAGGTGAATTGGCAGTTCATCAGATATTTTGCTTGAAAAGGTGCTTAGTTTTCTAACAGTTTTGTTTCTTCACTGCTCTGTTTTCTTTTATTTCACATGCAAAAAGCACAGTAAATATCACATCTCTTTTTTACATTCATGTTACCCAATTTCTAAATAAAAGTTTAAATAAATAATAATATAAAAAAAACCACTGAGTAAACTTTTCTAATAAGCAATAACATGTTCAGTGTGCAGTTGAACTAAAATGTCATTGTAGAATGTTTTGTTAAATTTGTTTGCCTTTCCCAGGTGGTATTCTGATGTATGGAGCCCTGCTGCTTTTTGAATCTGAATTTGTACATGTTGTTGCCATTTCCTTCACTGCCCTTATCTTGACTGAGCTCTTGATGGTTGCACTGACCATACGAACATGGCACTGGTTAATGGTGGTGGCTGAATTTCTCAGTCTTGGCTGCTATGTGGCCTCTCTTGCATTTCTAAATGAATACTTTGGTAAGTAATAGTGTTTTAGCAAAGTTTTTAAACAAAATTTTTGAAGTGTTTTTTTCTCATTTTGGTTAAGAATGATGTTATGCTTTATGAAATAGAGCTTTTTCTGTAAAAATATGGATTTAATTCATGTTGTTTTAAAATACTCTTCTGCCTACTTGTCCCAGGGTTTGATTCTCATTTTTCCTGTTAATATGATTTATCTGGGTGATAAACTTTTAAATCAAACCTCACATGCTCTTCCCCTCCTTAATCTCATTTTCCAACGACAATCCAAGCTGCTCATCTTAAACTGTCCTTGAGATTTGTACTTGAAATGGATATGTTTTGATAAAATGAGAATCGTTCACCGACCTGGTGATCTTTCTGTCTCATTACCTCTAGCCCAAGAGCTGAGGCATTGCCAAACTAGAAGGTTTAGCAATACAGGCTAAAACAGAGGCAGAAAGTTATTGATATTTTATATAATCAGTCTATTTCATAACTACAATGAGATTCTATATAACTTGCTTTGTTTTAAAGTACATTTTGCCACACTGTGTCTTACGGTTCTCATTATTCATAATTCACAAGATTTACAGTTCTCTCCTTTTAACAGTCCAAGGATCTGAGTGTCAATAATACATATTTCTTTTTATATCAAATTGTCTTTCACTTAAAAAAAAAAATTATCTTGGTCTTTGTGTGATTTGATGCATGTAAATTACAGAAATACACAAAATAACTGTGATTATACCCCAGTATAGGAGTAGCATCAAGCTCCTCCTTCCTCTGTTTTACAGATGACAGTAAGATCCTTTCTTGTTACTTCTCATTGCAGAATTAAATGTGCTATATGGTAGTTTCTAGTAATTGCAAGGTTCTGCTTTCACTCCCTGTTGTCCCAAGCGTTCAGTTGTACACGACTTTTTTTTAATTGCTAAATGCTCTGCCACCTGTCTCAAGTGATCTGTTAACTTCCAGACGTATGAAGAGTCGCATTTTAATTTTACACTCTAATTCAGGTTTTACAGAGAACCTTTTTCATTTCTCTGACACCGATACAAGATTCTTCAATAGAGACCATTGGGTTGATTCCAGAGTGTCCCCAGCCAGCTGGCAAGATCATGAACAAGCACTGGCTCTTTGCTTCCAATCTTCCAGGAACTTCATAAAGCACAATTTGGTGCTTTGCCTTTTAAAATCATCCATGTTAGAAACATAGAATCATAGAATCACAAGGTTGGAAACGACCTATAAGATCATCCAGCCCAACCATCTCCTCATCACCATTAATGTTGATAGCAGCAAGTCCTTCCATCCCTTCTAGGTATTTCTCATTGAGAAACACCTCTAGGTGGTGTTCATAAATGTGCTTTAAAAAAAAAAAAAAAGACTTGATACTGCTCTACAGCTCCAAGTCCTGGAAGTAACTCAGTTTTTAGGTTTCTGAATTAGCTGCATGCAGTGACTTCCTTAGGCACGTCTCAATGATGTGTTACGTGGGCTCTTAGTATGTCTGAGCAGGCTTAGGCTAAAACAATACATCAAAATTATACATTGAAATCTAATATAGAAAGTGTTCTTAAATGAGCAAAGTTGGAGCACTAAAGCATTTCTTTAGCTGAATCATTTTGGAGTTAATTTTCATTCACATTTAAAACAGCTCTAATCAAGTTGCTTATACATTTGATTATGCTTCAAAGAGGACTCAGGCAAAATGCAAGAGAACTGCCTAATTACTTACAGCCTCAAAACATAACCAAACGAATCTATTTTCAAATTTTTGGTTGAATTGCTGTTTAAAACCTTCTGACTGTCATGTGAAAAGCAGTAATATTCCAGTTAATGCTACTAACGTCTTTTCCATTTCCTTTTTTGTTGTTGTTTTTTTTTTTTTGTAGCTAGTCTTCTTGTCTAATATTCTTTTCACATAACTTCTGTATTTTCTGTAAAACTATCCTTTCATTTTCGTTCTCACCCTTGTGTGACAGGTATAGGCAGAGTGTCTTTTGGAGCTTTCTTAGGTAGGTGAAGTTTAACTTTTCTGGAAGATAACTTGTGGGGTGGGGGATGTGGAGGGAGGTGGTTGGGGGGTTCTGTGATTCTTAAGTACAACCTGACCATTGCAAAATACAGTCCAAAATTTCAGTGGCAAGTGTAGGATGCCACTGTTGTTGTCATAGTTGTCACAGAAAGTAGCTTCTGACTGTGACTTGTGGCAATATAATCACATTGCTTTCTCTTTACATTTTCGGGCTGTGAATTAATTTCTGAAGTTTTAGGAATCATTTGGTCTGGTCGTTGTGTCTGTTTCAGAGAAAAATGATCCGAACGTGAAATATAGCATCCAAGAAAATTAGCAGAATTTCTGGTTGGGAAATTATAGTAGTTATGAGTAGTTTGTAGGAGTAGAAAAATGATAAACCGCTTTAACCTTTAACATGAGAAACTCTTGGCGCTAAGCTGAGATCCCAGTTCTGCTGAAATCACCTTGTGCTGCAAAACTGTGCAAAGAGCATAAAGGGACTCCGAAGCTTTCGTTTAAAGAAAATAATCTGCAAAAATGAAATGTTGAGGTTAGCTTTCTCTCTGTGTTGTTTCTTTTGCTTGATTTGTCTGTTCTTAATTTGTTCTAATTTGCATAAGCAAACCTTTAAGAGAATTGATTGACTTTGCAATACGAAAGCTCCAGTTTCCATGTTATCAGCTCCCATTATGAATTTTTGCTCTCTGTTTCTGCAGATGTTGCCTTTATCACAACTGTGACCTTCCTGTGGAAAGTGTCAGCAATCACTGTTGTAAGCTGTCTTCCACTTTACATTCTCAAGTACTTGAAGCGCAAATTTTCTCCTCCAAGTTACTCCAAGCTTACCTCGTAAGAGTACATATATTCCTAGGGGCTTTTTTTTGCTCACACCAGTCTTCAAATCAAACATTCACCGTGCTTTAGTGTCTATGGATTTACATTGGACTAAAGAAACTAAGAAATAAAAGCGATCAAGTGAATAGAGCACAAACAGAGGAGGAAACATCTGACAGGTACATAACACAGAAGTACACTACCAAGACTATCAGAAATAACCTTTTTGTTGTTGTTTTTTTTTTAACCTGCTGATTATAAAATAAAGCTGAATTACTTTTGTTTTGACAGTGCTTGTGAATTATTTCCTTGCTACTGTAAAGGATTTTTTCCTACTGTGCTGATCTTCTGCAAGTTGAAATGAAAGGTTCGGTGATTACAAAATTTCCTGATCTTCTTTTAATGTTTCCATGTGGACAAACTCATTTGTCCATACTTACTATACCAAACGTAATACCTGTAAATGCCATTGTCTGTATTAGCAGCTAAATATTATTCCTCATCAAACATGGATAAAAATGCACTATTTGAATTATGTACAGATGTCTGCGTAGCACAGTATTATTTTAGGAGCTGTTGCCCATTTCTGTACTCTATTTCTGGCACCAGTAAATATTACAGATCTGTGATGTTGACAGCAGTTCTTTCAATGCACATTAAAAACCAGATTGCACAGAAGCTGTTGTGTAGAAAACAAAATGACAAATTCTGTACATCATTCCACTGTACCTGTTGACCTATACAGATAACAAAGACATTGCTGCTCAGTAAATATGTTTTAAAATTTTTATTCATTTTGTATTTGTAAAACTGCAAATAGTGTCAAAGTACATTTCTATATATGAAAAGTCCAGTAAACCTTGTATTAGCTAAGATACTTAAATTGCCTTGTAATCTGTTTACTTGGGTTACTCAGGTAAAAATGAAAGATGAACACACAAACATTGTGGTAGGAAAATGTCATCTTCCAAGCTGTAAATGTTACGTTTTTGTAACTCAGTTTGAGTGCAATCTTGTTTAAAAAAAAAAATCTTTCTTTTTTTTTGCATGCTATCAACTGTCAGTTGTATATCCTTGCTGAGTTACGACATTTACAGCAGCTGAAGATTTGTTAAAGGATCTTACTCTGATAAAACCTGAAGGGTCCAAATGTTACGTGCTGTGCTGGAAAGTAGGATGTATTTTAGTTTCCTGTTGTGCTATAATTTTTCATTCTGAAGAAGTACATATAACAAATTTGGCATAGTCTCATAATGAGTGGAGAGGATTAGTATAACTACCCGTGCTTTATTTATTAAGTATTGGTGTTGGTTTTTTTAAACAATATTTATGTCATTTTCATGTCTGACTCTATGCCTTTACAGCATAATTCCTTGCTTGATACCTTATAATTTCTCCCTTGTACGATTATAATATTGGATAAGTAACATCTGAGTAATAAATCTACTTCCTGGGAGAGCAAAAGGGATTGCAGCAGAGATATTTGGACTACACCCCATTAATTTTGTTTTGAAAGTTTTTCCTAGCAGTTCTTTACTTGCTTTTTTTTTTTTTTTCTTTTTAATTTATTTTCATTCCTCATTAAAAAAGCAATAAAGCCTAATTTTTACTAAATAGTATTGATAGTATATGTATTAAATAAACTACTGAGGTAGTGTTTCTTTGAATTGCACAACACTGCGCAGCACTTTGCTCTGTCCTTCTATGAACTCACTTCTGTGAAAGCACCACGAGATGTCACTGTTCTCGCATCCTAGCAGAAGCCCTTCTTCATTTCTTGTGGTTTTGGAAAGATACCTTTGGTTAATAGTTTTAGTTTAGTCCCATTTTCTTTTTTAGTTGCTGATTTGCTTTCATTTTCTTGGATGTTGTTTTTTTATCCCCAAAAAGTGTTTTTTTCCCCTTTGAACCATTAAGAAAAGCCAGCACGTGCAGATCTGAGGTATTGATGATGTTTTCTTCAGATTATCTTACAATTATGAGCTCTCAGCCATAACAGTAAAATTCAGCAGGTAAGCAAATGCTTGAGAGTGTTGGTCATCCTGCATCTGTACGTCACGCGTTTGATATTAGTCAGAAAATGAGAGAAATCAGACTAGGATTGTAGAAGTGATAATATCACTTAAATGCAGCTGTATGAGATACCATCATACCCACGTGTACAGAATGTAGTTTACATGCATTAAGCACTAAAATTGTGAGGCTAATGTGTCAGCAGACGTATAGACTCTGCACACAAACACGCACCTTTTAGAAGTGGAGGCAATTTTCCAGAGTGCTTGCTTTTCTAGAATATTTTCAGTGTCCAGTTTCAGCCAGCCCTTTATTTTGAAGACTGCAGAAATCTGCTTCAGGTGACTCACCTTGCTTTGGAGGCTCAGTCTGTTCCTGTGCACACCGGAGAAGTTGGAGTTCATTCGTGTCACTCAGCCACAGCCCTGCAAAGGGAGTAGTGCTACCATGTCACAGCAGTATGGAATTAACAACATGAACACAAAATGTAAGTGTTGTAATAGATGCCTTTCAGTAGAAGGCTTTAACATAGCAGAGATTTTTGGCACAAACTGAGTACCATCACAGTTCCTGGCTCTTAGAATGGTAACATGCCTGGTGTGCGGGTGAATAAATTATTCCCAAAGAATCTCATTCCGTTGTCATTCACATCAGTATTTTGGGGGGAGTAAGTATACCTTACATAAACAGATCTAGGCTACCAGTTCTGCAGGAATTTAAGCAAAAACTTCAGTATTCACTTCTGTAGTTAGCTGTCGTGGGGATAACCTTCAGGAAACATGGGAGTTGATTTCACTGCAGATTGCTCTGGCTTGTGCGTTCGTACATGTTAGCAGCACTGCCTCTGTACTCCTTTGCAAGTGTATGACTGTCTCAAGGCATTTGAGTTGCTTTTAGACAGAACCTGCATCAGATGCTCTGCTGCTGGGATGGATGGTCTGTTCCGAGGATCATCCTCACTCCCCGGACTGAAGTGCACCTCTGCTCATGTCAGGTATGCTGGTAGCTTCCATCTGAACACTGCTGCAGTTTGATACTCTTTGTGCCTGCTCACCTTTGTGTGCATGCTGACTGATAGTACAGACCTTCCTTGGAGACTCCAGAGCCATGCTGTTAACAGAGATACTCAGACATGATCTCCTTCCCCACTTGCAGAGCTCTATGTCTGAGTTTTATATATTGGCAAGATAACTTCAAGGAGGCTTGCATCCTTTCACATGTCCAGAGCTATAACCATGGCTCCTACAGCACCTGCAGGACAAAGAATTTAGCACAGACTGTGTGCGAAGTGCCAGGAGTCTGGTTATCACTTATAAAGTGACAGCTGCAGCGGAGAGGTGGCCATTCTGCTCTCACTGCTGACAGAGAAGCTATTGTAAGTCCTGCTTTCCTTCACATCCATTTGAATTATAGTTTCCACAGCTTCAGTCCTTATTTTTGCTGGTCAGAGGGGAAAGAATTGGGCCTGCAGTCTCTTATCACACTTCATTTAATAAGCAGTCTGCATCTAGACTGCTATTATAATTCTATTGAAACTTAAAGGCAATCAAAAAAGGCCTTCAAAATCTTAGCCCCCTGTAGGGAGGAAAATCAGTACAAGTAAAGAGAGTCAACACAGATTGAACATTACATGTAAACAGACAGGAGGTACAATATCTTTAACGCCATGTTAAAAAGCAGAGGAATTTCTTTTGTAAACAAAACACACTTGAAGTGAGATACTTCCCAACAAGCATTGACTACCCAGCAGATGCCCTCAGCAGGGTTCACAGCTGTTACTGCGAGGGGGAATTTGCACAGCCAATTGCTAACAAAATCATTTTCTAATAGGGAATTGCACTCGCAGACCTATTTGTTACTCCGTCGACCGAAAACGTGATTTTGACTCAAATGTTCTACAGTGGAAGTTGTACAAACTGCATACCTTGAACACAACGAGAGAGTGTTCCATATTTAAGTTCTCAAATTCTGCTTTATTCTCCCATTCCTGATGAGGCTGTAGCAAAATTGCTGCTGAGATTTCTACTTACTGTTGTCATGGATGTATGTCATAACCAGCAAAGCTAAGCGTGTAAGTTGCCCAGAAGAGGGCTGGCTTAATGAATACTTACATTTTCTTCCCTATGAGCTCTAAGAAAGATCATCTGCTTTAAGAAGAGAGATTATTTTACATTATTATACATGATAGGTATTTATGAGCTAAGCTTTATTCCTCTAGTAGTAATCTGTCTACTTCCTCTCCCGTTGGCAAAAGTAATAATAAAAAGGCCTTCAAAATAACGTTTCTGTAGCTTTAACCAAGCTGTATGCAGAATAGTCCACTGTAATTCTCACTGAGAGAACTGCTTTCTGTTGTTTCTCTGTAATCTACACATCCAGCTTGTCTGTGGTCCTCTCTGTTTTGCTGTATTTTGCTCCAGGTTCTGAGCATGAATTTGATTTTGCAAAGCCAACACATTGAGGGGAAGAAACTGGCCACTTTGGCTGGGAGGTTAGGGACATTAACGGATGCTTTCTAAGGATGCCTTTAAGGAATACGTGCATGTGCAAGTGTTATGCATTTATTGCAATCATCGATTGCCTTTCTGAAGGAGAGATTTGGAAATTCCACGGTAAAATGCTTCCTTTGGATGAAACCTCTGTGCCATGTTTGCTCAACAGAGGAAGATGAACTTCTATCTCCCTCTATGTAGCAGTTGCTGGTGGCTGCCTCCTCTTGCCATTGACTTCTGAATTCATCTGCAGGGACACTGTCATGTATATGCTTCTACTTCTGCCCACAGCTTCTGGTTCCCAGGGTACCTCCTCCCTTTGTCAGGAAGTGACCTCTGCACAGCCATCCTTTGAATAAAAGCCTGTGGCTCAACTCCATCACTGCTGACAGAACTTATTCTGGCTGGAGGAGGGAGGTTTTCCAACATGAACAAGGAAGGTGATACAAACCTGGCCTAGCGTGTATTTATCCCAATCTAAGTGTAATTAAAGCAATTGTAGGCACTGTTGTTTAAAAATAAGTAAATAAATATTATATAATTTTACCAAATTCTGGGGAGGAGCTGAAGGGAAACAGCACTGAGCGATACTGAGATTTCTATCTTGTGGCTGTGATCATTTTGGAATTAATTGGCTTTGCCTTTCCACTTTTGACATAAACTTACTTTTGAGATAATAAAACATAATAAATTATATATATATATATATAAAATCAAGTATTTAAAGGTATCCTGAAGGCTTTCACCTTACCTTTCTACTTGTGCACGGCTAATTATAATTCTGCTAGGTTCTTTTACATTATTTTTGATATTAAAATTAATGGAGGATTGAGAGACGAAAATGACTATTGAGTCTGCCCTTGACCAGGATGGGCTCTGCCAGTAGAGTCAAGCAGCATTCCAGAACGTCTGTCCACCTGCTGTCACATTGCATGCTCATCACTGCATTAACCTGAAGAACAGAACCAGCACAAATGCAGCTGGTGCTCTGCTCCAGCTGTACCTTCCCTCACGTCAAGAGGTACAGGTGGGAGCATTGGATCCCTGGAAGCATTCAAGGCCAGGCTGGATGTGGCTCTGGACAGCCTGGTCTGCTGGTTGGCGACCTGCTCGTAGCAGGGGGGTTGAAACTGGATGATCATCGTGGTCCTTTTCAACACAGGCCAATCTACGGAAGCAGTGCTGAGCCAGAGGCTCCTCCAGTTGTTGAAGCAGTCAGCTTCTGTGTGAATGGGTTTGCAGTGCTGGAAGGGAAGCGGAGCAAGGAAAAATAAGCTATCTCTGTATAGCCTGAAGCAGATTTCTTTTGTCAGGGAGTGGGAAGAAAGCCAAGCCACTAGTCACACTAGTGCACACCAGCAGCGCGCTACTTGCTTGCCATCTGTCCAAAAGCAATTACTTGGAAATGGCAGGTGAGGTGGGAGAAGGAGGATATTCCTCAGCTGTAAAGTGGAGCTGGTGGGAGGCACTGATGTAGTACTCTCAGACCCGGAGTCTCTCTTCTTGACAGGCAGGTAACTCGCTGCCAGCCGGCCGTCAGAGCACAGAGTGATGGGGCTTGCTGCTGGAGGCCGGGGAGCTTCCTGCAGCACAGCTGCCCTCAGGCTGCTACCTGGGGCTCAGGGGCTGCTGCCACATTGCGAGCTGGGACCTGAAGGAACATGCAAGCCAGCCACAGGAAATGCCTTTTGAAGGCTGGGGAAGAACTGGAAGTATGTGGGTAAACTTAATGGCGCTTGAGGCCCTACAGAAATATCCCCCATTGCCTGCATTGCTCACTGTGGTGAAGAACTCCGGCAGTGCTGTGCTGTGTCAGTGCAGCTCTATGCAGCTTCCACCTCCACGTGGCCGGGAGAGGGCCTGCTGTTCGCAGGTACTGAATTCCTGCCTGCTTTGTTCAACCTCCGCCTGGCTGATTTGCTCACTGCTGTTGGCTAGTAGAGTCTGCACCTCCCTACCCCTGGGAAAAAAATCAGAAGGCTCTGCTCCCATGCACCTCAATGCTGGGTGTGCAGGTCCCATCCCCTATGCACATGATGCTGCTTTAGCAGTGAGACATAGGTCCCACCCTCAAAGCAAGCAGCTTGGAGCCACCTGGAGCTTTCCATTGAGAGCTGTCTTTCCTACAAGCTACCCTGTGGGTCACAGCACTGCCTGACTGTTCTCAGCACCTTCCCACTATTCCTGCTTGTCCATTCCCCTCTAAGCAACCCAGGCACGAAGGCCCCTTTGGAACTGCAGCCTGCTGTTGTAGCTATTGACTCAAACACAGTCACATCTGTGTGTGGCTCAGTGTTAGTGACTGCAGTCAAGATTTCATTTTTGTAGCATTTATTTTTAAAGACAGGACTCAAAAATTCCATGGGAGAGATTCATCAGGTGATCATGTGAAGAGGGTGACTGAGCAGCTGCTCAGGGCTGATCTCTGGGCAAGCTGAATGCAATATGCACGCTTCCAGTGCAACTGAGGACTAAACGTGGTGGGAAGACACCAGGTAAAGAGACCTCCAGCAAGTCAAGGGAAAACATGAAAACAGAGGCCTCTCTGTAGCTGTCTTGTTACCTGCTAGTTTCCATCCCAGACAGCTCTCACTTCTTCCAATGTTCATCACTCTTTTTCTGGTTTGATAGTTTTCCAAGACAGGAGAAATGCAGGAACTTTAGGAGCGAGAAAAAGTGGGAGCTGCTTGGGAGTCTGGAATGAAGCAGTTAATCAGCTTCATACTGGGCAAATCTCAGTGAGTATCAGAATTTGAGGCAGTAACTAAGAGCTCAGAGATATAAAGCAGGTAAAGTGGGAAGAATATAATAATTTCCATGTTTTCTTATATACAACAACTTGCATTCCCGTTTGAAGGGAATTTTCACTAGAAGTAACAGGCAGTTCTGAATGCCACTGTTTTTAAAATGTTTGCTTTGTGAGCAGGAGCCCAATTTCCAGACCATGCAGAGTAGTCACTTCACATTCCTCCACATCCCTTGGCAAATCTCAAGTTGATCAGCCCAAATGAAGAGAAGAAGACTGTAGGTGCAGAAAAGTATAGGAGCAATAGACAGATGATTGCTATTGTTACCACATTAGGTATGGACCCCGAGCAGAATTCTTGCAGCAATAATACAGGTTATTCAGAGAGAGGTAAAGAGCCACTTTGCCTAATAATTGAGAGATTTATATATAGGAGGAGGTTTTGCCATTGCTGAGAATGGATGGAAGTGAGGGAAAATGACAAGAATAGTGAAGACAGGGACTTGGAGAGTACTTCAATGAAGAAGTAATGCAGTGAAATGAGGTCCAGTGAGACAGAAGGGTCCTAAGAGCTCCTCTTGGTGACGCTGGAGGAAAGGAGCAGTATCCTTTTTCTTACAGGGAGAGCTTTCAGGAACGTGGTAGACCTGCTAACTTAAAATCTTAAGAACATGGGAGCTTGGTGGTCTCGTTTACACCAAGCATAAAGGGAGGACATGGATTTTAGCTGGAGACTGGATCATCCCACTTCATCTTAGGGATTGCTTCACTTGTGATTAATTTATTTTTCATGAGCATA
The DNA here is from genome assembly GCF_951394365.1 of Tetrao urogallus. Classification (NCBI taxonomy): domain Eukaryota; kingdom Metazoa; phylum Chordata; class Aves; order Galliformes; family Phasianidae; genus Tetrao; species Tetrao urogallus. The sequence continues at coordinate 89,622,981 of NC_136815.1, forward strand.
AACATGTGGTATGATTTTTTGTGATGCTCAAGGTCATGCTAGAAGCCAGCTGGTTAGCCTCCCTGTAATTCCATACCTGCTGCTGGATTTTCTTCCCATCTTCCTGGTGACTGCCATCAGTGCCGCCCAGCCTTTTAACCCAGACAGAAAAGCATCTGCATCTACTGCCAACTCCTTTCCTTTCTAATTCAGCATCAGCATTTTCAAAAAATGACTTCAGTTTCTGTTTGAATGACTGATACAATTCAAAGCCTTTGACACTGTCTCTACCAGTATTCTCCTGGAGAAGCTGGCAGCCCATGGCCTGGACAGGTACGCTTTTTGTTGGGTAAAGAACTGCCTGGAGGGCTGGGCCCACAGTGGTGGTGAATGGAGTTACATCCAGCTGGCAACCGGTCACGAGTGGTGTTCCACAGCGGTCAGTTTTACAGCCTGTCCTGTTGAAATGTCTGGATGAGGGCATTGAGTGCACCCTTAATAAGTGCAGATGACACCAAGTTGGCAGGAAGTGTCAGTTTGGTTGGAGGTAGGGAGGCTGTACAGAGGGATGGGCTGGATAGCTGGGATGAGGCCAGTTGGGATGAGGATCAACAAGACCAAGTGCTGGGTCCTGCACTTCGGCCACAACAACCCCAGGCAACGCTACAAGCTTGGGTCAGACTGGCTGGAAGATTGTGTAGAGGAAATGGACCTGGTGGTATTGACTGATGCTCAGCTGAACACAAGCCAGCAGTGTGGCCAGGTGGCCAAGAAGGCCAATGGCATCCTGGCTTGTATTGGAAATAGTGCTGCTAGCAGGAGCAGGGGAGCAATTGTACCTCTGTACTCAGCTCTGGTGAGGCTGCACCTCGAGTACTGTGTTCAGTTTTGGGCTCCTCACTGCAGGAAGGACACTGAGGCCCTGAAACGTGTCCAGAGAAGGGCAACGAAACTGGTGAGGGGTCTGGAGCACAAGTCTTATGAGGAGCGGCTGAGAGAACAGAGATGATTTAGTCTGGAGGAGGCTCAGGGGAGACCCTTATCATTCTCTACAGTTATCTGAAGTGAGGTTGTGGTGAGGTGTGGTTCAGCCTCTTCTACCATGTAACTAGAGAAAGAAAAAACTAGAGAAACTAGCCGCAGGAAATGGCCTCAAGTTGTGTCAGAGGAGATTGAGGCTGGATGTTAGGAAATAATTCTTCTCCGAGAGAGTGGCCAGGCACTGGAATGGGCTGCCTGGGGAAGTGGTGGAGTCACTGGCCCTGGAGGCGTTCAAGGAACGTTTGGATGCTGTACTGAGGGATGTGGTTTACTGGGAAATAGTGGTGATAGGTGGACAGTTGGACAGCATGATCTTGGAGGTCCAACCTCCGCGATTTTGTGATTTTACGTTTCTATGATGAAGTCAAAGTGAACAATAGTAAATAGGTTTTTGGTTTGGTGTGGGTAATTTTGGTGGGGCTTTTTTTTTTTTTTTTTTTTTTTTTTAAATTGATTATATATTTCTAGAAGGTATCTACAGGAAGTTTCATGTGAAACATGCTATTTTTACATCGACCAGAAGGGGGCAGTAGGAGCTTACAAATAACCAGCATCGCTCCGCTGCGATAATAACCAACAAAAGTGTTCTTGTTTCAAGATACACGGTACCTATTTTCAAAAACTGTGTTTTAGTAGTATGAGAAATGTATATATATATATATCTTTTATTGGTTTATTCTTAAATCTTTTAGCCAAGGCAGAAATCATTGGCATGAAAAGGATATTTTTTCATCCAAAGCAGTCGCTGTCAAACAAAAGCATCTCTTTGCCTGCATCTGGGGCTGCACTGCACAGGACAGGCTGTTTTTAATCAGTGCTGGTGCTGTAACACAGAGGGGGTTTCAGACAGCAGTCCACCTATGCTGGACTCAAGCAGCAGTCTTGGCCACCTGGGACCCTCGCTCTCTGAGGTGAGTTTGTGGCTTCCTGCAAACTTTTAATTGGGTTGAAGGGAGGAAAAGGACACTTCATGGAAGGCCACCACAAGAAGCATTTACCGCGACAACCCATGGCCAGTGTTTCAGCAGCTGTGAGGACAGCCAGACTGGCCAGGAGGTATCAGGCTCCATGAAAAAAAAGTGAGCTCCTGTGCTCCTGCAGTGCTCGATGTTTCATCTCCCCATGTTCAGATGTTCTCCTCCTTGGCACTCCTGAATCAGCAATTCCATGCAGCCACTGTGACAGACATCAGAGCCAGGCCCAGAGCAACGTCCTGGCAGCCCATCCTGGCCTGACCCTGCCTGCTTTGGATGGCTGCTCTGCAGCTCCTGGGAGACTGAACATGGGCGTGCAGACCTTTGCCCCCATGCTCATCCCAAACTGCTCTTTTACTGCCTTCACCCCTTCGCCACTTGCATAAAACCAGCTGTGTCCACTTACTGAGTGCAACCAGCAGAACCCAGAACCAAATCCCAGACATCCAGGCTTGGCAGTTTTGACTCATGGAACCTGAGGAACAGTGAGAAAAGCATTTTGTTGTGGCACAGCTCTTATAGCTGCATCAGTACTGAGTGTTAATAGCTTTAATTTCAAAGACACACCTCCAGCAATGGGCTTTCTAGACCTCAGAAGAAGTCCTGAAGTACCTTGAGACAATTGTCAGCCCTGGTCTTCAGTCTGACTTTGCATAGCTGCCTTCCCTAAAAGAATAAGCTCTTGGACTCTCATTTTCTGTTTTCTGACATTAAAGGCCAAGTTTTTCCTTCTCTATTTTTTCCCCATATTACAGGTTGGTGGACATGTCCAACCTTCAACAGCAGGTCTGGGAGGCTATTCTGTCTTTACCTCTTAGCCTGACAAAGGCTCTACTTTGTGATACAATGCAATTTGATTTCTCCTACAACACTCAATACATCCGTGGGGAGCCTCTTCGTCACGCAGCACAGTTGAGAGGTTTCTTTAATTTTGTAATTTACTTAACGTGCTTAAAAAGCAACCCAAAAATAAATGTAATCAGACTCCTGGGAGGAAGGGAGTAGAGAGGAAAGCCCTGAGAGTAAAGAGGAAGGGATCCATTTGTAACATCTTCACAGCTTTTCTCTATCTGTCCCAGTGCATGCGTGTTCTGCACCTGCACTGCCCTGAGGTGAGGGGCTGCTGCTATCCCACCCCAGAGCAGACATGGGCTTGGTGCCCAGAGGTTGTGCTGTTTCACAGCACTTGTCATCTATCTCCCTGCTGCTGGAAACTGCATCAGACTGTGTTCTAGTTAAGAATAGCAGGACACTGGGGTGCTTTCTGGCATTATTTCTTAACAATGAGAACAGTTCCCTGGGTTTGGAGAGCTGAGTGTCGTGACGTGTAAGTTGCTGGAGCTGAGGAGTTCCTACTGTACAACAGCTGCATGGCCTTTGAGAAGTCCTGCTTCACAAACAATGCATGCCAAGCAGTTTCAGAGTCAGTCCTCCTGGTATCAGAGACTTGACTAGGCAGAAGTTTGACCCTGCTAATGTTTGCAGATGTGCTTTATTCTAGTTGGTGGTGAATTCTTTTCTCATTCTTTCACATACAGGAACAGATGCAAGAGAAGAGATGAGGTTCTTCCTGAGACTTTCTGATCCTGCATTCCCATTTGGAAATCAATTTAATGCATTTTAATTGCTTATTTTCTCCTAGGTTTTCTCTTTAAAGCTATGCACCAGCAAAAAATAATAAGCTAGAGTCTAGCCAGGCAGGCTGCTAATGAGGAAGCTTGACTCAAGATTTTAATTTTCAGCATTTGCTCTTCAAGATAGATATTTCAGAATACAAGGGTGCCACAAAACAGGAATGTTGCCACTGGCTAGTGCAGTAAAAGCACCAGGTTTATGCCTCATTTTGCTGCACTAAGAGCTAGACACTTACATGCTTGACCAAGCTGTAAGAGTCTGGCAATGTACTTCAGGATGCTGGACCCCTCAGTCAAACCATCCCTGCCATAAAAAAAAAAAAAAGCACCCCTGGTGCCTGAAATGTGGTGTGAAAAGAATGAGGGAGATAAAATTTAAGGTGTGAAGAAGGAAAGGGAAATGCTGAGAGCTCAGTCTTGTCAGCCTTTCAGGATCACCATGGTAAGAGGAACTGCTGGCTGTGCCAAGCTGATCCAAGGGCTTCTCAGAAATCCATCACCCATGAGGCATTCAGCATCTCCATCACAGCCCGTCGTTTCCAGTAGCAGGCAGCATCCTGTAAGTTCATCTTTTAGTAGATGAAAAACTCCAAGTCCTACCCTTGTCCCAGGCTGCTGGCTCTGGAGATACTGAGCAGCTCCTGAAAGCAGGAGGGGAAGAGCTTTCCATTGCGCTTCCCACCACTGGGCTGCAGCTCATCGTTACTCGCTTCACTTGGGATGTGAAGGATGCTCCTCAGCAGTGCGCAGTCCCAGCTGAGTGAATAAAAGTTTGGTATCTCCTCTCCTCACCTGGAAAATACTTTCTCTTTCCATACCCATCACCTGCTGAAAACACTGGAGGAAGAGGGAGTGGGAACTGGTATTTGCAAGTGTCTATAACAAGGAGCCATAGTCAAAATTGCTGCCAGAGTGGTTCAAATCCTATTCATCTGTGAAGCCAAACCCAGAAAAGTTTCAAGTAATAACTTTGAGTTTGCTGGAGTTTAACAAGGCTGACAGCACATCAGGAAACAAGATCAGTAAAAAGTATGCAAGTCTTGATATTGATCATTGGTATTAAAAGGATAAAACTCAGGTTGGAGAAGAGAGAAGAGCGATAAGCAGGAGTCTGTGTGAGGAGAGCTAACAGCCAGGATCTCCTGGAGCTCAGCACTGGGACTCGCTGTGTTTCAGAGCTCTGTACAAATGAGGCTGGCGCAAGCTGCTGGGTGTCCAGACACAGATGATGTCATGATAGAAGGGGAGGCTGCTGATAAACTTCAGGAATGCACCAGCTACAGGAGGATTTGGAGTTGCTGGGGGAATAGGCTAATGCAAAGAAATTCAATATCACAGAATGGAAGGCTATTTATTTGGAGAAAACCACTGGCACACTTAAATGCAACTTTAATGAAACAGAGCAGGAAGAAACTAATGAAGAAAAGGCCCCGGGCTGGTGGTGAGGAGCAGCAGGGGTAGCAGCAGCCAAACAAATAACAACGCAGCTGAGGTTTTGGAGAAGAGGGCTCCTGCTGCAGCCAGAGAGCTCAGGGCTTCACACCGCATCATGTGGCGAATGGGATGGCTCTCAGCACGCTGCTCAGTGCCTGCAACCTGCCTGATTACAGGGAGAGGGATTACAGAGGGCACCAAGCACCACTGGAGCAGCCCTTTGTGTCAGCCAGCTCAGCACTGAGCAAGGGGAGCACACGTGTGGAGGGGATGCATGAGGACGCTTGCTGCCTAGGGCACGTGGTATAACCATGGCTCAGCAGTGCACGGCTCTCAGTCAGAACCACAGAGTCTGCTGGCTGTAGAGGCAGATGCTCCAGACTGACCACCGGCAGACAGGAGAGGGTGAGGAGTGGCAGGGACCCGTTTCTCACAACAGATATCCCAGGGACATGGAGCCTACCAGGAGAATGAGAGTCCCTGTCTCAGCAGAAGAGCCCCCGTGGCCTTTGCAGTGCTGGAACACTGCTGCTACAGCGTGACCCAAAGCTGCCGCGTTCCTGCCAGCAGGCCCTGCTCTCAAACAGACTGCCTGCTGCCAGGAAGCCAGGTGCGCACCCGTGCCAAGAGTGGGTGGGGGGAGCACTCCTCACGTGCTCCTCACGGCCACAGCAACCCATGCATCTCCCAGAAATTGCACACCTCACCTTCCCCTTCCCCCAGAGAGGGACCAGCTCTGCCACCAGCCCCTGCCCAGCACCCAGGCAGGCTGCAGCAGCTCTCCAGCAGTGAGTGCTCACAGGTGAGACCAGAGGCTGCTCAGCGCCAGCAGCTGGGGAGCGTGACACAGGTGAAACATTTCTGCAGCTACCACACAGAACTGATCTGTGTGTTACACCAGCCTTTACTTTTAGGCCACCCGCTGCATTTTGGGTGTCCCTGGCAGGGCCCAACACATGCTCACCTTTCCAAATCAGACAGCTGCACGAGGGGGACCTCAATTGGGGCATCTCTGGGGTGGGAACTGCACCCTCCCACCTGCTCAGGAATCAGGATATGGGGAGGGGCACCCACACAGGGCTACCTTTCTGAGCTCACATCTGTTTAATTCATCCTTCTGCACACGGCTGTGGTGTGGCTGTCTGATGTCTGTCCTTCCTTTAGGACGTCGGTGTCTGAATGGGTGGCTGGAGCTCCAGAGAGGCATTAAGGCTGTTTTCCTGCAGTCCTTGGCTGTGTGCCTCCACAGTCGCTTACCGAGAGCCCACTAAATCAAAAGCCAAGTAAACCAACAGGGCCTTCGGTGCCGTAATGAGACCGGCCACAGGGTAAATTGCAACATTATTCAAGCACACAAAATTCACTCTGCTGGCATTTGTCCTGCTAAGTGCAATGCACTTTAAACGTGGTGAAGTGATTTCTAACAGCCTTCACAGGAGTCTCAGCCTGGGGGATGTCAGGCTGACCCAAATCCCTGCCTCTTCACCAAATGTGTTCCTTCTGGGGATGTGGGGCAGCAACTGGCCATCGCTGGTGCGTATTTAATGGGTTGTGTGAGAGCCTCATGGTTGCCTTTTCACAGTGGTGTGATATTGGCCAAAAACACCAGCCATGTGCTTGCTTATTTTCCAGCAAATTTAGTTATGATTTTCAAAGCAAGGGGATTAGAAATGCTTCAACTACGGATGTGGTTAGGGAGACTTGGGACTTACAAACCTCTGGTTACAACAGATGAAATCCTGAACAGATACTGAAGCTTTTGAAGCTGCCAGGATCCAAAAGATGAGTACATGGTCGGAGATGGATGGTGATACGTTAGCATACATATCATGAGGGCTGCTCCAAAAGTAACACCTACTGTTTTATTATGTTGGCCCATGATGTCAGAGGCAGATGTTGGTGAGCTTGAGCCTTCCTACCAATATTCCATTCCATCTCGTTGATGTATTACAGATGGCAGCAGAAGGGCAGCCTGATAAAAGGGCATCTGACATGGAAGCATATGAAACAAAGATGTTGTCGCTAAATTCCTCCACACAGAGAAAATGCCATTGATTGATATTCACCGATGCTGGCTGAATATTAATGGAGACCAAAGAGTGGATGTGAGCACACTGAGGTGGTGGATGCTGCATTTCAGCAGTGGTGATGATGGCAGTGGGTCACCTCCGCTGGTGCAGATTTTTACAAGCATGGCACACAGGCTCTTGTTCACGCATAGCTAACAGACATATCTGTGTTGAAAAAATAAAAATAGAGCAAATTCTCACCTACAAAACGCTATCAACTGCTGTTATTGTGTTCTTGTAGCTTCCGTCAAGTCCGTGGAAATAAATAGGAGGCATTACTTTCGGAGCGAACTAGCTATAGAAGGGAAGGCACCCGGGACAAAATGACTGTGTCCCAAACGGTTTGCTTTTTCGATCCACGCGTCGGATTCTGGGATGCTGGGAGCACACTGTAAGAAAATATTCCATATCGGCAAACGCTGGAGGCGGAAGACCCCCTCCCCCCCCCCCCCCCCGTCGATTTCAGAACACGAAGTTGAGAGCTCGCCTCTCTGAGGGGCTGCTGAGCAGGGAACAGTTCGGCCCGAGCCCCGCGGCAGGTTGGGGGGCTTCAGGGACAGCGTGAGGCGGTCACCAAGGCGAGCTGGCTGGGGAGGCACCGCCATGTCCCCGCGGAGAGCACGGCTGAACGTGAGCTCCCCGCGAGGCAGAGAGGATCCGGCACCGGGGAAGCGGCTTTAAAAATGGCCAGGGAGCGTTCGCTACAATAACTCAATGAAACAACAGCCGTCTAAAAATAGGGTTGTTTTCTGTCCTAAGCTCCTTTTAACTCCGTTAGTCATCACCAGCTCCTAAAATAAGACCCGTGTAGCAGTCTCTCCTAGTAGCGGCTGTAAACAAACCCGGGGAGGCGGCGAGCGGGGGACGGGCAGAGGAGCGGAGCGGAGGCGGGCCGGCAGCGGGCGGCCCCGGGGCGGCAGCTTGGGACGCGGCGGGGCCGGGCCGGGTCGGGGGAAGCAGAGAAGCGGCAGGGCCGGGGGCGGCCGGGGAGACCCGCGCTGCGCCGCCGCCGCCGACCGCCTGCGACAGCTCCGAGGCTTTGGAACGGAGCCACGGTGGTCCGGGCAACGGCATTAAACAGGAGGAAACAGACGGGGGATTCCGTCATTTCAGCGGCGAGCCGGGGGGAGGGGGAGCGCGGGCAGGAAAGGAGAGTCCCGGGGACGAGAGCGCGGCTCGCACCCCCTCTCACTCCCTCCGAGCTCCGAGCCGTACCGCGGAGCTCGCCTCGGCCGCCGGGCGATGTGCCGAGATACCCGCGACCGTCGGGGCTGCGGCGGCGGGCGGCCGGAGGAAGGAGGCGCTGCCGAGCGGCCCCGCGGCAAATCGCGCCCCCTGGCGGCACCCCCGCGGGCCCGCGTCGAGGCGAGGAGCGGCCGGCCGGCTGCGGGCAGGTGGGACGGCTGATGTCCGCTGCCCGGCGGCGGCCTCTCCGCGTTTTTTTTCTCGAAAGGAGAGCGTCCTCCTTTCTGGTTTGGTTTTGCCTTTCCTGACGTGAGCGGGTCGCTCCGTCTGGGGGAGGGAAGTTCCTCGCAGGGCCCGCCCGTCGGAGGGGAACATTTTGCGCGATGGTTTCGTGGACGAGTTCGCCCCAACTATCTGCCGTGGCCTCCCGTTTCCCCGAGAGCGGGCAGGATTTCGTTTACATTGGATTTATTTTCAACCACATATGGGTGTCATGCACGAGATTTATGATTTTATTTTTTTATGCCAGATACGCTCCAAACCACCCCAACTCCACTCTATCCGCCGTTTAATCCCAACAGGAAAATGGCCCGGCCCTGCCAGCTGTGGGGCAGAGGGAGGACGGAGCGGGAGCGGCGCGCCCGTCGGGGCAGCCGGGGCATCCCGGAGGCGGGAGACGGGAGGAGGAGCCGCTGCGGGCTGGAAGCCTCTCCTTCCCCCGCTATGAAGTGATGAGATGCAACTGCGTTGCTGAGATATTTACAGAATAATAATAAATAAAATAATCAGAATAAATCTGAAGCGACTGAAACCGAGTCCACGGGGTCTGTTAGTAATTTAACAGAATGGGATTTTCCTCTCTCTTGCCTGCCAGTTGATGCTCTTTTCCAAATTTCCACAGCGGGGGAAGCCTGCGATTTTTTACATAATGATTTCAGCATGCAGGGCCGCCTTCCCTCCCCCCCCCCCCCCCCTTCCCCACCCCCGTCTCCCTCTCTCCCCACTCCCGCGACTCCCCGGCTCTCTCTCCCCACTGCCGCGACCCCGACGCGCTCGCTCCCCCAGAAGGGCCCCGGGGATCCGCGGGCGGTGGCACCGGGCGGGGGACGGGGGGCCGCCGGGGCCGTCGGTGCCCGCCGGTGCCCGCCTCCCGCTGGCCGCCCGCCGGCGGCGGGGCCGAGGCCCGGCTGACATCACGATCCCGGGGCGGGGAGAGGGGCCGGGAGGGGAAGGGAGGTGGGGGGTGTTTTCCAGCTTTAAAAAGGCGGCGCCGGGCGCGCAGCCCTGCGTCAGAGCGAGACTTCCCCGCTCCGCTCGCCCGCTCGCCCCGTCCCCTCCTGCGGCACCCGGCAGCCGAGCGGCGCCCGCCGGCCCCGCCGCCCCGGCGCGGGCAGTGCCTCCCAGTCCCCACGCACACCGCCCTCCCCTCCATGCCCCGGCCCCGGGGGGGCGGTGGCGGTGAGCTCCCGTGCCTTCGCGGCTGCGGCTCCCGCGTCGGGGGCGGCGCGGCCCCTGCCCCCGGGGCGTGAAGGCGGGCGGGGGGCGCGGGCGCGGGCGGGCGCCGAGGGGCCGGGGGCGGCCAGGACGAGGCGCCGGGGCTCCGCCGTCCCGCCGGGTGGATGCCAAGCGCTGCCCCGCCGGTCTCCGCCGCGCCGCCGTCGCGGGATCCAGCAGCCAGCGGGAGAGAGAGGCCGCCGGCGGCCCCGCAGCACGGAGCCCGCCTGCTCGGCAGCACCATGAAGGCGGCGGAGGAAGGTAACGCGCGACGGGCGGGAGGGCGGACGGGCGGGCGGCGGTGTCCCCCGGTGTTTCCCCGCGGCCGGCCGCAGGTTCGCCGGCGGCCGCTTGCCAATAGGTGTCTCTTTCGCCTCTCGCACGGCGCCGGCTCGGCCGCGCCGCCGCTCCCGCGAGCCTCCCGCGGGACCCGGCTCCGATCCCGGCTCGGAGGACGGCGCAGGGAGCGCTGAGTCCCGATCGGGGGTGGGGGGGGGGGGGGGGGGGGGGGGGGGGGGGGAAGAACGACCGGGGAACACCCCGCAGTCTCGGATCTCATCGCTTTGGTGGAGGGCAGAACGTGCTCTGTAACCGCAGCTCTCTTTCAGGGATCGGTAGGTAGCCGCCCACGAGAGGGGCCCGGGCCAGCGCCGCGCTAGCGCCGAGCCCTCCCCATCTCACCGCGGCACTCTCCGGCCCCGCCGACACGGTTGTCCCGTCCCCGCGGAGAGCCGTTCTCGCTGCCCTGGCTCCGAGCTGCCACTCGCGGTGCCCCCGCTGTAACCCCCGCTGCAAAGAGCGCGCTGCAAACACGCCGGCAAAGTTTTTAGAGAGAAAGGACGAGGGCGTAGGGCTAGGGAAAGGTTTTGTCGGTCGTTTCTCGTTCGGACTGGATGTCTCGGTGCCAGGGGCTGCGTTCCGCCGGTGCGGGAACCGGCTGCGACCTCCTGTGCCAGTCGGAACATTTTTCTCTCCCCGGAACATCGTTACCCAGCACCGCACTGGCGACGCTTTCGCACGTCGCCTTTTCGAGCCAGAGCGGGGAGGCCGCCGGGGATCCTGCAAACGCTCCCTGCGCATCGCCTCGACACCGGAGGGTTCGGGCCGCGCCCCGGGCTGCCGGGATCTCGGGTCCGCCTCCGACCCGACCCGGTGCCGCCTCCGCTCCTATGGGACTGAAAGCTGGGAAGAAGTTGGGGCTGGGAAGCGTCCAAGCGCGAGGGTTTATCCCACAGCTTGGCTGGGGGACAGCGCGGCTCTTCCCCGGATTGGTCCCAGGGAGCTGCACAGACACTCACGACCCCTCTTTTTATTTCTTTATTTTTACTTTTTCTTTTTTCTTCTTCTTCTTCTTCTTTTTTTTTTTTTTAAAGTGGAAGTTTTCACTGCAGGGGTTCCTTTCGGGACCCTGCCTATGCCAAAGCTACGAGCGCGGCAGAAGCTGCAGCCCCAATTTTGAAGCAGGCAGGCACATTTTCAGAAGAAAGTTAATGACTGTTGTAACTCAATGGCGTTGGCTGTTGTCTCCTTCGCCCCCCCTCCCCCCCCGCCCGCCTCCCCCGGAACCCCGAGGGCTGCACTCGAGATTTTAGGCAGCGAATGTCCCCCCGTGTGGGAAGTACACAGCTCACGCTATGCACGTAGTGAAGTCTTCTGTCAAAGAGGTTCCCCCTCTTTAGTCCTCTGGCAATTCTGATGCCCGTGTTAAAATGTCAGCAGCCCTCCTCGGTAACTTTCTGCCACGTGGATGTATTTTGTAAGAGACTGAGAGAATGAGGCCAAAAGCTGTGTCCCGATGCAGGAAACGCGTCAGGGAACCCCACAGGTCAAGATCGCTGCTTGCAAAACGAGGTCCCTCTTGGTAGCCAAGTGATGACAGTCAAAGAAAACGGGCAATTTGACATCAGTTTGGGAAGGAACTCAAACAGAAGGTCCCAGCGGAAGGAGCGGGCACGGCTCCACAAACCCCACTCTTTTCCTAGGACGCTGCGGGGTGCGGAGCCCAGCATACGGCCGGGGCTTAACGCTGCGTGCCATCCATCGGGCCTGCGGGGTGGGGCTGCTCTGCGCCCGGAGGCGTTGGGGCCGTCCAGGTTCACCACGGGGACGCTTGGGGGCTGCGTTTCAGGCTCGCTCCTTTCGCTCTGCCCGCTTGAATGGCATTAATGTTTTGTTTTTTTTTTTTTTTTAAGCGACGCCTTAACCTTTCCTTCTGTTCCCACATCCGACACATCGCTTTCATTCCACCTCTCTGTGCACCTTTCATCTTCCCCCAGGGGAAAGGCGCCAATCAAAACATTTTACTGACGGCAACGGTGCCGGCCGTCAGACGATCCGTACACGGCGTGGCACAAGTCACCGACGTGCAGGTACCACATGCGGGCAGGGCGGCACGGGCTGTCCGCGCTGTCAGGCCGAGGCCGTGCGCGGGTGACGCGTAACGTCCCCCTTCCCCGGCTCCGCATCCCGAAGGAGCGCGGCCCCGCAGAGCCGGCAGCTCCACGCGGAGGAGCTCCGCTGCTGCCGAGGCTTTTGCACACTCGGGTGACTCACCGAGCGCGTGGGGAAGTGGCGCCTGGCGCCTGGCGCCTGGGCCCGGCCCGCCCGACGACCTCCCGCTTCTGTCCCAGCCTATATGCCTTCCCCCGAGGTCACTGTGCTGCCCATCGGTGAGCTCCGGCTGCCGTCGAGCCGCCTGAGGCGCGTTTGGGCTGCGGTACGGCCCGGCCCTGCGGGAAGGGGAAAAAGCACGAGAGGCTCGGATGGAAAAAAAGTGTGTTTTCCTGGCACTTTGTAGTGGAGATTTCAGCCATGAGCCTGGAAAATGGTATTCCCTCGGTTTATTAAGGGAATACCGTTTCCATAACTGCTTTAAAAACTATTCCTTTTGAAATTTGGCCTTAAATCCTGCGAGCTCTACAGCGGCAGCGAGCCCCGGCTGCTGGGTCGGGGAGGTCGTTTGTACATGGGAGCCTTCAGAACGGGCTCTAACTGGCGAGTGTTGCTGAACACAAGTGGACGCTGCGTCCTCCTGTCCTCCTGCCCGGCTGACCTCAGCCCCCGCGAGTAGCAGAGTGCTCTGAGGGTCGGGGCAGCGCCGCACCGCCGCGGGGGCCATTTGCGAGGTGCCATTTACAGGGGGCCGTTTGCAGGGGGGGCATTTGCGGGGGGCCATTTGCAAGGCCCCGCGGGTCCCCTTCGGCCCGGAGACGCGTCCGTCCGCGGCACGCGTGGGGAACTGCTACGCCGCACTTTTTATCGCAGTTGGCACTAGTGGGTGCTGCAACGAAGTAAGATTAAAAAATTATAATAATAAGCCAAGCTTGGAGCCTCCCGGTTCGAAGACGAGGAGCGGTGGGACCCTCGGAGGAAGGAGCCGGGCTTCGTGCAGCGGAGCGTATCCCGCCGCTGCTCCGGGGCAGCTGCTCCGCGGCTCCCCGCGGCTTGGCACCTGCGGCGATGGCCGTTTCTTCGGGCGGCCACAGGTGAAACTGTCCGCCTCCCCGCTGCCCTCGGTGCCGGCGCAGGGAGGGCTCGGGGGGGGGGGGGGGGTTGCCACGGCGTGCGAACCGCGCCGGGAGCGCACGACGCCGAAGGGAGGGGAGTTGGAGGGGGGTGGTTTGCATCGACCCGGAAACATCAACAAAGCGAGGGAGGCGGATCAGAGGCGGCGGCGGCGGCGATAGCGAGATCCGAGGCCGCCCGTCGGGCAGAGCTCACATTACCTCTGCCGCAGCTCGGGCCGCCGTGCCGGCCGCCCAGCCCAGCGCCGCGGAGCGAGAGCCCAGCCGCGGCAGCAGGTGTCCCCGTGCGACGGCAGCAGGGTGCCGGAACGGGGCGGGTGTCGTCGCGGGCTGCGGAAGGCATGACCGGCGTGGAGGCCGAGCAGGAGTTTGATTTTGATTTTCTCTTCGAGTTCAAGCACAGCGATGAGGGAGGAGGCGGAGGTGGGTCACGGCGAGGGGCGGCGAGGGCAGCGTCGCCGAAGGGAAGGATGCTGCGGCAGCCGGTCCTGGCGGGGACGTGCCGGGACGGGGCGGGGCGGGGCGGCTCTTCGAGGGGGTCCTTCCCGAACGATGTCTGCGTGTGCGGGCCGGAGGGGAGGGGGGAGCGGCGGGGTGCCCCGCGCAGCCGGGAAGAAAGCGAGCCGAACTGAATCGTGCCCGCGGCCGTCCGACGCTTTCTCTTTCGGTGCCCTTGTGACTCGGATGGGAACCGCGCGGGAGGTGGCTGGAGAGGAATTTTTTAAACTCCGGGGTTGTTCGGAGCTCTTCAAACACCCGGAGTTTTTCTGAGGTTGCGACCGAGCTGTCCCCGCAGGCTGCCGGGCGCGGGGGTTTGCGGATGCGGGGCGGCAGATAGAAGCGCGGGGCCCGCTCACAGCCTCCCCGCCGTGAGCTGGAGCGGGTTGGGCTCGGGGTTGCCTGAAGGTCATCTGTAAACCAAAATAACGGTCCTGGATTTGTCGCGGGTCGCCGCTGCCAAGCCTCTGCGCGGCTGCTGTTCTGTGACTTTCAGCAGTACTTGAAGTAGAAACGAGGTGAGTGAGCCCAGAACGGACGCACGCAGAAAGCTGTCGTCGTTTCCTGGTCCGAGACCGGCTGTCACAGTTTCAGTGCTAGCTGGTCACGCTAAAAAGCTCATGTGTAAGCAGGCGATTTGATGCCATCTCAGTTTCTCAGTTCAGCAGAACTTTTGTCTTTAAATCGACGCAGGTTCTCACATCCTTGCCCGTGTATAGGACACAGCTGTGCACAGTGCTCTCCTGTCACTCTGCGCTCCAGCAAGCCTTCAGATTCCTAACGGTTGTATGGAGCTTCTCAGTTTTAGAAAACGAGGTTTTAAAAGTGTCACACCAGGCATTACAGATGTAGTTTCCTAGGAATTACGCACCTAGAAAGAGCAGGAGTCTGGACAGATGAAGTGTCAAAGTCCTGGTGAGAAGAGGCAGTGCTGAAAGCATGAATTTCAGCACAGAACGGGATGCGACTCAATGTATTGCAGTGTAACACAGCCCTCTGCTTCTCTGAAGCCCCTTAGAACTGAGGGTGTTAAGCACTCCTATTTAAAGAGTATAAATAAGAACTGTGATGGTGCCCAGTGATTTGTAGGATCAGCCTGTTAATTATAGAAAGGAATAAAGCCTATGCTCTGTGGAATTAACTAGAGAAAAATCTGTTTTGTTTTTTCTTTTTTTTTTTTTTTTTTTTTGTTTTTTTTTTTACATTGTCACGAAGTGAAATGTAACACGTGAAGATGTGCTTACAAATGGAGGAATCCTGTTTCTTGTCCTAGTTAAACCTAGTGCAAGTACGGGCATGGTGGCAACAAAATTACTGTGGAATTGCACTAGCCGGCCTGATGCTGATGTTTGGCTTGGGATGTTAGGCTCAACTCTTGAAAATGTCTTTGTAGAAAGTAGCTCAAGTTAATGCCCATGAGCAGCATGGGTCAGGGTCATGGTTACAGCAGAGACCATCCGTGCTAAAACTTTACCTTCTTTTCATCCCTATCGGTGCTGCCAAAACACCCTGCTGCTCGTGGGCTGCTGCTTTGTGCCGCAGCTTTGTGCCTTTGTGGCCGCTTCCCACTTGAGACAGGCATTTCATTTCCGTGCGTCTTACTCGCTTTTGTGCAGAGGTTTTTCGTGGTGAGAAAAACATCAGTGTGTTAAGACTGCTGACTGTGTGTGCTCCATGTGCTTTGTGAAAACATAAACTGAGGACGGGAACATGCTTTTTCAGAAATTGTGGCTGGTGGTTTTTAGCTAACAAACCAAGGACTTGGTCTTGTTCCTAGATCTTGCTTTTGGGCTTTTATATTTGTTGGGCATACTTTCTACACATTGCTTGTTTGGCCTGGGCTGCAGATCTCCAGAAGACTTCAGTGTCTGATTTTTACCTTAGCTATGCATTAGATTTTCTAATATGCCATACCTATCATTCAGGTAATAGTGATCACTGCCTATTTATTTATTAATTGCAATAACTAAGATGCTGATGCTGCAGGCAGCAGATATATGAAGCCCACCTGGTGGGCACAGAGCATCTGCTTGCTGTGTCTGACTGCATGCTGGGGACCAGTTCTGCAGTAGGGCAATGCAGGGATGTTTCCAGGAGGAGCCAGGCGGCATCCCAGTAGCTGGTGAGGTGCCTTCCTCTGAAGCCAGAGAAAGCAGAAAGGGGCTGAAACTGCCTTGCTTAGACCCCTTCTCTGAGTTCCTTTCTGGAACAGCAAGGGTCTGATTGCTTCAGTGTTTTTTCCTCATTAAGAATGACAAGGAGGTGGTGGTGTTTGTGGTGGCTGTGAGCGGTGCTGCCATGCAGTAAGGCGGCAAGAAAAGGTGACTCATGTCAGAAAGAGTGGTCTCCAGTCCCCCAGGTGGACTTCTGTCTCACCTGACCACTGCAGTCAGAGGAACCTTGTCAAAGGAGCACCTCTTGTTCCATAGTTCCATAGTTTAAACAACATGTGAAGCTCTATCATGTTTTGAACGTTCCAGCTTTATTTGTGGCATGTTCTGGTTCCTCACTAAGTGACTGGTTTCTGATGGCAGAGTAGAAAGTGTGTTGAAAATACGTTGTTTCTCATTGTTTGTAAATATTACCTGACCTGGTGTAAATCAGCTGGAACATCACAGAGCAGCTGTGAAACTGCTAAAGCACATTAATTTTTTGTAAGTGCTGTTTGTCTTGGATTCGTTGCCAGTGGGAAATGCGATCACAGGATAGCTGGAGGATGACACCAGAGAGGGCTGAGCTGATAAACAAAGAAAGGGAATAGCTGACTGCACTGGCTGGCATAACCATCTTGGAGGCTCGTTTGCATCCGCAGCGCTCCCGGGAGCATTTCTTGTTGGGAATAACAGCTGTGGTAATCAGCAGAGCTTTGCCCTCTGCACAGGGAAGGTGGGCAACGGTCTCCACCATGAGCTTGCCTCCCACGGGGGACAAAGCCCAGTTCTTCATGGAGGCCAGCTCTGGCTGTGGGACACAGAGTTTCCCTCTGTCATGTGGGGAAGTGCCGCTGCCAGGACTAACCCAGGGGGAGCTGCAGCTGGGATTATTTCCAGCCTGCTACCTACAGACCTACAGAACAGCGTTACCCAACCCCCAGATTCAGCAGCCCTCATCCTTGACAGAAAGGGTTTGCTGGCATGGCAAGAGATACCAGCCTGAGGGGCTCTGGCTCAAGTATCAGTCAGAGTATACTGAGAGCTGCCCACCTGCCCAGGCACAGCCCACTGGTGTCCCTGGGAAGCAGAGAGTGACCTGTATGAGGCCTCAGGGCAGGGGAGAGGAGCTGGCACATGCTGATGGTGGGCTGCCAGCAGGCCGGTGGGGGGCTGAAGCGAGGACGATCCGTAAGGACCAAGTTTGATCTGCTCAGCAGATACGGAGGCATGCAGAGATCTGGCTGGTCCCCTGTGCTGAATTGGCACCAGTCTGTGATGTGATCTCACTTTTCAGGTTTTCCACAGCGATGGTGCTATCGCTTTAACGCACTCAGAGCTGTTACACAGTTGGACAGTTGGCCCAGAGCGTGCTCCTGGCAGCATTTAAGTGTGGCATCTGCAAGAACCAGCAGTTTCAGTGGAATTTCATCTGTCGCAGAGTAGCAAGACATCCACGTTTATCTTTCACCTGGTCTCTGTCAGCTGGGCGGGAGGATAAGTGGTCCCAGAAACCAGAGCAGGTCAATAGATCCGTCTTGTTCCAAAAACCTGGTTAACTGGAACCGGTTGGAAACTCACTGTAATGGAAATTTCAGTTGTGTATAATTTTTTTAGTAGAATGCGTTTCATCACGGACTTCATTGTAACCCGCCTCTGCTTTTTTTTTTTTTTTTTTCTTTTTTTTCTGTGCTTTTTGTGTATTCCAGCTTTTCAGGGAGGGAATAAAGCTGGCTTATGTAAAAGCACATCTCTTGGGCAGCACTGCTGCCCCTGAATGCCAACGCACCCTTTTTTGCTCTGAAGGTTTACATAATTGTCTTTGAGACAACCTCAGTCCATGTAAATTCTCCTCCCAAGACAGCTTGTCTTGTGCTGCTCAATTAGTAGGACATTCAAAGATGCAGTCGTCAGTTTCTCCCTTATTGCTGCTGGGTTGTCAAGCAGTGCTGTGCTCTTGTGTGTTTTGTCATGTCCCTCCATTCCAGCTTGGTATGTTATTAAGTGAGTATTTATGTACAGCGCTTCATATCATTCTTTTTTGTTTGTTTGTTTGTTTTCCAGAACACTATAATTATACATCTTCAAACGTAAATGCTGGCTTGCCTCTAAATGTGGCGCATTCCTCATTGTCAACTCCATGTCATGGCCTTCAGACATCAAATCCCATCATTTCAGTTGTCCCATCAACAAATCATCCTTCTGGATACGGAGGACACATTGACAGCGGGGCCTCCGACTATTACCTGCCTCCAAACATCAGACCTAACGGAGCTCCAGCTCTGGAGAGCCCCAGAATCGAAATCACTTCTTACATGGGACTGCATCATAACAACAATCAGTTTTTCCATGATGAGGTGGAAGAGGCCATCCCAAATGCCAAGCGATCACCTTCCACTGCCACTTTGAACTTACCAAACCTTGAGGCATACAGAGACCCGTCCTGCCTGAGCCCAGCTAGTAGCTTGTCTTCCAGAAGCTGCAACTCTGAAGCGTCTTCCTACGAGTCCAACTACTCGTATCCATACACTTCACCCCAGACCTCTCCGTGGCAGTCCCCGTGTGTCTCTCCAAAGACCACTGACACAGAGGAGGGGTACCAGCGCGGCATGGTGGCCTGCACTTTGCTCAATTCTCCAAGGCACTCGCCATCGACGTCTCCCAGGACGAGCATCACAGAGGAGAACTGGCTGGGGGCTCGCAGCTCCAGGCCTCCGTCTCCCTGCAACAAGAGAAAGTACAGCCTCAATGGCCGGCAGGCCTCCTACTCACCGCATCACTCCCCCACGCCTTCGCCACAGAACTCACCGCGAGTGAGTGTTACGGATGAGACGTGGCTAGGAAACACCAACCAGTACACCAGCTCTGCCATTGTGGCTGCCATAAATGCTCTCACCACCGACAGCACGATAGATATGAATGATGGGATCCCCATCAAGTCAAGGAAGACTGCCATCGACCACACCCCGTCCATGACTCTCAAAACTGAACCGGCTGGCGAGGATCATGGGACCATATCGCCGACTGCCGACTTGTCACCAGAAGACTTCTCTAGCTTTCAGCATATCAGGAAAGGAAACTTCTGCGAGCAGTACTTGTCTGTGCCACAGCATCCGTACCAGTGGGCCAAACCAAAGTCTCTGTCTCCTACATCCTACATGAGGTAAGCAACTCTAGCTTGGAGGGCAATCCTGCTAATACCTTTATTGTATTCTTTTCTTTCCTCCTTCCCCTTCCTGTATCTGCTACCTGTCAAATCTTCCCACTGACTCATTCCATTTAGATGTTTATCGTGATGCTGCCTCTGTTGTTGGTATGGCACGACCATGAGTAAATCCTTGAAAGATTAAAAAGCCTTTCCAAGAGTTGATTGTATGGTGGTTGTGAATGAGAACGGGCCCCAGTTCAGCCATTGTGGAAATAGGATATTCAGGGGTATTCAGAATTTTGTCAGGCACTAGGTCAATTTGGTACCATCAAACTGAGGTTTTACTTCAGTGGTTCATCGTGTCCAAATACATTTTTGTTGCAGGACTAAGAGATGTTCCCATTATTTTGTTTGTTATAGACTGTGAATACAAACAGAATAGGAATGTGGTTCTTCTACACATTGTTTCAGCATTTACTTCATCTGAAACTTTATCTGAAAGCTTCTTGCCAATCTGTGTTGGACACTGGTTTTCTTTTTTCTTTCCTTCCCTTCCATTTTTTGTTTAAAGAAGAAAACTTCATCTGGAAGCTGATAATTCTTGTCATATTTGTTCATCATAAGAGGACTGTGCACTAAAGAAGTGGATGCACAGCTGTCCTTGGCTCTTAGCATTGCCAGACACATTTTTCTCCATCCAGCACCTCTCTGATGTGATCTTCTCCAAAAACTGGAGAAGAGAAGGCTACAGGGAAACTTCATTACATTTTCAATACGTTCCAGTATTGAAGGGAAGATTACAAACAGGGGGGAGATCAACTTTTTACGTGGGTAGATAGTAATAGGATGAGGACAAATGGTTTTAAACTAAAGGAGGGGAGATTTAGATTAGATGTCAGGGGGAAGTTTTTCACAGAGGGGATGGTGGGGTGCTGGAACAGGCTGTCCAGAGAGGTTGTGGATGTCCTGTCCCTGGAGATGTTCAAGGGCAGGCTGGATGGGACCCTTGGCAACCCGATCTAGTACTTGATCTAGCGGCTGGCAACAGGGGAGTTGGAACTAGACGATCCTTGAGGTGCCTTCCAACCCAAGCCATTCTAAGGTTCACTCTGTGATTCTGTGTAATACTATCCTTACCCTTCCTCATCACTCCTGGTCTTCTCTTCTCGGCACTGTCTAAGCTCCTTGCAGGGCTTTGGCCCAGCTCAGAACTGGGAAATGTGGCCATCCCACTGGGTCTGCTGGAGCCACCTGGACGTGAGCACTGGGATACTTTTTAGTCCCAGCAAATCTCTCAGAGCCTTCTACGTATTTAAAAAGTTTTTTTTTTTTTTTTTTTTTGGCGTTCTTCTTCCAAAGGTATAAAGGAATTTGAGTTTGTCAGAATGACAGGACATTGGCTTTTGTGTCTGGCTGTTTTTTGCCAAAGACTTCAAGGGCAACAGTGCGAGAGTTTGACCAAACACGCTTTTATCTTTCTGTTGCAGAGAGCCGCCCTTATGCGCTTTGTTGTAGTCAGTCAGAAGGCACCCAGCATTCCTGTGTGCTAACACAAACAAGAAAGGTGAAGTGTACAAAACGGAGCCCCACTACGTTGTGTATTTAACATTTTTTCCACTGTTTTGGTCTCGTATAAAATATGTTTCCTGGTTCGCAATATGTTTCCATGTGATCTCATTAACTCGTGCTCTAGGGCAGTTGGAAGTTACTGTCGAAATGTGATTTTAAGTAATTTTACCAATCAGATACACTGACCATGCTTCCTTCCACCAAAAATACCTCTAATTTTATGTATATGAAAGTGCTGGGCAATGAGCACAGACGTCAACAGGATCACAGCCGATGCAACACAAACTGTGTTATTTTAAATCTTTCCAAAAAAATTGGTTAAGAATTTGTCACAACAGATCTGGATTTTTTTCCTGTTATTTTACACATCTGTTCTATTTCAACTGCTGGGACTTTAGGGTTAGGTTCCAACAAACAACTCAGGCTCCAAAATCTACCCGATTGTAATGATTTTGAGATAACCATATTTGATTACCTCCTCAGTCTCTTCCTGAATGCACATAACATTTTCATCAAAAGCAAGCGTGCCTTGGAAAATCACTGATGACTTTCCCTCCTTCTCTTCCTCTCCCCTGTATTTGAGAGCTCCAGCAGCACCAGCTGAGCACGTGGATGTCTCTTTACCCATGTTTTTATGGCAGGCGTTAATCTAAAAAAGAAAGAGTTTTTTTTTAATATTATGTCTGAAGCTGATGTATTTTTTTATTTCTCACAATTAAGACTCAATCAATTTTTGTATTTCCAGGTGCTAGAACAACAGGAAATAATAAGAGTAGAGAGTAATGCCTGGCTCAGTGGAAATACAATCTTTTTATGCTCTTTCTTCTGATTTCTGAAGATTCTGTGCAACCCATCAGCTTAGAAGCTCATTCCATTCAAGGTTGCCAGCTTTGGGCTCTTCAGAGCAGGCTTTGGCTGACAGGCCTCCACCAAGGGCTACCAGCATGCAGCCGAATTGCTGCATGGCAGTTGGCACGCAGGTGCTGAGTCTGGTGAGGGAGAATGGGAGGGCAGATCCAAGGGCTGCCATGGAGTTGGCACTGGGCTTTGTCTCCATTTGTGAGCTGCAACTCGTCGTCTTGGGTCCAAGGCTTTGGATGTAGAAAACATTGACAGACCAAGCAGAGATTTACATGGGAAGCTTCAGAGCCAACTGTGAGGTGGCAGCAGCAGTCATACCTCTTCCAGACCTCTGTGTACCATGAGAAGCATTCTATCTGCCATTTGTTGTACAGGCAGGCGATACTCTGTACTTTCTTTCAACATCCCTAAAACAACTGCTTTCTTTTCTCTGATACTGTTATATCAGTTCTTCTTACTCTGCGATTGAGAGCCTCTCACAGGCAAAAATGTCAAAAGCAACGTGGAATTACAGAGCTTGACTTCCCTTTGGATATGAGAACAGAACCAACAACGTCGTATTTGGGACTCTATCCAAAATTAAGATTCTGCTTTTTATTTCTTACCCGCCCATTTGCATATCCCAAATGACTATTTACTTTAGCAGAAAGGATTGGCACTCGTGAAAATGCTGGATTTTTGAGTGTCTTACATCTTTTTACATCTCCCTCTTCAGCTACTCTCATTAACTAACACAACTTCTTATTCACTGAAAAGTAACAGCTTCTCTATACACTTTAATCAGTTTAACAAGAAGCATGTTGGCATGTAACACTTTAATTTTCTTCAGAAGTAGTGTAGTGGGGAAAGGGGAGGAGAGAAACGCTTGGGTTTGCTGGTCTGGCATGTATGAGGTCTACCACCAAAAGGAGCTTCCAGGAATAGACAGACAGTTCCAGGTGGCTTATAAAAGCTCCCTACTGTATGTTTTTGTATATGTATATATTTTTTAAAGCTGAAATCCACAACTGTTTTCGCTGCAGTCTTTTTTTTTTTTTTTTTTTTCAGCCTGAAAAATAATGCATAGAAGTTCTTGAACCCACAGAGAGAGACGTGTAGTTTTACATACAGAGTCTGTGATTTGCATATAGAGAATGTGTGGCTGGGTATCTGTCTACCAATTTCAAAAGCACATTTTGCTTTTATCTGTGTCTCTGGGCTTGTTCATTATTTGTTAATTTTTTTTATTCCACTTTTGTGACTGTAGCAGTATTAAACTCAAGCATTCCAAATGATTCACTGAGGTCCCAAATTGTATGATTTACTTAAAAAAAAAAAAAAAGGGTTTAATGTGCTTTTTTTTTTTTTTTTTTTCCTCGTTATTCTTTTGATTTATGGACTTTCGGATATTCTTGTTTTTGCTTAAATAGATATTTCGGTCTAGCTGAAAGGATTTGTTCTAGAGAAAGGATAACTTTACTTGGGAGAATTTGAATTTCCCACAAAATTGGTGTTTCTGAAGATGGAGAAGGACCATCACAAGCGCAGCAACACCATTTTTGCTGAACTGTGTATTTATGGCAAGCTCTTGTGTTTATTGCAAACCAGAGGAAATTCTTCAGACAAAGCAAATGCTGAGCTGTTGGGGCATGGCTCGGTAAGACAGAGACTTTTGGCCAAGTGCTGGTAACCAGTTCCCAGGACTAGCTGGTGTTAACTGAGGGGCAGAGGGAGGGGACAGGGGAGAACCTATCCAGGCTTTTCATCTTCCCTGCTCTATTCATGCTGGGTAGAGGCATCTTCAAGCTCCAACAAGTTGAGTCTGCCACCATGTGGCACCAACTTTTAGTTGTGTAGGTCTGCTTGGAAACTTGTCTCAGTAAACCATTTTGTTTGTTTGATTTAAATCCTCCCAGCACTTTCTTCTGACTGCTTCTCAGTTGTTTAGACACCCCTGTGAGCTCCTTATTAATGGTCTGCCCTCATGAGTTCATTTCAGCACCATGTGATACTAAATTCAGAACAAGCAGAGATGCAACAGGAGCCACTTGCTGCTGCCATTCCTGCAGCAGTAGGTACTTGTTCTGTTTCTAAACCTAAGTCAACAAATGAAGCATTTCCTATGCAAATCTGTCTCTGAATGTTATGTTTCAGGATGGTTGTGTTGTGTGTTATCTGTCCGTGAGCATGATGATGACTCTTGGAGCTCAGTGTGAGGAATGCCAAAGCTCTGCACAGTGAAGCAAATTGCTCTGCATGCCAGTAAGGCACAGCCAAGTCTGGGGTGGGATGCAGCATTTGTTTTAACAGCTCACAGCCAGGTTGCTCAATTGTCAGACAGGAAATTAAAAAAAAAAAAAAAAAAAAAAAAGTCCTCTCAGAGGTGAAATATAAAGTGAAATACAAAGCAAGTATATTTCTCAGGCCACAAGTCAGTGGGACCTGCGCTGTTTTCTTATGCTTCTGAAAAGCGTGCAAGGATTTTAAACAGCCATCCATTTTAACATGAGACATGTAATAAGCAATAAATCATAACCATATTTGCATTTGGTGTACAGTTGAAGCAGGGACGAACTTAGCAGCATGTTAGAAGGTTCAGCAGCCCTGTGGTTTCTCTGGTTTATGCCTTTGTTTCTGAAGTTCGGTGGAAGGCATGAAGTCTCAGCCACACTCGGCTACGTCACTTGTTTTACTTGAGCTGCTGGAAAGCACTTTCCGCTTTGCTCCTTGGGGCAGCAGCTTCTGCTGCTGTCATGCCACTGTCTTCAGTAGGTGACTTCGTTCTGTGACACCTGGTGAAGGAGCAGGATTCTTCTCTTTTCAAGACCAGCAGTCGTTCCAAAGCCCTTTGCAGAGCTGCATAGCCAAGAGCAAAAATGCTTGCGAGTGTTTTGCAAATGACCTTGCACATTTAGCAGTTCATGCGGTGAAAGTGTAGTGTCAATTTAATTCCCAAATGCACAACCATCAAAATAGGGCTTAAACGCCTTTGCAAAGTTTAATAGAAGTTTTTGGCTTTGTTTCCTCTCTGCCTATATTCCAGTGTGCTGCCTAATATCTTTTCTTTTTCTACCCTGTAACTTGATAAATCTTTCTGCTAAAGGCAGAAGTCAGCCAGACTCGATAATCTGTTTATGATTTAATCACGTTGTGTATCTGGCGTATGCAAAATAAATCACAATTCATCTGTTTTCTAATCTGATTTATGTAGGACGTAGTTACATTGAGCAAGTTCTTTACAGTCTCACACCGGGTTTTGTGAACCTGCCTCGAAACAATCATCTCTCTTTACAACATTTTGAATGAATGCTGTAAGATTTATTATGATACGGAATGGAATGGGACAGATTTTCAGTTGGTGGAAAATTCAATCAGAGGGAAATGCACCACTGTATATTTGATATGAAGATCTTTTCTTTCTCTTTCTCTCCCCTTGCTAGTGGAGCAGTTCATCTCCCTTCCACATGATGCTTGCTAGTTGAAGTAGTTTTCAAATTGATAAAGTCTGCTTGCAGCAACTAGATTTCACTTTACCACCACACAGTTTGCTAGGTGATTTTTTTTCTTTAACCACATTTAGCTGCAGGAAATTAAGTGTGTGGTGAAGATAACCTAACATAGGAAATAGCTCTTACAGCCCCAGCCAGTGGCACTGTCAAATGCATCACTCTGCTTCCTTTATCAGGAAAACTGTCATTAATTGTCAATTTATAACTGGTCAGGTGGTAGTTTGGAATTTTGATGACAGATTGCAGACCAGCAGCAAACGTATCTTTATTTTCATGCTTTGTTTGAAAACATGAAATTCATAAATTAATTACACTGACATTTTCAGATGCTAATTTGAAAGTGTGTTGCGTTGGTTATTTTAAAAGGTCTAATTAGTCATGGAACTATTACATGGTTCCCTAAATTGTAAAAAATATCTGTCTGCTCTTGTGGGCTACATGCTGCCAGTTAGAGCAGGCCTTTTTAATGTTATGTTAATTTTTTTTAATTGGATAGATGTTGTGTTTTCAGAAGAAAAAAAAAAAGAAAAAAAAAAGTCCATGAAGTGAGAATTTACTTAAAATCAGAAACATCTGTTTTAAAATGTATGGTGATCATCACCAGGAGAGATACAGCTGTTTTGCTCCATGCCTTGTCACTCATCATTGCTCAAATAAGGCTTGTCCAGATTTTGTTTTAGAGATTTTCAGACTAAAGAATGTGTACCTAGAGCATAGACAAGGAAGAGTGGCTTTAACAGTGGCCAATTGCCTACAATTTTTAGGTGGCTCTTAGCTCTTTTGCTGTGAGTCCAGTAGCAGAAGAGCATGCAAGAAGTGCTAGTGCCTCTCCTGGACACCATTTGTTGCCTATCTAAAAGCTTGCCTGCACGAATTGTTCATTCTTAGTGCCTTGAGCAGTGCCTCGCTGTGCAGGAGCATGGACTTGAGTCAAAACACCCATCTCCTTGTCCCCAAGGTGGGCCCTGTCTGTTCTGGGCAAGGCTGGGGAGCAGAGCAGCAGGAAGCTTGGAGTGTGTGTAGCTCTGGGCTGTAGTGTCTCCAGTGGGCCCTCAGAGGCTCCAGCTTTCTCTTGCCAGCCAGAGCAGCATGACTGGCTGCAGTGGCACAGATGGAGTATGTGGAAAGTGTTAGCTGTGAGATAATGACTGACTGAGTGTAAAGCAGCCAACGTTTACAGAAATTTAGTTACAGAGGTTGGGGATTTCTGTAATGCACGTAGTGCTTGTTTCGTAGACATTCAAGTTGTTTGGGGATTTCTGTAATGCATGTAGTGCTTGTCCATAGGCATTCAAGTTACTCAAACAGGCAAATTTATAGGCAGTGAAGAAGATAATGTTGAAAATCTTGGCACCACCTTGAGTCCCATGAGTGCACACGCACTTGTACTCCAGCAGATACAAATGAAATATGCTGGTGATAAGTACTGGATAAACATTACAAAATGAAATGAAATGGATACGTGCCTGTAATAAATGTACCCAGCACAGAAGCTCTGCTGCATCCTCTCCCTCCCAGCCAGCTTCCTGTGGTCATTGTCATGCTGCTCATACCACTTTGGCACCAGCGCCTGAGGGCAGGGCAGGGAGCTGGTACATCCCAGCCACCAGCCTGTGACTGGGCTCCAGATCACTAAGCTTACTGCTTTGATTTTAAGATCAATACATTGGTGTACTTTTTCAACGACATTTGTTCATTTCTTTCTCATTTTCCCCAGAGCATCTGTGTGGCATTTCTTGCAGCTGAGCTCTCCTGCCAATGTTTTCAAGTGTGGTTTTACTCTGGATGTGGGTTTCTAAGAATGACGCTCCCTCCCTATTACATACAGTCAGTTCTGCTTGCTTTTGTGATAGTAATGAGTCCTTAATATTTTAGTAATTGCTGAGTCAATACAGAGCCGGAAGAGTGAGCTGGATTTTCTTCTGGCTCGTGCGTCATCATTGGTGGGATGTGTAACCACGTTTTGACTTCGGGTCTTGCTTCCCTGTGGTGAGAGACCGGCTTTGCTTTGAGACCCTGTGAAATGTTCTCTTGTTTGCAAGAAAGCTGGGAAATGGCCTTCTTGTTATTGCCTGTAAACTATGCAGATTTGTTTAAATCCATTGGATTAGTTAAATGTATAACTTCTCCAGAGCTGTTTTGGCATTGTCTTTCGCAGCTGAAATACTCTTCCCTAAGTTCCCCTCTGTCTTTCTGCCTACCTTTTGATTCAAGAATTAATATATTAAGATGTTTGTAAGCCGCCTCTTAATGTTTTCCCATTTTATTTACAAACTATCTTTTATTTACAAAGCATCTGGGCTATCAACTAAGTTCAACCCATAAATCTTCATAAAATAACCATTACTTCCCAAATTACTCATGTCATGACATTATCCATTGTGATGACATTTTGAATGTAAGATGGTGAAGGATGAACTGTGAAACATGGTCTCTAAAGTAGTAGTGCTGGACGCTTGTGATTTGTGATATTGTACTTGATGCTAATTTTTAATACTTTTTCCTTTCCATTATAGCCCATCCCTGCCTGCCCTTGATTGGCAGCTGCCATCTCACTCAGGACCTTATGAACTGCGTATTGAAGTGCAGCCTAAATCCCACCACCGAGCTCATTATGAGACAGAAGGCAGTCGAGGGGCTGTGAAGGCATCTGCTGGGGGCCACCCTATTGTACAGGTACCAAAATGTGCAGTGGAAGCACAGGTTGTTTGTCATGGCACTCTGTGATTAGCACCATGTATTCTCCAAATCTGAAAAGCGTGATAGGAGGTTTTCACATCCTCAGAGATTACTGTGTGTGAGCATGCCTGTGCAGTGTATTTTACATATTTTAAACTTAACAGACTAAGCTTTTATTACAGATAAGGCAATAGCATCTGTTTGCTCTCTTCCTTTCCTTCTCCTCACTGTTCACTCAGCAGTCTTAGCAGTGTGAATGTGGCACAAATGCATTCTTGCTTTTTTGTGCATCAGTACACAAGTTGGAGATGCATAGCTGGAATGCTGTGACCATGGACCTGTCTGTGCAGTCAGATTCCGGACATGCAGTTTATACTGGAATCAGCTGGGGATGTGTCTCAGTACATTTAGTCCTGAATTTGTGGTTGGATCTAATCAGAGCTGTGAACACATGTTGGAGGGCAAAGCCATAGCAGCAATGTGGAAGTATGTCGCTGGTTTAGATACTGCAGTGTGCAAAGCATGGTTTCATGAGTTTGTTCTGTTTAGATCCTTAAACCCTTCTAGCCACTTTGGAAAATATCTGAGGAAGTCTGAATCCAGTTTCATGAATGCTACCAAGCTCTTCAGTTACTGTATATAAAAGCGTTTAATTTAATAACACTGTAAGCTGACCCTTAATTCAGTTACATGACTAGTCTCATTCATTTTTAAAGGAGTTTTCTCAGGAGCAGGAAGAACAAGATTTAGTTGTTTAGAAAAAAAAAAAGAAAGAAGTGGGAGAGAGCTAGCTGTGCTTGCCCCTCCTCCGTGGCTGCTTTCTTATCCCAGAGTTAACTTGTGAGTGCTCCCCGCCTGGGCTGTGAGTCTCCATGCAGGGAAGCCCAGGTATTTCCACTACCCTGGCGCAGTGACCTGGCCCCACGGCCCCACGGATGTCATGGCACCGTCTGTGGGAGTGAGGCACAAGCTGGCTCTGCGTTCAGCTTGGCTTTATGCCACAAATGTTCCTGTCAGAGGAGCGGTGTTAGGAAAGGCCGGGTGGCACAAGGGTGATCTGCAGGGCCCGTGTGTGCCTGTTTGTTTGCATTAAAGCTCTCTTAGCAAGCACACAGCTTGGAGGAATGCTGCCAGTTTGAAATGACATTCAGCAGGGAGTGCCATTACAGATTTTGTGTACTGGTGCGGCAGCTAAAAACGGAAAGTGTGGCAGAGTTGTCAGCAGCAAACACAGTTTGCTCTTCATCTCTGCCAAAACCCATCAGTGACATGGGATTATGGAAGTGATCTGCTGAAAGACTAAAGGTTTTAGCGCAACACTTGTGAATTATATTAAAGAGGGTTTTGTGACAGTGCACTTGATGACAATTAATACCTACTCTGTCCGTGGCTTGATGCAAGGAAATGTAAATGGGGACACATCAATTCACAGTGGCCTGCCTGACATTTACAGTTTCCTACGTGCTCTTCAGAAAGACTGAATGTGATGCCAACACTTAATTGGACTAAGTGCATCCAGACGTTTCCCCTATCATCCTCTGTCCCAGCCTGCAGGGAGTGTGCGTGCAGCTTTCAAACACAGTGTCCGAAGAGAGGAGAAGGGAGGAAGCTGTGGATGGGCATTAAGGGAAAAGGGAGGAAGCACCAGTCCGAGCCATGTCAATTGACTCTACCGGTTTAACAAAGACTGATGTATGTTTTTGTACTTTTACTACAACCTGAACATCTTTTTCTACGAAAAGAGAAAAGTTAAAAAGAGGGCCAGAGAAAGTTGCTCCATACTGACATTGTCATCCCAGCCAGAATTATCTGTTTTAGGAAAAACTTAACAGCTTCTGATTCAGACCAGAAATGGATGAATGTCAAAAAAAAAAAAAAAAAAAAAAAAAGAAAAAGAAAAAGAAAAAGCTTGCAAAGAAATAAAGGAAGAGGAGGTAATCTGGGGAGTAACTTCTGGTAATTCTGTGACTGACTTGAAGCTGTAAAATGCAGCTCTGAACCGACATATTTCCAGGTGTCGCAAGTGTTTGTGTCAGGGGTTTTACTCAATTCAGTTATACAGAAAGGAGTCCAAGCTTCCAAGCTCGCCCTCAGGTGAGGACTACTGCTGACCCGCTGTAGCAACAAGCCCGGCAGGCTCTGTGGGCTGCCCAAAGAGGCACACTCCTGTCCCTACTGCTGGGAAGTGACACTTGCTTTTGCCATCTCTCCATCAGCTGCCTAGGGCTTGCTTACAGGGGACTCCTGCGGGCTGTCTCCCAGTCTGCATCGTGCCAGCAGGATTTCCTTTGGATGTTTCTCTGAGGGATGGCTGCACCCTCCTTTCTGCGCTTGGGAGCGTAAAGTTGCCCGTGAGTGCTTTTGCTGAGTCCTGTAGCATGATATTCCCCTCTCACATGTTTTCCCCATGCCTGTGCGGACGTTTGGCTGCCGCAGCAGCCCTGAACCGTGTTCTTGATTGCTAAGCATTTTGAGAGTGAGGGGAGCTGGCTCACCTAGGAGGCTAAAAATGCTGCAGAGCACTGGCAAACGAGGGGTGCTGGGGAGCAATGCTGGTGAGCTCATGGCTGGCACTAGCTTTTATCCGCTGGCTTGTGGAAGTATTTTGCTGCTTGTAATTTCCTCTGGTGATTTCAGACTGGGGTACTCTCCCCCTCTAAGTCAGCGTCCAGCCAGTGCCCCACTGGGCTGCAAGCATCACACGGTGTCAGGTGAGGCTAGTTAGACCTGGGGGCCTGACCACTCTGGGAGTGAAATCAGGCCTGCTAGCCTGAATATGTTTAAAAAATTCTTTAAACATCTTAAATATTTCTTCCATTTGGACTTGTCTTCCATTCTTCATTTTAAAAGTGGCGATGAACAGTTGCACAAGATGGGGGTTACATTCCAGCCAGGTATGATTCTGCTTTAGCTGCAGGTAAGTCATCTGCAGATAAAAGCTTGGGATCCATGGGAAGTGATGGCACCAGATTATAAATATATGGTCTGCAGTCACTCTAATTAATAACTCCTCTTAGGGATAAGTCAACTACTTCGGCTGCTTGAGATGGAATTTTTACAAGCAGGGTGTGGTATATCTGTGAGATAAAGTCCAAATACTCAAGAATGTTTAATTAAAGCATATGAATTACTCCCATAGGAGAGTGGAGTGAAAGGTGAAAGAAAAAAATTCACAGAATAGTCAAATAAGCACATTCAAAAGTTCTGATTATGATATAATTTTTTTTTTTTTTTTTTACATAAAATATGCCAGGAATTTTCTCCTCGTTCCACCTCAGTATGAGATAGATAAATCAGTCAGGAAAGGGGGAGAAAATGATTTGTAGGGGTGGGTATTTCTGTTGGTTTTTTTGTTGTTGTTGTTATCCAGATACCTAGCATTGGCCTGGATTTGTGTTCTTATTGGAAAAAATGTGTTAACACTGAAGATACAGTGAATGTTGCTTTGCTTTTCGCTGTATCATGTGCTCTGTAGCGGGACACTACATGCTGCCTGTGGTTTGTGTGCTCCAGTGCAGAATTTGATCTTTGACTGAGCCTGTGAACAGATGAAAAGCCTAAACTCCCTAATTTTATAGGTTAAAATAAATAAATAAATAAGTGAAAGATTTGTCTGCTGATTTGCACTGTCAAAATATCTGTGCCAGGAGACCTACACAAAAGAATTGGGTTGTGTCCTTTCTGCAGAAAATCTCAAAACATAGAATCACAGAACCGTGGAGTGGCTTCGATTGGAAAGGGTCTTGAAGATTATCTAGTTCCAGCCCTCTGCCATGGGCAGGACTGCCATCCACTAGACCAGTTTCCCCAGGGCCCCATTCAACCTGGCCTTGAACACCTCCAGAAAAGAGGCAGCCACTGCCTCTGGAGTGGCACTGGAATGGCTGTCCAGGGAGGTGATGGAGTTGCTGTCCTTGCACTGTTCAAGAGGCGTCTGGATGAGGAGCTGCGAGATCTGGTTTAGTGCTTGTGGTAGCAATGGTGATGGGAGGATGGTTGGACTAGGTGATCTTGTAGGCCCTTTCCAACTTTGTGATTCTGTGATTCTATGATTTTTTTCACTGGCCTCCACCTGTACATGAAGACTCTTGCTGTGATCATCCAACCAATTCTTTATCCACCAAGAAGTTCACCCTTCAAATCCATATATCTGCAATTTGGAGATACGAGTGCGATGCTGGACCTTACCAAAGGCCTTGCAGAAGTCCAGCAGCTGGCTACCACAGATACCCATCTGAGTCCTTTCAGCTTCAAGACTCAAGAGCTATGAATATCTTGCGTGAACCCCTTACAGAATATGAAACCATTGTAACTTCAGGGGGCTGTAGTCAGTCCAGTGAGCTACAAGTGTATTCAAATTGGGGTATTATGTTTGAACCTCACAGCCTCATGTACCACTGCATCACACGTAATGCTTCACAAATAGTTGACAGCATGAGGTAATAGAGCTGTGCAGTTACACAAACAGTATGGGAGGGAGAGAGAAATAAACAGCTAAAGGAAAGGACTGGAAAGTGGTGTTCGTAGCTGATGACAGGAAGGAGATGAAGGGATAAAGGCTCTTCCAGGCAGAACAGGGCAAGTCCTTCCCAGCAATGCAGTGAGCTTGTGGTGAGCTTGTGCTTCATTTTTAAGCACGCAGTATGGGATGTCTCACATACCTGGAGTACGTGCATAAGTGCTTCCTTGGTAGGGGACCCAAAACACTGTGAGTTTGTTTTTAAGAGGCAGGGTCACCACCATTTCTGGGTGAGTCAAGGGAGCTGGAGGAAGAACAGTCCGTGGTTGATTCAGCTCCTGGCAGCCTGATGCCTGACCAAAAGGAGTGGATGTGGAAAAAATCGTGTTAACCAATTTCCCTTTACCACTGTTCATTGGTCAGAGCAGAGCAAAGCCATATTCTTGTTAGTAAAAGAAGATTTAGTTTGTTGTACCAGAGTGGACTTCTGTTCTGTGCTGTTTTTAACTTCTTTATAGAAGAGTGTCACCCTATTATCCAGATGGAAATATAATCCTTTCTTATAGAAGAATATAAAAACACTAGCAAGCACCTGTTAGCCAGGTTGCAACTAATAGCACAAAGCCATGCGACCATACAACAAATCAAACAAGGAGCCTATGTTTTATTGCCTTCCTTTGGACAGCCTTATTCTTCCTAAGAATAAATCTAAGCAGAATGGCTTTCTCGCTTCTTGCATCTGTATAGTTAACACTAACCTCAAACTAGCAGACAGATAATCAAAACTGAAAAGTAGAATGATATGGCAGATGTTTTAAGGCTGTTATTGCTTCTATAAATCCAACAAATGGAAGAAAGCCCACTGGAAGTTTTTTACCGCAGCTTTTCATCATTAGAAGATGATATTTTGGGAAGAAGGGAGTTTCTCTTTTTTGGTATTTTATATAAAGCTTGGTCCCACAGGGCACTTCCATATAGGTAGCTTATGGCTTACCTAGGAAGGGCCAAGTCCAGAAGGGAGCCACTCTGGAAAGAGTGTTGCTGTCAGCCAGTGAGAATTTAATGACCCTGAAAATGCAACTTCAACTCTGATTTATGAGTGATCTTCGGGACAGGCTTCTGCTGTTTAGAGCATCAGCCCTTTGCAAGTGAATAAACAAAATTTCCACCAGCCAGCGCTCGGGTGATGCACTCCACTCTCCTTTTAAAATGATACCTCACCCATGCTCAGCCTGGCTGATGCTATAGGACATATCCTGACTATTTGGATGACAAGGTATTTAATCTGGTTTTCCAGCCTGAAGGATTTAGAACAGCTTGCTGGGTTTGCCTTCAGTTCACACTCACTGGCAGCTCCAAAAGCACGGTTTAGTAATGGTGTTTGAAGGCCAGCCGTGTGCTTGGAATGGCCTCTGCACCTCAGCACCTTTGAGTCTTCTTTTTTTCATGTAGGCTCCTCTCCTCCATTTCTTGCTTACCACATAGATTGCTGCAGCCTGGGACGCACACTGTCCCTGTTAGCACAGAGCTAAACACTGCTAGTATTCTGGCCCTGTAGTGACAGCGACAGGACCCGAGGGAATGGCATGGAGCTGTAGCAGAGGAGGTTCAGGTTGGATATCTAGAAAAAATTCTTAGCTGAGAGGCTGATTGAGCCCTGGAACATGGCCTGAAGTTGAAGGAGTTCAAGAAATGTTTGGACAGTGTTCTCAGACGTAAGATTTGAATTTATGTGCTGCTCTGTGGAGCCAGGAGTTGGACTCAGTTATCCTTGTATGTCCCTTCTAATTCAGGATATTCTATGTTTCGGTCATTCTGTGGCATCTGTCCTCTGGCAGTTACTGATAAGATGCAAACTGTGTTGTTGCTGTTTCATGGTACCTCTTTTACATGGATGAGTGAATATTTTCCATCCTGGTTAGACCTAGCAAAGAAGTGGAGAAGTCAACTTTATCTCATAGAACCATCTCTTCTGCTCCCTTTAAAAAATGGTTATGATGTAAAAACAAAATTAGCACTTGTTTAATTCATGCTCTAATAGATGGGCGTCCAACCTTTTGTCTTCACTGGGTGAAGAGGAAATGTCTTAGGCTGTGTGTACCTAAGTTGCTCTGAAAAGTAATGAAAAAGTAATGAAAGTAATGCCTCCTATTTATTTCCATGGAAACTACAACTAATGTGTGAAGAGCACAGTAACACTATTTGACAGAGAAAATTCTCACTTACAGAACACTATTTTTCTATATAGTCACCACCATTAGCTGTGCATTTTCACCAGCCATTAACAAGAGCCTGCATGCCGTGCTCATAAACATCTGCACCAGAAAAGGTGACCCACTGTTGCTGTCACCTCTGCTGGCATGCAGCACCCGCTGCCTCCCTGTTCTCACGTCCACTTTCTGGTCTCCATGAATGTTCAGCAGGTGTCAGTGAATGTCAGTCGGTGCCCTTTTTTCCGTGTGGAGGAATTCAGTGACACGTCTTTGCTCCATACACACGTCCATGTCAGACCTCACTTTGTCAGACTCTGCTGCCATCTGTCACACAGCAACAACATGTAACGGAGCGTCAATGGGAAGGTGCAGCCTCTGTTGCTGTACCACCAACATCTGCCTCGTGGGCCAACATAATAAAACAGGAGGCATTACTTTTGGAGCAGCCCTTATAAAATATACAATATCGTTAATGTATAACTTAAAAAAAAAATTAATTTTTAATATTTTGTTTAAAACATTTTAAAAAAAAAAAAAAAAAAGAGGAAGAGAACCAATGGAAGTAGCAGGGTGTTTGATCCCGTTTGTGCGAACCCAGCACATCAGAGCAGATCTGAAGGGGCTGCAGTTCTTAGTGCTCGAGGTGTTCATTGGAGACCGTCGATGAAATTTTACTCTTGTGTGCTGTGTTTAGAATGTGCATGCTGCCCAAAAGTGATGGCTTGAGTCGGTTGTGATTGTGAAGCAAAGGATATTCTTCTCTCTTACATAAGTATGTGCTTAGGAGTTGCTTACTGTAGTTAATTTAGCTGATTTTAAGAAAATAATTTGAATGGGTAAGAGATTGAGGACTGGGTTTAAAATGACTTTGTAGGAAGGTTCAGCAGTGGTCACCCAGGCACTGAGCTGAGCTTGAGGCACAGTTACTAATTCAGTTGACTGCAGTTTTGGTTGCAATTTAGAAGATCTACACCAATGTTATCAATCAGCAAATCCGCTCCAGACTTGTCAGATTATTGCACATTTATATGGGCCCAAAAGCTGAAACAAAACACAGTTAAAATTAAAATGCAGCTCTACCAAAAGCCAGATGCTTCATTATGAGCTGTGCTAACCTACCTGCCAAACACTGCTAACCTGTATGAGGCAAGTGATTAATTTTTTACAAGTCTGCTTCAGCAACCAGACATCTGTCCTCTATTCCTAAAAGTAATATCTCAGGGCAAACAATTTATTTTCCTTCTTAGTACTCCAAATTACACAGAACGCCACAAAAATTATATTGAGTGCATTCTGTATGAAGGTATTGTGGGGCCAGCTCATATTTTAGATCGCTTTCACATCAGGGTAACTCCTTTGGAATAATTTCTGGTTTATGCTCTCTAATTTTTGTATGTAAGAAGAGTAAAATCACATCTGTACTATACCTTATAATCTGGAGTGTCGGTATATGTGGTAATAGTGCAGATTTTCCATTTTAATCAGTCATTGTTCCAACTAACAGACTGAATCGGTGGAAAATATGGTGTCAAATTACTCAGTTGCTCTCTAGAAGTACATTGCAGCTTTCATGATGAGCAGGGGTTTATCTCGACTTTCCCCATGAAGAACAGCTCAAGAGATGTTCTTTGATACATGCCATGAAAGAGATGATCCATTACAGCATCTGCTATATAAAGATATAGAAGTGAAGTATGTTGTCTGCTGTCAGTGGAGCAAAATCAAATAAACTTTCCCTCTCTCCACATGTGTAAGGAACAATTCAGCAGTTGTATATTTTCACTAAAACAATTGAAATACACTAGTGATCAATTTACTTGCACGTAGTAAAAATAATACAGGTTGCAGACAGATTTGTAATATGGATTTTAAACACCTGTTTTTAATGTTTCAGTACCCAATAAAACAGAGAAACTCCTGCTTGTGGTTTGCATGCAGACATAATGTACGTTAAGGATTAAAAGTCTACTCCATGGGTTTCAACTGGAGCCACAATAAAAGTAAACAACACTTGCAGGCATGGCAATGCTACACTTTTGGGTGTTCCTCAACATTTCAGCTACCTACAGCCAAGTCCCCTTCAACAAGTTTTGGTTCTTTGTTACATTGGTAATACAGTGTCACCACCAAAAGCTAGTCCCACTGATGTTAATAGGAAAAATCCTATCCGTCTCACTGGAGAGAGCCATCCTCCCTTCCCACTCGAAATCATACTTGTGCAAAAATACAGTTCTGTGAAAAGTAAGAGAAAACAGGCAAGCAAGACTGAGCAAAGTGATCTTTCTGTTACAATGCAGCAGAGCACAGCTGTGCATCCTTAAATTTTAATAAAGTGGGATTAAAGGTTTAACGTGAGCTTGAGTTTTCTACCAAACAAGTCTATGTTCATAAAGTGGCGTTGTTATTCCTTGTCACCCACGTTACTCAGCTGCAAAATGTGGATTAAGACACACTGCTTTGCACCAGAGCTACAAGAGGGTGGGCATCATACATGAGCATGGGAGACTGCTAGCTGCCTGAGAACAGCATGAAAAAAGGGTTCAGGCTGCAGAATCTGTGCTCTGCCCTTGCAGGCCTCTTTGATGGTGTTCAGGATGTTTAATAGTTGTTCCTTCTTAAAAACCTGTGGCTATCCG
Source organism: Tetrao urogallus (assembly GCF_951394365.1). Classification (NCBI taxonomy): domain Eukaryota; kingdom Metazoa; phylum Chordata; class Aves; order Galliformes; family Phasianidae; genus Tetrao; species Tetrao urogallus. The sequence continues at coordinate 89,660,016 of NC_136815.1, forward strand.
TTTCAGGGCTCGCCCCACCTGTACCTGTTTCCTTCTGGTGGTTTTCAGGTGAAAGCTGTTACCTGGATCCTCCTTTTCCCCAGTCCTTTTGATTTAGAGATTCTCCAGGATGATCTCATCTTTCGTTCTTCCATCATTATGCTCTTTCACCTGTCTGTAAACATCTAATTTCTGCATGAGGTCTCTGTGTCTCTGAAGCTTTAACTGGATGTCCTGATAGCAATTCAGGAATAATGGTGGTACGACCAAAATTCTCCTCACTTAGCAAAATCTTCCCGTTACTTTTCTCTGTCTTTGGGAGAGCTTCACCTTTCTTCATATTGTTTAAGTCTGTAATTTAGATCAGTCACTGAAGCCCGCTATATTTAGCCGGTTCCTGTTTCTGTGCCTGCATCAGAATAGCAGTATCAGCATATCATACATGTTCTGCACAGGTTATCCATCTTTGCTGTACATAACAAGCCATTCATTTCTATCCTGTTGGCTCTCTGCCCATGAAAGGACAGTGGCTAGTGTCTAGGAAGCCCACAGCGTATTGTGGCTCTGAGAAAAGGTAAATAAATAGAAGGAAATGGGTTGGAAGAGGGATTGCGTTTCATTTCTGGAGAGCTGCTCAGAACTGAGAGCTGTACGTGAAACTCTAACCCTGCTTAGAGGCAAAGAGTTAGCCTGGACTTTTCATTCCCATCTCAGCGTGTTCATCTGAGGCTGTGGCTTGATTTAGCACGGCCATGACAGGGATCTGAGCCTGAGATGATTGCAGCATGTAGGGATTAGGAGGCTTGAACAGAGCTGCATGGAAGAGCCTGCGCAGCAGCTGCCCATGCTTGCCTGGGGCCAGGACTACCAGCTCTTCAACTCTCCTGCGTATGCATGTGGGTACATAAGGCTTTGTTTACAAGCTGTGTTTTGGATGAGACTAACCATTGCCAAGGCAAGCATTGGTACACAGGGCTGCATACACTGGGAGGTTGCTGGCTAAGGGCGAGGGATGGGATGCTGCACGGGTGCTGCTAGCACTGCGCCAAACACAGTGGGCAGCACCAGGGAGCCACCCCCTCCCTGGAGATCCTCGCCTAGCATGTTGTTGTTATGATTGCTCTGGAAATAGTTTCAATATGTTTTGTAGTTCTGAGATGCTGTGTCTTGCATTGTTTGGCTTGAAAGCTGCTTGACTGGTTTTAGAGAGTGGCTATACATGCATAAGCACTAGTGTGATTTTTTTTTTTTTCTTGGTGGAAAGTAGGAGATTCGCAGCGTGTTTTTAATTAGAATTGCTCAGTTAGTGTTTCATTGCAGTGTGCTCTTTAGTTGAAAGATAATTTAATTTTCTTTGTTTTGGAAGATTTCGTGCTTGTCTGTGTGAAATGTCTTTATTTACTGTGCCTTGGTGTGCTTTGTGCATAGCTTTGATAGTGAGTAGAGTCAAAAACAAAAATTTCCCTGGGTTGTATTATTCTCCACCTGCTGTGGCTTTTAATACAGTTTCACTGCTGTATATGTATCGAGTGCCTTCATTTCTAGAAGAAAAAGACCAGAGAAAATTGGCAGCGCATTCAGGTTAGATTTAACAGTAAAACTCATTGACTTGAAGAGGAATAGCATGTCTAGAAGCCAAATGAAGTGCTGAAGAAGGGTAACTGGGATGGGTCAGATTAGTTTTTCCACCTTGGATAAGTCCCCAGAAGATAACACTTGCAGGGGAGGGGGGAAGGCATACAAAACGCTGCCACTCTTTGCAGAGCTCATTGTTTTAACATCTTGTATCTCCTATGCCATAGAAGAGTATTTTGTTTGGTTGAAACAGAACGCAATGCCATGCAGGCTTTTTTGTGTGTGTAACACTATTTAGATATTTAGATAGCACCTGCCATCACAGAATGCTTTAAAAACTGCATAAAATACATAAATGCCTCCTCATATTTGCAAGAAATCATAAAATGACTTGGAATGGGTATATATTCTTTTTTATGTTTAGGGATGGCATTTATTGATCAATAATCCTTTAAAATTCTGCAAATATTTTCCAAATGGCTGTAACTTGAGTATTCAGCCTCCTCTCCTGTGATGATGATGTTGTTTTCATCACACGGGCCTTGTGTGTTGCATTTCATATTCTACAATAATAACATATTCCTGAATGTAGAACCAAATATAGTTACTGAATATAGATTGCAGATTATTACTGAATATAAAACGGCATGTGGTAGTAGAATTTTACACAAACTCCACCCATAGCTGAAAATATGAGCTGACAGGGACAAACAGTTCAGACCACAACTTGCAGGCACATGTGCCAGCATCTAGGTATACAAGTAATGTCAAGCACATGTCCTGAACACATCAAAGCCCCATTTCCTAATCCCTCTCGGTTGCGAGGAAAACCTTGAAATAAGTGAACTCGCATAGCCCCACTGCCAGCACAAGAACAGTAGCTGAAATGGATGCACATTTGAGAGCTTTTTCCAAACAGCCAAACAGCACAGTGGTCATGCTGACAGTAAGCTATGGCTCTGCAATTTTGCTAGTGTAAATAAAGCTCCTGAAGCTCTCAATCAAATGGATTTTACACATATAGTTGCTCTAGTCACAGGCCAGCATTAACTTAGAATCCTAGTAGCTAAGAGCAGATGTTTTTAGGGAATTCGCATAATCGTAGGGGTTGGAAGGGACCTTCAGAGATCGAGTCCAACCCCAATTAATCTAATGAGTACAAGAATTCTTCTGTTCCTCCAGTCTTGAGTACAATAAACTAAAATATGATTAAATTTGACCTTCAGCCTCCTATCTCTTCAGTTGTTAGCAAATGGTTTTTGCCCTGTTGTATAAGAAAGGTATGTAATGCAAACTTTAATTTAATATAATATCATACACAAAATAAAAGCAACAGCAAGGCACGCGAAATGCACTTGAAACTGCTCCAGAATTTCTGCTGTGCTCCAGATGTAAGATCTGGAGCACTGCTGGAATGAGTGGGACCACTGCAGTCCTTGTAGATGAGTGAATTTACCCTGCAGATGAGTACCTCCCATCTGAGGGAGGGCTGTTTTGTCAGTCCCAACTCACCCGTGGGGAAGGAGCGGAGTGAGGCTGAGGTGAAACTGGTACATGTGACCACCTATTGCCAGCCATGTGTTGCTGCTGAGGCCCACAGAAATCTGAGCGGAGGAACACAGTGAAGCACTGATCATGCTGGCTTTGGTATTTCCTTCTGGGAGTGCAGAGGGCTGCAAAGTACCACTGTTCCAGGAACACGCATCATATATGCTGTGGAGAGGCTACCAAAGATTGCATGTAATCAAGGAGGTGCCTACAGGCATAATAACAGCAAAATCACCTAACTCTCTCTAGGAACTCAACTGGCTACGATGCCTGTCTGAAGTGCCTGTATACTAATTAATGAACACAGTGTGGGGAATGAATGTGATGAGTTAGAGCTGTGCGTGCAGTTGCAGGGAGATGGTCTTGTTGGGGTCATGGAGGCATGGTAGGATGGCTCCTATGACTTGATTGATCATGACAGAAGGTAGAATTATCCTAAGACAGGAGGAAAGCACATCAGATTTATCTTCAAGGAGAGCAAGAAAAAAGACAAAGGCGTTTATATGCCAGTCTTGGGGAGAGTGACTGATGGAAACCATTTGTGGGCACAAGAACGAGAAGAAAATCATCAGCAGTAGTCGTGATTTTATCAAGAAGACATCCTTGACCAACTTGACAAGGTTCCACAATGAAATGAGTGTCCCGATAGCTGAGAGGATGTTGTTCACCTGGACTTCAATAAGGTCATTGACAGTGTCACTCTTAAGATCCTCAGACAAACTGTTGAGTTATGGACTGATTGGGCTGGATGAGCAGGCAGTTAAATGTCTGAGTGGCCCAGAGGGTGGTGAACAGTAGTGCAGTTTATTTAGGGGCCAGTAACTAATGGTGAAGACCAGAACTCAGTACTGGGTTCAGACTTGTTCAGCATCTTCATTAATGATCTGGATGATGGGACAGAGTGTACCTTCAGCAAGTCTGCAGATGATGTGAAACTGAGTGGCTAATACATCATAGAGATGTGTTGCCATACAGAGTGACCTGGACAGGCTAAAGTGGACTGACTGATACCTCATGAAATTAAACAAGGGGAAGTACAGAATCCTGCACCTGGGGAAGAGCAGTTTTAAGCAGCAGGATGTTCTGGCTGCTGTGCAGCTGGAAAGCAGCTTGGTAGGGCCTGTTGGACACCAAATTGAGCATAAGCCAGCAGGGTGACCTTGCCACAGAGACCAGTGCAGAAGTATTCTGGTCTACTTTATGTATTGTCAGCAGGTCAAGGGAGGTGATTCTTCTCCTCCTGCTCAGCTCTAATGAGGCCACACATGAAGCACTGTATCCAGTTCTGGATTCCACAGTACAAGACAAAGATGGAGGAACTGGAGAGGGTCCAACAAAGGGCCATGAAGATGTTGAAGGGACTGAATGGAGCATCTCACCTATGAGGAAAGGCTGAGAAAGCTAGGACATTCAGCCTGGAGAAGAGAAGACTAAGAAGTGTGTTAACAATGTTCACAAATACTTGAAGTGCGGGTGCAATAAATATAGATTTCAGTGTTTCCCAGTGACAGGACAAGAGGTGGTGTGCACAAAGTGCAAGGGAGGTGCCCCCTGAATGCCAAGAAGCACTTTTTTTACTGAGCACAGTGACTGAGCACTGAATTGCTATCCCAGAGCAGTTCTGGAGTCTTGTTCAAAGGCTGTCTGGACATGGTCCTGGGTAACTTGCTTTGGGTGTCTGCACTTGAGCACAGAGTTGGACTAGATTTCCTGCAGAGGTTCCTTCCAGCCTTAGCCGTGGTTCAAGTTGATGGTCCTGTACCACTGCCATGAAAAGTTACGAGCGAATGCCCAAAATGCATGACAGTAAAGTGCAAAACATCATGTCTGTAGCAGACTGTGCCACTGTGGGAATGTTCTCACAGAAAGTATTCTGGATGTCTCTTCAGGTTAGGTGCGGTGCATCTTTCTTCCAGTATTGCCAGGGTTTGTGAGAGACTCATGCTTTGAACTGTGCCCCAGGTCGATTGCGGGGCAATTCTGTGTTTCAGTTTTATTTGGCTAAGCGTTGATGTCTTCAAGTGAGCTAATTGCTTTAGTTTTTCTCTGTCATCAGGGGAAAGCTTGTCATTATAGAGTTTAGGGAGCTATTAATTTTATTCTGGTGAGAACATCTGAAGTAGCTCAGGTAAGTCACGCCTTCAGAGTGCAAATTTCTTTTTGCTGGCTGTGAAGGCAGTCACGATTAACTACTTACTCCTCCTGGTTGTCCAGCCTGTAGATGTTAGTTAGGTGGCGTGAATCACCCAACTTTCCCCTGTTTATTTCTGGCTTGATGTGCTATATATAATTAGGTATCACTGGGCCTAACAGGCTTTATAGCCTTACCAGTTAGCCAGGACTAAGATTTGCTTCTTAACTGAGATACCCAAGTTAGGTTTGAGTATGGTGGGGAGGATTGATGGCTTTTGAGACATTGGTGTTCCTATCTCAGGCTTGAGACTTAAGCCATGCCAGAGCCATGTTTAACTTCAACAGATTGATCTGAATACTGTCCTTGTTTGGTGTAAAAGCACACAGGTGCTGGTCACTGGTACTCACTGTGACTCCCTTTGAGAAGATGGTGTACCCTCAGTGTCCTCTTCAAATCCCATTCATGTAAGAACATCCTACTGCATCAACTGCAGTGAAGTGTCATCCATTTAAGGCAGCAAATAATCTCTTCTGCAAAGCTTTTATTTGCAAATTCGGTCATTAATATTTTCAGTGTTTTACTTATATTTATCTTATTAGCTTTGAACAGGGCTGTGGTCTAAGCTTGTCAGTATTTGAGAGAAATTCTAGTGCAACAGTTGTTGCCAAGTAATTCTGGTCAACATGGGTATTTAGAATGACTGCTTGAAAACTGTACACAGGTCTTGACAAAGTGTGTCATAAGACTTTCTCCTACCTATTTGATTTACTTGATGTTACAGATCACAGACCTTTCAGTTTATTCTAGCCCTGGTGGTCTGTTGGGCAGAGCTGCTCATGCTCATGCTGTGCTAGATAGGCAATCTGGTCTGCTGTATCCATTCTAAAATTCTGTTCCTATCAAAATTAAAAGATCTAAAGACTACTTTGTTTCTAAGAAAGGTGCAAATGTCTGGAGGTTTTTTTGTTTGTTGGGTTTTTTTTGTAAAACAGGTAACATCAATCTGTGGTATCACCATTGCTCTCAAACAGCTCACAGTGTGGAATCCAATCTCAGAATTTTTCACATTTTAACCAGACTGTTTTGGAGGTCAAAACCTTGAAGCTGAGACATAAAATATACCTGGCCTATTTTTATTGCTCCATTAAGATGCTTTCTGTGGAAGGCATGTTCTCAGATAAAAGTTCAGAGTAATTAGAGCTCTAGGACCAATTGGATCAAAGGTGGCTTGTGGAAGGAGAACAGGACCAAAAGTGCAAAACATGTTGCCATTTCTGCTTTAAGATAGGAGCCATGAACAGCACCTTTATGAATGTTGTGTGTGCTGTGACAACACTTTTGTACCTTTTGGGGGATTAAAAAAATGGAAGCAGAACCTGTCTTGAAGAGGATGTGCTTGTAAACAGCACTCTTCTGACTCCAAAGAACAAGAGAGCTGCATTATTCTGTTCTATTTATCAAGGAATGGAAGTGTAAATTCTGCACAAGGATTACAGTCAGAGGGTTGGGAAGTGCTGTACCTTTCACAGTGGAGAAGGAGTTACTCTACCACATAGCACAGATGCTGATTTTTAAGAAGGATGAAGCAGAAATTGGGTAAACATAGAGCAGGCTCCAAATATGTAAAAACTTGTGATGAAATTTTCTGTCTCTAATCTCATAGGTTTCTGTATCTGATGAAGCAAAAACTAGCAGAGAATTCCATAACTCCGTGACCAGCTCTCTGCTTCTTTGTTGGCAAAGTCATCCTCACTTTACATTTCTATAATTTGTTAAAAATGCTTTCCTTCATTAACTCACTTGTACATAAATAAAAGGGATGGAGGTGCTGTGAAACTGGGAAGCCGTCAATATTCATGTTACTCACAGAAGAAGCAAGAAGTTTTATTTCAGACCTTCACAAAGCCTCCTTTCCAGCTCTTTCCTTTCCCTAAACAGAGTCTGGGCTTAACTCATGGACTGCCTAATTATACTGTGTCCAACATGGGACATGCAACTGTTGTTGCACAACATGCTTTGTCTGCTTCTGGCACTGAGTTTTCATTTTTAGATCCTGCTCTGTGCTGTGGTCTTTAATTCTATTTGCTAACTAAACAGTATGAAGTCTTACATAAGAATTATTTTGTCTTTTTAAAGGAGTTGCTGGAAATCAATGATCACACAGTGAGAAATTAAAAATCAAAAGAGTATTTATGCCAATTTTCATGGCAACAAAACACATAGTCCAATATTCATATTATTAATATGGTTCAGTATTTATAGTTCTCCAAATATTTACAGAGATAACGCCTTTAAGCTTAGCCCCAGCTTTCTGCCTTCAGTGGTAGTTTAAATAAATATCATTGGAATAGTTGTAAAAATAGAGGCGAAAGGTAATAACTTCTAGTCTAATACTGTCCCACTGCTGTTTGTGAACGTCAGAGGTATTCTGCCTAGAAGTGTGTTGCCCCTGTCCCGTGTGAACCAAGATTCACCTTGGTGTGCAGTAAAAAGCTTTGATTGTTCAGCAGATAATGCCCAGTGTAGCTGGGCAACCTATTACCCCTGCAATTTGTACACAGGCTACCTAGGAGGGCAGAGTACAGGGCCAGCTGCAGCCACCACAGGGAAGCACAAGGCTGTTGAAGAGAAGGAAAAGTTGATTTACGTGGGCAGCCTGCACTTTGTATCCTTCCCTCCACAGAGGACAACTCTCATAGCCCTCTCCAGAGAGAGCTGTGCTGAGGTTTTAAGAGATCACAGCTGTACAGTTGGGTGATGCTCTCTTGGAGATGGGTTGTGATATGGCTCAGAGTTGGCTGGCTGCCTTTGATCACCTGAAAGCAGGTCCGGAACAGCTATGATCAGGGAAGGGGCATCTTGATTTCATGGTAGAAGATTGCCTTCTGCTTTGCTACCTGCTCTGTGCTGGTTACAAGAATAATAATGATGTGGTCCAGTGGTCCAGTGCACGAGGTGCCTGTTAGTTACTGTGATGGACATCATCCTCATCAATATAATGATTATGATTTTTTGAGGATTGTGAACTGGGTTGGTACTTGAGTGTTTGTCTGGAGAGAACCATTAGCAAGAACACCTGTTTTTGAGGAATAGCTTTCCTAGAAATAGGGAGCAGCATCTTGTGGCTGTTTAGAGAAGGAGATCTCATGGCTGTTACGGGAGCCAGCAGCCACGAAGGCTGTTTTTCCCTGGATGGAGACAGAAATGACTTGTGAGCCAGTGACTGAGTATACAGCATCTCCATTATGTTAAGATTAATAATTCCTCACAGCGTATTTGCAGCTGGAAGTTTTATATAGATCTTTACTCATCATGATGTGAACAGCTGCTCTTTTGCTGCACTGTTGAATTTAAGTCCAAGTGGCAGCACTAGAAAGTGCCACATAAAACACACTCCTGCTGCTTTTCATTCACTCCTTCTTGCATCCAGCTCTCACTCTCTGCCTAGGCTTAGCTCTTTGCAGGAACAAACCATCTTATTTTTATTTGTGAACCAACTCTTAACTACATTTGGATCTTAAAGCAGAGTTTGAGTGAATCCAAGGAAAGTGGATTTTCAGAAAGGAAAAATAAATCTTGAAAGCAGCACAAAAACTGTAGGAATTTCTGTTACATTTTTATGTGGAGTGAGTGAGGGACTGTGGAGAGTAGCATGGATGTTATGTCATACAGGGCATAAATTATACACTTAATCTGGCCAACCACGTCAGATAAAATTCAGAGAAGCTACTATGACCAGAGAGCTCTTAGGGAACAGCTCAGCTGTTTTGGTTCCTGTGGTCTTTCTTCTTATTCTTCTTCTTGTTTTACTGAAGTTCTTCCGTTCTAATGTTTTAAATAAGAGACTCCCTTTTTTTGCCTTGTGCTCTCACTAGAGAACGCAGTGTACAAGAGCATCCAAGTGGCCCAAGTTTAGCACCTCTGATTTGCATCCACATTGACATGTGGTCTGGACCTGGGCTTTGCACCTAATCAAAAAGTTGGCAAGCTCTCTCGCTCGCTTGGTTCCCAGCAAAGAGAACGGGAGCCTGTCTTGTTAGTCAACAAGTGAGTTTCCTTCTTGTGTTGTGCTACTTCTGGTCCTAGGTGTGCTGGAGCCCTAAAATGAATAGAGGGCACTCAAGTAGTACAGCAGTGGATGAAACACGTCCACTTGAGGAGCCAAAGCTGGAAAGAAACAGGGATGATAGAAGAGCCCACTGTGAGGCTGGGACCACAGCAGTTCATGAACCAGTTTTGAGTATATATATATATGTATATAATATATATATATATTTGGCAGAGCAGGAGTTTCCTGGCTTTCTGGTCCTTCAGCAAAAGGTCCTTGGGCATATTCAGCTGAGGGGAAGCCAAGGCAAGGGAGCTAAGGGACATGCCCAAGTGAAGGTCAGGCAGGATCCCTGCAGTGAACACAAGAACAGATCTCCAGGTCTCCTGATCTTGGTTTCAGTGCCTTTACTTCACATGACAATCAATGCCTGGAAAACCAACTTTTCCTTCTATCCATTTAAACCCATGATGTAACAGCTTACATCTCCAGATACTTTTGTATGGTAGCTGAAAGTATTTTTTTTTTCTTAAAAATCTTTTTTTCTTAAAAGTGATGGTTCTATATTTATGCATGCTTGGTGTTTATAGCTGAAATCAGTACCCAAAATGTTTATGTGCTTTCTTTATAGCTGAACAGCTTGATCTTCAATTTGTTTTCGAAAAATTGAGATGCTGAATACTCACTGATGTTATGTTTTTGAGGCTGTGTATTAGGTACATTTTTTAAATGTGACAATTTGTTTTATTTTACCACTCATCACATGCAGTTACCATTAAAAAAAAAAAAAAAACCACAACAAAAACCTACTGATTGAGAAAGATTGCAATAAAGCTAGTTCGTGGAGTTCTTGAAGCTCTAGCTTGAATAGACAAGCAGCAATTACTTCAAAGATTTCACTATTCTATAGATTTTACATTTTATCACATTTTCCTGTTTTGAAAGCGTTTAGCAATTACATTCCAAATCACTGATGAGAGAATAAGCAAAAGAAGCCCCCCTTCATCAGACTGTTTATTCTTGCTAATGATTCTCTCCAGACTAATACTTAAGCACAGATTATTCCTTGAACGGTTCTGAAGTAAGAGTGAGACAGACGGGTGTGTAAAGCACTGCTGAGTGAAAGCAGTATGGCCATCAGTGGCATGGTTGGAGAAGAATCATAGAATCATAGAATGGCCTGGGTTGAAAAGGACCTCAAAGATCATCTAGTTTCAACCCCCTGCTGTGTGCAGGGTTACCATGCACCAGACCAGGCTGCCCAGAGCCACATCCAGCCTGGCCTTGAATGCCTCCGGGGACGGGGCACAAGAAGAGATAAAAAAAAGGTAGATATTTTTCGTATTATTTTTAGAGGCATAGATGTGTTTGTTTTCACACAGACTTGATTATGTATTGAATGTACAAAGGACAGGCACGCACATTTACAAATTTGTTGCTGACACAGGTGTTACATATGGATTTTTGCACATCATTGTCGTGAAGGACGCAGTACTTGATAGCCTGGACAGTATCAAGCACAAGCTCCTGACTAGTTTAGAGGATGGATATGAAGTCCCTGGTTGTGCCCCACATTGATATTAGTGGGAGTCCTGAAAACATTGGAATGGGCTAAGCCCTAACTCAGCAGGAGCACTCATTTAACACATTTACAGAGTTAAGAGTCTGGGGAATGTCCTGGTTTAGTTGCCTGCAAAAAAAGAAGCACTGGTGTGCCTGTGGTCTTTTTGCAGAACTCCCTGCAAGTACACTGAACAGTCTTCCATATACACCTGGCTGGTGTGCCTGGCCATGATGGCCTCCTTGGCTCCCACCAGAATGGGACCATTCTTTCAGCGGCCTCTGGGAGCCTTTCCAGGCACAGAGAGCTTATTGTTATGACAGGTAGCTTTCTGAGCATTTCAACAGATAATTCAGCATGCCAAAAGCACAAAGTACTTTGACGGAAGCACGCAGGATATTTCAGCTGCCTTTCTTAAAATAAATGTCCTAACTTAAATAGTAGAAGTTTTCTTTGCAGTCTCTAGGAGAACCATTGTTTCTGAAATAGCATTTGAAATGTGGGACACAACATCTGAAAAAATTCCTCAAAATTCAGTAGCCTCAGTGAGCTTGGAGAGGTTTTGTTGTTTTTCTAATGTTTATGTTAAAAACACTCCAGCTTCTTCTGCTGATCATTTTCAGGTCTGTTCAATTCTGGTTGCCAAATTTTGTAGATATGTACCAGGCACTTTGTTCGGATACAACAGGAACACCCTGTGGTTGGGTATGCTCATGTTTGTGATAAACCTCAGCTTATGATTGATATGTGTCTGAATCAGGTGCTACCTTGCAGTCAGATGTTTGCTGCTTGGGAGGAATGGTTCTGTTTTCCTTGGGATTTGCTGGCTGTCAGAGGAACACCTTCTGGCATTCAGCACCACACTGCCTGGACGTGCTGGAGCAATAAGCCCATTCCACATTGAGCACTCCAAGGGAAAGACTGGGATTTGCTTTGGCACCATGCATCAAGATGAGCAGCAATTTACTAATGAGAGCCAAGAGGTGTTGGTGAGAGATGGTGTTGTGAAAACGATGACTGAGAGCTTTAGGAATTCCAGAGAAAGCTTGCTGTGGTGCAGCAGTCACTCAGGCGGTGCAGTCTTCTCTCACTCTTGCGTAAGATGATGTAAGATGATGAAGAGCTTAACTGTGATCAGTCCTGTTCTGGTTGTTAATTACTGGTGACTGCATTGCTTTTGATAGAATGAGAGGAGTGTAAAACAGGCCCGCAATTAAAGTCTGATTTTGATCTTAGCAGCTTCAGACAATATATATGCAAATGTCTTTGGAGACTAGTTCAAATATTTTTACAGTGTTGCTCAAAAAGGAAAAGAGCAGGTTAGTCAGTGGTCAGTCAGAACAGGAGAACATGACCTACTTTCACTTCAAAACCAGTGATGTTGACCACAGTGGTCTTATCTACATACTCAAGTTTGTCCTGCATCTCTACTTTGTAGTACTTTAAAGCAGGTGGCTACTGTATTCTCACCTTTACTGGGGAAGAATAGCTCATTCAATAACTGAGTGCACCCGATCCTTAGTTGGAGTGATGTCCCTTTACACTTTCACATCAGGGGAATGTATGGTTCTTTCCATCTGGATGTAGGTACTGCCAAGCACAGCATGCTTGATAGGAAAGGCACATCCTTTTTTATGAACCCTGCAGCTGAGAGCAGCCTTTGTCACCCGTACTCAGCCACTGAGGTATTATGAGAAGAGCTTCAGCTTTGGGACTGTGTTACACAGAGAAAAAGATAAAAATAGGGTGTCTGACGCACGCATCCCGTGTTGCATGCCAGGAAACAGAATCTTTATACCAAGTACAGTATTCCAGAGCATGCATGGAAAATATGCGTGTATATGAATGTGTGAAATCTTTCCTAACTAATAGAAATACTCAGTTCCCCTTTACCCCTTCCCCTTTCACGTTCACCTTGTTTTCTGTTTCCTTTACCTGTTGACAAATGTAATAGCCCGGAGTACTACAGCTCTTCCTGTAGTGCCAGTGCTCCCCTTTTCATTCTTCTGAATGACGTGACAGTAATGTCACTCTTCTACATTTTGAGGGAGGCACAGAGTATTCTTGCTGTACCTGCTGAAAGTGTGCAGGATCTTGCCTGTTTTCCAGACATCTACAGCATGCCAAAAAGTCTTCCAAAGTTCAATATTATCTGTCACAGAAATTGCATGCTGGGAGAATGACCTAAATTTAGTCAACAGTATGTGCCCCTTCAAATGTTAATCCTTGCGCTGTTGTCTGTTATTGCTTCTATTGGAATATAAGTCACATAATGTGAAAGTAACAAATATGATGCATTGAGGAAAACACAAAGGGAAATTCGTATTTGAGATCCGAAGCCTTCTACTGCAGAGCACAAAACTTACAGTTGGGTAAGGATTTTGCCTGTGTTGTTGGCTGCAAAATCAACTGTATAGTAACTGGACCAACAACCTTATCTTCCTGGATGTTTCTGACCGTTCCATTCTCTTGAAATCTCATGTTTGTTCATCATGCTGAGCACTGTTGCTCTTCAGATTCAGAACTACCAGATGAGGAAGAGCTCCCAGAGAATGCATGATTAACAATATGTGATGTATCCAGAGAGTGCTCACGGCTTAGTGAAGCCCAGCAGAGCTGTACAACAGGACCTTAAAGGAAAAGAAATACAACCATAAATCTAGTTTGAAGATCACACAGTTTAAAGAACAACGCAGAATATGCACCTGATGTCTTAATATTTATTTTCTAGCATTTAAACTCTTCTTGTAGGAAGGCAGAGATGAGGTGAGGGTGAGGATGATGAAAGGTGAGGGCTTTGCATTTTAGGTTGATTCCTAGTAAAAAACCTGTGGGAAAAATACCGTGTGAGACTCACAAGTAGGTTATGAGGTACAGCAGTAGCTAAGTTCTGATTTCAAGATAAAGCCTGAAATGGCAAAACCCAATGCAAGACTTAAGATTTTTTGACCCGTTCGCCCTGATTTAGTAAAACACACGGTTATCTCAGTGTGTGATTTTGCTTTTGACAAATTGAGGTTTAAGTTACTTGCTGGTCTATTTTTACTTTTTAAGCGGCCTTGTAATTCAATATAGGTTTATTTTAATTTTACACACTCCATAAAAAGCACCCTCCGTAACAAGCTGGAGAAGTCACTGCTGGTAATGCATAGCTACGTAGTTTTTTCTTCCAGCAGCTTCCTGTAGAAATTTAATCGGTTTGTGTGTCACGCTTTATTACTTTTTCCTCTGTGAACCTGTGTTACGCTCACGATCGAAAATACCCAACAGTACCCCATGTCTCCTCCGTCACCGTGGCCTCAATGCTGAGGCTCTGGAGATGTTGACGCAGCGTGAGATCAGTCCGGGCTGAATCCAGGTCACTCTGCTAGCCCTACTCAAGTCCGTGGCAGTAGTAAACAGCTATGGCCTCAAGGCACGCGGGGACAGAGATGTGCTGAGTAAGACGGTGGCTTCCCCGTGGTCGCCAGCTGTGCTGGGAGCACACGAGCTGCTCAGACTGCATCTCAACGGTCTGGGAGTCAAAACCAGAAAATTATGCTTTTGCAGCATAGCACAGATCTTGGTGTTGAGAATCTTTCTGCTGCCAGACATAGGAGCCATGTGTTTTGAGAACTACCTTGTTTTGGAAGGGGAAGTACACTGTTTTGGTACAGGCACTGGCTACAGAGATGGCTGACAGTGGGGTCAGAGGCAGGAGAGCTGAGGACTGCTGCAATATGACAAAGCTCAGCCTCATGGCAGGCATGTTTCAAACTCCTGCTGGAGAAAAACACCTTTTTTTTTTAAGGTCTCCTACTGAAATCTTGGAAATGCAGCTTCTTGAAGTTATTCGAGCAGCAAATTAGAATGTCACTGCCACTTTTTGCTTGTGACCCGGCAGAGAAGTAGCCTGTCACCTGCTGCTCCTGGCTCTGAGGCTGGCAGCTGAACCGAAAGACACAGTCCATAGCACCTCTGTGAGAGCTGAGGCTGAGATCTGCTGTTCTGTTTCTACCATTCTGACAATGCCTGTATTGGAGACAGGGAAGAGATGTGGAGGAGTTAATGAAAGCATCAGAGCCTCCAGCCTCCTCCACAAAGAGCTACACACATTAAAGGAATGGCAGCAGATCCTCCTGCTTGATCTAGGATCGTGGGAGAGGCCCACCCAGCAAATCTTCTGTGGAAAAATAAATAAAAAGCTGTAGGGAAGTAGCTTTGTTTGCATTTTCCTACACCATAAATTAAAACTGTTCCTGCTCGCCAAGATGTCATCAATGGTATAAAATAGATCTGTCTGAGTTAGCGATGGTGTAGTGATGCTGTACACCTCCTGAAAGCCTGGCCTCTCCCACCTGAATCATTAGCAGAGAAAAGTACATCTATAGCAGCGAGAACATGTTCTCAGCACTATGTATCTCCTGTAACTGCCCACCTGGTTTCATGCTCCTCTTTCCTGCAGCTGCCACATCCTCCCTTCCCACAGTGCAGAGCTTCACTGCTCTCAGGTGGAAGAGCTATTCTGAGGGCTTGCTTCCCAGCATCAGGTGGTAGCATGAAGAAATGGCAGAGTGATGAGAGATGGAAGAGCAAGGGGGTTGTGGGACTGCTATGCCCGTGTGGCTGGGATTGACTCAGCATGGGTGAGGGCAACAGAAGTGGTTGGGCCCTGTGGCAGGCATAGTCCCTGAGCTTGCTTCTGAGTGCCACTGCGCTGTGAGCTCTGTGCCATGGCTCACTGCAAAGGGCATAGATGCCTGGGCTGACTGGCTGTAGTGATGGTGTGGCAGGCACACTGAGGTCAGTCAGGAGGCGTGAGGAGAGGAAACTGTAAAACCTCTCTGCCTGCCTGGGACGCATTCTGCATGCAGCAGCAAGCTCCCTTTGCATGGCATGGCAGTATGAGCCAGGAGCTCTGGCTTGTCTGTTACCTGCCAGTTTTTGCCAGGCATTGGAGCAGATGTATTCAATTCAATTATTTCCCTGCTACTCAGTGCACCCCTCATCTGCCAGGCTGTTGGGCTCACTGAGCTTGCTCATCCTGGGCTTTTCTGCAGCCAGGTCTTAAAGAGCCTTGTAGTCTGAAGATGAAAAGCTAGCCAGGTGAGCCAAAATGGCAGGTATGGAGCTCAGTTTGTGTCAGCTTAAAGACACCCTCTACTTGGCAGCATCTGTTGCATTCTTGTTTTTCACAGTTTAGGCTGGCCTCACCTTAAATATGAGCAGCACACAGAGCCGTGAGGCCTCGTGCTTTGGAGCAGAGGGCTGCTGATGACAGAGGAGTGGGATGCATGTGGCTCACTCATGTGCTGTCTGCTCTCCCAAGGCAGACTGGGCTTTGCACTGGCATAAACCCTGGGTGGCCTCTTCAGAGCAACAGTATTGAGGGTAGGCACTACTGCTTTGACATGCAGTAGAAATAACTCTCGTTGGCATCACAGTTGTCACTGTAACACGAACGAGGCTCGAGTCAGGCCAAGTAGCTTCAGTGAGATTTCTGTGCAATTGTAAGAAGAATTTGCACACATGGTGAGCATCAAGTTATGTACACGTGATCTGTCTCCATTCTGTTCCAGTTTTATTGGCAGAAAAATCAGTGAGAGGAAGTGTCCTACACATCCTCCACATGTGGAACAACCCAGGAAGCTTAGGGGTGGATAATCTATGCTCTTTTCCACATGCAAAACCACCTTGCAATTGCTATCCTCAGTACTGCAGATAAACATTGACTGTGTTGTTTTGTGGGTTTTTTTTTTTGCCAAACTCTGCGACAGAATTTATGCAAAGATTTCTGTGGACATAGCAAGAGTGCACTAAAGTTCACCGCATCTAGAATGCCTCAGGTCCTCCGGGATAATGAGACATTTTCTGAGTGCACCTTTTTATTGTACCAATATTACATTACAGGAAAAATGGAAGGGGGAAACTTAACACATAGCACCTGTCACAAGTTCTTTCCTTGAATTAGGCTCTCCTGCTTATAAAAATTTAATTGATTCCTAGCAGTTTATGTCCGTGGTGCTCAGTGGGCGTTTTCTGTTCTCTTGCCAGCTCCATGGTTACTTAGAAAGCGAGCCCCTGACGCTACAGCTGTTCATTGGGACTGCAGACGACCGCCTGCTGCGACCCCATGCTTTCTACCAGGTTCATCGAATCACTGGGAAGACTGTTTCCACCACCAGCCACGAAACAATACTTTCCAACACCAAAGTCTTGGAGATCCCACTTCTTCCAGAGAACAACATGAGAGCAACGTAAGACCCAGATACTATGCCTGACTGCTTAGCAGTTTCCTCTTGTTTCCCACTTCATTTCTTCTGTTTTGTGATTTTTTTTCCTTGTTTTTTTTTTCCTTGTTTTCCTTATTCTGTCCTTTTTTTTTAACTCCACTCAGTAGTAGTAAGTTTTCACAACTTCACTAGCACAAACTGCCTCTCATCAGCTTAACAACAAAATGAACTTTGCAAATATTTATGACAACTGATTGCTTTCATTCTAGAGTTTCAGCCAATGTGCTTATTTGCCATTTAAAAGAAGTGTCTCGGTTACCAAGCTCTAAATATCTCCTACCTCAGCTCCTGCATTTAGTTTCTAAATATGACACCTCTTACTCCTGTATGTGCTAGCCCAAGGAACGGGGCCTATTAAAATTTATCTTTGGATGTCAATGGAACCTCCTCTAGAGGACATTTCCAAGTAACCTAGCCTTTTTCATGACAAACAAAGCCATTCTTAGTTCTTATGTAATAAAAATCCACGTTTGTTTAGAAGCAAAATTTTTAGGGAAGGAGTTAAAGCTTACGGAATGCAGTTACTAAACTGGAATGAGTTTTCCCATGCAGGAAAGAAAGCATCCACACCTTAGAACTTCTGAATTAATAGGAATCTGAGTGTTAGTGGTAAATTTCATTACAGGATTGTGCATAAGGCATCCAATATCAAGCTGTGTATGTGACATAAGCAAGACCCTCAGTATGATTTAATCCACTCCCTTCTTCTACCCTCATTCAATGATGCTAACCCTTCTCCAAATCACCTGCCTTGGGAGGATTTTGTATGTGCATCTACTGATGTATTAATGTGTACATTTATGTATACATGGATGTGTGCACGTTTGTGTGCATTTATAGGGAGACAGAAAGGACAAGTAAATAAACAGACAAAAAGAAAGCAGGCCCCACCACAACAAAGACCATGGGAAATCCCAGGGAACTTTCAAAAACGATGATTTTACTCCTGGTTATTCATACACTGTTTTCTGCACCTTAATGAAGTGAAAAACGGACACTTGAACACTACTGTATGTAGCAGTTATTAGAAGCTGGTTTGCAGTGTCATCTGCAACATGTGCTGGAGTGCATCATGTAAATAGAAGAACTAGAATGTGGTTAACTGCACTGCCAGCTGGGATTAGGATCATCACTCAAGATATGAGGACCTCTGTCACTTCATTGTGTTAAGTTGTGATGAGCATGCAAAATCAGCGGCCCCATTTTCTGTCATTGGAAGCTGGCACAATTCCATTGAGGTTATTGAAATGTCACCACTTTGTACACAGAGAATATTTCTTGGTCCTTCTTTTATCCAGTTTGAATGATATTTTTTGCCATATGGGAATATTAATACTATTTCTTTCCCTATAGAATAAAGGTAGTCACACAGTTTTGGAACCAAACTGAGTATTTTCATGACACATATGCCAGATCATAGTAGAGTTCTCCCAAGAACCACAAACAATGCTTTGGCTTATATAAGCCTTCTATGTCAATGCTCTAAAACACCATGTAGGCTAACAATGAAATGAAATTTAGAGCCAAGGACTTTTCTCACAAACACTTTGTGTGTTTGGCTTTCGTATAATGAAGCAATGAAGCTTATCAGCATATTTTAACTTTGCACATATAACTACTACTATCGATTTCAAATGTTAATTTCTATGACTTTACAAGCCTGATTTGTGCTCCTCTGTACCTTACAGAGTCTGAACAAATTGTTGAGGGGTTTTTTTTGTTTTGTTTTACAACTCTTGCTATTGAAGAGGCAATAGTGAGATGCACATCATTTCTTCTCTGTCATATGGATTATTGCATAAAATCTTGACATGCGTACAAATATTTCTTAATTCTTATGACTTCCTCTGCTAATATGCTTTGTTAAGAAGCATTAATATGTTCATTAGTTTCTTTGATCATACCAGCAAAGGTATTTTTGTTACTCTGAAATCTATACTTCAAAAAAAAATGCAGGTCAAAACCAGGCTGCCATAGTTTTTGTTTGCAGTTTTGTTTGCTTCAGAACTGAGCTTCAAAGGTCTGGAGGAGGAATTAAACTCTTTAATTCAAAATAAAATTAAACTATATGTATTTAGTATAATAAAATGCATGCCAGAGACCAGTACCCAGAATAAACTGCAATGCAGACTTTGTAGTCTTAACCAAAGCAGAGGTATTTTTGCAGTGGGTTTTTGAGCGCGTATGTTTATTTATCTTTTGTTCTGTGAACTTTCTCTGTCGGAATTTGCTTTGACAGAAATTCTGACTCATTCACAAGAAAACCAAAATTGAAAAATAGGAGTGAGAGAGGTCAGAAATAGCAGGAGTTCTTTCTGGACAAACAGCACATTTTTCTCTAATGTAGAGGGGAAACCTTGAGTTTATTTTTTTCTTGCAAAGCTTCAGCTCACTTCAGCTTATGACTCTTAGAAATTCACTGATAGAAGCACATTGACAGTGGGACTGACTTTGTGAGAACTGTGCTCAATAATGAGTATTGTCAGGATTCTAGAATAAAAATCATGGAATATTTTTATCCGAATTAGCCATAACATGTGAAATTGTTAGTATACCTGCATTCTAAGTTAGTAGCACAGTGTGCAGGTAATGACCTGTCCTCTGGACTCCTTTAGTCCATTTCTTTGCACTTCAGCTGGTCTGTAAGCTCCATCCTTTCAGGATGTGTGGGGTGGGAGGATCTTTTACATTTTCTCCCTCTGGCAATTGAAGTAACATCCTAGGTTTGTGTGCTCAACTTCAGCTGCTATGTGTTACTACCAATAGCCTGAACTGAGCTACTTGTGGATGAAGGCTACTGCGTTTAGCTTGGTTCTGAGGCTGTGTATGACACGGAAGATGTACAGGAGAGAGGGAAGAAACTGCACTCTTGTGTCCTTCTGAATTCTGCTTGAAATGAATTGAATTGCTCTGTGTTCCCTTTTGGGTAGCATTGACTGTGCTGGAATATTAAAGCTCAGAAACTCTGACATTGAGCTGCGGAAGGGAGAAACAGACATTGGGCGGAAGAACACACGTGTGCGACTGGTCTTCCGAGTTCACATCCCACAGTCCAACGGGAGGACCCTCTCTTTGCAAGTAGCTTCCAACCCTATCGAGTGCTGTAAGTAGCAACAGATGTCTTTTCTCTTGCTAGCTCTTGTGTCACTGAACACGCAGTGTTTGTCCATCAGTGTGCTAAACACTTGTTCACACCTGTCTAGCCAGTGAACCATGCTCTGTTTTGCAAAAATGCGTGGTTTGTATTGATGGCAAAATACTTTTGCTGTAGAAAAAGCAAAAGTATTTTGCCTTTTTCCCTTTATAAGGAAGAACACACTTAGAACAAAAATAGAGTACTGCTAAGCTAACAGTAGGCCTGAAATTGGCAAGACTTGGGTTTTTTTGGTGACTTCCTATCATACAGGTGACAACTGTGATAGTTTTGGAAAGCAGTTATTGTGTCCTAGTCACTCTTTCTCCCCAGCATAAAGCAAAAATCAGCAAACAGGACCTGAATGCTTTGATGAAGGGCTAGCAATACACTAGAGGTGACACCCTGGCTCCAGTTGCTTGGCATTGGTATTTTTCTAGGGATTGTTAATAGCAAAGCTCCAGGAAAGAGCATCCCTGCATTCCTCTTGCAAAAGCAGTGTCATCAGTGACAGACTTTAAGACCAGTGATAGAACTACATCCATTTTTGCAGGGCAGCACTGCTGCCATTCTGGTAGTCTGAGTCTACAAGAGAAGCAAGCTTTGTAGGAAAGAGCAGTGCTGTTATACCAGTAGTTTATAGCCTTCTTCCTTCATAGTCATCCATTTAAATAAACGAACAAGTGGTGGTGGTGGGAAGGAAGTTATATTAAGATATCCCGATGTTATTATGAAGAGTAGCAGAGCCTCCATACCTATAACAAGTAGACTGACATAAAGCCATCTGTGTGAGATGAAGAATTTCCCCCGTTTCTTTTTTGAAAACGCTCTAATAATTAATAAACATCAAGAAAAAAAGGAAGAAGGAAAAAAAAGGAGCCATGGTTTTATCCTGCTCCTTGCTGTAGCTGATGAGACATTTTCAGTTGCTGTGTAGCATGATAAGGCCACAGTTTTAATGCATCCTGAAGAGTCCATCCAATATGCCAAGTTCAAGAGGCCACTAAATATGAAGCCACTTGGATTTGTATCCGTGACTTGCAATTTTAAGTACCGTGTAATGAGCAAAAGCGTGGTACATGCCTCCTCAAAGTAATGGAAAACAGGAGGGAAAAAAGAGTGCTAGTGTTATTTCCAGTGCAGAATGTGGAATAAGCTGGTGCCAAAAACTTCATGCATCTCTTAGTGCATGTGACACCAGGAGTAACCATGTAATCTGGATAAAATGTCACATCATCCCTTGAAGTTCAGCCATGCTCACTCCATGTCGCAGTTCAGATGATAAAATATTTGCCACGAGAATACAGTTTCTGTTTGCATGAGTCCACGTGTGCTTTGGCACTCAGGTGTTGGTGGAAATATGCTTTCTAAACTGTGAACTTTTGCTGGATCGTGAGGCTCGTAGCTAATGATAAAAGTCAGTTTGCAGCTATGGCTGTTGTGACAGAAATGCAGTTTGGATGTGGATGGTCTTGTTCTCATGTATGCCTTGTAAATGCATGGCATATATGCGAGCAACTATTATTTTGTCTCTCGGAGAAGATACTCTACATAAACAAATTTCTCTAAAAATACTCTTTTTGGCACAGTACAGATCAAGCTGAGTTTTCAACTTAAACATCTTGGGGTTTTTTTTGTGAGCTTTTTGAATCTGTGCCACTGTATTGGATAAGAGTATTGTTTATGATGAAAGCGCTTAGAAACCGTGTTTCCTACAAATCTTCTGGCTGTTCTTGTTTTTATGTCAAACTCATCTTATGAGAGTAAGGATTGCAAGCATTAGGTCCCTTGCTAATGTAATATTTATTTCTTTTTGTGTGTTTGTGGTTGCTTTTTTTTTTTTTTTTCTTTTATATGCCTCTCCAGCTCAGAGATCTGCCCAAGAACTGCCTCTGGTGGAGAAGCAAAGTACTGACAGCTTTCCTGTTACTGGAGGGAAAAAGATGGTTCTGACTGGCCATAATTTTCTGCAAGACTCGAAAGTCATCTTTTTGGAGAAAGCACCAGGTATGTCTTTTCAATTTAGACTCTTGTCTGCCTTCTTCCCCCTGTCACAAAATCCTGGCCAAATGGTGATAGCATCATCCCCATAATCACATTTTCCTCTGTGCATAGTATGTTTTCCACATTTCTGGGTTAAGCTGTGAGAGAGGTCTGTGTGGAGGCCTCGTGCTGCAGCAGCTGTAGACACAGGCAGGCAGCAGTGAGGCTGTTTCTGCAGCAGTGCAACAGTGGAAGAGCACTGGAGGCCCTCAGTGGCATTCCTTGTAATGCCTGCGTGGTGGAGTGGGAGCAGGGCTGTGAGTCAAAGTCAGGCTCTGAAATGAGATAGTTAAGGATAGCTCGGAGTCTTGTTTTGGAAAGGGTTTCCGTGGCACTGGCTCAAGCCATGGATTCCTCAGCTGCCGGCTGAACCCCCCCCTGCACTTTCAAGCATCTTGGGCACTCCTCAGGCCAGCCCTGCTGGTGTCAGCAGAGCAGTAGGAAGGGGAGCCCCGCTGGGGAGAGGGCTGAGGAGGCACGAGAGCTTCCCCCCCACACCACTGTAGCACCTGCAGGCTCCCAGGGGACAAGTGTGGGGCTTTCCTGAAGGTTCCCATCATGCTTTAAGTCACCGAAAGTAAGCATCAGGCTGAGGCAGAGCAATCCTGAGCCCCTCCTGCAGTCCCAGGTGCCACACTGCACTCAGGGAGTGAGCAGGATGCCCTTTTGGCTTCTTCAGAAAGTTTAAATTGAAAAAAAAAGGGCAGTATTGCAGCATAAAAATCTGAGTATAGAGGGATGAGATAGAAGAGTGGTTCTGCGTACTTTATATTTAAACTTCATTCCCTGCACAGAATTGGGTTAGTGTGACATTTCAGGAGCTAAGTCCCGGATATTTCTCATGACAGGAAGGAAAACGTGTTCAACTGTGCTTTCTTTCCTATTTATTTTCTGTCCTCATCCTTTACTGACTGCGAAAAATTTCTGAACTATCCTGTACCAAAGAACTATAATGGGAATGCTCCTTGCTCACTAGCAGGTACCACAGGGTGGATTTGGACAAAGCAGGATGCTCACTATATTGACTTAAATTACAAATGTACAAAACAAGGCCAGCGTTGCTCTGTCTAGCCAGATATCTCCCTCAAGCAAAAGGAATTGGAGGCTGCACAAAGGCAGCATACAAAAACAGCACAGAGATCAAGAAAAAATTATATATGCAACATTTTTGAAAAATCATGAGAAATGAAGGAGTCTACAGTTGCACACTGAGTCTGCTGGTGAGGAATTAGATGATCTAAAGGCCTGTCACTCTGGAAAACCCTGCTTGGGTGTATGGATTGGTAGGATGGACCCATGCAGGAGTGTCTCCTCTACTTGAAGACATCACCAGAGGTCCCCCTGCTCTCTACTCCTGGGTGCAAAGCGGATGGAAACGCTGTAGGAGTCAGTCAGTGAGCTGTTGCCATTGAAGAGTAATCAGTATGATTAAGTCAGTAGTAGAAGATCTGATTTGAGACAGCCTGCTTCATTTTAGTGTGATCACAGGAGATTTGGTGCGATTGCAAGGCAGTACTGCCACATGGGAGGACACTATGGGGATGAGCCTTTATGGTTTAAAAGCATCTCCTGGAACACCTAGCCTGCATTAATCTCTGAGCTGCCCAGCTGCTGATTTGTAAGGCAATTGTGTCACTAGGAATGGCTCACAAAAAAAGAATTTTGCCAGCAAATCCAGGGCAATTTCTATGGACTCTGAGTTGTGTGCTACTTTGTGTAACACAGCTTGATGCATTTAAAACAAACAAGTCCAGTGCATCACTGTCCCAGTGACAGATTGTTCCAGCTCATTTTTTGAGCAAGGTCATTGTGTATAATATGAAATGAAAATGCATTCCCAGCCTTTACTTTTGAAAATCAGCAAGCAGTGTTTCCCTCTCAGCTATTGCATGTATATAAAAGTAGGTCAAGAGAAGGAACACCAGCACAGTTTCTTCTTCTCTTAGAAAGTTAGTTATGAACTTCTGTGATTAGCTGGAGACATTCATTAGTTTTGCCACTGTTGCTGTTTTTGTTTTTGAATTCAAAATGTTAATCACGTTCCTAGTGAGTAACAGCCAAATACAGCTATTACAAAGTAATAGATCACAGGAATAATTGCACTCTATAAAGGGAAAATATCCTTTATTTGAAATTTAAACACTACACTACATGAGTTCATGTTTTCAGTCTTTATTCAGGCAGAGTCCCCAAGCCAGCAGGCAGCCTCTGTGTGCTTGTCTAATTTATGCTAGTCTGCATACTTAATTGGTTAACGCAGAGAGTTTGAGAACACGTTGTGTTTGGCTTCTGTGGTTTTTTTCCTTCTGTCTGAATAATTTCTTTAAGTCTGCTGAGTGCATTGTGGTATGCTGAATGTTTTTCCAAGCATGAGTCCCAAGCTCTCCGTCTTCAGGCTAGCCCTCAGCTGTTGTAATCTCTGGAGGAATGGCATTATCCTGGCCTCCTTGCGTAGGGAGTCTGTCTTAACTGTGACTCATACAAGAGGGAATCCCTGAAGAATGATCAAATCAATCTTTGAGCCGGGGAGGCAGGACGTGGTATTTTCAGCTTAACCCTTCACTGGCTTCTTTTCAGCCAAGGAGTGCATGAACCAGAGCAAAAGATTCTTTGCAGCAGTGCAACACAGAGGAGAAACTAGTCAGCTGCAGGGTGAAGGTTTGCTGAAAGGACTGTGAAAGCAGGGCTGTGAGGACCCCATCTGGAAGAACCCCTTGTGATATGGCGTGGTGCTGAGGCAGAGGGCACCGCTTTGGATAAACAATGGGCCTTTTCAGAAGCAGACTGAAGTTAGCTCAAACTTGCTGCAGGACCTGAAAAAAGTTCTCACGTGTTGAAATGAGACTTTATTTCACAGAATTTTGTTCAGTGATTTATTGCTTGCACATCAGACCATGTTTTCCAATGATGAGCGATGGCATAAAGCAACCATCCCAGAAACGTAGGGATAGTTAAGATGTAAGTGCTGAATGAACTTTGAGAAATTTGCTCTTTTAAATTCAGCATTTGAATTTAGCATGACAGAAGGATCTCACAATATACTTCTCTCTTGCAAACTGACTAATAATTACCTTCTTTCAGTTTCTGTCCTTATAGTCATGGGTTTCTCTTCCTGATTTTCAAGTGTCTTGTGAGTCTGTGCGTCACGCTTGTTGGGTGCTAGATTTAGGATACGGCAGAAATCTTTTTTCATCTGAAATATGAATATAGATGTTTGCAGCACCCTAGAAACAAGGACAGTTGATGCTGGTGTTCACTGTGGAGGCAAGGTGTGCATTTTGGTTATGAAAGTGGATGAAGTGAAATTGATGTTAGCTATGCAAGGAGGTGTTTGAACTAAGATCAGCAAAATGCTTTCTTCCTAACACACTCATCTGGAAAAGCTTAGATTGTGATCTGGATCTATATTAAAAGACAATGATTTATTGACTTACCTGTGTTAATCTTTTTACGTAGTTTCTAGGTTGTGTGAATGTACCAGGCAGCAAAAACCTTCAGGGAACTTAAGAAAATGCAGAGATGTTTGAAAAGTTTTTAAAGACTATATATCTGGCAGTTACCTTCCTTTTTTTGTTTTCTCTTATAACAATGTTTACAAACATTATCTACAAAGTCATTTTTGAAAGGTAACAAGAGTTACCTTTATGAGAACATAAAAAAGCACAAAGAACCTAACAGAAACAACTGGACTTCTGTCTCCTTGTGTATCAGAGTATGATTAGTGATGTTTAAGTCTCTCTATAACTCAGTTCACAAAAATGTTTATTGTAATTGACAAATGAAAATTTACTAATGAGACACAAGCCAAGTAGTATTGCGAGCACCAAAGCATAGTGAAGACAGAGGTGTATCTTCTTGGCACATATCCATGTCCTTCCTTCTAGGATATTGTAGAGTTGCACAAGGTGTTTTGGGTTTTGGAAAGTCTTGCACTATGATCCGAAGGAGTTAACTTATCCAGTTAGGCCAAAAATCTCCCCTTGCTCCTGTAGCTAGAATACTTTTGGCACTAGAGCTAGCTCAAGTATTTCTGGACTTCCTTGATTTGTCCAAGTCAAGACATACTTCAGAGATCAGGCTAAAATGACTGAAATCCTCATTATTAACAGGTTTTGATATATAGGAAGAACTGGATATTCATTTAGTGTATTATTACTGGTTGTCATTCAATTGAGTCTCCACTCTTTAAGTTAGAGCACCAAACTCACTTATTTGGTTTTGTGCTTAGTGACCAGAGCTCAAGGCAAGAGTTTTAAAGAACAGAAAGGCAGAAATGTAACACCCAGCTTCATCACAGGATTAGATTTTCAGATAACACTGACTTTGAAATTCTGATTCTGTGCTGTTAAATTTGACGGCCTTTTTGTCCTTTATGTATGCAACCCTGAAGATGCATCACTGTCTTTAGTGGGCATAATATTTGTAGCACTACATCTCTTAGAAACTCCAGGCTTATGGATTTCTGTGGCTTTGAACATGTTGCTAATTATTCTGCCTTCAAATCAACAATGATCCTAGCACCTGTAACCTAATTACATAATATCCCCAGCTACTGTGCCTGAAGCATTTGAAACTCAAGTTCATGGAAGATGGAGGAGTAAACACCACCTAAGCAACATTTCCTCCAATTATTTTCTCCTGTTTATGGGCATTTTCAAAGAGTTAAACAGTTTCTCAGATTTAGCTTCAAACTGATCATTGTAGTGTCATTTTTATTATGTTAAATGAATTTTTCTGTCAAAACTGTTTGTCTTTGCTGCTGGAACAGGTTGCGCTCTTAGATCATTAAGACACTGATGTAGCATGATAATAGCTATGCTGGAGCAGATGAGAGATAGCTGGGTGAGATCACCAAATTTTTGACGTATATGCCAAAGAAAATCTCTCTTTTCTGTAACTATTTCAAGTAGGAAAACCTGAAGCTTCCTTTATGTTGAAAGAGTGGTCAAGTTTGGTCAGCCAAATGTTTGCACAGAGAAAATGCAATATGGAAAAGAAGAAAGCTGGATGAATTTAAGTGTCCACTGAAGCATGTAGCAGGTTTTTTGTTCCTCTCGATTTTCACCATCTGTAGCAAAGATTGTAATCAATCAGTTGCTGCTTTAGGGTGCAAATGTCAGTTCAAAGTCTCGGAAGGATGCTGAGAAATTCAGTTCTAATTCCTGTACACTGTGGGAGAAAAATTTACTTCACTGCATGGTAGACACTCAAGTGCAGTATTTTAAGTTCCAAAGAACTTACGGAAAGTTCTGGAAAATCCTATGTTCCAAAACACTTGAGTAGCATGTGGATGGAACGGATGCGTTGGGGAAGCATGTGGGCTTTGGGGTTTGACTCAGCTGTACTCTGGAACTCAGGGCTTGGAGTCTGTTTTGACGTGATGTGATGTGATGGGGAGACGGGTGACCTGAGTCTTGGCAGAATTCCACTTGGTAAAAGATCTTACATTCTCAGCAATCTTTCCATTGCTCTTTCCATTGCCAGTAGCAGTCACAGTTTAGGGGGCAACTGGCCAAAAAGGGGTCAAGTTTCCCACTGGTAATCATATTGTAGCTCACATAATAAATAAGCAAGTGACAAAACTCCCTTTCCCCTCTAGTCAGATGGACAGATAATACATAATTTGGTCTCTATCTATCTGTTTTTCCAAGTTCGGGACACATGTTCCAGTTGGCAGTGAGCAGTTATGCTCTGACTCATGTGCAGCGAGGTTAAAAATTCTGGAAACTAGATAAACTGGAAATTTCAAAGGCATACGAGTTGGAAGCGTGGAGTTCATGTGAAGGTCACTTGAACCTGCTTCCTGGAGATGTATTGATAGCTGAAGGGGTTTCTGGCCGTTGCTCAGAAACAGATATCCTTGAGTGAGTAGTATCATCAAATGGCAGAGTCATTTGGTGGTGGAACCCTTTCACGCGCACGCAGGCGCCATGATGTAGCTTGTAGGAAATGTCAGCACGTTTCAGTTTTTCCTGGCTGTTTAGCATAGGGAATGGCAAAGATAGAGTGGGACAGCAGCCATATGCATGAGATGGTATCAGCGGCAGCAAGCCTCATCCTGGGAGTTGCTCTTGCAGTTAAGAACAAGATGAATCAATCAGGGATACTTATTGTGCACAACAGAGAAACAAGGAATAAGCATCCAGTCTCTAGTTCAAAGTAGTTTGTCTTACAATTCTGTGAATTTTCAATTATTACAGAAACTATGGATGGTTGAAGTTTATTGTTTTGTGCCGCTGCCAAACTGAGTGGCTTCAAGCTGCATCTGTTCAATCAAAGCTTTGTCTATGAGCATTTATAACTAGCACAAGATTTCAGCTAGTTACTAATGTTCCAGCAGTACCCTCCAAATATACAGGAGCCCTTCAAGTCCACAGTCTAATGAAGCAATCAGTGCCCAAAGATAGGAGAGAAAAGGGGTGTTTACCTTGGCTGGCTGCCAGGCTCCCACTGTGCTGCTCCCTCCCTCCTCTTCCTCAGCAGGACTGGGAGAAAACATTCCAAACATCTTGGGTCAAGATAAAGACAGGGAAATCACCCATATTCAACTTCTCTGCTGGCTCTTCTTACCTCTTTCCCACCTAAGTAGCTCAGAGGGATGTGGAATGAGAGTTGCTGTCAAGACATAATACTTCATCTCTTCTGCTCCTTCCTCCTTACACTTCCCTTTCCTCCAGTATAGGGTCCCTCTCACAGAAGACAGTCCTTCATGAACTGCTCCAGGACTTGTCATGAACTGCAGTTCTTCAAGATGGTTCCTTTCTACAGGGTACAGTCCTTCGAGAAAAGACTGCTCCAGCCTGGGCACTTCCTTTCACAGGCTGAAGCTCTTGCCAGGAGCCTTAGTCTGCATGAGCTCTCCTTGGGCTTGCAGCTTCCTTCAGGGTAAATCCATAGCCTGTGTTGCGAGCATCTGCTCTGCCATCATTTTCCATGGGCTGCAATAGGACAAGCTGCTTCAGAGTGGTATTCTCCATGGACAGCAGGGAAATCTCTGATCTGGCACTGGGAGCACTTCCTCCCCCTCTTTTTCTGGACCTGCTCTCTGTAGGATTATTTCTTTTGCATTTTTCTTGCTCCTCAAAGCTGCTGCACAGTGCTTTTTACCCTTTCTTAAGTATGTTATCACAGAGATGCCATCAGCATCACTGTTTGTCTCAGCTTTGACCAACATTGGGTCCACTGCAGAGCCAAGCTTGAATTGGCTGTTTCCACGTATGGCAACTGCTGGCCTTTTCCCACAGGGGTCAACCCTGTAGTGCCCCACAGCCAGCACTGGTTGTCTGCATCTTCTGCTAAAGCACAATTCATTCTCTGCTGTTACTCCCTCAGTTGGTCATTAAGTGTTGGTTCATGTCTGAAGTAGACATCACAGAAAGAAAAGGGAAGAGAAATGGAAGACGAATAGCCTGTCCTTTTAGATCTGCTGAAGGAAGAAGATTACACCTTCAAGAGCAATGTGGAAGGAAGTACAATGATATTTAGAGAGGAATAGTGCTAAGACATTTCCAAAGCGTGCCTTGTTGCAAGAAAGCTGATATCAAGACAAATAATCAGGGATTATTATGTATATTAAATAACAGAATCATAGATTCACACGTAATATCATCACAACAACAAAACTGGACACTCTACACCTTGTCCTGTCATCACGTTACAGCAACACAAATTCTCCACAGTTGTTACACGTCTATGATTAAGCCTAGTCTTTTTGAACAGGAGAAACCAGATAAGGGACACAATGGAGACAGTGAGATAGAAAAATGAAAATGCCATTCAGAAGTGTACTGTTTGAACACTGCCAAACAAAGTCTTGATAAGTCTTGATAACAGGGTGTCTCTGGAAAATGAGAAGTTGTGGCCACGTAGATAAAATGGAGAGCTTGTGTCTTAAAAACAAACAAGAGGGAAGAATTGAAAACATTTGGACCAAATGTCCAAATGAGACAAGATGAGAAGGATGTAGTAGTGGAAGGTAGCTTCAAATCTGATGGCCTGTACAAGTGGTGGTGTCGGCATCAAACACAGAAGAGGTAGAAAAAAATAGTTGTTCTTGGAGAGAAAATTAAGAATTTGGTTGAAACTGGCTGTGAGGTTTTTGAGTTTGAAAGTCTTTGAGAAAATACAAGACAGAAGATGAAACTGAAGAAAATGGGCCAGGATTATTCTATCTACTGTTAGCTGCAGAGACCCAAGTTCTGAGTACTAGAGGTTCCCAGAGGAAATAAAATTCTGAAGACAAGGAGATAAGAGAGCTGTAACCAAAGGTAGAATGCAGGATTGATGATGGGTGGGTAGGCTTGGTTCTCCATGCTTGCTCTAGAGAAAATTTGTAGGCATGTCAAGCTGCAGTTTTACTGGTAAGTTGAGTGTATTAAACCTGGAATTAGTGAGAGTTTTTAAATAAAACCCTCAGACTAAGATCAGTTTAAATAGAGGGAGGTGCCAGAGAGCACAAACTGTGTAACTGGTCCCCATTCTGCTGAAAATAGGATCTGGCAGATCATTTCAGATGGTTTTGGCTCAAAATGAGCCTTAATCAGTCTGTTTTCAGCACAGTGCCTCCTTTTAATTACCTGGACTAAAATTACTCTTGTTTTCAAAATGCTTGAGCTTGGAATAATTAAGTCTGTTAGACATACTGTGGCAAAAGCAGCAAGAAGTGTGCTATTTAGGCAAAGTGATTCCCTCAAATTCTGGGGGGATAGATAGGAACCATATAGATAGGAAGTTCATGTATGGCACAGATACCAATGCACTGTAAGGTACAGTTTGTACTGCGTTTTTATCACCAGGTTGCTGCATGACACTTTCATTGTAATGTAAATTGCAATTAAATTGTAGTGTAAAAAAGAGAGAAAAAGGAACTTAAAACATCACACGCATGACAGACTCACACAAGTATACATAATATTTATATATAAGTTCAAGACTGCAAAAATGTGTAGCTGAAGGAATGCACAAAATGCATATGCTGCAAATGCTTATAAGGGGACACAAATAGATACAGCAGCTTTGCAATTAGGCAAGTTCTGCATGAGCCTTGCTGCACAGACTGGTTCTGGATAGGGAACCAAACTATGGGATCAATGTCTGTAGTGAGACAGTAGGCTGTGAGGAGAGGTAAGAAAAGTAACTGGGATCTTCCTGGCAAGGAGGAGGGAAATAAAATCCATGAAAATCAGAGTGGCTGCCTTTGCCTCTAATCCTCAGCCCAAGCACAGACCTGGCCTAACCTGCCTCATGTGGAAGTTGATTGCATCTTCGCACAAAGCTGAATGACTGTCTGAATGACAGGTCTTTACCTTAGTTTTCATCCTCTTTTCTCACTGGAGGCCCATCCTTTCCTTCTGGACATACTCACGGATCAGTAGTGTCAGAACCAGGAGTATACATCTGAGGGAAGAAGGGGTTGGCAAGCAAATTAAAACTTTACAAATCCTTCAGTGCTAAAGGAGCTGAATATGTGCTAATGCAGTTGAATACAAAGGTAGACAGACTTTGCAGAGCATTTTCCATTGCATCTGTGTCCTACCTGTTCTGAACATGTTAAAGTAATCTGGTATGTAATATAGGCGCTATTGTTTAGGGTAGTCTCACAGCACATTAATCAAGGAGTGGATTCCTTT
This sequence comes from Tetrao urogallus, assembly GCF_951394365.1. Classification (NCBI taxonomy): domain Eukaryota; kingdom Metazoa; phylum Chordata; class Aves; order Galliformes; family Phasianidae; genus Tetrao; species Tetrao urogallus. Next base: position 89,691,938 of record NC_136815.1, read on the forward strand.
GGGAGTATAGAGTTAGTTTCACTGTCTTGCTTGCAATATATGAATGTAAATACAGATTTACAGTCCAGCTAGCGCAATCAAACTGTTGAGCTTTAGGCTGAAAGAATATAAAACGTACACTGTGGATAGGCAGTGAACTCCCAGGTGATGTCTACTCTTCTTGTATCTCAAATGAACACAGTGCTGCTAAAGGGTATACCCTGTTTTTACCCACTGTAATAAAGAAAGATAGCTTAAATACATCAGAACTCTCCCTTTATGCCCATTTCATTGATCCAGGGTATAATTAGTTGCCAGATATGCACGTTACACGCTCCCAGGTTTCCGGGCTTGGAGTTTGTGTCAGTTTTGTATATCGTTTTCCCTTTCTGTCATCTCTCAGCCTGTGATGAAAGTTATACTGGTGACTTGACTATTGTGAGCTTGCAAACCTCTGGCACTATTCTTACAGTTCCCTGTAAGAGAAAAGAAGGTAAATCAGTTTTGGAAACCCTTGGAAACTGATGGGCAGTGAGAAGTAGAAGACAGTACAAGATTTCTTTGAAAAAATCTTTACAGCTGTTTGACTGTGTGGCTGTTTTTGAAGAACCTATGTACTGTAGGTTGCTCTGAAAGTAATGCCTCCTATTTATTTCCATGGAAACTACAACAAAGAGCTCAGTTACACTATTTGACAGAGCGGATTTCACCTACGAAATGCTGTTTTTCAACTTAATCACCAGCACTCGCTATGCATTTTTGCCAGTGATGAACAAGAGCCTGCATGGCACACTTGTAAAAATCTGTGCCAGCAGAGGTGACCCACTGTTTCACAGCTGCTGTGATGGTGTCACTGCTTGGAAAATGCCCATGCAGTCCATCTGATGGAAGTCAGATGGGAGTCAAAGCAGGTGGAAGTCAAAAGATGCCAAATCTGGATTATATGGTGGGTGTGGTAGGACAGTCCAGCCACGATTGGCAGTGTGCTACATGGTCTTCAAACTGGTATGGAGCCTGGTGTTATGTTGCATGAGAAAGGTTGTCGTCTTCTCTGGAATGATTCTGGAAAATTGAGCCTTCAGCTTAGTCAGTGTCATGATGTAGCAGTCAGAGCCCTTTTCCAAAAGACAGTGCACATCACTTCACCTGCTGATGGCTTGGACTTCTTCTTCCATGGGGAAATCACATGTCACAACTCCATGGACTGATATTTTGATTCCAGCTCACAGTGGAGACACCACATCTCATCACCAGTAACAATGTGATCCAGGAAAATGTCACTTTCAGCCTCATACTGGTTCAGTAGTTCCTGACAAACTTGCATATGCTGTTCTTTCTGGTCCTGTGTAAGCGTTTGCAAACTTTGTGATATTCCAGCACTTGACACCATTGTTTGCAATACACTGAAGTCAATATTCAGTTCTGCACACAGTTGCCTGGTTAGTGGTTCTGGACAGCCTGGTCTGGTGGTTGGTGACCCTGCTCATGGCAGAGGGGTTGAAACTAGATAATCTTTGAGGTCCTTTTCAACCCGGGCCATTCTATGATTTGATGATTCACACAGATGAGCTGATTGAGACACTTCTTTTCATGGTGTGACAGCTGAGCATGGCCATCTGGAACATGGGTGGTCTTTCAGGGTGCTGTCACCACTGTTGAAACACACCACCCGTCACCTCACTGTGCTCACATCCACTGTTTGATATCCAAAAACATTCAGCAAGCATTGATGAATATCAGTGGCTGCCATTTTTTTACGCAGGGAGGAATTCAATGACACATCTTTGCTCCATGCGCATTTCCACGTCAGGCGTCATTTTGTCAGACTGCCCCTCTGCTGCCATCTGTCACACAGCAGCAAAATAGAACAGAATGTTGGCGGGAAGGTTCAGTCTCTCCTACCATACCACCAAGATCTGCCTCTGACGTTACGGGCCAACATAATAAAATAGAAGGCGTTACTTTCAGAGCAGCCCTCGTACATATGTTGCAGTCTGCTAGGTTTTATGTCTGAGTTTACACCACTTTTTTCATGCTGCTTCTGTGTTAAAACAAGCTCCTACAGTGCATTTTTATGTGGAAATCTTTTAGCTGGGTGTGGTGGGGAAGCCGCTCAGTGACTCATACTGCAGGGAATTCCCTAATGAATTAGAGTATTTTTACTTCTGGAGTTTTGCGCAGTTTCCTTTAACATTGGAGTGGGCACTTGATAAGAGCAGCCTACAAAGACCCATTCATCGTTGAGCTGCTCCGTTTCAAAATTGGATGTTTGTATTTTGCAGAGCTGAAAATCCACCCCAAGTAACATGGTAGGTTCACAGCATTTCATCATTCATAATCCCAGGTGCTCTGAGTGCTGAAAAAAATGAATCATGGTGAAGTACGCCCAAAGCAGAGACTGCTATAGATACCAGCACAGCGCAGTGATGGGTCTTTAAACATGAGGCTTTCTGACAAAGCTCAATGTCTTCAGCTGCCAACAGTGCTGATGGCCACCTGTGAATGAAGCACAGCTCAGTGCCAAACCCGGGTCAGGTGGGCACAGCCCGAGAGCTCTTGTGAGATGGGGCTTGTGCTGCCTCTTCAGAAGAAGAGGGATTCAGAGCTCCTCCAAGCCCATGGCATGAGCACAGGAACTCCCTGTGGGAGTCTTGGTTTGTCAAATCAGTTGCTTTGGCCATCACGGGAGAGGGGCTCTCTGCTGGCTTTTTCCCTGTGATTCTGGGAGCAGCTGTTTTGTTTTTCCTTTCCTTCTGTAAATCAAACAAAGAAAAGAACCTAAACAAACAAGCAAACAAACCAACCCGAAAGAATACCTTGACTTTTTAGCTATATAAAGGGAAGTCTTTCCGTTGAAAACATTGAAATATAAATCCTAAAACACCAAAACAAAGCCAGACATTTGGTTTGGAGAAGACACTTCTTATTACTTGGTAAAAGTAAATAGCAAAGTGAGAGAGAATGAAATAAGACCTTTGGAAAAGCCTTTTTCTCCCTTCTCTCTTTTCCTACTTGCCTCTTCCTCTCCTTCCTCTTCTACCTCCTTCTGCCTCCCCCTTCCCCATATAACGACTGCCCATTTGGGTACAGTAATTCCAGAGAGTAAACTTTAACGGGAATGCCTGAAATGTGTCTGCTTCAGCTTTGTGTTATGTCTGTAATTTGAATTATTTGCATTTTGGAAAGGTATAAATTGCTCTGGTGTACTTTGGTTGGCCGGCAGCCAGGAGGGAGTTGCCTTGGGCTCTGAACCAGGCTGCTGCAGATGTGGCAGGCGTACAATGGAAACTTTTGTGGTTGAGCAGTCCTCACTCCTCAAGCACACTGATGGGAGACGGTATCCCGCCTGCCTCTGAGGGTCCTCAGCACACGTGGCACTGGGGGCAATGCAGTTTTCTCTGGTGGAGGCAGATTTTCCTGGTGCTTTGAGCTCCCACAAACCGTTCCAGAGCCACTATTAATTTCTCTTTTTAAAAAATTTCAGCTGAACTGTATAAACCTGCAAAACATGTTTACTGTAAGAGGTTGACGTAGTGGTCTAAGGTTTCCCTCCTGGAGCTGATCCCAGTCCGTGGGCGTTGAGATTTCCCTCTTGGTTTACCAGACGTAATATGAGGAATTGTCTTTTTTTTTTTCTTCTTTTTTTTTAGTCTCTGCTTCATAACAATTTTTCCTCCGTGTGTTTTTGTTAAATGAAATGTCGCTAGCTGTTAATGAGTTGTCTATTCCCCAGTCCTTCTCTCTCTTCACCTTCCCTGCAGTCGTCAAGCAGCAATGATCTGCACAGTCTCAGGAGAATTTATTGGAGCAAAAACTGTATTGTTCTTAACTAGCTTCCAGAGACAAACCACGGCTCTGGATTTTTATTTTCCTAATAGTTTAGCTTACAGCATTTAAAATATTTCTGAACAAACTCTCTTTGTCATCATAAAAATTTCAAGAGCACATAAAGGCACTGCTGCATGAAGTAATTGAAAGATTAGCGATAGTTGGAGTCATTTTGAATTTTACTGAAGTATTGGCAGGAAATAAAAACCAGAAACCTGAATCAGATCATTCGTCTCTCAAAGCAGAAATTAAACACTGCAAAAAGACTGAAGTAATGTAATACATTTACAAAGGTAAATGGAACACATTAACTACTAGTCTGGACACCTTAGATTTAAGAAAGAAAAAAAAAAAACAAAAAAAACCAACAACACAAAAACCCTTACAAAGCCAAAGTTCCTAGCCTTTGCAGAATGTGTGATAAGTGTCCGTGTTGTGTCGCCTTTCCAACCAATTGATTAACTGGGTGGGGAGGAAGTGAGGGGCTGCAGGCTCTCTGTAGAGAGGGAGAGGGAGGTAGAGGAGCCCACTCCCAGCCAACAGGTATGTCATGGCTTGCGGAATATTGGTCAGGTTTTTCTACTGACAGCTTGGGGGAAGCATTTGTTGGATAAATTGTGATCACCCGTCTTCCAGAGAACTCTGCTTCAGTGCTGGCACTCCTACAGCCTTTGCTAAGGAGATTTGAGCATAGTTTGGCTGAGGCTTTTCTTCCCAACCCAAACGTGGCAGTGCCGATTAAAAGGATTCCTTTTCCAGTGTCATGGTTTAAAATGTAGGAAGAAACAAAGGTTAGATCTGTTAATTGTTTCCTACAGAAATACCTGCCAATCCACTGTGCTATTTGTGTTGCAGCTTTCACGTTGCACTTCTTTCCATACGTTAAAAAGAATCGGTTTTGGATGTGAAAACAATCGCCAGTGCTAGTTCCTCAGCAACATTCCTTTCACAGTAGGACAGCTGTACACAAAAATACTGTTTACAGACATTTGTAATAAATCAGACAGTTCTAAATGCGTCACCTCCATCCTGGCCATGAAAGTGAAGAGAGAAGAGAAAGTGCATTCACTCTTCTACCTTGCTGAGAGCTGCTTTTCAAAGGCAGGCACTCATCTGTGCGATGAAGTTCAAAGTAGCTAATATTTACATTTGTATGTCCTGATGCTGCAATAAATGCACAATAGAGATAACATAAAGTCTGATTTTCCATTGAGTCCAGTGACATCTGACAGTGGTGGGACTTGTTAAGCTGTATGTGTCCCTCCTGCTGAACTTAGACAGCAGTCTGCTTGTGGCCTTCTGTACACGTGTTTTTTTCTAGGTTTGCAGATGGAAACCCTACATTTTTGTTTGTTTGTTTGTTTCAAATTTCTCCGTTGCATCTTGAAGCCAGGAGGGAGAAGGAAATAACCTCCTACTGACCAAGTACTTCTGTGTCAAGCACAGAAAAAGAGACCAGATGAAACCAATTTATTCCAATGGGCAGGTACTCAGTAGAAACTGATAGTTGTGGCTTAAATTCATTTTTGCTTGAAAATATGAATGCATTGAATTAAGAGTACCCAACACACCACTCAAAACAGCTATGGCAAACTATAGGGTGGACCTCTTCAGGACCTAAATGTTGCATAGAAGCTGCATCTCCCTGTGCATTGTCTTGCTGTTTGTTCCAAGCAGCAAAAATATGTCAAGCCAGACTAGGGTTATAATAAAATGTAATACTGGATGGCTGAGGAGCTTTCTTAATGCTATATTTTTGTTTTGTTTAATATTAATGTTGAACACGACTGACTGCATAGTAAGTGATCAAAAGAACTTACAGGTAACAGTATTTTTGCCAAAATGTTTGGGAAACTAACTTGTAGAAAAGTTTCACATATTGTTCAAATTAGTGACAGAACAACATCTCAGTGGCTTTCCCACATCACAGTATGCTGTACTGTAGAGTACGGTATTCTCCTAAGAGAATGCTAAATGGGATTCTGTAGTGGGTTACCCAAATGGCTTCCTGGTTGGGCAAAGCTTGAGATGTGTGTTCTGAGAGCTTTTTTTCATATATGCAATGCCCCTTCCATCAAAGAGATCTTTTGAAAAGTCCTTCTTTTTTAGGCTTGGGAGAAGAAAAAAAGGACAGAACTAGATATCTTTTTCTTTTGTCTTTTAGATGGTCACCATGTGTGGGAAATGGAAGCCAAAACTGACAAAGAAATGTGCAAGCCAGTAAGTCTGCCTTAAATATTTTAACATCAAGATGAAAAACATATATTGCCTTCTCTAGCACTGTTACTAAAGAGGGATTTCCAAGGCTTTGGCAGTGTGTCTCCCCACTGAAACAGAACAAGTACTTGGGCCTCCCCTTCTGGAAATCTTTCTTTAATGGGAGCATGGAGTAAAAAGCCTTTACTGGAAGCTGTCCCAAAAGTAGAAGAGACCATTTGGAAAATATTTTTTCATTGCCCAGGATGGGCCAGCCCTGTCTGCTCATCTTCTGTCTTGCTGGGTTGGTTCTCCTCTCTGCTCCCAAAACAATTTCTGATCATTTTCCCTGGCTTTCCTATACCTTCAGCAGACGAAATCTGAGTCCTCTCACAGGAGATCAAACCCAGGGTTGGAGAACTGTGGCTCATTCAGCCGTGACTATAAATGGGAATTATGGCAACTATTTTACTTCTGTAGCAATATGCTATAGTTTGTTAGCTGTGAACCTACTGGAGACAGGCAGGCACACAATTTGAAAGACCTCATCTGAAAACAGGCCAAATGTTAAGATTACCATTCCCTTTTATTCCATCAAAGTGCAAGAGAGGTTTTGATGATCACAGCAGATTATGCTGTGCATTTGTGGAAGCTGATGCCCTAGAAACCAAGTCTCCCCAGCCCCATGCTGGAGTAATTGTTTTATGACAGTGGAAGATCATCTGCATGATCTTCAGAGCTCCCTGGTGTAGAACAAGATGTTCTTGAAAGATCTCCCAGAAATTAGCATGCTTAAAACTTCCCAAGGTATTAGTTAAAAAAACACCAAATACATTTCATTTTGAAAAATGTAAATACTTATATATTTACAAGTATATTTACAAGAATAATTGTATCCCTGTCCTAATTCTCCGTTCAAAGGAAGCAGGATATACTAAGGACAGCCTGCTATGCCAGCTGAGTGGTTGTTCTTTCTACTGCCTTATTAGAGACCATAGCTTGATTTTGGGCCCAAATTTTTGTGTAAAGGAAAGAGCTGATGGCTAGTGTAACCTGTAAAGACCTGAGCCATGCTACTATTTCATTTTTCCAATTATAAAACCCTTTTGTTTGGGTCATGTTTTGTTCAAGTGATTTTGAAGTGCTTGACCTCACCTGTGCCCCCTTAGTGTGCAGATCAGTCTAAAGCCAAGTCCTTCACAGCATCTCACCCCCACATCAAGGGTGCCTGTCCTGCCCACCAGTGCTGGGTGCTTATGCTGGATGGCTCAGAGCTGGAAGGCGCTGTAGCCATTGTCCGCAAAAGGACACTGTGGGCAGCAGGAGGCAATCCCTGTGCATGAAACCCACCAGTTCCACAGGGAGAGTGCACTTCTCCTTGGGAGACCAGTCTTCTCAGATTTAACATATAAATACTATTGTACAGTTCATCTGCCTTAGTCACGCCCTGACTTTCTGATTTATTTGTATTTGCAGAATTCACTGGTGGTTGAGATACCACCTTTCCGCAATCAGAGAATTACCAGCCCTGTTCAGGTCAACTTCTATGTCTGCAATGGAAAGAGAAAGAGAAGCCAGTACCAGCTTTTCACCTATCTTCCTGCTAATGGTAATAAAATATGTTCCTTATTATCTATTAGTAAAAATAAGAGATAACAAGGGTTGCTTAGAAAAATACATGGCACTGATAATTCTTTAGTATCCTGAGTAACTTGCAGGCATACGTGACATTAAGAGTGAGGAAGAGACCACAAGGGTTGCCTTTCTCTCTACTGCCTGCCCAAGAGGCCTCTGCAGATTATTTTATTTTGTATTGGTATAAGAAGGAATCTTCTGCTTTTTGGAGCTAACAAACTCCTGCACAAACTGACGTGTACCCACAAATCATGAACCTGCTGAGTTTTCTGCTGGGATGCTGACACCCTTCAGGCTGACTTTTGGCCCCAGATGGTACACTGGATTTGAGTACTAGATCTGAATTTGCATCACACCATCATAATGTGTTGGGCTCAGCTGGAGGTGGTGTGGAGATTCCTCATCAAGTCATTTTTTACACGGCTGTTTCTCTCAGGGTAGAAGTAGTGCTACGCACTGGTCCCACCCTAGGGCAGCAATGAAAAGTGTAGTGTGTATGGAGATCAGAGTGCTTTATAAAAATGCTTCATGCAGAAATGTTTAGAAACAAGTATGCCAATTTATTTTTGGAAGATTTTATTGGTAACTACAAAGTGACAATAAAATATTCATGCTAGCTGAATTCTAAGTAGGCTTGTGTTACAGCAAATTTAGATTATTTCTTATAATTTGCAATGGTTCTTATTTGAGAGCACTTTTTTTTGAGAAAAGGGTGATGGTTTTGTTTTTGTTGTTCTGGAAGTGAGTGGAGTGAGAAAAATGATTGGGTTTTTGCTTTTTGTAGACGATGAAAATAGTCTCTGTCAGAGTAATTCCCACAAAACAATCCTTAGGTCATGCCACGTGGCTTGAAGAGACCTGCCAACTTTTTGCAGATGAAATCCCATAAAATGCATATTTAGAATTTCATCTGGTTAGTTTTCGTACACTCCAGACTTTTATCAGGACTTTAAAACAAGAATACAAGAAACCTGACATGAGCAGCTGACTGCTTATTGCATACGTGCTGAGTAGTTATGCTTCACCGAACCAGCCTGCTTATGCAAATTTCATCCTCAGTGGGTACATCTGTGTATATTTAAAGACTTCTCATTTCTTAAGTTGAAAAGAGTTGTTATTCTATTGCACGGCACTTTTCAACAACTAAAATCTGTTGCAAAGGCCAAAAGGTATTGCAGTGCTACCCAGGTTACCATAATAAGTATTTCAAATACATAGAAGCTTATCACTTGGAAAAGACCTAAAGATCATCAAGTCCAGCCATCAGCCTGTCATGCACAAGGGGTAGGACGCCATCTAGAGAGGCCCAGACAGGCTTGAGCAGCGGGCTCAGAAGAATCTCATGGGGTTCAACAAATGCAAGTGCAAGGTCTGGCACCTGGATCGAGGCATTGATCCCCACTACCAGTAAACTGGGGACAAAAGAGATGAGCACAGCCCTGTTGGAAAGGACTTGTGAGTCCTGGTGGATGGCAAGCTGGACATGAGCCAGCCGTATGCCCTCGCAGCCCAGAAAGCCAACTGTACCCTGGGTTGCATCAAAAGATGCGTGAGCAGCAGGTTGAGGGAGGTGATCCTGCCCCTCTGCTCTGTGCTGGTGAGGCCTCACCTGGAGTTCTGTGTCCACATGTGGAGTCATCAATACAGGAAAGACATAGACCTGTTGGAATGTGTCCAGACTAGGGCCCAAAAGCGAGCCAAGGGATGGAACATCTCCCCTGTGAGGACAGGCTAAGAGAACTGGGTCTGTTCTGCCTTGGAGAAGAGAAGGCTCTGGGGGAACTAAAAGCAGCCTTTTGATATAAAGGGGGCTATGAGAAAGAAGGAGACAAACTCTGTAGCAGGGTCTGTTGTAGTAGGAGAAGGGGAAATGGTTTCAAAATAGAAGAAGGGAGATTTTGACTGGATGTAGTGAATAAGTTATTTTACAGCAAGGGTGGTGAAGCACTGGCACAGGTTGCCCACAGAGGTGGTGAATGTCTGGTCTCTGGAGACATTTGAGGTCAGGCTGGACCAGGCTCTGAGCAACCTGATCTAGCAGTGGATGACCCTGTTCATTGCAGAGGAATTGGACTAGATGGCTTTTAAAGGTCTCTTCTAACTCAAACAAGTGTAGGATTCTATGATACTATGGAAGTTAAGCACCATCTTTCCTCTCCAGAATTTACACAAGACTTCTTTAATCATTTTATTCTAAACCATAGGAATAATATTGTCTATTAGAGTTGGTTTAAGGTATCACCAATACATGGTTGAAACATTTGATATTTCATTTGATGTGAAGTGATGAGAATAGCTACCTAGTGATAGGCAACAGAGACCCAGCCTAGGCTTTATTCTGCAGACACCTTTAGTTATGGTAATTGTTGAAAACATGGGGAGTCATATTTAGCCTGCTGTGCTGATTTGAATTCCTGTGAAATCTTTCCATTTCAGTGCAGAGAAACCTGAAGGAACAAATATAAAGCCAGAGCAGGGGAAATGGAAGCTAGTATTGGATAGCAAATTTAACTTTCCCTGTTCCTGTTTGGTTGCCCACTGACACTGACATTCCCTTTCCATATATGCATATGTGCACATAAATAGTTGAAAAATATCTTACATTCTTTACAAACTCTCATAACAGTGGTAAGACTGAATGTAATCATCAGAATCAGTAAATATTTATTTATTTATTTAGCTGTATTATGACTGGTTTTGCCCTGTGTTGGTAGTAATTGTTTCTATTGTGCCTCTTAAAGATGATGCAGTTGGCTTGACTGCATATTCAGGAATCAGTCACAATGACTAAATCAGTCTCTTGAGTTGTTGTGCTTTTAGCAATGATTTTTAGGATATTCTGCTTTATTTGATTTCAGTTGCTATATCATTTTAAAGTTTCAAGGCATTATAAAAGAAACAAAGTTCTGCTCATTAAGAAAATGATATTTGAGTAAACCCCCACTGTGTGATCTGGGTACAAAAAATGAAGAGAAATAAGCAGTATTTTTGTCCAGGTAACACTGACTCTTGTTTAAATAAATTCCACAAATATAGGTGATGTATTTTTTTGACGAGCAAATGTCAAAGTGGATCATCAGGTATAAAATGATTATAAACACATACAAAAAGATTTTTAACACATAGATGTTACCCTGTAAGCTTCTCATTCGGTGCTTTAGTTCAAGTGCTAACATTTAATTGCCTGCCATAATTCTGCAGGTTTTTCTGCATTGGGGATTTTGTCAAAATGGCGTGATACACATTAGATATATTTTACAGCCCAATTGAACTGTGCCAAAGCGAAATACCATGTATGGATGCGTATAGCCCAGATATTGTGCAAACCCCATGGCCACACTCCTGGAGTGGCTTTGTGCAAGTGCAGGCAGTTGCAACCAGCAGAATGAACACATGTGAAGAGCTTAGGGACTCACTGTGTGGCTGCCACCCAGACTGCAGAGTGATAGTTTTGCTTTCCTGTAGCTCCTGTTTCTCCTCATTCCCTAGGAGAAAACAGCCAGTGGATCCAGGGACATGTGACGTCACTCATCCTACCCCCAGTGGATGGTCCTGGAGTGTCTCCTTGGAGTACAGCTCTGTGACACGCAGGCAGCACAAACTGCCCTCTCCAGCAGACTGTTATGGTTTCGCTGCCATAAGGCTTCTCCTGTGCTGCAGAGATATGGCAGGACTGCACTCAAACGTTTTGTAGAGCAGGAGCTTACTTGGTGAAAACAAGTTCCTGCGTCAGAGAAAAGAAATATTCCATAAATGAAAATCTTGCTCCATAAATGAAAAGTTCCATAACTGAAAAGTTTCAAAACCAGAACAAAACATAGTAGAGGCTTCAAAAGTAAGAGACTAGGTCTGGGGAAGGGGCCAGCTTAAGTCTTTGGTTGGGGACAGACTGTAAACCTGAGTGCTTGTAATCCACTTTTCATTGAAATTTTGAATTACGGGTCCAGTTCTGCTGAATTTGAACTATCCCCAGTCCTGTATGTGCCTGTATTGTACGTAAGTGGCTGCAGTATCATTTTTTTAGTAGTGTTTCACTATTATGCATCACAGAGCAATTGCGTTTCAGTTTTGTCCTGGCGCCTGCAAGCCTTATGTTCCCCAGGCCACTCCCCAGGCATGCTTGGCACAGAAATAAAAGTTGTTTCCTTACCATTCTGGCACAGGTGAATCCCCACAGCTCATATGGTAAGTACTAATGTGTCTTGCACTGCCTCATCCCATTAGAATACGAGGAGCAAGGCTCAGAACCAGGCACTGCAGTCAGAAACCTGTGCAAAGCACGAAGTACGAATGCTTGGACATTCTACCTTAGAATCCCTCCAGTGCTGTAGCTCTGTGTTCTGTTGACTCTACTATGCACAGCAGAACATTTCAGAATGCCATTACTGAACTTGTAGAAAAATGCTGTTTTTTCCCTCATGTTTATGACTGTGTCATTTTTATTATGTGAACTGATCATGCTAATGGCATATATATGCCTCTCAAACAGGAGGAATATTCTTCTGAAATCACTAGGCTTAAGTGGTAGCATTTGAAGTATAACCAGAAGATGAAGAAGCACACAATCTGATATGTATGCTGTGGTTCCAAATCCTGGGCTTTCATCTGCTAAGAAAGCTGAAGGAGTTCTCCAGCACAGATGCAAGACTGCAGAAGATTTTAAATAATTCACTGAATGATAAGAGTTGAATCTCTGTTGGTTTGCTGTTTTTTTTAAAGATATCTTTTAAGTAGGTACATCAAAACAGAGGAAACTTGTTCAAAAACTTATTTTTTGCAGATAGATGTTAATGCTCTCTATGATTCTGTTATCCGACAAATACTATGCAGATACTACAAAGAGAAGCGAACATAGAACAGTGTTCTTTGTATTTTATTCAGACAGATAGTGATGGTATTTGACAAAGCAAAGATAGGCTAGTTTGTCCAGGAAGAAATTAATACATGGGCAAAAAAGCGAGTTGATGTGTTTTGTTCACTGGAATGAAAAATTAGCTTTTGCAAAGTGTAGAAGATAAAGTATTTCCAGTTTCTGTTTCTGTCAGGCTTCTTAATTTTCAAATCATTATTAAAAAAAATCAATCCACTACTTCTAGTATTACAGTGGTGTTGCTTTGCTTGCAGTTTTTACTTTGATATGTGTTTTGCCATCTGTAGGGCCACATTTTCAAGAGCATAGCCTTTACTTTTACAATTAGCTTTTCTGAAACTTCTTTACTTCTGTGCCGGCAGCTCCATAAGCTGGGGTGGAATCTTACGTATGAAAGTCTGGCTGCTTAGACTAGGGGCTTGGTAGGTGCAGAGCTTCTCTGGATGCATGTGTGCTGAGCTGTGCCAAGCGTCTGCTTGTGGTGACTGGATGTGCCTTGTTATTGTTTGCCACCCAGCAGTGGGAAAGCAAAGAAAGTTCTTAGTGTGCTTCTGAAAATGGTGAGCAGTGCCCACTGCACATTTTTGTAAGCATCTTACTAACTTCCTGCCTCGGCTCTAAAATTATCTCTTGAGTGTGTTATAGATGAGATATTCAGCAGTTTTCTAGTGATTACATTTAGCAGATGTGCCTCTGTTTAACCTCACTTCTTCCGCCCACAGCTCACTTTCTAAGTGACAACACGACCACGTTGGTCACATTAGCAGAAAACAATAAAACGAGGATGCAAAGCATTGCTGCTCTAATGTGACAATGAGCACACTTTTTAGTGATCGTTTGCCAACACCTCTCAGCTCTGAGTATTTGCTCAATTATCATATCAAAGCTGGCAAAATTACTTAATTAGCCGCATCTTCAAAAATGCCATACGAAGGGGGTGGCTGGGGAAGGAAGGGGAAGCAGGGCTGGATTGTGAGAGGATCACAAGCTGCAGGATGTGGGACAGCCACTGCAAGGAGGAGTGCTTCTGTGCTGCAGCGAGGCAGGAGAAAGCATGAGGAGAGGAATGAGAAGGAATAGAGCAATGCTGCTGACCGAGGCGTGGGGCCCATGGGGCCAGGTGAACTCCAGAGCACGGTGGGGAGGAGTGGGTGCCCACCACTGAGAACCCTGAGCAGCACAGGCACTGACCCTTCCTAGCATCTTGTAGCCAGACTGGCTGGAGCATGAAAATGAGGAAGTGAAAATGAGGAGCATGAAAGGAGGCGTGAAAGTGAGGAGGTGTGCATCACACGCAGACCTGGTTTGGATCTGCGCCGGACGAGCGGTGCAGCGGAGCCAGGCCTGAAGCCCTGGACCTGCTGCGAGTCCTTTTGTTGAGCCCAGGGAACAGCTGGATCACTGCAAAGCCTGCACAGAGCAGGAAGGGAAGGGGGGGTTGGCCACGAGGGATTTATTTTTATTTTTTTTAAGGTGAAAATATGAATCATGGTTGCTCATTTTTACAGTATGTGCTGTTAAGTTTATTTCATTTTGGCTGCTAGATGACTGATTGCTACTTTTGACATTTAACAGAGAAACAAAAAGCAGGCAAGATTTTGTCAGAGTCCTGTTTCCATTTAAGAGGATAGCTACATTCATCATCACCAGGCCCATCAGCCTTGCTACTCCATTCCAGCAGCAAAGCAAGGTCCATGGTGGCAGCAGAGGAGAGACATTTGCGTTCTCCTCATTCACTCCAGCATTACTCTGTCAAATACTTCTCCAGTTGCTCATTTTGAAGCTGCCCATGCTTTGTCTGGGTGATTGCCTGTCCTGACCGTCACAGACAGAGCCCAGCCAGGTGCATCTGACCTGCAGATGCAGTCATCCTGATCCCTGACTAAAGATGAGCTTTGCCTCTCTGTGGAAGACCAAGAAGGAGCTTTACCTGCTGTGATGCCCCTGATAAGGGCAGGGATGCACATGCAATATATAGGTGCCACTGAGTTTGTCTGACATCAGACTTGTCACAACCAAAACAATCACTCAGAATAGTTAAGTTCCAGCACATGAGGTCGTCCTCAGGCAGGACCCCCCCTTTTCAAATATTCCCCATCGTTCTGATTCATGGTTCTGATCGCCAGATCCCTCTGCAGGAGTGTTTTAGGGGATCCCTCCCTCACTCCCCAGTGATTTTACGTGTACACGTTAGCGAGCATCGGGCTTTAGGATCTTCCAATTAGCTTAAAAGCCAAAACTGGTGTAAGGGAGAATTAGGTTTAGAATTACATGGGCAGGATTACCAGAGATGGCTATTTCTGTTCTCCTCAAGTGGCTGATCATCATAATTAATCTAGCCCAGTGATTGATCCTAAAGAGGGTATGGTTCACACTGTCGCTGTAGGTGAAATACATGGGAGCGATGTGTTTTCCCAGCTGCGGGAGGGACTGCATCACTCCCTGAAAACAAGGAGCGTGTCAGAGCCAAAATGGCTGAGGTCAGCCAGACCCAAACTACTCTGCAGGAGAGCAAGAATGCTGAGCATGGGGCAAGAGCCAGTCTTCTGACCAGGCTGCACAGCATGGTCTGGGGGAGGAAAGCTGAGCAGGGCAGAAGTCCTTCAAGCCCCTCGCTGCTGGGCCCCCAAGTTC
Organism: Tetrao urogallus; assembly: GCF_951394365.1. Classification (NCBI taxonomy): domain Eukaryota; kingdom Metazoa; phylum Chordata; class Aves; order Galliformes; family Phasianidae; genus Tetrao; species Tetrao urogallus. The sequence continues at coordinate 89,707,080 of NC_136815.1, forward strand.
TGCGAGAGCTGAGGAGAGGCCTGGAAGCACAAAAACATTTATAGTATACAAAGTGAGTTTTGTGAGCCAGTTAACCAGAATTTGGGCAGTGACGATGCCCTCCTGCCAGCATGTCCCCACAGTGCCTCCCACACAGCTGCTGGGGGACAGGAGTTGTTGAAATGCCTGGTTGTGTCCCACTGCTGCCTTTGCAGAACTCTGCCCACAGCCCCTGCCCTCCCTGCTTCATCTCCTTGTCAGGGGAGCAGAATCAATGCCAGCACTGGTGGTGTAACGCCATGCCATGTTGTCAGGCTGAAAAGATTTCGCTCCAGTGAATTTTAACATGCCTGGCAGAAATGACATATAAGTCTTCTGCCAGTGCAGTCAAGGTGTGTACTGTAAAAGCTCCAGCTTAAGGTGTTCCACGGGGTCAGGTATCGTGCTGGAGGAACAGCAGTAGGTCAGCCCATGTGGGACAGCATGGGAGAGCTGAGTCTCCTGTCAGCAGGAATACGGCAGGTAGAAGCTCTGGTGTTGGTTTTCCCTCATCATCTACACCCCTGCATCAAAGAGGAATATTTGCCATAAAGAGGTACAATCTTAAGAGATCTTGAGAAATCTCATCTTGTATCTAAAAGAGAAATCTAAATCAGTCGGGCATCTGGATTAAAACCCTGTTTTTCAAGCAGCATCCCAACAGGTAAAGCCATAATATCTCAACTGCAGCAGTTTCATACAGGCAAGGAGTCCAAAGAGATTCAAGAACAGCAGTACTTTGCCTTTAAAAAACAAGTAGCAAGTAAAGTTGTAACTTCTTTCACAGGTCTTGCATTTTCTTTAGAGGAAGAAAAGATAATTTTACTTGATTCATTTTTTTCCATCATTTTGGGATTTAATAAAAAAATAGAAAAGGAATAAGAATATTTCCCTTTTCTCTTGAAAGAAATCTAATGCATTTCTTGTCTTTTGTGCTAACTTAAGAATCAACTGCCCTCTACCTACCTTCCTCCCCTCCCACTTTGGTTTACAGTGTATACACCAACTGTGTAAAATCTTCTGGTTCATAAATATGCATCGAACAGCCTAATAGTTTAACAGCTGTTGAAAAGCATTTGGTAATTGAGTTACCAGGAAAGCGCTTTCTAATCAGATAATGGCACTGTCCAAGTTCATAGGCAGACTTCCATGCACAAGGCTCCCATCTACCTGGATGCTGTTACTGTATGAAACTATACACATGCATTTGTTCACATAAAAATATACACATGTAAAACCAAAGAGGACAGGCAGATCTGTAGGAGGCAGTTTTCCCAGTAAGCAGCAGAAAAGCTTGTCAGACTGCAGAGCCATGCTCCCTCCCTACAGCTGGCCAGTGAGTCAGAGAGCAGCGCTGTGTGGCAGGGAACACAACAGAAGAAGCATCCCAGAGCAACATCACCCCACACCTCACCCTTCTGTGCTCCCACAGCACCGTGGTTCACTCACCAGCCTCTCCACTGCTGAGCCAGCTTGCCTTGCAGCAGAGGGGCTGGTGCTTGCATGCAGCAGGGCTGGCTGGACGCACAACACTGGCGCTCAGCAGCTAAACTCTGGCAACCCGCATTTTGGTGAGGGGCAAGGTAGCAACAGGTGGTAGAGTGGGCACAGGCAGGTTGAGCCAGGGTGAGAGCTCAGTGCTTCCCCGTGTGCCACTTGCTCACTGAGAAAGTGCATCTTTCTGTCAGATAATGTAGAGGAAGATTTAATGAACTACCTGTACTAAGAAAAGATTTCCTTCTGTTATTTCTCACAACATTTCCTTCAGATAATTTTATAAATTTCCCGGTGCTAGGTATAATGGTGTATATTTGTGCTTTTTTGATGGTAGTTTTTAAAATCTTTAATTTGGCCTCACTGAAAACCCCATTTTGTCTAGGCAAAGTAAGACAGGACATCCAACTCATGTATTTCAAGCAGGAAGAGCAGTAGTGTGGGTTGGCCAATGCTCTTCTGGAGAGGCAGAACATGCTCCCAGAGTAGCACAGAGCTAAAATGCCCAGGAGATCTCACCCATGAGACCTTCTATAGCTCCATCCCTGCAACCACACACAGGGAACGAGGCCACAGTTGTGTGATCAGTGTGTGATAACTCAGTGAAGGTCTGTGGGATGTTTGTTAACGTACAGTCAGGGAAGGGTGAGTGAATTCAGATACTTACATAGAAAAAACCTGAAAATGCACACGTCCTACCTACAGGTCTCTTTGTTTCTGACACACTGTGCACTGGCTTTATTAACTAAAAAACAAAGGTCTCATACTAGCTTGACCTTTAAAAAACATTTTGATTGAATTGATGCCTAGGGAAATACGTCCAGTTCACAGACAGTATCTGGAAAGACCCTCACAGGGCTGCCCCAGAAAATCCCTGAGTCTGAACGTCCAGTCCTCCATCACTGAGATTGCCAGGGCTGCAGACAAGTTGGCAGGCTCTGCTGGGCTACTGCTGCTCTGATGCTACAGAACAAGGAGATTATAGTTTCTGAGGTAGCCTGCCCATTGCCTCTCCCCAGCAGCAGACCAGAATCAGAACATGGAGCAAGGTCTTTTCTCCACTTAAGCCAATGTTGCCAAAACTGCCAAGTTTTTGTCGTGCACAAATCCAGAGCATTTAAGATGCACGTGGAGATGTGCATGCCTTCAGTCAGCCAGTAGCAGAGGAACAGTAGCATTTGTGTTAACTGAAGCAGCTTCTTCTGAGGGAACGTCTGCTTGTTAGTCAAGAGGATGTACTGCCTCCATCAAAACTAACTTACAAAGGAAGTTTGTGGGGGCAGAAATGGCAGTTCAGATCTCAGCTCAGTAGTAGAGATTTGGACCATCTAATTCCTTGATGCTCTTTCGAAGCCTTGTCCCAAATTCTTAGCAATCATGAGATATTTATTCCAGAATTTGAAGAAATGCATGATGAAAAAAGTGGTGTTCTGATTTTCGTGTGCTAACTGAAATCCTTACCTTCAGAGATAATCACAGTCTGCAGCGTGAAAAGTGACTACTCTGTTTGATAGGTTCAGTCAAACCGAGGGCAAAACAAATGTGCTATAGTGCCATAAATGCCTGCATTGATAATACTACATGGAAACGGGGATTTGTTAGTTTAATGTTAATCAGGACAAACATCTGTTTAATTTATATGGTTATGTTTTCTCAGTTCGCATATTTTAATAGCACCCCCCAAAAAAAATTTTAAAACCCATCTGGACTGCCAAAGCATGAAAGCAAATGGGCTTGTTAGAATTGTCAAAAATATATGTAATTTATATTCAAGCACTTTCTGACTCCATTTACTGAATGTCCATGATTTATTATTTTTCTTCGAGGCTTGATATATTAGCATTCTACCTGCTAGAAAAGCCTTTCATTTAAACACGGGCTTGAAGAACTGGCTGAAATATTTTTCTCACATTCAGACCCAAACAGAGGGCCATTGTCTTCAGCCCGGTGCCCCGGTATGATGTCATAACCCTGGTCTCTCTGAGTAAGAATTGGAGGTAGCTTTGATTTATAGCTGGGTCTGCTGCCAACATGCGGTTCTTAGAACTTCATATTAAATTAGATGACATAATGACACAAGTCCGGAGCCTAAGAAGGCATTATTGAACCATTTAAAACCAATTAGCACAGATTAAGTCGCTTATGAGACTAATTTAGAACTTTGAGCTCTGTCTTATTTTAATATTCAAAATTGAGGAAAATTTAAAATCATCTGTCATCTGACCTTATGCATTATGAAGTAAGAAGCATTTCAAAATTAACCATACCAGCCAAGTTTACAGACATTTTTCCTGTTTATAGCAAGGGCCTGATTCTTCAATTGGGTCTCTGAAATGAATGGCATTCTTTTGAGTATGAGTTTATGTAGAAACTGTGCATTGTCCTTCTGTTTGCATTTTCACCAATTCTGACATCATCGCTGAAATTTATTATTGGCAAATCTCGGGCAAATTCAGTCACAATTCTTCATTCTAGTCAGCTGAGAGCCTGCGAAACTGGGTGTTATCTCTGCACCACAGCATAGCTTTAAGACAGAAAGCTTATGGTCGTTTGTTATGGCTCTACTGAATCGTAGAAATAGTTGAGTTTTTTCTAAAAGTGCTTGCAGATCCTGAGCAGCTGTGGGGCTCTCACTTAAGTGCCAGCCCAGGCCTGCCGTGTGACTACAGCGGCTCTTTGAGCTGGCAGCTTTCTTACCAAGTCATTTAAGATGATGACTAATTTGAAGTCTTTGAGCTATATGTTAGTCACGCTACTAATGTTGTCTGCTACATATTAATTCTGAGAAAATTAATGGTGCTCTGTGTATCACATCACATCATGTGTGAAGTGCATCACTTCTGCAGGTGAGTGACAGTGCAAATGTGAGTGACAGGTGCTTTGTGGCACTCAGTGTACTGTGCTTCCAAAGGGATGTGTTTGAGAATGAAAACACTCCTAGCTCAGATCTGTAAAGGTGTGCAGTCAGTCAAACATGAGTCAGTAGGAAAGTGGTAACGCTAAGCCAATGATGGCTGTAATTGTTCCTGCCTGCTTGGAAGGAACCCACCCAATTCCACCTCGGGGAAGATGCTGTGATAGCTCAGGTGGACTTGTGAGGGCTGTATCCACAGCTGCTCCCACTATTCCCCCAGCTAAGGTTCTCAGCCTCCACAAAGGGAGTGAGGTAGGGAACAGTGGTATTTCTGTTGCCCGTAAGTTAAGTAATAGTTATTCATGTGAAATACAGTAGCTAAAGTCTGCTCAAAAGGGAAAGTGTTAGGATCTTACATTTCTGCTAACGTACACAGCTTTGAATGCTTGATTCCAGATCATCTGTGTCATTAGTAATGGTTTCTACAGGGAAAAAATGTCCTGCAGAGCCTTCTTTTGCTAACTGCTACCTCATAAAGACGTTTGCACTCTTCTGAAGTGTAGTGAGTTGCTGCGGTGCCAGCATGGTATGATCGATATGTTCATTCTAAAGTGTTGTCTACACAAACTTCAAAGCAATGAAAAGCCAGATACAAACCCGTTTGCCATTTCAGAATTAATACTTTTGTTGTTGTTTTTCAGATCAGTACTTAGTCTAGCAAAAGAAACCAATCCTGAAAAACACAAAAAAGGGTAATGGTTTGACTGAGTTGGCTCAGACTGCTCTAAGCCTAGCTGCAGGCAGTATCTGTTCGTTTACAGACACTTACTTCAAGGTGCATGAAATAACTGAGTTCAAGATTATCAGTTCAGAGCAATACAAGAGGACAGGGTAAACAGATGTCAAATGAAATTCCCCTTTGTTCCCCTTTGTTCCCCCTACCAAAGTACTGTCAGAGACCAAGCTATTGTGACTTACTGTGGCCAGTGCCTGTAATTAATGCCAGTCTCTGTTTTGCCTCTGAACTTACACAACTTACTTTCGGTTACTGTCACCACCTTCAGGAGTTTGGGGACTAATAGGTCTGGAATAGCCCCTGTTGCACATAATTGCCTTGTGCAGAGTAGGACTTAGCGGTTGTGGACCATTGCTTGTGTCAGCTGTATTCAGAGTAGTGAGATAAGGAAACGATGTACAGAATTTTGATGTTCACAGTCATTCATTTGACTCCATGGCACTGGTTTTTCATATAGAAAAATATCAAAAGTGCAGTGACAAAAAGTGTCTGGTGAGCCAAGTGCCAGAGATGTGCTGTGAAGGGCTACAATGAAAACCAGCCTGAGATCAGGAACCATAAAGCCTCCTCCCTCCAGCCCTGTGTGCCACCAGGGCTATAATCCTTCCCTGGGTTATAACAAGTCAGACAGCACCAGGGTTTATTGCAGTTGAATTGCCAGTGGTTGAGCTCGGAATTATTTAGCACAGGTGTTTCTATAACAGTGATATATTGGGAAAATTCAGTGTTCAACAACCATCATATTTCCAGCTGTGCTGTGGTTAGTGCTAGTACAGTGAACCTAATATAAAACATATGAGAATATTTGCTAGCTCAGGAACTTGTTAAAGGTATTTTCTTACAATATCTGTGCTGCTATATTTATCTAGGTGCGTTTCTTTGGTCTCGCGTTTTCATAAAGGGTGTGATACTGGTTTCATAAAGCTGTCTCCAAACCTGGATTCTGCTTCTCTGTAACCAAGTGTATTAGTAGTGGTGCTAGCCAGTGTACAGCATGCAAGCAGATGAAAACAAGATTATGAGGAATCCAATGACAGTCCATTATCCTTAATACGTTCATCCTGAGTGGCACCTTTGCATTTGAGACATGTAGAGACATGTTTTTACTAGGGGTGATGGAAATCTTGAAACAACTGTTGCAAGCGTTTGTATGTAAAAGAACATAAAAGGACAAAACTTAACAAGAGCCCGGGGGGCTGTAAAACAAGGGTAGTGAACTGCATCCACCAGCAGCAAAATTTGTGAGTGTTAGAAAAGATATTTTAGGTACACATGCTCACGCATACATTTTGATGGGTTGAAAAGGATAATACACGAATACAGAAACAAATGATTGGAGAATATAAGAGCGGCTCTGAAAGCAATGCCTCCTATTTTATTAGGTTGGCTTGTGATGTCAGAGGTGGATGTTGGTGGTATGGCAGCAGAGGGTGAACCTTCCTGACAGTATTCCATTGCATTTTGTTGCCGTGTGACAGATGGCAGCAGAGGGTCAGTCTGACAGAATGGCATCTGACCTGGAAGTGCACATGAAGCAAAGGTGTGTCACTGGATTCCTCCATGAGGAAAAAATTTGCACCCTTTGACGTTTATCTACACTTGCTGTATGTTTATAGAGACTAAACAATAGATGCAAAAACAATGAGGTGGGGGTGATGCATTCCGGCAGTGGTGACAGCAACAGTGGGTCACCTCTGCTGGTGCAGATTTTTATGAGCACAGCACGCAGGATCGTGTTATGACTAGTGAAAATGCACAGCTAACAGTGATGACTATGTTTAAAAAGCATTTTGTAGCAGAGAATTTGCTCTATCAAATATTGTTATTGTGCTTTTTGTACCTGTTGTAGATCCATGGAAATAAATAAGAGGCATTGCTTTCAGAGTGACCTACGGACAAGGATGTTAGTAAAAAACATGCATATAAAGACACAGAAACACTCATGACAAGCATGTGCTCTGAGCTGAGGTGTAGAAACATGTTTCATTAGTAACTTTGTGCCACAACAGGTTTGTTATCCTAGTATTCTAACAGACATTCTCTGGTGTCACCATACATTTCCAACATCCACTTAAGCTATGGCTGTTCCGTGAATCTCTTGAGAAAGAAGATTAAATGCCACGAGGCATCCGAAGTCAGTTGTTGTATGTCTTGTAGTTTCATCTGACTAGAAGAAATGCATCTACATACTGACTTGGCCCTATTGTTTATAATTTTCCTGACAGAGAAAGTAGGCATCTTTTACCTATGAACTGCATCTGTTATGGGAGAAGCAGGAAATGCACCTCTCTGGTTTGAGACAGATAGCTGATGTGAAAAAGGCACGTTGATTTAAGGAAGATCTTTCCTCTGACTTGAGAAAGCAGCTCTGTATTTTTCATGACTGGATTGATACTCACTGAGTCATTCTGTCCATGAGCTGGTGCCATTTCAAGACGTGGTTTAACAGCTCAATTAGGACCTCTTTTGAGACTGCAGATAGAGCAAGCAGAGATGTAGAACAGGAATCAGTATTTCTTGGTATCCAGAGACTGAGTTAACACCTTTTAGGAGCTGGCATTAGGGACTTGGATCCAACTTAGAATCACAAAAAGTTGGATGTGACTTCTTGAGTATTTTACACTCATTTGTTGTTTAGCAAGATTGCGTACAATAGTGTAAAAACTAAACAAGTCAAATTCTACTCCTTCAAAAATATCTTTATAATTGAAAATTTACTGTACGTAGTACTTTGTCTTTTAACTTTGCAGTTTTGCTTTTGCTAAACTCTGAAGCTCCATTTTCTACCTTATTATGCACCAGTTTACCAAATGGGCAGACATTTGTCAAATGGGCCATCGGTAGCCGTAGAAATGCAGTAGTATGTCCAAGTTAAAATTCTTGCTTTGATTACTACAAATACATGGAGCCCTTGGGTCCAAAGCTTCCACTGAAGCACAGCTATTTGCAAATAGATTTTTATAGCACATTAGTGCTGGAGGAGAGTCCAAAGAAAATAGTCCTTTTCAATATTAGAACCAGCTGTGACTTTCTTGTGCTGATGACTCATTCATTTTTTTTTTATAGGGTGGGAGAACTAGGCAAAAGACACACAGAGTCTTATTCAAGACGTTGTTTGTTTTGCAAAGGGTATCCTAGCCACAAGCCAACTTGATCATACCAATATGCAGCTCATGTTTATTTAAAACTTTTTTCTTTTAACAGTTCCAATTATAAAAACAGAACCCACAGATGACTATGAGCCTGCTCAAACCTGTGGACCAATGAACCAAGGCTTAAGCCCTCTCTCTAAACCATACTACAACCAGCAGATCATGATGCCCCCTGATCCTGGTTCGTGCCTCATGGCTGGCTTCGCCTCCTGTCAGCAGAGGAACACGGTGATGTCACCCTCTCCCAACGCAAGCCCCAAGCTGCACGACCTTTCATCCTCTCCTTACAAGTGCATCCCCAACCCAGGCCACAGTCACCTCGGACTTCAGCAGCCCGCTGGAGGTGTCCCCACCATACAGGAAGTGCCAAGGTCTATAGTTGTGCACCCAAGCTCCCCCGAGCAATCATCTCACATCATGCTGCAGCCGCAGGTGAGTCAACATCTGAGCAGTAGCTGTCCCCTTGGTTATCAACAAACACTCTATCCCAACAGTCCCTCTTCTCCAGTTCCATCTGTTACCCAAGAGCCAACCTATTTGCAGTCCTGCAGTCCAACTCACTCATCCATAATGGGTCAACAGCAGCAGCAACTGCCGAAGGTTCACAGAAATGAGTCTCCAACAACCCAACCACTGTCATTGCCAGAGTTGCATGAGGAAAGTAATCATAATTTGGCCCCTATTCCTGTAACGATCAAGCGAGAACCTGAGGAATTGGACCAGATGTACCTGGATGATGGTAAGTCTTCCAGAGCGTAGAGGTTTGCATTCAACCATGTTGCTCTATCAGTGAGTTCCCTTAACTTCCTCCTCCTTTTGAATTCGGGTGGAAAAAAAAAAGTATAATTAACAGCCTGGTGGAATTATGCTGAGTTTGCTCGGTTTGTTTCTATATGGAAAAAGGTTCTCAGTTTCACTTGCAATAATGAAACCATATTATCTAAGCCTTTAATGCTATCAGTTACCATAGAGCTGGCTGCATGACCAACAGCTACACTGCAATAATCTTAACTATATGGTCTTGGCTTATGCCTATGTCAGTGACTCATGAAACTGCAGCGAAAACATATTTAACATTGTTCTGTCCATAATGAAGTAAAATTTCTGATACACAAATCTTCTCACTGGAACTAAATGATCAACTGCTCTCCTTCAGTTGTGAAAATTTAAATAAAAAATAGTGACACATCTTTCAGCGTAACTTTTCAGTCTGGTGGCATCTGATACTACTTCTTTTTCTTCCATTCTTATTCTTGTTGAGGACTTGCTGCCACTTTTTTCTTTTTCTTTTCTTGTAAGATTTTCTATGCATATATATTCTACATGCACCACTGAAATATTAAAATGCTGCGATGAACTTGTCAGACTCCAGCTTCCAAAGATTTATTAGCTGAGCATAATAAAAGGGGTAATCTGGAATTTGATTATGTGACCTCACTGAACTGTGATTTAGCACATGCTGGTAAGTATCCCAGAAGTATTCTGAACCCTCACCTTAATGCAGTACGTGAGTTCCCTTCCAATAGCCATATAACTTTATATAACGTGCCATGCCATGCTATTTGAAAAAGAAATGCCTTTGAAATGGCTGCATTGGAACCAATTAGTGCCAAGGAACCTCTGAATGCAACTGTCTTTCAGGGAGAATTTAAAGACAGTTCATTGCAAAAGCAAACAAACAAACAAAAAATTTATTTTAAACAGCATGATACTCACTGAATTAGGATTATAAATGAATGTTTTGGAGCTTTAGGAGCAGTCCTTTGATTTTTGACTCTGGGAAAATCATTTTTTGCAACAGAAGTTGTTATTGATTACATGATAGACAGCTGTGAGGAATTTCCCTAATTAGGAGTTCAGTTCACTGAAGTTTTGCCCAACACTTATTTGACACTGTGTTATCTTCATGTACTGTACATTTTTCACCACATATCTGCACAGTGAGGAGTAAAATTTTCAACAAACCAAACAAGAAGTGGACACAAACCAGAACAGAAAATCGTGCCCAGATTTTGGTTTTGAGAGAAACTGGAAGTTATTTCTGTAAAGCTAGTCTACAGCTGTCTTTCTAGAAGAGCACAAAGAATGGATAGTCTTTCTGCCTTACCTCTCCAAAATCCAGCAAGCACTTTTGTCGCAGCATTACCAAGTCCGCCTTTGTCTCATCTCTGCGGAGGAACTGGACTGCAGCTCAGATGTGGAGAGCAGAGCTTATCAACCCTATCTACTTCAGGTCTCTCCTGAAGGATCAAGGAGCTTTGATCTGGAATGGAAGTTTAAATTTTTTTAGCAACATGCGTTCTTTCTGACAAAGCATAAGTGGCTTAATCTTTACCCATTTCTGTTCCGTTCTCTCTTCCGGACACACATGCATACCAGTCATCTGACAGACAGAAGTAATTGTAGAAACCATCATGTACATCTGCACTGATACTTAAAGCTGACTTTGAGGATCTATTCAGCTCACCAAATTCAGACACACTTCTCTTTGGCATCCATCAGGTTATCAAAATCACTCCATGGCTGACCACAAGAACTATCAGCCAAGAAAATAATGTGTAGATGTAACATGGCAACGATGTATAATAGAAGATAGAATAATGTATGTTATTTCAAAAAATCAAGCAACAGCAGTTTGCTCTATGGGTAAGCAGAAATGGTAACTAGAGGACCTACCTTTTCTGTGACTAAACTGATGTTTAGGTCTGTCACAGACTAATGCAGCCTTGTCCACATGAACTTACTGTTACTCGTCTGTGCCCTATCTCACTGCCTAAAGAAAAGGCCATCTGCTCTGTGCCTTGCCTTTGATGATGTCAGGAAAAGAGTACTACTGTCTTCTTGTTCATCTCTATATTGGGTCTGAGACAGGAACTGTGCAGCAGAGGAGCTGGAGGCTGGAACCACATCCTGTGGGATAGGTGCTGGTCAGGACACTGACGTACCTCAGACACAGCACAGAAGCACAAAACTGTATGTCAGGCTCAAAGCCGGTTTACATCTATGCATTCATGTAGGCAACCTAAGAACAACCTGTGCAGATAATGTTTTCGCATTACAATTGATGTGATTAACTTATAGGCTCTCCATGGTCAGGATTGCATCAGTCCATCTAGGCCACATGCTCTTGCTGCTTCCTTTGAGTAATATCAATTAATTATGTAGCAGCAGAACAGGCTAATAGAAAATTATCTCTACAAGAATAGCAAAATCTACACAGTTTTCCATTGGATCAGCTCACTGAACTGCATTTGGTGGGTGCAGCCCGTCAGATGTGCAGAAAGCCTTTTGCAGTAGGACCACACTGAGTGGCAGACTGGGTGGTAGTCTAGAGTGTGCAAGACTTGCAGCCACATCTGATGTCATTTTATCTTCCCCAGCAAATATCTATCTAATCGGCTCATCCTGTCTCAGCAAAAAAATCCCCATATCATGCTCACCCCCAACTTATGAAAGGCTGATGTCTTGCCTTCCTGACACAGTCTCAGTTTGGCCACTGTGGGGACTGCCTAGAAACTTATGTGATTGCAGTTGGTGTCCCAGTAGTTGATGTTCAGTGAGATATGTACCCCATGTGTGCAGTGCCTTTGTGCCTGGGGCTGTCTCATTCAGACCTCTGGTACTAATTGTGGAATAAGGCACTGTTCAGAGGGAGAATGGATTTTACATGTGCCTGATTTTTTTTTAAAGCATCACCATTGTTTGTTGTTCAGTTGTATCCATCTTTAAATTACATAGCCTAATTTAAATTACTTTTAGTTTTTCTAAATATTTGTACCTGATGTCAATATGAGAGCTAGAGCGATGTCAGATGTACTTCACTGCTTTCCTTTCCTTCCATATTACTCTATCAACTCTTTCCCTCATCCTTAAGGTAGATTAAAAGTAATGCAGTGTTGAGGTGACACTAAAAATTAAATTTGCAAAGCTTAATTCCATAAATAAATAAACATTCGTAGTGTCTTGTAACTACTTCATACCTCCAGTTTTACTTGAAGGTACTTACAAAAAGTGTGAGATACAGACATCTGACATACTTATGGGACTACTGGACAAATGAAATATCTAACTGGCTATGCCAGGTGATATTTGGTAAAGTTTTGGTTGCTTGTTTTCCTAGAAAAAAAAAAATCTGGAGAGGTTTAATTTATGTAACTAATATATATGTAGCAATTTTGGAACAGGTATAAACAGAAATTTTTTGGTTTCAGTTTATGGGATCAAAGCAATACTCATTCTTTGTGGTCTGGAGTAACTCCAAATATAGACCATCTATACTGGAGTGTAAAGATGGAAAAAAGCAGTCAGTGAGTATATGTATAATATATATCCTGTACATAACACTTCTCTGCTTCTGTAATGGTGGGCAGCTGAACTGATATAAAGGGAGCACCCAAAGAGATTTCCATTTTGGCAAGTTAGCTTTGGTCTTGGCAATCTTGTTTTAAATCAGAATCCACAGTAGCCACCTGGGTTACTCATTAAATGCGCTGTCCATTTCAATATGTGCATATATGATTCAAAATGTATAACAGATTTCAAACTCACCCCATAAAGTGATACCTGATATATTATGGCTACACTCTTGATATTGAAAACTATCTGGCTTGTATACCAGCACTCATTTCAAATAATTATGAGTTCAACCTCCAAACAAAGATTATGGCTGACTTCTGCTGCTGCATTCACAGCAAGATTTGATGTGCTGTTTAAAAGCATGGTCTGATGAAGGAGCTGAAATGTGACATTTATGCCTCGTGCTGTTCCTCTTCTGGTTCTTTGCAATAGAAGAGATGTTGTCTCCTGTCCTCCCTGCCAGGAATTCTCACAGCAGCCTGCAGCACACTGCAGCACCCTGGCAGACCACTCCAGTGCTAACACTGTCTCCACGTGCCTATGTTGTCCTTGCTCTAGGCAGCACAGATTACATGATTTTCCCCTTACAAATCCAACCCAGGAGCAGTACTGGGTGTGTAGGGTGGTAGAGCCCATGGAAAATCCTTAGGCAGACAGGCAGTCTGATTTGTCTACCTGCAGGACATCTTCAGTACAGATACATGCAGATAATTGCTTTTAAGACTCAACATTTTGGGGGGGAGGGAATCAATGAGTCTAAAGTGCTGTACAGCCTTTGGAGGGATAAAGCAGAATTGACATTGCCAAAAGAGACAGTCAGTTTGGGGAAAGTGTGAGCTGATGGGAGCTCTCCCTAGTCCCTGGAACCATCATTATTTCAAGGGGATGTGAAAATTTACCTTAATTTATATCTCACTTTTGAGTAGCTCCTCTCACTAGCCCTCTAAAAGGGACCTGGGTCAAAAGCTGTGACAGTCTGTTTCTGAAATAATACTACTTCTTTTCTGTTGTCTGGGGAAACTCAAATAATTTTCCCAAATTTTGATTACTTTTCTTAGTGGTAGAAGAAATTCCAAGCCAAAAGTGGTGGAGCTGTGTTCACACAGCTTTCAGGATGTTCAGGCAGCTTGGGGACCAGCCAGGCTCACAACAGGGGATGCTAAAGGTGACTTGAAATCATCTACCTTATCCCCATTTCCCTTTCCTGGATCTAGTGTAGTCTGGGTGTAACACAGAATCTCCAAATCTTTTTATTTCACCAGGATGGAGAGTTCAATTAGGTATGTTAATGCCAAGAAACATTTTTCAGGTTGTAACTGGCACTCCCAAAAGCTATGGCATTTTTACCTGCAGCAGAATGATACTCAATTGTGAAATTATTTCCTGCCATTAGAAACATCAAAGAAATTCATTTTCATTACAGATGAAAATGAAGCTATTTCTAAAAAGCTAGTGGGAAACACATTGGTACCAACAGGAAAAAGGTGTATTATTTATGTTCTCAGCAGATATCAGGGTACATGCTTTGATCTGAATTTGCTATATGAATGCATAAAACTTTACAAAGGCAATTTTTAATGAAAAGTGAAACAGCAACCTGGAGGATTCTTTAGTAAAGGTACATTTGAGTTAAGAAGCTGAAGAAGGCCTCGGCTTCTTCAACTTCTGCCCAATTTTGAGATGAAGTCCCAGCCATTTGAAGGCAGCAGCAAGCTACCACTGACTGTAGTGGGACCAGAATTTCACCCTCAGTTTAAAAACTCTTTTCCAGAATGCCCCAGGTCCCGTGTAAATGCCAGAGCTGGAATAACAATATCTGAAAGACAGATCGCTTGTCTGAAGTTTTGTTTATTAAGTCAGCCTCCTCCACTCCACACAGACACATTCGTAAAAGTCGCTATCCTGATCTTCACTTGATCTGAACTATAAATCTTCATGTAGATAGATGGATATACATAAACCATAAACGAAGATATCTGATGTTTATATACACGGCTAACAGAAAGTATCAAAACCATATCATCCTCTTTTTTAAAACAAGGAGGCTTTTGTTCTTGTGATTGTCTTTGCACAGCTGTGAGTTTTATAGTGCTGTGCCAATGAATGCACTCATTGCAACTTTTATTTTAGTCTGAAAAGGTAAATTGGGAGCATTAAGCCCCCAATAAGTATGTAAAAGTGGCAAAACCACAGGTAAAGTGTTACTGAAAGCTGCAGCCCTGCCAGTCATTTCATTTTAAACATGACTCTTTTAAAAATAACTTTTGCAGTAAAAGCTGTAACTCCTGGACGTAATATGAGCTATTGCTAATGTCATTCCCATGAATTGCTTACAGAGTGTTGAACTGTTAGATGTCTGACAAGTCCATATATCTCCTATACTGTATATATGAAATTTTTTTGCCTCTAGACCATATGTTCTTCTTTTTCTTTTCCTTATTATTCCTCTGTATTCTTCAAATGCGCGTGGTTTGGTGATATAGTTTATTTGAACAGGAACTATAGCAGACAGAATTATTCTTTTGCTGAAATGTATCCTTTTTCATACATCTCAGCGTCGTGATTAAAGTGATTGGCTCTTAAGGCATTAAGTTTAGTCTGCTGCTGCCACAATTATGCTTTTGAAAACTCCTGAGCGCACTCTGTGATTTTCAGTAGTCCAGATGTCATTAGAGCAACATGCAGGTAGTCTGCAAAGTCCAGTAACACTGTCTACACTTCAGTCTGGCTTGTGTGAGCTTTTCCCTCCCTCCTTCTTGGCCTGGAGTAGCAGTTCTGGGAAAAACACAAATAGCTGTCCTCATGGAAAGTTTTACTTAATCTGGCCCAGTGCCTGCCCCAAGACCCTCCTCACTTCTAATGATGATTGAAAGTGTACATGCTACTGTGATAAAACATGCTGAGTTGTTAACGTTCGGGGCCTGGGTTGTGCGCGATGAGTAAGGGAGGACTGAAGTAATTTGTTAGTGTCAGATCTCTGTTGGATGTGCACGTCTGAATTTGAGGGGTGTCCTGTTACACAAAACCACGCTCCTGGACTAGGGAGGAAGTTTAGCTGCCCCCAGCGAGTTTAAGTGAATTGAGTCTCCCTAGAGGCTCGCCAGAAGGAAGTCCCCAGAGGAGCAGGTGATCAGACTAGGTGTCACATCCTGATTCCCTCCAGCCCTGGCTGCGTGGGTGCTCTCAGAGCAGATCTGACTGCCTCTAATTGCAGCACCTGTGCAATCTACCACTGAACTTTTTCTTCTATCACCAGCGCTTAGATACCCAGGGAGGCCCTTGATTCTTGGGCTTTCAAGACAGATCTAGCTTCTTCAGGGAAGTCCTGAGTGCCTCCACCTTCATTCGGTGATTGTAGACACTTAAGGAGGCACAGAAGTTGGGACCAGGAGGGTGGTAAAGTGTTGGGAAAGCTGTAGAAATCCATAGGCCGTGCTTTGCATTGTTTTGATACCCCAGAGGATTTGCAGTGCACAAAGTTCAGCCAGCCTCTGTTTGATGTGCATCTGCATGCACACCTTCACATCAAGTGTTTCAAATTTTTAGTGTACAGATCACGAAGCATTACACTGCCTCTGAATGCCAACTTCACACTTGTAGTCATAGTGCAATTAATTGGGGAAAAAACTGCCCCCCACTTCCATGTCTGTTTCATTCTCCTATTTCAATCGTAATGGCTGTAAGCATTGCTGTTTCAAATGGTAAAGGTTTCGTGGGCTATTTTCTGCAAGTTTTCCTTGGCGATCAGGGGAGAAGAAGTTGCTGTATCTGAGCCTTTGTAACATTTACATCTGCTTTTAAGCCTGGAGGAGCGCCAAGGAAAATATGTGGCTTGCAGAAGCACAAGCTTCTTGAGAAAGCTTTGTTCCAATGCAATTCATTTTAGGAATATGTTGTTTGTTTGAAACATTTCTGCTGAGCTGTGCAGTGTTAGCTGGCCAGGTGTGGCTGTGTGGCTGTGTGATGGCCTCCGTGCTCGCATGTCTTGAATCCCTCCTGGCAAAACACTGCTGGGGAAGTTGCTTTTTAAAATCCCTCTTCTGCATGGAGAGTGTCATAGAGACCTCTGCTGCAAATAGAAGACTTGGGCTGAAGCAAGTCTCTTACTTAGCCCAGAAAACATATACGTGTCAGAGGAAGTGCTCTCATGAGCAAACTCACTGACTTCACGTACAGTGCTCTTGGCTGAGTGTTAGCAAGCTGTAATGTTGCTAGACTGCAGAGTGGCAGAGGGCCTGCCTCTGCTCCCACTTAAGTCAATAACACTGTTCCCTTTGGGTTTATTGGGAACAGGACCAGGCATATGGCTGGTAGTTAAAACGCATAATAGCTGCATTCATTGCAATCTGGTCGCAGATAGACATGCAGAGAAGGAAATTTTTCTAGGAGATTCAAGTGCAGCACGGTCAGTTGTGTCATCTGCATCTGCTGGACAACTGTGGGCACATAGCTTGACCATCACTGTTAAGAATGGGCTGTTTGATAACCTGGCTCCTGATCTTTTCTCCTCTCTGAGGGGCTAGTGCTGATTGCAACAAAGAGGGAACGTGCTTTCCACATGAGGCTTATCACTGGACTGGGAGGAAGCTTATGAAAAAAAACAGACCCGCAAAATGTTCCCCTCCTCCTCCTCTGTAACTGAAAAGGCCTGTGAAGTCTAAATGTTGAAAATATTCAGAAACTATTGGTAAGTAAGAAATAAGGAAACTATGGACTTATTCCTTGTTAACCAGTTTGGTTGGGTTTGTCTGCAAACCAGAAAGCTGGCCCAGCCCTGTTCTGCTGGCTTGGCTTGGTCGGTTGGCCTTCTACATTTTCCATACTTTCAAGTTTGCTACAAGACAAGTATCAGGAAGTGAGATGGTCCTGAAAGTACATAAAAAATCCTCAACTGTATTGGCCCTAAGCACATGAATATGTGCATGTGAATGATCTTGGGAAGCAATTATACAGACCGTTAAAGTCCACATTTAGTGGACTAAATTCTTTCATCTTTATGTAGTTATGACTTGTGTTTCCAAGCATCATGTTTGTAGAAGAACATTCCTCTCATCTTCCTTTGCCCAAATGTTATTTTCTTCTACTTAGTTTTAGCCTTCTGCATTCATGTGGGAATTTACTCTTCATGTCTTTGCTGTCCAGATTTTTCTTGATGTTAGCTCTCTGCAGGAGCTAAGGCTAAAGATTTATTCCATTTCATACCTGCTATGATATCTTTGTGGTTCCAGGATAGATATTGCAATAGATATAACTAACTAATTTTGATATCCTGGGAGCAGCAGTCAGCTCTTTTTCTAGTGCTTCAGGGAAAATATGTATTACATTGCCATCTTGTGAATAAACTCTTGTGCAAACTACTTAAGAAGTAGAAAAAAAGCCTTTTGGGGTCATGAGTGAAGCCTCCAAAAATGCGAAAATGCAAAATATTTAAACGTTCATTTCTATCCTGTGTATGCAAATCCATAAACAAACACATAATGTATGCATGTGTGCATATATAAGTATGTGTGCATATATACAACAGGCTTCTCTGAAACTAATGCCTGCTATTTTCTTAGGTTGACCCACAGTGTAGGAGAGGTAGGAGAGGTCGAACCTTCCTGCCAGTATTTCATTACAGTTTGTTGCTGTGTGACAGACAACAGCAGAGGGGCAGTCTGACAAAATGGCGTCTGACATGGAAGTGTGTATGAAGCAAATATATGTCACTGAATTCCTCCATCTGGAAAAAATTGCACCCATGGACACTCATCAACGCCCTCTGAATGTTTATGGAGACCAAACAGAAGACACGAGCACAGTGAGATGGGGGTGTTGCATTTCAGCAGTGGTGAAGCTACAGTGGGTCACCTCTGCAGGTGCAGGTTTTTGACAAGTGCAGCATGCAGGCTCTGGTGAAAATGCGTAGCTAATGGTGGTGACTGTGTTGAAAAAGTGTTTTGTAGGTGAGAGTTTGCTCTATCAGATAGTGTTATTGTGCTTCCTATATCTGTTGTAGTTTCCATGGAAATAAATAGGAGAAATTACTTTTGGAGCAACCTACGTGCGTATGTAGTGAGATACAAGATGTAGTATACTAATTCTTTTGCCTACTTTAAGGTGCATTGGCTGAGAGTCCATAAGAGTTGGCAAGGTCAATGGAACTCAATTACAACTAGGGTTAAGGCCCTTCACCTACTGTCCAAATCCATGTGTAGCTAAAGTGTTTCCTCTTCTTCAAGGTGTAGCCATCCACTTTTAACTCAGAAGCACAGAAATAGCCATAAACACACCTTGCTTCTGGTCTGTGAGCCACTTATATTTTAAACTATAAGGAAAGTCAGAAGGATCGTGAGGCCCTGCTTTCACGGTCTGTATTCGTACTGAAAATCAAGATCAAGCGAGCTTTTGCCCTTCTGCTCCACGTTGGCTCATGCAGGTGTCTCTCAAGTAAGACTTCTTAGAAACATGAGGTCAAGAGGAGAAGCCCATTCTGTTGGGACTTCCATTGTGCTCAGTTTCTGAACCAAGTTGCCCTTTGCAGCTCTGAAATCTGACTCCATGCTGTTGCAAGCTTCTGAGCTGTAGTTGTCATTATTGATGAATGATTTTCAGGCATTTAAATGCTTGTTATTCAGCTACTCTTTTTGTAAACTGCAGCAACAGATCAAGATGAGCTCCTGTCTCTTAGTTGGCGTTTTTCCAGTCCTAGCTGTGTTCCACCACATTCCAGGCTGCACTTGGACTCAGCTAGTTGCTTGAGGGCTTTCACCTCAGTGCATCTGCATAAGCCTAAACAACTTGTCCAGGCAGCTTCCCCTTACAGAGGTATGTCTTTGGATTCGTGGTATTCAGAGTCTCAAATGTGGTAAACTAAAGTACTAATGATGAACCAGCTGTGATGATGTTGAGGAATAAGGTTTTGGAAGGACACGGTCGTGTGAAAGCATCTTTTGCAACAGAGGCAACGTATATACATTTACGTGGGGAACACACACAAAAAAGGGAAGCTTTCTCATGACGCTGTGAAATGGTTAGCACATATTTGAAAGTTTCAGATGTAAAGTCTGTCTGCGAAAATACTTGGTGACATAACTAGAACAAAAGAAGGCTTGAGAAAAAGAGAAATGAGAGGAAAGTTGAATACAGCATGCTCATTCAAGGGAAAAAAAAAAAAAAAAAAAGAGAAACGATGGATTTTGGAAGAAGAGGAGAAATGGTGAGTGTGGGTGTGAGAGAAGTTTGTCTAAAACTGAAATAGTAGAAATGAGTAGTAATAGCCCAGGATTTGCGTGCCATATGGGAGTATATTTAAAGAATGCTCCATTTTGCCCCAAAATAATTTACCAGTAGAGAAAAATGAAAGGAGATGATGAAATAAGCATTAACCTTAAGCAGGTTAGATGAGACCTAAAAAAACGTTCATGAAGCAGCAGTGTGATGCCGATACTGATCTGCAGTGAGGTTATTGCACTGCACAGGGGCAGCTCCACTGGGCATTTCCATGGGAGTTCTCTCTGCGCTTTCCTGTCAGGGAGACAGCTTCAGAATTACCACTGAATGGAGAGGGCTCCTGCAGGAAGCCCACAGATCCTCAAAAACATGTTAAAAAACGAGGGGATGGTGAGTACTCTGACTAAATACAGTCACACCACCTGAACTTAGTGAGAATCTTTTATATTAAGACTTCTTTACAATATAACAGGGCGTTCTGGAAAAAATCAGAAAAAAAATTAGAGAAAGAATTTTTCATTGTCTCTTCCCCAATAGAAATTATGTAGAGAAAATAACATTGCTAGGAGGAGTAGAAGTGATTGGCCTTTGACAAGGCAGGGAAGGATTTTTAGAAGTTCATTTTCAATGTTATATGATTGAAGAATAAAACAGGAAATCCCCTTACTTTGGAACTTTAGAAAGATGGCATTAAAATTACAGTCAGGATGTGATCCAAATGCCATGAAAAAATTTTCCATCAACTTTGATGGATGTTCTAAAACAGGATGTGTTAAATCACGGGAAATAATAGCAAAGTTGCAAGTAAATTAACAGGAGATTCAAAACACATTGTGAATTACTGCATTAAAGAATCAATTAGAATCAACTACTTAAATAAAGACAAAGTGATAGCAAAAAATAAAAAATAAAAGTTTGGATCTAGAAAAAAATTGAAACATCTGCTGAATTTTCCAGAGCTATATTTAATATTAACTTGGGAAAAACACCTGGACTGAATGGCATCTCATCAAAAAATTGTGTTTCCAGACCAAAATCACTCATATACTTAAAAAAAAAGTAATAAAAATAATCTACTCAACTAAAAGAGAAAATTCCTCTCCCATCTCATCCCTACCATTGGGTTGCATTGTGGGGAGCATCGCCATTTTAAAGCAGAGCAGTAACCAACAGTTGATCTGGAAGTTTTCTGTCTATTATTAAGGTCTGGTGTCTGAGGTCTCATCCTGCTGGCTGCTGCAAAATGCACCTTCTGTCCTCGTCAGCCAGTTTACTGCAGCAGAGCCTGCCCATGTAAAACAGACCAGGTAGCAGGACAGATTTTATTACTATAGAGCACTCAACACAAAATAGAGTATGACAAGTAAATGGACTTTTGATAGAGCTGCAAGATTCCCCTTTAAGAAAGCTTCAAATGGATGGACCATTTGTTTGGTTGTTAAATGAATATTCAGAAGAAAAGAAAAGAAAAAAAAAGTCTGCTTTTGAAATTTGAAACAGAAACTTACTCTCTTGTATTTTAGTCAGGAAAGTGGTAGAGACAAGACTGTCTTTATCTAATCCTGGGAGCTGTGACCTCAACTTCTAGTCAGCTAGGAGGTGGACATCACCAGCTAGACACGTTTCAGTGGCAAAATCTATGGTTTCCCTGATAAAGAAATCCGAATTTCTGCAACAATCAATGTGATTTTTGTGCTGAGAGCTCATTTCAGGGAGCAGCTGACAGATCAACACGACTTCAAATGAGGCTGTATTATGCTTTCTGTTGTGCATTGTCCCCTGAACAGTGTTGGTCACTGCCTTCCTGTGCCTCTTTTCTGAATTGTCAGTGTCCAGAAAGTTATTCAAAGACATTAAATTTTGTATGAAAAGCTCTTACTGAGGAGAAGCACCTCGAGAAGTAAAAAACCCCACACCTTAAATGATTGCAAGAATTCTTCCAATTGTCTAAGTATGAATAGTTCTCAGAAAATGGAAAAGATATCCGCATGGCACATTGCTCCTGAAAGTGAAAATCTTAGCATGGGAAAGTCATTCTTGATAGAGACAACTACAGTAAATCAGCATTTATTCATTGAGATGCAGTGCATCTGCACTGATTTCCACCTTTCATAACTAATACTTACTTAAGAAGGAATGTTCTAGCTGCAGAGATGGTTCTAGCTACCTGCACACTTGAGATTACTTCACTTCTAAGTGCAAGCAGACTTTTCTGTCTAGCTTTTTTCTTTCCATTACAGGCTTGTATTTGTTTCTCATATGCCACTGGAAATCACTAAAGGAAATTAATTTGTATGAATGGATGTCATATATTTCATGGTATACCAATAACGAATTCCTGGTTTGTAGAATAAGAAAAGGTAGGGCTTTTCCAAAAGATTTTAATATTTGGCTATGATCAGTTGCATTAAATGAACCATTCTTTCCTATGTGTCTGAAGTCCAAGTTGCATTACTTGAAGCTATGTGTTGTTCTTTCCAGTCTCATGTCAGTAAATAATTGTAGTGCTGCTCTCGAGTCTGTCTCTGACCTTCTCTGTGGTTGCCCTTTCTTGAGCAAAAGCTGAAAATCATGATTGATTCATCTCTTTTTGTGACCTAGTCTAATCTAATTTGTCAGTCCTCTTCCCAAATTCCTTAACAAGTTTGCCATTAATGTACTCATATATATAGACATATAATGTCATGTATGCTACATGTAGCATAGCCGTAACAGTTTTTAAAACAGAATTGAGCGGAACCTCATCATTTCTAACTTCTTGTACTTCGTTTGAAATGCAAATTCACTTTCTTGCATTGTTAACTGTGTTTCTTTGGAAGAAAAATGTTTGTAATAGATTCAGGCTTTATGAGTTCAGGCTAGAAAGAGTTGTCTGCTCAGTCTAAACTTGGCCTCTTTGTGTAATTCTAATTGTTACTAACAAAACATGAGCCAGAGATTGTGTTTTAAGGAGCCTCTTGTAGGGAAGGGGAGAACTACCTAGCAGAACATCATTTTAACAAAAATTGGTAGTTGAACTATGCACTCAAGCAAGTGGAAGAAAGACTTTTAGGCCTAGGGATATGATTTAGAACCTGCAGGGCTCTATGATTAAAGTGCACCAGCGTGCACCAGCATTAAAGCCAACACGGTGAAATAACAACAGAAAAGCTGTCTTCTTGCAAATCAGAAGTACTTCTTGAGAATCAGGAGTAGGTCTCCTGACATCAGAAATTGCATGTGATTCAAAATTCCTGCACAAAGAAGAGAACTAATCTATTTTCTTTTTTTTCCATATCAGCATGAGAACAGTTATTTAATGTAGATGGACAGTAGGGGTAGATGATCTTGGAGGTCTTTTCCAACCTTGGTGGTTCTACCATTCTGTGATTTAAGTGATGCTTAAGGGATAATCAGCAAAATGGCACATTTGCATTGCAGTGTGTGATTCTTTCTTGCCAGGCTTTCAGACCTGTACCCTGCATTTCTGTAGACCTACTTCACGTCTGCCTGTGTTTAGTAAGGGTTTGATGCAAAGACAATTAAGTCAGTAGGAATTCTTCTGCGCTTTTTGGATCAAACTCCTATTTTCAGACAAGATAACCTATCATTGAATGCTCTTTAAAAAGTCCTATGCAGAAAGAAAAAAAAAAAAAACAACACAAAAAACCACCAACATATGCATGAAAAATTCTAACACTGGGTCAAAATGTAAGGGCGCCGAAGTTGTTGCAGACACAAATTATAGTTCACAGAGCAACTATAAAAGATTTTATTACATTAAAATGTAAAGGCTAACAGTGATACAACAATATGAAATGCTGTTTGTATCGTGTATGTAATGTGGCTGACCTGCAGAGGTTTCAGAAACCCTCACTGGGCTCTTCTTGGTTATTTGGGTGTGCTAATATTTAAAGCAATGTTTGTGTTGGTTACATGGCCTAAGCTGAAGGGATCTCAGAGAGAGCTGTGCTCTCATGCTAAACAGGGTGTAATATAGGGTATATTTGGGATGAATGCACCACACCTGTTTCTGTCTCCCTTTATACCAGTAGGAAAGAGACATTTCTCTCCTGGAGTAAGCAGTTACTAAGCAATCGTTTCACAGCAATGTCTGGCAGATGGTCTCAAAGTTCTGCCCAGGCTTTGGCTGTGTGGCTGAGGCCAGGCATCCTCTTTAGCTCTGTGCATTGTAGAACAGGTCAATTTGTGCCACGATGGAGGTCTCCTGATTTGCTGCACTCGTTCGTGCTGCAGTCCGTCATGAAGCAATGACAGCGCTGCACCATGCATTCTCTGTGGAAAACTGGATAATTTCAACAGTTTTCCGTTTTCTGTAATGTTTGTCTCTGACATGGGGGCTTTCTTTATGTGTGCAAGGCTTTCTATAGCAGCTATCCATAGATAGCCATGACAAAGAGAAAGCATGAAAGCTTCTAGCACAGGACATTCATCCTGGCTTATCTGGCCCTCGGAGACATTAGCTAATCGAGGCCCGATACTCCATACAATAGGACAAGTGGTGTAAAGCTACCTCTGTTATCCCGGTAAACATGGAGACTTATCATTCCCATGACCATTTTACAGGGATTGTTTTGTTCTGACAGCAACATCCACAGCCTACAGCACTATCGACTCTTAACAACGAATCTGATGCTGGCTGTGCATGTTATCAGCTCCCTAATAACTGTCTCTCTCTCTTTCTTTTCTTTTTTTTTTTTCTTTCCCACCCCATTTGTGAGAATTTGTCCCCTGGAGCACTTCTCTATCAGGCCCATGCAGCTGCTGTTATTTTAGATATGGCAGGAAGTAGGTACCGGAAAACAGCAAGAGCTCACAGCACTCAGAAAAATCTAGAAATTCCTCTGATTTACCCAAGGCTCTGGCTCCAATCAAAGCCAGTTACAGAAATAAATAAATAAACAAGCGGGGAGTGCAGGAGGAAGGCCTGAGCAACCAGCCGTGCCTGGGCTACGTGTGCCAGCCATCAGCCATCACCTTCTGTGAGGTGCTGGGGAGGGACAAGTCCCTCGAGCAGCCCAGCAGGCACACAGCCTGCACAGGGGTGCAGCTGATACATGGGCAGCACCTGCCTTCACTGCTGGAGAAGCCTCTTGCTCTCAAGGAGCTGCATCCTTGTTGCTCGGCCACCCCTGTGTTCCCCCGCTCGTGGTTTCCCCTTTGTCTGCTGTGCTCCCATAAATGCTTTTAGCAGTGCTTAGGAAGGAGCACCAGCCAAAGGGACTGATGAAAAGTCACTGGAGCAAGAAAAACTTACGTCACCTACTATTATTATTGTTACAGCTACTATTATTATTATAATTGTAAAGCTCAGATAGGAGAATTCTTAACTGCTAGGCAAAGACGGCTGCTAGGCTAGCCACTTTCAGTACCTTCACTTTTCCATCAGGCTAACACTGGAAATGACTTCCAAATCATAAAAAAGAAGAAGAAATGATAAAGAAAAAACACCTCCCAAGCTTTCAGTTCAGCAGGGGGCTTAAAAAAACGACCACCAATACCACCACCACCCCACCCACAGTGACACACACAGATACAACGCTACCTTCACGACTGGTTTTAATAAAGAAATCTTCTCTGACACAGCAGATAAGGAGGAAGATTTCTGCCCACAGACATCTCACACCATTAGCAATCTAGTTAACATCTGTAAATGTTTTAGGGGAAGAAATTACACTTTGAGACATTTCTTTTTTAATTACAGTCTCCAGATGAAATTTGTTAGAGCAGGGAAATGTATCCCATAGCGACTGATGTCAATAGCAAGCAGTCCCTAAAGCCAGCCAGGATTGGGAAAGCCATGCTGTTTGCTGCTCTTGGCACTGCTCCCTGCTTTCACAATGTCAAACTTAGAACTGCCTTTATATGCACTTTCCTTTTTTTTTTTTTCCACAGTAGCTGTTGCCAGCAAGCCGTAAACTACTGTATATCACTCAGATTTAAGAACCTAAACTTTAAAACAAATTAAACTCTTGTTGACATTGTAATAAAAATCAGAATAGAATTGAACAGCTCAGTAAAACTGCACTTCTATTATTTTATGGATTTAAGATTGTTTTCTAGGATTCCCAGACTCCCAATACAGCAAAGTTATTTCCTCTTGGCAGATGGCTGGAAAGAAAAAATCATTGAATGGATGAAATTATGTGGCAGACACTAGGCTGAAGCCTAAAGGGAGGAAATGGTGTCTCCCCAGTACCTGTAAATATTTGCTCTGTGTCTTGACCAGAGAAGCCTTTCATCCATGCTTTGGGGAAAAAAAAAAAAAAAAAAAAAAAAAAGAAGAAAAAAAAAGAAAAAAGTATTTATTTTGTGAGTTTTTAAGAAAACAGAATTTTCGTCTGTCAAACTCCAGTTTCTAACCAGAAGTTTATGTGGCAAACACAGCTCTGACCCACCCTTCAGAAGCTTGTCCAAATGCAGGTATGTGCATGCAGCCTCAGAGTGCTCCCCGACACCAGCCTCCAGTTATCTTTTATCTCCCTACTTAGCAGTTAATGTTAGGTATTCTTTCTACAGTTGTTTTTTTTGTTGTTTTTTTTTTGGTTTTTTTGTTTTTTTTTTTTTCCTATTCTGTAAAATGGAAACAGAGGTTTCCATCCGATTGAATGCCAGGTTTCCATTCTTTATAATGTTTCCTCTCAAAACAGTTTGGAATGAAAGTATTTCAGAAATGTGTGTGGATGGAAGCTACTGGAGATAATCATTTGTTTCATGTAACTGTTTTACAAAAGGTGTGGTGCGTTGGAAAGGCTGCTGTGCAGAATGAACAGCAATCAGCTTGCACAGCCTTTCATCCAAACCTTTGTTGCAGTTAACTGTTTTCCTTTGGTTACATCAGTTAGGTGCCCTTTACTGTGTGAGGCCACCAGCCTAAGCCCGGAGACTGAAGGGGGTCCTTGCAGGGTCCTGTCACAACATTGTGTCTGAATGCTTAGCCAAATATTACACATCTGCAGGCCCACAGCTGAGTGCTGAGGTCCTCTCTAGTGGTGAGCACTGAGCTCAGCACAGCTTTTGTGGCACGAATCAAGCTGCAAGGGGGAAGAACTTCTCCTTCCCTGGGAATGCACCTGTGATTCTTAGTGGACTCCTGCAGCTGTGCCTGGTGTTGCCTGTTGACCTTGCTCTGTCGATCCATTCTGAAGAACAATTCTGTAGCTTAACACAGTGTGTGGGAGAGAGGATGAGTAGAAAATATGCTTTGCCATATTTGCAGCTCTGTCACACTGGGACCACGTGTAAACAAGAGTATTCTTCCAGCTGCTCTAATTTAAGCTGCTTGCTATAGGCAGCGTTAGCATCCAAGCAGTATGAGAGTTCAGCAGCTGCCTAAATGTGGTGGTTTTCATTGCTGTGCCTCCTGTGCTGGGCAGAACACCTCATAACACCTTGCTGGTGGTTACGCACTGCAGCTCAGGAATGTTTAGTTTTGCTCTTTGGCTCTGCTTGCATCAAAGGACCTCAAGTATAGATCTGTGGAATCAACTGTTGGCTCAAACCCTCCCAGAGAAACTAGAAAATTTATGAAGAAAAGGTCTTCTCCTAGTGTAGCTAGTGAGGTGTAAAGCTGACGGACACATCTGGGTCTCAAAAATGTTGTCAGCCCCACCCAGCCTTCATCTCCCATCAGCAGAGTGTGGCTGCTCAACGAGCCACATCACATCCATCATTGTATCTTCTGAGCACAAAGCCCTGTGAGCTTGGGCTTATAAAACAAATCTCAGCCTTTGTAGCAGGCCTGCGTGGGAACGTGACCCAGACTGGGCTCATAACATTTCTCACTGCCCCCAAAGAAGCACACAGGCACATCACAGATCGTAGAGCATCCTAGCATTGTCCCTACATTGGTACCGGCTTGCTAGCAGGTAAAAATAATGATACTGACATTGGTCCTTCATCTTCACATCGATCTTCTCTGTTCCGCGTGCATCTTGAGGTTTGCTGATGAAAAGGGTTAGAAAGGAAAAAGGTCCAGATGACAGTGATGATAATGGGATGAGTCCAGTTCCTGACAAACCCAACACTCTCCTTACTCAGAATCAGACCAGATAGACTATGCTGTATCTTTTAACCTGTTGCCAGGACATTTCCACTATTGAGGCTCAATGCTTCTCCCACCATCTGATGTCCATCAGACTTGGAGGCTGATTCAGTGGAAAAAGAACTGACTCCTTTGGTGATTCTCTGCTGTGGAAAGAAAGGGGTGCTCAGCAAGTGCCCGTGCACAACCCCGAGGTGTCATTCTTCCCTCCAGTTCTTATTTCTTTGCTTTATTTGAACATGAGCTGGGGATTCTTTTGCAAACAGAAGTGCAAAGTGACTTGCTTTGGAAGATTCCAAATGATCACAGAGGTCCACAGTATTATTCTATGAAGTCAATTTAGGAGCATATGTGCTAATGCCATTTATTTGATTTAGAACTAATGAAAGTTTCAGTAATGTGCAATTACAAGAAACTTAATGACCCCTTTATATTGAATGCAACTTTTCTGGCACCTAATATGCTTTGATGAATTGCTCATGTGCAATGCTGGAAAGCTCCTATAAAGATTTATAATTGTATAATCAATATGGAAATTCAGTCTTATTTGGCTTTTTAAAACTCTGAAATGAGATTTTGGATTCTCTTTTGCTCCCCATTGCCCTACTGTACCTCCAGATTTTTTTTCTAAAGCTAATCTGTCATTTCTTCTAAATTTGGAGAAAACCCTTCCTACTGAAACGTAGAAATAAAGATCAATTCTTTTCGTAGCATAACTGCCCTCAGCTGTCTTTGTAGCACTGAGGTAGGAGATTTCTTGATAAGCTCTGTAAACTAGACTGAAAGTATTTTTCCCAGTGCGTAACTTAGATGTAAAACGGAAATGCTAGAAATGATAAATCGATCCAGAAATGGCGAGTGAAGTGCCTGAGTACATCAGCAGCCTCATTGTTCCTCTCAAGTCCAGTGGCACAAGCTTCATGTGCAACTCACAGCAGCGTGTTCCAGGCCCAGCA
The DNA here is from genome assembly GCF_951394365.1 of Tetrao urogallus. Lineage (NCBI taxonomy): Eukaryota > Metazoa > Chordata > Aves > Galliformes > Phasianidae > Tetrao > Tetrao urogallus. The sequence goes on from NC_136815.1 coordinate 89,735,962, forward strand.
CTGAGGGCTGATCCACGCATGTTGGAAGGAGCTTCCCTGGTAGACAGCTCCTGCGCCAGGCTCAGGGCTTCACAGCCTTGCTCCTGACCTGCTGCCCCCTCTCCATTTGCCATCTCTGGGACCACCAGGTGGATTCAGCCTTGTTCTTCCAGCCCTGGTATGCTCTGATTGCACGGTCTTGAGTGCTGCCCTCAGCTCAGTTGTCTGCCAGTTGGGTGGTACCATCATGGGATGGGATCAGAAATAGGAGAGGAAAAAGAAAAGGAAGTTTCCTTATGCTGCGTCTGAAGCTTGACAAATGCTGCCTGAGATGACTGGAGGCTAAGAACAGGCAAATGAAGAATTGCTTTCAATTTCAGTCGATTTTGTATACACTCTTGTCATGCTTCAGGGTGTGATTCGTGCACCAGCATCTGACAGGATTATTTTACTGCTGGGGACTAACCTGGAAAGTAACACTGATCGTGACAGTGAATTGGTATTATTGTGTTTCACACAAGAGGGGCAAATTTCTGTTGTTTCTAGCAAAACAGTGTCTGCTCTTCCTTACTTCTTCCTCTCTCGTACCCACAAAGCTTCCACAATACTGACCTCAGGTTTTGGCTGTCTTAGGTAGTATTTGCATAGTTCTTCTGTCGTGTGGAAATTTTGCATGAAATGTAAAACACGTCTGTTTTGTTTCCCTTACAGATGCTTTTAGGAACGTAAACACATAATTTTGGTTAAAATGTGGTCTGTTGCTCAGCCCTTCCCTCATACGTGCATGTGTGTGTCAAATGTAGCTTGTACCATAGCAGGGCTAGTCCTGCACCCCTGTGCAGCCTGAACCCCAGCAGCTCCAGTTGAGGATAGCCTCAGTGAGAGCTACTGAAAAATTCCCCGTGGACTCAGATTCTTTGGCTTAAATGCTAAACGGTGAGCACTGCCTTAAAAACAATATAAGGTTTGGAACCCACTGTTCTGAGAATCACTTCCTCTCTGATGATTCCTGTGTTAGTTACCAGCAGCCAGGGATTCAGCCCTAAGTGTATGCAGAGCAGGAGGTGCAGGACATTGGCAGGGTTGCTTATGGGAGGGATGGACAATCCATCCCCAGTGTGCGGTGTGATGAGATTCGTTTATTCTGAGCCACACTCAAGAGCCACAGTCAGACTGCTGCCACACAGTGCTGTCACCACACTGCAGTGAGGATCCTTACCCCTACAGAACAGTAGGTAGGGGAGATTGGAGGTACTGAGATAAACAAGGCAAAGGACAGAGCAGGTAGGATAATGGCTCCATGTTATTGGCTGTTAAGCACAAACCCTGCATCCTGTCAAGCCTACATTTGTATGGAGGATCACATTTTATAAAAAACGTGCTACTTGTTGTCACTCACTTGCTCCACTGTCCCATTCTCAGTCTCCAAAAATAGCATGGCTTGTGGTGATAGTTTATTATGATTAAACAGATAAAAATAAGTTTATGGTTTTAACACATCCAGGACACCTGAGATAATACAAGATCTGACTTCTTATGGAACGTGTGAAGTTATATTTTCCATAGCTTCACAGGACTTGTTTTGTTTCATTTTTAATTCAGTAAGCTTCAACACGATCTATAGGTTTGCATTTCAAACTGGCGTCTTCGGAATTTGTCTCTGTCCTTTCTGAAATTTTCTTTAATTCTTAGCATAATAGTAGATTTGAAAATATTAATTATCTAAGACAACTCTCTTCTTTTCAATGACTTAAGTAATAAGTCTGTATTCTCTGTTGCAACTTTTGTGCATCAGAGAGGTTTATTAGTAGAGGGAAAGTAGGGACCCAGATAAAAACTGGGATTTTACTCATGTGATCTGGATTCTTTAGTGAATTTGAATTCGTCTTGAGTGATGCTAATATTTGGCATTTGGTCTGAAATAAAGGGCTTGCAGAAGCACAGAAGCCTGATGAAGCAATGTGTGTCATCATTTGTGGAAAAATCTGAGAGCAGTAATTGAAGACATCAAAGTGAATGTCATACTATGCTACAGGTAGCATGATGTTAATGTCAAACTCCTAAACTCCCTCCAGAGTTGTGTTACTGTATCACCGTTCATATGCTGCATAGTGACAGCGTGTTCAGAGCTGTGCTTAATGGACAGGAAAACAAGGTTTTTTCTCCAGGATGCTTGTGGCCAATGAACCATTGCAGGCAAAGCACTTTGGAGTGTGTTTGCACTGTGCAAAGCAGTACATGAAGATATCACTGGCCTGGGAGCCTCTGTAGTTGTTAGGCTTGACTAACAGTGATAGATTCTGTTGAAAGGCAAAAATTAGACAGTTTTGCTACCTGGACTGCACCTCTTTTCTGAAGATTGTTCAAAAGTGAGACATAGATATGCAGTTTGATCAGAGCCAAGCCGTGGAGTTCAAACATGGCAGTGCATTGGCTGCTTAGTTCTGCCCACTTGAGCAGTGAAGAGTATTATTCACACAGGCTTTTCACACATGTATCTTGAAAGATGCAGCTGGTACTATTTGTATTTTCCATGACAAGTGCACCAGTCAGAGCAGAGCAGGTCACTTTTTGTTCCTTTTTGGTGGGAGAGCATTACATTATTCTGAACCTTTTGCTTCAGTTCTGCACCATCACGGAGATGGTGGTCACAGGTGGTCACAGGTGGGCAAGAAGTAACAAGGAAAAGTTGGTCTGTCAATTGTGGAGGTGCCTTGGCTGTTCCTAACGGGGAACTATAATTGGTAGATAATGATAGGACAAGGGGGAATGGTTTTAAAATAAAGGAAAATAAAGGACTCCATTTAGTTTGTAGTATTGCATCCCAGTCATTAATTTATACTTGTGCACTGATGTCACTGAAAAGAAAAAAAAATGCTTCTTGCCCAAAGCAAAGAACTCTGTGCATTTACAGCCTCAGCACCAATTACCCCATACTCATTGTCCAAACCTCTCTGGGACATTGCAGAAGTGGACTGAAGTCAACAAAAAGATGGTCACTGATTTCCAGAGTCTTTGGGATGTGATGTGTGAGCAGTCTGAGGCTTCTGCTGACCACACATCAGAGCCTTAATTAAGAAAGGAGAGAAAAATAATGGGTGAAAGTGGAAGCTCCATAATAGCATCAGAGTTTCTCTTTCAGAAGGCTCTCAAGATTACTTAAAAGGTGCGCTTTTTTTGTTTGGTTGGTTTTTGGTTTTGCAAGAAAAGCTTCTGTGAATGGAGAGCACATTTGTATTTCAAACAGTTAACAAAGAACCTGCTTCTTGTTTAAATTTGGCTTTAATCTGCCTGGCAAGATGGGAGCTGCAGGAAGGTCGGACTGGAGCGTAGACCACGAGTCAGGACTGTGCAGAGGCCAGTGCTGCCACACTGTCCTCCAAAGCGTGGGCCACTCACTGTGCCATGGCCCACTCACTGGTGTTTGCCTAGTAGATCCATTTCCATGTAAGAATATTGGTAACTTCATAGTGCAGAAGCTCACGATTGCAGCCATGGGCATTATCATCATTAGCAGTGTGGGCAGAGATAGGATATGTTTTCAGAGTGCCAACATTCCCTCTCAAAACTGGAGGTTCATTTCTTTATAATTGTGGTTTCAATCCTGTCTCTCAGCTCACCTTTCATTTTTTTTTCAGACTCCTGGGAACATTTACCTTTAGTAGCATTAAATGACACATGGCTAAGTCTTCCAGACTCTCATCTTTGTGTACCCCCAGAGAGCTCACCAGTTGTAGCTTCTCTCCACTTCTTGCCCCTCTGACCTTGTAACTTCTTTGCTTTCAGTGGGATCAATATCTGAGACAGAAGGCAGAACTGGGTCTCAAAGGAACAGTTACTAAAACACAAAGCCATAATGCTATCTATAGGCAAATTAGTCATAAGATAGAAGGAGTGCAGAAGTCGCTAGAAATTTGCAGTTTCTCTAGTTGATAGAATCCAAGTTTAGATATATCTGGTCATCCTGTTTAGTGCAGAAACCCAAACTGTTGCATCGGTAAGGCACTGATTTTGCTAACTAGTGAAGCAAGAGTTTCCATTGCAAGGGCATTCTAAAGAGAAATTAAACACAAGAAAAAAAAATCCTCGCTATTAAATTAAAATGTGGTGTAACAGCTCACCACATCCTGCTACTGTGGCATCTGCTGTTTAGAAAAGGAAAGGTTCCGCTTTCAGACGGCTTGACAGGTAGAGAGGTCACATGTTACCTGCATTTCTCAGCACTATTACTTCTTGAGTTCGTATCAGTGGAAAAGCTGAACATGATGATGGAAAATACCAGTCGAGGGAAGGCACTGTGGGGAACTGTAGGTTTTAGTGACAAAAGCAACAATACCCATTCTCTCCCCCGAGAATAACACTGAGGATTATGAATACTCAGTTTGTGTTTTAAAAATGAGTGTAAAACCTTTGCTACCTTTTTTTTTTTTTGAAAAATGTTATATTTGTTGAAAAACACAACTACTCTTGGAATGGTACTACAGATATGAATGTATCCAAGCAGCTGCTGAATCAAAGACTGGCACTTGTTTTAGAAAAAGAAACTCAAACCCAGGCCAAAACGTTGCTTGCACTGAATGCTGCTGTTCTGTGTCTTACACACAATCCTGTTGTAGTAACAGGTCTGTAAGCCAAAACTAGATCATTCAAAGCAACAGACTCCCTTTCATTTTTTTAATAAACATTTTGTTGGTAATGCAGGAGCAAAGAGAAAAATATAGATTGTTTTCTCTGCACCAACAGCATACTTTACCTTTCTTAGCTCTTGGTCCTACAGGACCAAGCAGAGCCCTGAGGATACTATGGGAAAGGAAGTGATGGATGGCAAAGGCACTGCCGAACACGAAGTGACCATCTTGTTCAGATGGCATATGAATGATACTATCAAGAAGCAAATTTAAAACAAGAGGAAGTACTTTTTCCATCAACACATCCTTCAGCAGGAACCCACTGAACCCATTGCTGCAGGAAACCATGAAGGCCAGAACAGCTTTGGAAGACTATTAGAGGATTTCATGGAAGAAAGTCCATCTAAGTTCCCAAGAAACAAGGACCCAGAGCTCCTCCTACTCCTGAAGCCCTCCAGCAGTCAGGAGGTATAAGGGTGTTAAAGAAAGAATCACTGGAGACATGCCTGGTTCCTGTGCTCTTTCTTGCAGAATAATGGACTTCTGGCAGTTGTCAAATACAGACCAGATGGACATACGGGATGTTTCAAAAAATCAGTCTTTCAATAACAGAATTTCCAAATAAAATATTTTCCTGAACATCCAGCAGGGCTAATAAAATTTGGAGTATAAAGGAAGCAAATTTTCCAGAAATTCAAAATTAAAAAATGTTGAAGACACTTCTATGTCTAAACGGAAACCATTTGAGGAATGTAATCCAAATTTGCATGTTATTTTGACTAAACTGCGTTTTCGGCCCAACTTCTGTCCGTAGGACCTGGAGTGAGAGTGGAGCATCTTCATGTGAATGCTGGAGGAAACAGGTTTCGTGTCTCAAGCTGAGTCCAGCAAGCTTCACCCAGTGCACAGCCCACGCGTGCCTGCTGCCTGTTCTGTAGGCTCCTCATCTCTGGAGGCATTTCCTTCCAGTTCAGGTGCCTTGGTGGGCAGCTTGGGGAAGCCCGCTCTAGGCACACTTCCCCTTTCAGCTCTTGTGTTTAGCCCTCTCTGTGAGCAGTCTGCCTCTACGCTATCAGCTGCTTTGCTGAGTTACCTGTTCCCCCACTTGGGGCTTGCACCTCGTCTATCTCTGTGACTTTGTTTCCATTTCACTATTGGGAATTTTTGCCTCTTAAGCGCAGTGGTGGGTAAAGGGGAAGAAACAGAAGTGACCTGTTGACCTGTTGACAGCCCTGCTGTCTGTGAGCCGACGTGGATGAAGCTGATGTTGAGCATACTCATAGCTAATTTGACTCTGTGAGATTTGGTGGCAATGGCTACACTTCAGTTCAACACTGTCATTTTGTAGTGACTGATGTTGAAAAGTTGTCAGATGTTGTTATGTGAAGAATACCAAACTTGACTTACTCACCAAGATAGCAAAAATTTACCTGTTAGGAAGTATATAATAAAAATGCACGATAAAGCCAAAGATCCAGTCTGTATCCTGTTGAGGTCAGTGATCAAATTACGAGTTGGTGACAGCTTTATCTGGTTGCTGAGAGCTGAAGAGAGCATGAGCAACAAACCAAAGCAGATGGGCTCCCAAATGAAAAGTCATGTCACCTCTAGAGTAAGTCATGTCTACAGGGCTTGAGTGACAGATGATTCATCGGAGGGCTGGAAAGGCTGCCTCTAAGGGCCTAAGCTGGTTTTGGTGATGGACTTCTAGCTCTTAGGTGTTTGTGTCACCAAGTTGCTTCCAAAATACTTTTTCTAAACACTTTAATGGGGAGAATCTCGTGCTGTTGGGCTGGGGGATATTATATGTGAGAATTTTATTGAACAAATATAGAGCACCTCAGCTTATGTCCAAGCATTTAGCCTGAGATTTGAGATACCTGAATGCAAACACTCTGGTGGTGATCACCTCTGTTTCTCCACCTCCCTGTCCTCACAGTTGTGATGCTTACTTTCACACTGTATAGAAACATTGTGAAGATTTGCTATCTAACATCTGATAATTGCCCTGAATAGTGTTCTAATTTTATTTCGTGGAAACAAAATCAGAAACTTGGTGCAAAGTTAGGAAAAAATGTAATATTGACTGACCCATATGAGGATTTGTTTTCATCATTGCACTTGGCACAAAGATATCACTGTGAGTTTTGCTCTGTACCCAGTGCTAGTTTGAGAAGTGTATCAAAGAATCTATCTTTGCAAAAGCATCATGGAAGAATTGTCCCACAGAAAATGTGCACCGTTTGCATTCAAGGTAGAGATTCAGTTCAGGAAGTTGTCCAGCGCCTTACAGCACATAAATGGAGTAGCATTTCTTGCTGTGTTCACATGGCAGGGCAGTCTTTGTCACAGAAAATGGCTGGTTGCTTAAATTTTCTTCCCCTGTTCAGCAATACTAAAGATAAACTCTGCAACACCCTCATGAGTTGCTTTGCCTTCACATCTCATTTCCATGCTGCTTAGTCTGCTGCCATAAATATGTAGTTAGTTACAAATGCAACTGATATTTCTTTCTTAAGTATGGCACTGGCAGAAGTGGTTGCATTGGCCAGGACCTGTGACATTAATCCTGATTGATTCATGTGCTAAAATTACAAAATAGGCAATAGGTCTAAAGAAAAAAAAAAAAAAAGCATATGCATATAAAAAATAAAAACCAACCACTCGTTTCAGGAAGTTGGTTTTAGGCGGGTTTGGTCTTTTCCAGTAAACACATGGAGTTATCTGGATGGCTGTGAACAGCAGCCCACAGGCAAAGGGAAACTTGGGCTTTTCCGTGGCACTTCCATGACGTGAGCATGTGTTTCCCACTCCCAGCATCTCTCACTCAGAAGCGGTGATAGCATAGCTGATGGCATTTGGTCTATCTTCATGTAAATCAGGTGGTGGCAGTCGCTGCGGGGAGGTGGGGTGGAAATGAAAGGGATGTTGTGTAGTCCACTGTAGACGACCTTTGCCAGGTTCTGTCATTTCCTGTCCATCTGCCAAAAATCACAAGCTGATAAATGGAAATAATGCGAGTGTGGGAAACTGTATTGCTTGATGACAACAGGGGAGGGAGAAAAGAATGAAAGAAGGCTCGTGAATAAAGAAAACATCACTTTATCAGAGATGCAGTTTGACTGTCTGATGCTGTGATAGTGGACCTTGTTTAATCTCTTCTCTAACTCTTGCCAAGGGCTTTACTGTGCTCGCTCCTGCTACCTGTCTGTGCAGATGGGAGCAAGGACTGTATGTCCATGTGTGCTGGGCACTATGAAAGGAGCATTTACACATGTTATCAGCTATGGGGAATGGGGCAGCATGAGTTTCTTTTCTCTCTTTTTTTAATGCTGCTCTACAGTAAAAAAAAAAATCAGCATGTGAAATCGTATCCTACCTAGGCATTGCTGCTCAAATGCCCAGTTCAGCTGGCAGCTTTGTACCATTAGCACATACAGTGACTAAGTTCCAAAGGGCTCTTATGATTCTGTGATTTCCTGTGGTTCTCTTTATTTTTTCAGAGCCAATTCTAGAGGAAATGTAAGTGATTGAAAATGTTAAATATGTTTGATGCAATCGAGGATCTAGGATGCTGCTGTTCTTGTGATGTCTGGTGTTACTGAATATTTAGCATGTCAATAACCGTGGTTAATCTTGCTGTTTTGCACTGTGATCAGCCTTTACTAGCTATCTCGTGATGTTTTGCTTAATGTTCAGAACTGCACTGAAACTATCAAATGGATGCAGGTTTGCAGGGCAGTTCTGCTCCTGCAGCATAGTGATGCTAATTGAGTCATTTTTTCCTGTGTTCTTTCTTTGCAGTAAATGAAATTATAAGGAATGACCTTTCCAGCACCAATGTCCATTCATAGCTTTCCATACGGGCCTACTATGAAATCCACACACTTTTGACTTAGCTGGCATGTCAGCTCGAGTGCAGAGACTCCGAAAATACTGAAGATGTTAACCTGGTAGCACTCTGATCTTCCACGTTACTGAATGTCAGGAACTGAAGATTTACCTCTTGCTTGCAAAGAAGTAGTTCCTCAACTTCAACTGATGAAATAGCTTTAAAGAAAATCATCTCAAAAGAAAAAGGAGGGAGTATACTCCAAGACTGCTGGTTTCATGGGACAAAACTAGAAAACTCAGCAAACCCTTGAGTGCTTCTTCCCAGTGCTGATCCTTTCAGCATGGCTCCACTGGAATAGAGCCCTGGAAGTGCCTTATTTTACCAGGTTGTGGCATCGGGGCATTTGAAATAAGCTTTGAATTTACTACCATTAAAAGTGTTGGTAGGTGTAGAGATGTAGAGCTTGCATTCTGGAGAGTGACATTGTAAAGACGCTTAGGACTGTGCAGCAAAGTAGGGAGTGAAATCCCTGTCCAGCAAGATGTGGTTATGAATTCCAGAATTTCTTTGCCTTTTCTTTGTTGTAATGTATATCTTATTGCCTTATTCTCAGTGCATTTCAAATTCTCTTCATTTGTCATCATCTCAGCTTTCTTTAGCATATTGTCTTTATGTGCTAATGAATCATAGGATTGTTAGTAGTAGCATGTTAAGGTTTTAATTTTAATCTGGCTTCAGTCGTAGCACAAGTTGAATAGCACAAAATAAAAAAGGTTGATGGACAAAAAATTGAAATCTATCTATTACATGATAGATGAATGTGTATGCATGTACATACATACTGGTATATATGCATATATTTATATATGACAAATAATATAGATGATTGCCTGGTCAGGGCACTGAGTTTAGCAATAATTTCAATTTCTGATAATGCATTTCAGATCCACAACAAATATTTCCGCTCCTTCTTTTGAGGGTTTGTTGAACCTAAAGCAGGTATGCATTTTCTTTCCTCATGCAGTTAAGCAAGCACTTTACATAGGCAAGGAGGATGCATACAAAATACGTGTTATTTACCAAATGGCAAATTATGAGTTAAAGTAACTGTAAATAGCAGTACGGAAGAGTGTAAAATATTTGTTCAGTTATAATGTTATTATTCCGCAGAAGCCTTATCATTCTCTGCTACATGTACGAAAAAGAATACTACCAAAAAACCACAAGGGTTTAATATGCAGCGCTGTATAGTGTGTTTTCAGATTAGCTAATGTTCCTGAAGCTACAGGTAGGCATGTAGTGTAGCCTTCAACATTGTATTTTTTACAATCAGCTGCTTATTATATGAATAGCAACAACCTATTCTTGCGTATAACCAAAAAGTAAAAGTAAATAAAATAGCATGACTTAAATTAAAAATGTTTAACATTAATATTGTGCCTTAGGAATCTGTGCCCCCTTCCGGAACTCGGCCTGAACTACACCTCCGTGCTGAGGTGGCTCATTAACCGTGACACAGTAAAGATGGAACAGGTTTCACAAAAAGGTGAAACCCTATTAAGCATTTTAAAACATTATTCTGCATAATTATGTCTTACTTTCTTTATTAAAAAAAAAAAAAAAAACGAAAGCCATATTTGTCATATTTGCACATTACTGTGAAGACATGAGAATATAATATGGCTATATGTACATAATATGCTGTTATTGGTCCTTATAATAGTCTGTTATTGCTCACCTGTTTAATCCCAGTTATTTACCCTGTATTTACCACTGTAGACGTTGCATGAAACATTTCTTATAGGCTGCCATACGAAAAGTAAAAAGCTTGACAGACGTCAGCTTGACTTGTAGCTAGAAAATAGATCCAATAAAGCAAAATGTTTTGCTGGAAGCTAGTCTTAGAGTGGTTCATTTTACGTTATCTTGACAAATCTTCCTTTCTCATATAAAATATGCATTTTTACGTTATACACATATATATGAACATATAACTCCATCTCTTCTATGTGAAGCATCCTGCATCCTGCTAATATAGTCCTCTTAGTACGGAAGAAAAGTCTCTTGTCAACAGACTCTTCTTTATTCCCCCCTGCACTTAAAGACACTGCTGCCAAGGAAAGAAATCGATATACGATATAATTATCAGATTTTATTATCTCAGTGTTTCAAAGTTGTCGACAAAGTGTGCATGGAGGAATCTCTGGCTATGCCAAAGCATTTTTTTTTCACGTGCATAAATACCGTGGGTGAGGCTTTTTTGGTACAGGCCAACACACAGACACATCCTCTGTCATGTTTGCATTTCAGCAGTAATTTTAGCAAGGTTTTCAATTGTATGGTTTGGATATGTTGCACCTCCTTCACCCTTATTTTTATTTTCCTCTTTAACCTATATAAAGAAACAAAACAAAACAAAAAGAACTGTTACCTTTAAGCCTGGATAATGGAAGATTATGCATCTCTTGTATATGTATTCATAAAATAAAATGAAAGCAAAAATATTTCCTGTATGAGACTATCTTGTTTTCAAACGTGTGTTATGGTTGTTGCTCTCAATTTATGAAAACACTTTTCACTGACCCCTTTCGAAAACAAAGCAAAACCAGAAAGCCACAATGCTTTGAATATAAGCACAGCCCTTACAGTCGTGTTCAAAAAGGCTTTTGCCATAGATAATTCTGACTATTAAAGAGAGCGCTCTGGATGAATTTTAAGTGGTAAAACAGGCTACCTTATGCAGCAAATTACTTGCATCTATGTAGACTGCTTGTACAATAATTTCCTTTGCTCTCCCTTGAACTATTTCTGAAATGTGTGGGTTGCTAAGGGTAGGCTTTGGGTCTGCATTCTTCAATGCAGCACATTCAAGAGACATTTTGGTTAGGCTGGAGGGAGGGCTACTCACAGAGAGGCAGAGAGGGATGACTTGTTTAAAGGTGCGTGTGACAAGCGTGATGGGTGACACTCCTTGAATTCCCTTCCACACCATGAGAGAAGGCACAGATGTGTATGTAAGTCTTTGATGAACAAGGACCATCCTCTGCCTTGCATTTGTTTTCCTGTATCGGGTGACACGTTGCTCACTATCACACCAGGCTTCAGTGAGTCCACTGCTGAATCCCTCCTCCCTCAAGGAGAGTCATATGCTCCAAACCTCTTTGAACCCAGACACAGCCCAACTCCTTACACATCAGTCAGAATTCTCTGCTTCCCTGTTTGCGGGTTGGAAATACTGATATTACTCCTCATGTGGACAGCATAAGCCTTGTTGTTGATGAGGTTCCTGGAAAAAGGAAAATACTGAAAATGCTGTCACACATTCTTTATATCTTCCAGAGACAGTGGCATCCTTTATACCAGAGCAAAATGTCTGGTCACATGCTGAATTCATTTGAGCAACATACTTCAGTCATTGTGCTACCTGGCTTCCTGTGAGCTTCCTCTTATTTCAACAAATCTCCTCGTCAAAACACAGCAGGCCCAAGCACTGCTGCATTAACCACATCTTGCCCAGAGTTCTTCAAGCAAAAAGAGCCTATAGCAAACCCCTTGCTGACTCCTTTCATTCATAACCAAAGCATAAGGTGAATCCCACACACCCATCTGGTACTGTTTGACTAAATACCCTTCCTGGAGTCATGCCTCTGACATTTTCTTTACAGCTGAAAATGGTAAATTTCAAGGAGTTAAATTTCTTGGAAAGAACTGCACTGCCTTGAAGCATTGCCTGAGCTCTCCTTCACCATGTGTGTATTTTAATTGCAGTCATCACTGTAAATCTGTGAAATTTGTTTCAGTAAAAATAAAACAAAATCTCTCTCATCAAGCATGTGACTGTGGAGTGTCAAGGTCAACAGCGTAAGATCTTCTTAGTATCTATAACTGCTTCTTTTAACAATGGTCTAATTTTATGCCATGATCACTGAATGGACTTTTTATCAAACTGAAGCTAGTCCTATTTTCCCCACTTTTGCACACACTTAACCATTTTCCTTCTTTAATTTGCCTGCATTGTGTCCTCTTTCTCAGCAAGTTAATATTTTTCTTATTCAATCTTTTGAGCCTCTTTCCAAAAAAATTAAAAGGTTTTGATTTTCTTCAGGTAGCCAAATAATTTGTTCAGTGCAGATCAGTTACAGATTCTCATACTGTTGGCTTTAATTACAAACCATTCTCAGTTCCAAAAACAACTCTTTTTTGGCCAAAGAGAGTGCAAGCTCCCAGAGCTTAAACAATTCAATGGTTGAGCATTTGGGATTTAAGGTGACTGGTGGTATACCTGGCACTTACCACAGCCTGTGGGCACATGGGCTTTTGTCATTTAAACCAGAAAGTTGCTGACTGTAGCTATTCCTACCAGCTTGCAGATACAGGCAACCCACGAGCCATTATTTGCAGATGTGGCAAATTCATTTTCAGTCATTTTAGGAAATCCTTTTTTTTTTTTTTTTTTAATAACGCAGGGAAAAAGTTTTCAAAAACGCCGTCAGCATCAGTTTCCAGTGCTTCTTCTGAACTGATCTCACACCCACAGCTCCTGTACCCAGTCTCCTTCCAGCACCACTGGCCCAGGGCCTCTGGGCTGGAAATAACATAAAGTCAGGCTGGGAGCAGTGCCAGAGATAGAGCCATCCAAGCCCTGTTCCAGGGCATCCAGACTGAGCCAACCCAAGGGCTGTCCTTCAGTCTGCCCAGCTGTGAATGTCCTACATGTCTGCCTGGATGCTTTCCTATGCAACCTACTATAAGGAGGTTGATTTAGCAGAGGGGTTGAACTCGATGATCTCTACAAGTCCCTTCCACCCCCTATGGTTCTGTGATTCTATGACTCTACATATGGCGCTGGGGCAGCTGGCCCGTGGTGCCAAAGGCTGAGCGCTGAGTGTGAAACCTCACCCGCCAAAGGATGCCCATGGTGGAGTCCTGGAACTCAGCACAGTGTTGGCCTTGTCCAGCCAGGGGACATCCCAATCACACTGGTTTCATGGTACCGAGGGAGAGTTCTCTGTGCCTCACCAGAAAAGATGTCAGTGCTTGGCTTTGTAACTGCAAGGCTTGGGGTTTTTATGGTCTGGTTTGTTTTGGTTTCTAATGGGAAAAATGACATTTCCTCCAACATTAGATTATAATTTTTTTTTTTAATTTTTCGCTTTCTGCTTAGAAAATACAAACCACATATTATCTTGAATCAGACTGATCCAAACTGAGCCTTCTCTTTTTTCCCCCCTCCAAGTCCCCAGGCTGGGCTGCTTTCCCAGGCGGTGGTTCCCCCCACCCAAGCAGAGCAACACAGTCATCACATACTTGCTGCCTCTGCCCAGTTTCTTGAATGATTTCTTTGCAGGAAACTCCACATGGATCTTTCCTGCCTCCCTGGATTCTTTCCAAGGCTTCTGCCTGAGCTGTGCTGATCCAGCCCCCTCCTCTCACTATCCTAGCAACCTTTTATTTTTTTTATTTTTTCATGCACGTTGTATCCTATAAAATGGATTAGCCCTCGTGAGATAATGACACTACCCTGAGCACACATCTATTGGCTGGTTGATTGAGGTTCTCCTGTGCTTTCTACCCACAGCCGCGTGCAGTACAGGGCCCCTCAGCAGAGCTCGGGTTTTTCACCCCGACCACCCCACCAGCACGCTGCCAGGGAAGGCAGAGGCACAGGGGTGCAGCTCAGGGGTCAGCAGTGTGGGCTGAGAGCAGCTGCACTTCATCACACCTGTGGGAACAAACCCAGCACCAGCATGCCCCGGAGCAGTGCCCTGGGGAGGCTGCTGTCACCGCCCTGCTCCAGCCTCGTGGCCCAGCATCTCCCTCAGTCGCAGTTTCTCCACCTGGCAGCACGGGGATCAGGGCTGAAGGGGACGTAGGGCCAAGGCTGCGTAGCAGCAGCATGTGGGAGGGAGCAAACCCTGCCCGACTCCCGGGATGAGTCTGCACAAGTGGGTGTATGAAACCTTCAACTTTCCAACTGCATGACAGGGCAGAGGTTGATGAGGGGGTAGGCCAGGCACTCTTCTGCCCCTCCGGGACCACTGGAGCCAAACCGTGCTTCCAGCACAACAGCATCCCCATAAACAGGAGGTGCTGGGTACTTTAGGAGTGCTCTGGTGAAGCCACTTACATCTGCTGCTGACCTCAGCCATGCAGATGACGAGCCGGGTGTCTGTGTGAAGATACAGGCCTACGTAGGAGTTTCAGGTTCGATTTTCCCTGCAGCGGATGGTAGCTATGACATTTCAGAAAGTTGATTTTGAGAGTTACAAGTAAGATCAGAAGACTCTCGCTCTCAATTTATAAAGTCAGTAGTTTCAAGTTTAAATCTATAAGCCTGGAGGGAGCCAGGAGCTTCAAGGGCAGCTCCCTGGGGAAGAAGAGTGGGCACCAACACGCCCCTGGAATGAGAACCTTGTGCTCACGCAGCAGCCGTGATCATCTGGCACACAGGGTGCCTCTGGTGATGCTCACAGGTGCAAGATTTTCTGCTGTCAGCCCTGCTTGTATGGAGGGATGGCAGATGAACCCTTCAGTATTTATTGCTGCCAGCAGCCAACAAGGCCAGAAACCGCTGCTTTAGGAGGATGCTCAGCAAAGCAGGTTACAACACAGTAAAGAGAATAACAATAAGAACTTAGATCCAGTACAAATTTTCCTTCCACCAAACTCCTTCTGAAATACACGCACGTACCAAAAGTCAAGTGCAGAAGTAAAACTTCTTGTTGCTAAAAATAATAGCAGAAAAGAATTACTGTATTTATGTAGTTCAAGTGTACTTGGCCTGTATGAGTTTTACAAGCCTAAAGAGTTAAACAGAGTGCTTGATTAACTAATAACGTTAAGTAATTTCTTATATAAAAAAATATATCCCTAAAACGTTTCTTGCCTGAAGTACATACATTTCTGGTGATATGTAGCTCAGACCACTATCTAAGCTATAAAGCAGTAGTTACTGTGCAGTGATGACATGTCACTTATCAGTGCTGCCTACTGGTCCAGTGGTTGACCTAAACCCCAACATTTCCCTTTCCCCACAGGCAGGGTTGTGAAGAGTAGAATAATAAACATACCATATGCTGTCTGCTGACGCACTTCAGTCCCGATTCAGATTACAGTACAGTGTTGTAGAATATAGCTCCTGCCAGCACTGTTGGGTGATGGAAAATACAGAAGGGCCTTTTCTTTCTAGGAAGATCTTTATCAGCTTAATATCTGAACCACAGGGGTCAAAAGGAAAGATGGCAAGCTAGCCTGACCATGGGCTTTGAAGTTTAACTTGATCGTGCTCTATCCACCTTCTCATGGCTACCTTGGCTGGGCATCTGCAGGTTGAGGGCACCTCTCAGAAGGGCACACGGCCACCCAGATCAGGGCACCTCAGCTGCTGACCTGCTCCTACAGGCATGCTGCTGAGTGCCAGGGACTAGCAGGGTGCTTGGTCAACACTCTTTGAGACTATCTGAGGACCACAATGCTTATGGAAATCAAGATCTTAGGCTTTTCTCAAATGAACTTGGAAGGACTGACTGCACATAAAGCTTCACATTTACTGAAACCAGCAAGTCACACAACACTACAGTAGATTATACCGGTGAAGGCTCTACATAATTCATTTCATTTTCAGGATTTCTGTGTTTCATAGTCATGCTTCATTACCATGACTAGAAACAAATGTAAGCCTCTCTGGTCACACAAGCAGTCAACTTGTACCAATATTCAGCTGGAATATAAATCCAGACAGTGCCTGGTATTCTCCTCTCTTCCCTCCCTCTCCTACCACAGCACCTGTAGTGTGGCAGAAAGGCACACTTTCGCCTTGTACCATGTCAGCAGCTTCTCTAGCTCACTAGCTTAGTTGTCAGCATATTGATTGCTTTGCACACACCTCAGTGAGCTGCATGTATGCTCTCTGACTATTCAGGCAAGCAAGCTGCAGAGAATGGCTTGTATTTAAGGGTTTCCAGGAGCCGCAGGTGTTGCACCAGTACCTGCAGATATAGCAGAATCACTTTCACTCTAACACTTGAGGGTTATATTGAGGGTCCGAATTAGAAATAAGGATGTGCTGTGGGACCATATCAAAGGTCTTGCAGAAGTCCAAGTAGACAACATCAGTTACCCTTCCTTGGTCCACCAAAGCCATCGCTGTCACAGAAGGCCACCAGATTGATCAGGCACAATCTTCCCTTGGTGAAGTTATGCTAGCTGGCTCGGATAACCTCCTCATCTCACATGTGCTTTCAGGAGGATTTTCCAGGATCATCTTCCCAGTCACAAAGGTGAGGTTCACTAGCTTGCAGTTCCCCAGGTCTTCCTGTCTCCCCTTCTTAAAAATGGGAAGGATGTTTCCATTTTTCCAGTCACTGGGGTCTTTGCCTGACTTTTCAAATTTGATGGTGAGGGGCTTGGCAGCCACATCAGGTGGTTCCTTCAGGACCCTGGGATGCGTGTAGTCTGACACAGCAGAGATATACACATTCAGTCTCATGAGTCGGTCTCTGGGAAGCCTGCCTGCCAGTGAAGATAGAGGCAAATAACTTGCTCAGTACCTCAGCCTTCTGCTTGTCTGCTGTAGTCAGTTCTCCCTTTTCATTTATCACAGGGGGGACAATCTCCTTGGCCCGTCTCTTCTGACCAATGTACCTGTGGAATCCCTTCCTGTTATTTTTCACAACCAGTGTAAAGTTCAGTTCTATACATTGGCTTTCCTGACCCGATCTCTACACATCTATACAGCATCCCTGTATTCTCCCCAGGCCACACATCTCTGCTTCCCTTACCTATACGTGTCACTCTTATCCTTCAGTTCAACCACTGGATCATTGATCAGGCATTCTGATTTCTTGCCTCCTTCACTTAATTTTTTGTCCTGTGGGATGGAGAGCTCTAGTGCAGTCAGAAAGGTGTCCTTAAAGAGCTGCCAGTTTGGCTTTTTTCTTTTGTCTCTAAGGAGAGTTTCCCAGAGGATTTCATCCAACAATTCCTTAAACATTTAGAAGTTGGCTATCCTGAAGTTCAGGCTCCTGACTTTGATCTTTGCCAGGCCAAGATTCCTCAAGATCATGAACTCAGCCAAAGCTTGGTCACTACAGCCCAGGTTTGTAGTCCTGCAAGTTTGTGTGTGGAAATTTTGCCTGCTGAATGCCATGTCCCAGCACTGATGTTCCACACTAGAATGTGAAATACTAGCAGCATCTTTCAGCTCTGAGTATCCGTTTGACATTATTCAATGGAGTTCAGTCAGTGTTCTTAAACAAGTGAAACCACACATCCCATCACTGCTGTATTATGTTTGTGCTCTGATAATACCAAATGCCACTAGAGACATCAGCACTATCTTCAGTTGATGGGAATTTTCCAATTTTTGTTTTCTTTCATAAAATTTTGCATCATATTACCAAATATGTAGGTACCATGCAATATTTTTCTCCCTCAAAGCTATTATTTTCCATTACTTAAATAGCTAGCCAAAAAATATTGATATTTGGAGGGAAAAAAAAAAACATTCTCCCTTTTCAGCTGGCTCTAGTGTTCTCATCTTTGATTATTTTCTTTTTTCAGCAAACCACAGATTTTGCACTGCAAAAAGAACTGGACTGATTTTGATCTTGTACGAGTGTAACTACAGTTACTCCTGAATTATGCCAGATTAAGTCATCTGAGAATTGGGTTCAAAATCCTGTTTCTCTAGAGCAATCAGTTAAGTTGTGCAAGAAACACAAAGGAGGTAAAAAGAATAGAGGGCAATTGGCTTATTGCAGCCAAAAAAAAAAAAAAATGTCAGTGCACTACACACACTGCACTTTGGCTGCCTTGAAAAGGAAAAAAATCATGTGTTCTAGCCCCATCTTGGCTGTCTAAAGAAGAAGAAGAAGTTGCATCACTCATCTCCCAGCTGATTTCCAGTCTCTGTCTGGCCAGGCAGTTGGGCCCATGAACGCCAGTTATCAGTGCTGCAAGGCCCACTGACCATCTGTCCTGACCCAGGACACTTGGCTGAACCTGTGGGCCTGAGGTCATGCCTGCTCCAGCTGGCCTCCCAATCTGTTCCTCCTCCCTCAGCATGTCAGCGACTTATCTGCATGCCACAGGGAGCACTGCAGTGGCAGTCCCATAATTTCCTGCTTCTGGCTTCAACTGTTTTGCATCACAGACAGACAAATCTTGAAGGACAGATGTCTGCACAGCAGTTCTGAAGGATCTCACTTCAGCTGGTGCAAAGCACATGCAGATGTATTGAGCGGAGGGACCAGAAGCTCCTAGTGAAAGGCTCTGACATCAGCTCTGCACAGTAGGATGTAGGTGGGAGGCAGGTGAGACACCCAGCGCACACTGATTCAGGGACTTATCACCATACCGACTTTCTCCAAACTGCTGGTAACACTCTCCAGCCAGCAAGGCTCTCTAGGCTCAGATGCCCACGTGGTGAGATGATCCCACCCTTCTCTCATCGGAGGAAGATACATTGGCTACGGAACTAATAGAGTGAAGTGGAAAATTCAGTGCAGAGGCAATGGTCGCATTTGAAAAGATTTGAGTAAAGATAGTTAGGAGAAATGCTGCAGACTCTAGCCCTACTGAATCGCAAGTTCCTAAACCAGGTATTACACTGAGCAGGTATCCCTGTCCCTTGCTCCTGTGTGCAAACGGGTGCACCACCTCATGGGTCATCTCCTGTGAGGAGCCCTGGTTCCCCCCATGCCTTGCTGAAGGGCTGTAGGTTTCAGCTCCAGCCTTGCAAGGAAGTTCTGCAGAGGCCAGGGTACCTCTGCTGCAGGTTGCTTCCACCACAGATGCGCTTGCCTCATGCTCACAACAAGCACTTTTTCTCCTGAAAGTTGACTCCTTGCTGTGATTCACCACTGATGTGCCAGTCTATGAATGTTCATACACAAAGGGATTATGTTAGAATGCCCATAACTGCAGCACAACCCTTCCTCTGGACAGCTTTCATCATGATTTCAGGTGGCAAAAGGAAGCTTCAGAAGAAAGCTCCTATCCAGAGCTCAGGACACAGAATGCATCATGGTTCCTAGATTTAAATGAAAAGATGGGAGCATGGCTGCACTGTTTCAGGTGGCTATGTAATGACGAAAATGGAAAAACTATTATTTCACTTACGTACAAAGTTTACTGCCAAATCACTGAATCTGAGGTTTTGGGTTACGCCTTCTTTTCTCCTGTGTGGCTGAATTTCATGAACGCTACCGAAGCTCTGAGAGGTGCTGCTGGTGGCCTCAAGCCCACTTGCTGTGCAGATGCAATGAAACATGACAGATCAGAGCCTTCCCCTGGCAAAGCCTCTGTGGGTGTGAGAAGTAGCATGAGCCAGTGTTTGGCCAGCTTCATTTGCACTACTTAGACATGAACTAAGGCCCTGCTAAACTCAACTCACGGTAGAGCAACAACATCCAACCAAGGTGTAACACCACCCCAGCTAAAAGAGGCCGCTTTCACCAGGTGTTCTCCTTCCCTTTGCACTGCCACATTTACCATTTGCCTTAGTATTGTTCCTTGGCCACGCTTTCAGCATTCTGTTTTCAAACATGGGTACCTGGATTACCTGTCTGTTCCTGCACTTTATGTGCTCTAGATAGCTATCACTTGCACTTTCACTATTCACTTAAATGCCTAAATAACAGACTGAATGTTCTATTTGAAAATTTGGCACTGCCTCTCTGAAGGTAGAGCTAATAAATATATTATAAAAAAAAAAAAAAAAACACACACACACAGGGAAGGTTTTGGAGCAGTGATGTTATGCTAGCAGCCATAAAACAGTCTCTGAAATCAAGGCAGAGCCCGCCATTGCCAAACAACCAAGTTTTGTTAGTTTGGAGCTGTGTTCTGGGGCTCAGGCAGTTTGCTGCAGCACGTTTACAATTCCCCACAGCCCAGGGCAGCCCTGCCTCAGGCTCTCTGCAGGGCAGCCCCAAAGGGCTCAGAGCTCTTAACGGCTGCACGTGTGAGGAGTGCACCGCCATCCCGGGAGAGCCCGGCCCTGAGCCAGGCAGTGCCGCAGTGGGTATTTGTGAGCCAGGAGCACGTGGCACAAGTCTGCTCCTAAGGAAGGGAAGTGAGGAGCACCTCTTGCAATTAAAAACACAGAGATGACTTTAAGTGAATAAGCTGCCAGAGCTGGTGAATTTCCAGAAGGGGATTTGGCCAGGATACCTTGGCTCACACCTGCACAGTTACAAGAAGTGTTGTGGGATCAATGGCTTCAAGCGGTTGGAGCCTCTGCTCTCCAGCAGCACGATCCTCCCCTGGCACCAAGGCACAGCATTTCATCTGCAGTGCACACCAGGAACACGATAATTATTCACTGGCCCAGTGCAGGGCTAAAGGCTGCTGCCTATTGAACCTCCAGCCCCACACTGTGCACAAGCTTCCAGGCTGGGGCAGGGTGACGAGGAGATGGCAGAGGCTAATGAAAAGCCTCCCGTGAATGTTGCCAGGTTCTGGATCCAGGCGCAGCTATCAGATCAGCTTGGTTACTGTAATGTGTGAGATCTGACAAGAAATGAGGGGGAAAAAAAAAAAGTTGACCACAGGCAAATTTCTTCCTAAATGCGTCATCAGTGAACAGCATAAGTCCAAACCAGAGGTGGGAGAGTGGGTTTGTTTTTACAAGAAACCTATTGACTGGGAAAAAAAAAAAAAAAAAAAAAAAGACAACTATTAAGGAAAATTTAGCAGTTGGCTGAATTTGGCAAATAATTCTAGCTGGAGAAAATAGTTAAAATAGTTCAAAGTTGGGGGGAGCGGGAGAAAAGAAATTCTGAAAATTTATTATTTGGACAGCTCTCCTCCAAAGATCTTATATTATACTGCCCACTACCAGCTGGCCCTAGACTTAGGTTGCTTAATATTTTCCATTATAAAAGATTCTTTCAGCATTCTTATTTTTTTAGAAGCTCTAACACCTCCATTGTTTGCAGCAGGCCCTTATAATTTGGCAGGAACAAAGCCCTTGGGCTAAAGAAGTGCCTTTTCTTTCATCCATGAAATTCCAGTCAGGTTTGGCTGGATGAAAAAAATTAAAAAAAAAATAAAAAATAATAAAAAAAAAAACCAGTTAAAAATCACCATTTCCCTTCTCTCTCTTATGTGCCTCAAGAAAATATACTGGCAGGCCGCCAGCAGAGCAAGTGAACGAGAACGTTCTCATTAAATTGAGCCCAGGTTGTCACCAAAGCAGCCGTCCAGACTCTGCTGGGAATGTCTGGGGGCTTCCAGGGCAGCTGCAACAACAGGAGAAGAGCTGAGAGAGACGGAGCACAAATCCAAGGAGTTTCCCCAACAGCAGAAGGAGGCAGAGAGTGGAATGAGCGTCTCCTGCTCACGCTGTCACAGATGTAAAAGGCCTGGCAAACCAGTCTCTCTGCATGTGGGGCTCCTGCTCCTACTTCCTAGGCTACAAAAAGTAGATCTAAGTTCTTGCTTAGCCAGCTGAGAAATAATGACACAGACCCACACTCCTCTTTCTCCAGCATCTTGTTTTTGTCCCTTGGACAGCAGTCTTCTCCTGCTCACCATGAACGCAGTTATCCCCGAGGTCCTATTTGTATGCTTATTCTGCAGTGCTGAATAGAGAATGGATCTCACAGTTTGTTTCAGGGGGGGTTTTTTGCCATACTGAGGAGAGGAGAGTTGTCTTGGTAAAGCAGGATGGAATGGGGCCAGCCTAAAAGACCGTGTAGGAAGAATCAAGGGCCCAGGAGCCAAACCAATAGGCAAGCAGCTTGCAGACAGTGATCAGGGAAAAGAAATGGGACCGTGTTCACAGAACTGAGCCCAAAAAGCGACTGGAAACAGGACAGGAAATAGGAAAAATGGGGATCGTTGTGTGGGAAACCTGGTGAATGCCTGGAAGATCTTACATAGCCAGTGTAATTCACTCCTAATAGGGGGGACCATATTATGAAACACTGAATGAAGTAGAGTGAGGTGAGCATTAAGGCAGAAAGGAACTTTCTGATCATCCTTTTCTGATGATCCTTTTGGTGATTGCCCCATCCAGTCTTTGACCTCCACGAGTGACCTTGGAAGGAATGACATAAAGAATCTCTGCAACCAGTAAATTACTGCCATTTGTGAAAATCCCAGGTCAATCCCAAATAGCAAGAGAGAGGTTTACACCAGAGAGCATCAAGTTTTATAAGTCTTCCCAAATTTGTTAGTATTAATTGAAAATTGGACTGATAGCCAAGCAAAAAGTACACCATACAGAAAGAGTTCAGCTTCCTGTGCACATCTCTTCAGGCCCATTGATGCATAGCTGTGAAGAGTACTTAATCTGCTTTCACAAAGGAGATGTTTATCCTTGGAAAAGCTGTGAGTGCCCAATTAAGATGTTTTGTTGTTGCATACAGAAAATCGTCTTAGCCTTGTCATCCTGCCCTTGCTCTCTTGGACACACGTGCAAGGTTTAGGCTGACTCTTTGACCACACAGTGAAAAGCTGCTAGCTGGGCCTGTCCCACAGCTAAGCTTTGTTGAGAGGTACAACTTGCTTTTGTGGGCTTAGTGGAGCAGAAATACTGCTTTTGAAATCTTCACTGCAACAATTAGTGAACAAACTTACAAGTCTTTGCACGGCACTTCTTTTTGCTAAGGAGATGCATTGGTAAATATGTTGGTAAACCACAAATGAAAGATTAAGTGATGGCAGTGAAGGTGAGGGTTGGTACCTTCACCTCTGCTTAAGTATTGCCTAAACCTAAAGATGGGTTTCTAATTTAAATAAGAGGTGAGTGACCAAACTATATTAAAACTTGAATTTGCTTTGATGCCCTTCTAGAGAGAAAACTCTTCTCTCATATCTGAATTGAAATAGAATCAAATCTGTGCCCCTCAAGGAATAGTGACATCTCAGACATAGGTTTTAGTACTGCTTCCAATTTAAATAGAAAAGATTGCATGTTTTACCTTTAGCTGAACATTTTATTAATTAGCTGAATAATTTCTGGAGTGCTGCTAATAAACCCTACATTCAGTGTCTTTGGTGGTAAAAACCATTGAAGCAAGCATCAGCAATTCTTCAAGACAGAATATGAGTAACTGAAGGCTTTTTCTTTGGATTACAGGGGAGGGATAACTTGTCAAGAATTAGTAAATTGGAATCAAATATGTCTAGAATTCTGACTAGCTAAAGATGGAATAATCAAAACTGTCAAAGCTTGGTGCATAGTGCTTTGAGACAAGTGGTCTATCAAATACTGTTCTAATATCATCTTAACCACAAGGGCTGCTCAGATGTGATTCTTGAAGACGTTTAAGTTAGCAAAGAGTACTCATCATTAATCTTTTATAATGGCTTTTGGGAGCCACAGTTCATTTAAAGATTTTACATTTTTATTACTTATGTATGCGGGGCAGCAATTAAAGCTGTCGTGGCCATATAATGAAGACTAATGAAAGCAAGATGAAGGCAGGTTTTCATTTTCTGTCAACCTGAACATCCATCTGCTTCTGCCATCTCCCTCCCCCTCCCCCCCCCCCAAAAAAAAAAATATTTTCTTTTCTTTTCTTGAAAGCCAACTCCCCAATCCCTAGACATTTAGCCAAACACCTTCACAGTTGTCCAGGATGGACTATGAAGACTAAATAGTCCCTTCTTTTGAGAAAGAAGCATATAACTTGGTAATCAGACAAGTACTGTAAAAGGCTCAGTCTTTCTCAATATAAGTAAATGTGAGTGATTCGATAACACCATCTTTATGGTATGTTTTCTTGGCCACTGTGAAATAATAGCTCTGGAGGGAAGACAGGGATTAGTCACCCCACAATTAGTCATTCTTCAGTGTAGTTTGATACTTAAGAGATCTGTATTTCAGAAATGAGGCTCTGCAACCGTAAGTCCCATTTTCAAGTACTTTCCACTTCCTTCCTCTTTCAGTTAGGAAGAGTCTGGAGAAAGAAAAAACATTCACTCTTCATATTTAAGGTGCTTCTGCACTTGTATGTCTCCATTTCTTCTTTATACACACATCACTTTCCCTTTCTTGGGAGCTGCAATCGAAGTCCCAGAATCAGAAGTGCCTGCTGTCCACAGCTGCTTTCCCTAACCAGACTTGCCTCTGCTGCCTGCAAGTCTTCCATTCCAGTTTGTCTAAGGGACAGCACAGCAGCCTGGCTAAGGCTGGGTAAGCTAAGGCTGATCTTGCAAAAAGAGAGTCATGAATATGAGGGCAGTGCTCATGTGCCTATAGTAGCCTGGAACGCCAAGAAGGGCTAGCACTTACTAGCTCTTGGTGAGCTGCAGACAGACTTACACCCTCTGCAGCTTGCCTGTACAGAGCTCTGTGAATTGTGAGCTGGGACACTTGGATATTACCTCCTTCCCAAAAGGGATTTACTGTTTTGTGATCCAGTAGTAGTAGATGACAGAGATTCCCAAACAAAAAGTCTCCTCTTTCGTAATAGCCAGAAACTTTGCCACAGAAAATTGGTTTCCTTCAACTGGAATTTGAGTCAAAAGGCAATGCAGATGTTTTAAAGTGTTAATCATTATCAGGAGAGGGAGCTAACTGGCAGAGCTCCCACTGAGAAAGAACTGAATGTTTGGCCTCAGATATTTCAGCTGGTAAGATGTTGCATACTTCACTGATGCATACACAGCAGCTCCACAGTTCTCTTAACCATTTCATCTTTGGAATTAGTAGTGGCAGTACTGCCTGTGTGCCACAGAAAGAATGCTTTGCCACAGGAGTTGCACTAAGCACATGCTCATGGCTGGTCTAGGCACAAAGACCAGATCTATTCCTCTTCTTACAAGATGGCTTGTCTTCTCAAATCCCCACACCACAGCAAGAACCCAGATCTTCTTTCCATCCGTCATTCCTCTCAATTCCTTGGTGCATCTTACTTGCCAAACTGTCTTCTCCTGAATATATTCTATGCATACCAAACCCTGCTTGAAATTTGGCACTGAGAGACTTTCGTAATTCTACTTATGCTGGTATAAACAGAGTTAGTAACTTCTCATCTCAAGCACCTTGTTGTCATTATTACCTACCAGCCTAAACTCCAAACACAGAAATTGAATCTGGCAAAAGAAATACAGAGCGAGTCATGGGCCAAATTGATTTGACTTAAAACAGCATCAAAACAGATGAAATGCTGTGTTTCATTTGGAAAAACAGCAGCTGCATATGTACAGTAACTACTGTACTTCTCCAAAGGGTTTTTCCCACTTGCAGGTCCAAATTTAGCCTAATGTAGCCTGGAGTCATAACGTAAAGCTCCCATGAAATTGCGAATCAAACTGCTTAAAGATATACACAAGACTACCTGAACTGAAGTCAGTCAGAAGTAGTTTGAGTTGGACCAACTTTAGGAACTCAGTGTAATATGCTGATGGCAGTCAAGGACTAAGTGGGAAAAGGGAACAGGGTAGAAAAACATCAACCCAAAGGATGCAAGTTAAAGACTAAGCCTTGTTCCTTTTGCCTTGCCTTGCCTTGCCTGTTATAAACAGATGCCAGTCTGTACTTGCTCATCACAAAATCATCATAATTTACAGTGATTTAACATTAACATGTCATCACCAAAGCACAAGGAATTATGTTTCTTCCCAGTACCACTGTGCAGTAGCTATAACCAGCTGGCATCTTCCAACAGGCCTTCTGCTTGGTACATGTCCTTCAGACTAAATTAGTGCAAATACACTATGGCTACAAACTAAAGTCTTTTCTGGTATACCAGAGGATTTTCCTTGGTCTGTTATTTAAAGCAAGCTGCACGTTCATCTTTTTACCAATGGTGGGGTTTAAAAACAAAGCTAGCCTGAAACAAAACTCTCTGAGCAGATTAAGCATAATTTATACCTGTTGGTGTAACTAAGCAGGGAGCTGACTGGTGCTGTCATTTGGTTACACGCTGTTATACCTAGTCCCAGAGTCCCACAGAGCAAGTGCCACTTAGCCTTGCTCTCAGTGACACTAAACTAAAATACAGGAATGCTGGTAGTCAAATAAAGAATGCTTATGCCAATGAAATGAAAGGTGTATGTGAAGCAATTGTTTTGCAAACAGCCCTGATGGTTCTCTGACTAGAACCGGATTATTAGAATAGCTTGTAGATCTCCAAGGTGAGGTTTTATTTCTTCTTATTTCTCTGCTGGGTTTTGTGCCTCAGGTGGAAATGAAGTTAGTTTTCTGATGACAATCTTGTTTCCTTTTATTCAACAGGGTGTGCATGGCACTCCTATGTTCCTGAGGCTGAACATTGTGCTCCAGCTGTTGTAGAATCAAAAAATGAGGCATATCCTTGAGCTGGCTTTGGTCCTTTTACACAGGAATGATGCGGGGGAGAAAATTAAGGCATGTGCAATTAGTGAAAATCAGAAACTGCAGTGCTGCTTCTGACTGTCTGCATTCATGCAGGGCTCAGCGCAAACAAAACAGCTTCCCGTGAGCCTTGGACTCCTTACAATGGAACAGAAGGAAGATCACTACAAGCACTAGGTATTTCTGTTAACAGGAAGCCTGGTAAATGCTCTTTCTGTGCCAGCAACACCTCCTGTTGGCAGACTTACTTGGCAGGCTCCCGTCACTGAAGCAAATGAGTTCTCTGTTTTGGAAGATTCACCAAAATGGGACTTTCCTCTGTCATGGCTCTCAGGATATTCTAAGGAGTTGGTTGTGGCCCTTCCAGTGAGAGGGAATGAAGTGGTCAGAAATGGAACGGCCTGAAAAAAAGATGGCCCTTAGTTATGCCAAGCAATGTGGAAATAATTTCAGCATGGATTGTGCTTCACTGTTGGTTTCGTTCTTCATAATCTCACTACATTTTAACTCTGGGTTTTGCTTTGCATTTAATTCTTTTTACAGTCTCGCTGTATGCTAAAAGAATGGAGTGCCAGTGCTGTGTAAAGAAGAGCTGCTGAGAGAAGGTCACAGAAAGCTCGCCAATTTTTGGGTGGCTCAAGGGAAGGAAGGTTGTTCCTCACACAAAGGTCTCCCAGAGAAGAGTTGCTTTACCCACAGCCGTGCTGTGTAGGGAGGACCCAGCCGTGTCAGAGGTAGGAGCTCTCAGCAGCTCTTTTCCTTCAATCAGAAAGATGAGTGAAGATGAGAACGATGAGTGATCAACATCCTTAGAGTCCTAACTTAGAATCGGAATAATTTTCTTCTATCCTAAACACAGCTGGTGATGCGTATTGGCACCACGCACGCACCGCTTCATCTTCTAGCTGCTATCCTCCTTTTAATGCATAAGAAAACGGAGGCGCCAGTGAAGAAGTTGTCTAACCCAGTGGAAGCGCCAGTACCGAGGAACCACCCACTCTTCATACTGTTTCCACACCTGTAGGCTCTTATTTCTGAAGAGTTGAGCTGAGTCTTGTTTCCTTCTCAGCGAAGCAAATGCCTCACAAAGGGCAATTAAAAGCATGTGTGAGGGCCCAACAGTACTACCCTCACAAAAAGTTACTCTGCAAAGTTGCACCTTGGTGCTGCTGCACCCAGAAATAGGGTGAAATTTGCTTTAGAGCTTGTTTGGGAATGTAGACAAACATCCATGAGACAGAGGTAAAAATCCCTGGAAAAATAAGCTGTAGGCAGTATTGCATTGATGCAGAGTCTGGAACTGGCACTGTAATTCAGGCAATGCACATAGGAGGGAGAAAAGCCCTGCCCCTTCGAACGGCCCATTATTTTCACTTGTATTTTCCATGCATCCCTGCCTCCAGACAAGCCTCTGAGAGCCGACGGGGGTGGCTCCAGAAAGGCCAAGAGGGCATTTATGTTTCTGCAGCTTTGCCTACTATGTCATTACGGCAAGACTGCGCTGCCACCCCCTCTCCACTCATGGCTTCTGTAGTTGCTGCTAAAAGAGGCTTGGGATCTTGCTGCAATCATATGCTTGTGGCCAGGCCTTACCCAGAGGCCTGGACAGGCAGCTGGAACTTCCCAAGTGGGGCAGAACACGGGGCTGGCTCCAGTGCCTGTTGAGTCACCCCACGGGCTATTTTTTTTATTTTTTCTTTGGCTAAATCAGGCAATCCGCGATGCTCTCACAGGCCAACTTGGCAGCTGCCTGAGGAACCTGATCCATGCCAGCCGGTGAGGGGCTTTTCTTGCTCTGAGGCTGGAGTTGCTGCTGTCAAGAGAACAGGCAGAGCGCATGCAGTACGAACTGCAGCCTTGTATATCTGTCATGTAAAACTCAGAGCCCCCATTCTGGCTCTTTATCAATTATTAGCCTGCTGCTAAAAGAAGAAAATAGATTTCATAAGTGTGTTTCTGCACCAGACAGATAGTCTGGCTAAATGATTTACGGGTGTGAGTTAGTGTGTGTGTATGTGCATATGCCCATATGGTTCAAATCCTGTAAAGCAGAGTCTTGCCTCTGTGTGCGTGTGTGTGTATTTAATGCTTTATATGGTACATCATTCCTTTTTCGTGTGTGTCTGTCTGGTTTTTTTGGGCAGCACCAGTTAAATTTCTTTTTTTTTCTTCCTCATTTCACATGAATTGTGTGGTGGAAGCCAAGAGCGTCTGCCAATTCTGCTGTCCCAAAAATAAAAGTTGACACTCTTCTCCTAGAAACAGTTATCATCTCCCCAGTGTAGACTTGGTTAAACACACCCACACCCATCCCTTTCTTGAAACTGAGGTTGAATTTAATAATGTCCTTGACTGCTTTAATTTCTGACTTAAAATGTCAAAGATTAAAAAGGTCATTTTTTTTAAAGAATGCAGGGGATTTAAGTGATCCCGGGACACTGCACTTACTGCTGTAATTGTGCACAAAGGAGCTTGCTGCTCTCCTCCACCTTGGAGGCTGGGAAGGGAATAGCGCTGTAGAAACCAAGTGGGCAAGGATGGAAGAAGTGATAGGAGTCACACAACCTTTTCTCCAAGTTAAAATTCCTCTCTTCTACCAGCTGCACACACTGCCCAGTACCTCTGATGAATTTCCTTGTATTTTTCATTTTTGTTTTTGAAGTCTGGGACTCGTTTATTTCCAGAGCCCCCAGTTTACTCGGAGAAAGAGAACAGTGATTTCATCCTGACAGGGCCCTGGACAAGAGTCTGAAGAGGGAAAGCTGCTGAATCGTGAAGCAAGTTCATTTCCCTGCCTACTGGAATAGCAGGGAGGAGCTGGTAAGAGACGTGCAGGACACATAGTCCACTCTTACATTATACTTGCCCTGTGCAACTTGTTCTCTGAGTCACTTGGCAGAAAAGCAGCTATTCGGTGCTGCTTCTATAGGTAAGAGATGGCAGTGGCCCATGGAAATGTCCAGTTCAAATAGGAAATTGTCAGTTAGAAAATGAATGGATAGTGTGTTTTACCAAATCACACCCATTTCCACCTGTACAATACCTAGACAACAAGCAAGATTCTTTTAAGCAAGAATGTTGTGAATGCAAAGTGACTTTTATGACTGCTTTTGTGAAAAGCCAAGACAAAATACATTTCCTTTGGGCTTCCAGAAACCTCCCATTTACTCCTCTCAATTTCAGTGAAGCAGTTTAAGTCCCTCAGAACATAAAGACTTGCAGGCCGTGCTGAACAGCTGACTGAATTTTTCTCTCCATGAGTTCAAGCAGTTGTAATTAGTTGGGTATTTTAAAGCCTCCACACTTGAGAAGCTCTCTGTTACAGTAATTCAGAAGTTGTTCCACTTCGTCAAAACTGCTCATACAGGAGTGGGCTGATGTGATGACTGAAGAATGTTTTATGTTTTTCAAGGTGATTGCCGTCCAGGTGAGACCACTGGACATAGAAGTCACTGACAACAGAAATTTTCAAAGTGCCTGAGGAGCCTTTAGTGACCTTTCAGAATTGCTTTCTAATGGTGTTAGTGATCCGTGCCTTTGTGAAAAAGGTATGTTTGCATATTAGCTCAGCATCAGTATCAGGACTTTTTTTTTCCCCAGTGAGCATAGGAGAACACCAAAACAAAGGCGTGTGTTTTCTTACGCTACGAAGAAATATTTTTGATTCTATAGGTGCCATCAGAAGATACGCTCTGTGTTTGTCCTCTGCAAAGGTAAGGATGTTACATTGCTATCACTTACGTGCTTTTGCAAACTAGAATTGTGTTGTGAATTGTGTTGTAAATGTCAAATACCAAGTTAGTCTTTGAACACTTAGAGACCTGGATAAATTAACTTTCTCAATCATAAGAGATTTGCATAATTTGTAGAAGCTTGGATTCAAGGTAGCTCTCTGCCTTACTGCCTTGCCTGCCTTGGAAACTAGATTGACCCAGTCCACCTGAGATGTAAATTATCTGATCCCATGTATAGGATTATGACGATCAAGAATAATAGAGGCTGAGATGAATACTGCAGTTTGACTGCAAGACCAAATACCTTTTCAGGTATTTATCTATGCTCTGAACTGCTGTCTGAAGATGTGTGTCTTTCTCTCCTTTTGTAATAAAACTGAAATTCTAACTGGTTCTGCATGGCACATAAATTAGGTATCTGGAGGAAATGGTATGAATAGAAGTCTGAATGCATGCATGACTCTACATATAACTGTATAACACAGACTTTTACCAGTGATGGGTAATAGGTGCTAAATTTCACATTTCATTAATATCCTAGGCACATCTCACAGACATAAAATGTGTAACTTTTTTGAAGGTGGAGTGTTTTGACAGTGGTGGTTTGCTTCCTGAGAACATATTTGTTTGCTTTTAGTGAAAGTGGTAAACATTGTGCTGAATGGATCTTTTCATTGTGGCTGGAGTCTATAATATGTAGATATGCTTAAGTAGACCTAGTGAGTATTTAGAGCACGAAGATAAGTAAACAGAGCCTGAATCAAACTTTCAGTCTCTGAAAGGTTTCCTGCAGCCTTTTCCTGTGAAAGATATCCAGTATTTCTTTTCTTTGGAGATATGGCAGCCTTCGTGTATCAACCCATCCCCATGTTGTGGTTAGAAGGAGGATGGGGATTAGGTTTGAGTGCTGTTTCAATATCTAAAACAGTTCAAGTTGTTTTCCAGCTCTGAAGAATTTCCATGAGTTTGATTGCTATCTTTGCATTCTTTTTTTCCATTAGAGTGCAACTCTATTAAATTTGTTAAAGTTCATGATTCTGAAGATCAGCCAGGATTTTGTCTAATGTACCAGAAGAAAATGTGAAAAGAAGGCAGCAGGAATCTGAACACGGCATCCACAACCACGAGGTGGTTAAGTAGGCCAGATAACCTGGTTGTGCCAGGAAACAGCAGTAAAGTAGAAATGAACAGCTCTGTAATCTTGAGTGTTGTGAAAGGGAACTTAAAATAGGCCTAGGATAGCACCAGAGTCTTAGAAATAGACTCATCCTGAGTGCCAGTAAACTCTAGTACCTCTTACATGGTCCTCCTGGACCAGCCACCCTCCAGTGGCTGGATCTGATTTTCACTGTGGGCTAGTAGTGAAAGATGGTGAGTTACACTGCATTTCTTGGATGGGAGGATCCACGCTATCAGTATAGTGAATTAGCTTCACTTTGAGTGCCATAGCACAGTCAATGAGGTGGATTTCTATTATTTGAATGTGGGTTGTAGTGTTCCCTGTTAACTTCAGAAAGGGTTTATCTGAGCAATCACAGAAGGCTACCATAATGAAAGCAGACATAATGCGTAGGAAAATCCACAATAGTTGGGTCGTGACCAGTTTAAAAGTAATTTGAATAACAGCATGATGAAATGACACTTCATCTCAGTGCACTTAGCATAAGGCACGCAGGGTTAACATAAGAAACCAGACTGGTACGTGGTGTGTTGCAGTAGAGAACTACCATGAACTGGAGTTGAAGTCTTGGGGGCTATGAAAAGACTATGAAAAGCTGCCTGCAAGAACATGAGAATTCAGTGGATATGGGCTGCTGAGAACTCAAGAGCTAATGCAAAAGGTAGCTAGAGGAACCTGAATTGCAGTCCACAATAATGTGTTTTATTAATCCTGAAAAAGCAAGGAACTGTCTAAGATAGAGACCAATTGCTGGTGGCTCTCTCCTACCATTTTATGTATTAGCAGCCCCTTAGAGTGATATAAAGCAGTCCTGTAGTGAAAACTCATCAGCATGGAAGTTGAGACTGATGCTGAGTTGTGATAGCACCTCTTTTAAGGAGGAGCTTTCTCTCCTCTTTGCGGATGCCAAAGATGCAAGATTTCCAGTGTGTGCATTCCATGTGATGAGCTGGCTTATAGCTGGGATTCCCAATGAATGCTTTTCTGTAGATAATTACCAAAAAAGTAGCCTTGTGTTGGCTTCTCATGATGTCCCACAAAGTGGTTAGCAAACCTGAAATTTCAGATACAATAAATCATGCCGTAAATTTTTATGGTGATCTGAATGAATATCAGCTTACATGTGAGAAACTGAAAAATACATGTCACTTCACCACTAAAATCCACTGACTGAGAGAAAAGCCACAAGTTAAGTGCTGCAACCATGCTGACACACTGAAAGAGAAGAAAATAGAATGCTCTTTAAGGATGGAAGTACTTCTACATTTATTTCAAAAGGTATGTATATGAATATATATGTGTATGTGATATCTATACCTTGTCAGCAAGCGTTTTTGTATGTGGGAGATCTGCCTTATTAATTATCAGTCTTTTCAGGTGAGTACACCTAGAAAAAGGGAGAAATGCAAATCTTAAGAATCAACAGAAAGTACATAGATTGCTGCC
Organism: Tetrao urogallus; assembly: GCF_951394365.1. Classification (NCBI taxonomy): domain Eukaryota; kingdom Metazoa; phylum Chordata; class Aves; order Galliformes; family Phasianidae; genus Tetrao; species Tetrao urogallus. The sequence goes on from NC_136815.1 coordinate 89,769,056, forward strand.
AACATGCACACCCGCTGCCTCACCGCGCTCACATCCACTGTTTGGTCTCCAGAAACATTCTGCAAGCATCCATGAGTGTCAGTTGGTGCCATTTTTTCCACACTGGAGGAATCCAGTGAGACACCTTTGCTTCATCCGCACTTCCATGTCAGACACCATTTTGTCAGACTGCCCCTCTGCTGTCCTTTATCACATGGTAACAAAACGTAGTGGAATGTTGGTGGGCCTCCACTGCCATACCACCAACATCCACCTCAGACATCATGAGCCAATAATATAATAAAATAGGAGGCATCACTTTAGTATGTATGCATCTCATATGTATGCATCTAAACTTCTAAAGGTGATTTTCCTTTATTGTTATTTGTTACAGCAGATTGCATCAGGGTGCTGTGGACTGAAAAAGATGTTTTCTTCCTCTTTTGGTAACTGTTTTGTACTAAAAAAAAATTCTTGTGCCTTCTTGATCAGTTTGACTTAAGAGAAAAGGCATTTAGCATCATGATGTTTGTATGCTGTTAATACAGAGCTTGGTGGCACAAACAAAATCTGACACATTATTTCGTTTTTTTAACAGACACAAGGACAGTGATTGAGACCATGGGGAACTGCTGCTTCCTCTCGGTGGGTTACCAGGAATAGCAGGAATAAAGCTTTCTAAAGTTTAGGATTGTTTTTTCCCATTGGAGACACGATATGCATTTTATAGAAGAAGGGAAGGTTAGGTTTTGTATATTTTCAAGAGAGAAAGGAAATTACAGAATTTACAGAAACTGTAGATGAGACCTGTAGCTACCTACTGAGTGTGAAGTATCAGGGTCTGCTGACCCCAGTGAGTCTACTCTCACTGTGGAGGTGGTCTCCAAGGAGCTGTCACAGAGCAAGACAGCTATGGTGGAGGCCACAAGAGTTACAGTTCACACACACACACAAAAAAAAGTGAAGTAAGTTGGCTGTTCTTTGAGAGTTTCACAATGGCAAAGAATGGGAATCAATATGCTGGCCAAAAAAACAAGCAACAATGGGTAAGAGTATAAACAAGTAAGGCAGACATATAGGTGGCAGGCAGCCAACAAGGAGGAAGGAAGAAACTAAAATAAGCTGATGAATGAACTGGCAGGAAATATTTAGCTGTGAAAGAGATAACGTGTGACTTAGAGGAAAATAAGAGGAAAGAGTTACAAGGTTAAATCTATAAAATAATACAGTGGTTATTTAGGGGAAATTTGTCTGATGTCTTGATGCAAATAGAAAGGACAGAACAAAGAAGTACAGGGGAAGTGCTGTAAAAGTGCAGGCAAACAGAGATGGTGGTGGCACCTTGTCCCAGCAAAGAGCAACCGGACCCTTTTGAACTCTGGTTTATCTTGTGTGATCACCATTCTGTTTTATACATTTTCTCACCTTACTTGCAAAAAATATAGGCAGTATTTCTGGAGTCTTTTGAGTGCTTTCTTGCTGCATAAGGTCTAAATCCCCTCTTGATTATATTTTGAATAGGTTGTACCTTGTGCTTTGGAATTCTGGTGGGTAGACAGAAGAATTCTGTGCAAGTAACATCCCACATAGAGGAGAACAAGAACAAGCTTCCCAGCTTTAGACCAAGTTGAAAAGACGTGAAAAAGAAGATGGGACTAATTATTAAAAAAAAAAAAAAACAACTGTTGACTGCTTCAACCAGATCAGCATAATTCAACTGCTTTAGCAGGGTACCACTTCGGTATCTCTTCTTGGAGCAGGAAGAAGTAATGGTAGCTCTTGTCTTAAAGCCCCTGCCACGCTTCCAGTCCTGCTCTTTCCAGCCCTATGAATGTTGTGGTGGAGCCCAAATAGGCTGGATTTAGCCAAATCAGAGAAAAAGGGAATAATCTGGGAAGACTTTTTTTTCAGGTTAGTAAATAAGGTAGTGAGCTTTTATAGAGGAATGGAGCTGCAAGCCTGAGCAAAATTGCATGTTGCAAGTCCATATTTTTTAGACAAGTTAATAGAAGAAACAGCTGGCTCTACATGGAACTTATTACTTTAGCACTCGTGCAAATATGGGGGATGGAAGGGGATATTTTCATAGCATGTATGATTTACTTTCCTCACCACTCTGCATTCCTTAACATTGATTTGAATTCCTGATTTGAATAAACTTGAACTCACAAAATCTTTAAATTCATAGGATTTGAATGCTGAATTTGTATCACTCTGAAATTAAGCAAGTTCCACGTTGGTAATGTTTTTTGAATTTAGCATTTTTGGACAGCTGTGAATAACATTTTGGGGAGATACCAGAAAATCATCAGCCTGAGAAAATTACTCATCCATCAAAGAGGAACGTACATTATGACACTAAGAAAAATGGGAAAAAATGGGATGAAGAAGCTCTAGGACAGCTTCCTTATTCAAAATTAGAAATAAGGAAGTGGAAAGGGAAAAATTAATGACTTTGCTTTGCTCAGCACAATAACATGATTTGAGTGCAGCGCTTGACTTTGCTGTCAGTTCCCTTGAGAAATTCAGTGTGATCACAGTATCAAATTAGTAGGAACAGAATAAGGCCTACATAGTTCTCAAACATGTTCACATCTCACAAAGCCTTTTGTGTGGACCTGGCGCTGTGCTCAGTACTACCCAAAATCCAAAGGAAGGCACTGATTTTTGGAGCTTACTGTTTAATTGAAAGTGGCCCTTTCTTGATTCTCTCTCCTTGATTGAGGTGAAAATCAGGAATAGCAGATTAAAATAAAAACCCAGATGTATGAGGGTTGGGGAGCTTCTTCTAATCTTATGGTTTCCAGTTACCTAGAAATTGAAAAAATTCCAGACCTGATTACGCAGGATATGGAAGGTCTGACATCTGTCCAGGACCGAATCTAGTTAGCCTGGGCAATAAGAGCAGCAAACACTACCCCACAATACAGCAGTAAAAAAAATCTGGAGAGATTTCATGGTCCCAAAGGCAGTGTTGTGTCTTAAAGAGGTGCTGATGTCTTTGTCAGCATGTCTTATTTGCTATTGCTGAGTAAAACTGCCAGACTAAAGCTATCACAGATATGTCTATCAATGCTGCTAACACACCATCCTTTTGTCAGGTCAGCAAGCACTTGGATACCCTCTGTGAATTGTGGCAGTCTTCCAGCTAACAAATGTCTGGACTCTGTAGCATTACCTGCTTCCTGCAACCTGGCACTTATTTACCCTTAATCCTGACTCTTTCCCTTTGCAGAAGATTTGGCAAGAAGCCCTGTGGCCATTTTCTGCACTGAACATGTGTCAGAGGTATCCCTCTTGATGAAGGACTGGGTTTTTTTGACCAAAAGCAAGTTTGTAAGTCCCAGTGGATGTTCTTGTTTTTATGTTTGTTAGCATCATTGCCTTTCCTACTTTGTCTGTATGAAATAGTTTTCCTTCCTGGAGTAATGCACTGAGCTTCTACTCATAAGGTCTTTCTCCAAGTCTCTACCTTGCTATGAAAGAGATCTAAATCCCCTTCATTGAATTTTCTTCAATCCTCAGGAAACAATTTGGAAAAAAAACTATATGGTAAAGATCTGAACATATGCATGAGGTAATGCTTTCCCATTTGCTTGGATTTCCAAAAGGTAATTGTTAATAATTAACTTTTAACTTAAAACTACTAATATTAACTTTTAACTTAATAATTTCCTGTGGGACCGCTCCCATGACTGGAGTGCTGTGATAGATGGCTACAAGCTCTTCAGAAGGGATAGACGAGGAAAGAAGAGTGGTGGTGTGGCCCTTTATATTAAAGACTGTTTTGAGGTTGAAGAGCTTGGAGTTGGGAATGATAGAGTGGAGTGTCTATGGGTAAGGATCAGGGGGAAGGCCTATAGGGGCGGCATCTTGGTGGGGGTCTGTTATAGACCGCCTAATCAGGATGAAGAGTTGGATGAGGCATTCTATGAGCAGCTCGCGGAAGTCACGCGATCACCAGCACATGTTCTAATGGAGACTTCAAATTCCCTGATATATGTTGGAAATATAATATAGCGCAGAAGAAGCAGTCCAGGAGGTTTCTAGACTGCATGGAAGATAGCTTCCTTACGCAACTGGTAGGAGAGCCTACCAGGGGTGGTGCCCTGTTGGACCTGGTCTTCGCTAACAGAGAAGGACTGGTGGGAGAAGTGAAGGTTGGGGACTGTCTTGGGCAGACTGACCACAGAATTGTAGAATTCTCCATTCTTGGGGATGTCAAAAGAGTGAGCAGCAAAACTACCTTCTTGAACTTCCAGAGGGCAGACTTTGACCTGTTCAGGGTGCTTGTAGCGCGGGTCCCTTGGGAGTCGCTTCTCAACGGTAAAGGGGCCCAGGAAGCCTGGACACTCCTCAAGACTGAAATCTTAAAGGCACAAGAACAGGCTGTCCCTGAGTGCTGTAAGGCGAGCCGTAGGGGAAGACAACTGCTATGGATGAGCCGGGAATTACTGTTGAGACTCAGGGAGAAAAAGAGAGTCTATGTCCTCTGGAAGAAGGGACAGGCTACTTGGGGAGATTACAAAGAAGTAGCTAAGGTATGCAGGGAGGAAGTTAGGAAGGCGAAAGCTGGCCTGTTAGCCTGACCTCAGTACCTGGGAAAGTTATGGAGCAAATCATCTTGGATGAGATTGCACGGCATGTGCGTGGTGTCCACGGGATCAGGCCTGGGGATGAGTGGCTGGATGAGTGTGAAGAAGAGAAGGACCTGGGGGTGTTGGTTGATGCTTGGCTAAACATGAGCCCACAGTGTGTCCAGGTGGCCAAGAGGGCCAACGGCATCCTGGCCTGCATTAGAAATAGTGTGGCCAGCAGGAGCAGGGAGGTGAGCATCCCCTGTACTCAAAACTGGTGAGGCCGCACCTCGAGTGCTGTGTTCAGTTTTGGGCTCCTCACTACAGGAAAGACATTGAGGTCCTGGAGTGTGTCCAGAGAAGGGCAATGAAACTGGTGGGGGGTCTGGAGGACAAGTCTTATGAGGAGCGGCTGAGGGAGCTGGGATTGTTCAGTCTGGAGAAGAGGAGGCTCAGGGGAGACCTCATTGCACTCTGCAACTTCCTGAAGGGAGGCTGTGGTGAAGACGGATTTGGCCTCTTCTCCCATGCAACAAACAGGACCCGGGGAAATGGCTGCAAGTTGTATCAGAGGAGGTTTAGATTAGACATAAGGAAGAACTTTTTATCTCAGAGAGTGGTCAGGCACTGGAATGGCTGCCCAGGGAGGTGGTGGAGTCGCCAACCCTGGCAGTGTTCAAGAGGCATCTGCATGACGTGCTGCATGATGTGGTTTGTTGCTAGTGGTGGCAATGGTGATGAGGAGAAGGTTGGACTAGGTGATCTTGTAGGTCGTTTCCTTGTGATTCTATGATTCGATGATTCTAATAGATAGGGATTGATAGAAAATGCGCCTTAAAGATAAAGTGCTTTGAAAAAAAAAAAATTCAGAACTGCCAGGCCAGCTTAGTCAACCCTTGCTGGTAGTACTTCATGCAGTGGGGTGTCAAGTTTGAGACCTTTAGATGGAAATCTGCAAGAAACGTTGTTAACAGTCATTAGTTGCAGCATAAAAAAATGATGTTGATTACTCTTTCAATGAGTTATGTATGGTGTCAAAGATTAAAAAGCACTAAATGACTGAATTTGTTCACAAAGTAACTGAAAAGTTGCAGTTTCAATTTGCTTTCTTTTTCAGATCAAATTTGTTCTCAAAATCTCAGAACCCACAAACAACGCCAGTTTTTAAATTTTCATTTTCTTGTTTTAATGTAAAGATTCAGCTAGCAGACCTTCAGCAAGATCAGTATGTAAGGCACTGACATAAGCACATTTGTGGACAGAGAGATTTGCTATACAAAACTGTGTTGTTGCTGTGCCCTATTTAGTAATGATGAACATCTTGAACTTGCGCAGGGGAAAGGACCAAAGGTGAAACTGATTTCCTCGCCAGGGAACTGTCCTGTACAATACAGTGATCCTGTGGATTGTGTGGTAACATAAGAGTTACAGGCCGTGTACGGTGGTGATGCAGTTGGATTGAGAGATGCTGAAGGACACGTGGAAGATTGTGGATTTTTCAAAGAAGAAAGATTACTGTCCTGTCAGAATGCACCCTGGCCTAGTCCTCCTCATGTCACTGAGGTGAAAAGAAGGCTTGCTACTGGCCTGTAACTGAAAGTAGTGGAACCATTCAGCGGAATGATGTATAATCTAAATGAGTCATTCTGCCACAGAAGATAAGGGGCACATATTTTCAGACAAAATAAATTTAATTTCTAATGATTTTAATGAAGAGAGCAGAGACTATAACCATTAAACAAACTAACAGCAAGTGCTGGTCCGTGTCTGTGTGCTTGCTTCCTTTCTGCTGACCAAACAGCCTTCGGTTAGCTGTTGCTTGGATGGGGGAAACACTTAAAGTGAGACCATTTGTGTGTGCGGACAGCACTGAGACATTCCTGGAGAGTTGATACTGTTAGTATCTTCAAAAGATTTCCAAAGAGTCTGTGTCTGTTTCTGGGATGGAGTCAGCACTGATTAGTTGACCTGATCACTGTCTAATTTAATGTTACTCCAAACTAACTTTAATATCACTTAGTCCTACTGATCCACTGAATTTTGTATAATCCACAAAATCACAGGTATAAGCTGCCTTTGCATGTATGGGTAAAACTAATTTTTCAAACAAAACAAAACAAAAAAACTACTTGCCCTATTTAAAAATATATATAATTAAAAAGAAAGCCAGGATGTTTCTGTTTCAGTCTGCTTGAGGTCATGATGGGATTTGCTGTTCTCTATTGTGTTCTCATTAGATTAAGGCACCAATTAACATATACAGTGAGATAGCCATCTCCTCTGTAGCTGAAAATCAAAATTATTATATAATGCAACAGGTTGTGTGATACACAAGTAGAAAGAGTAGAAGAAAATTGATGAGGCTAACAGTGACAGGAAATGGAACAATATAAACTGTCTGTAAATTAAATTTTGCAATTTTGCAGAACGTTTGTTTCTCTAAGATATAAAAAGAGGATAAAGATGGACGGTGTCGGCAGTTCCTGCTGGCCACCTGCTTCACTATTATGCTCAAAAGATGAAGGTACATTCGTTCTATACATCAGTATACATTTTATGCTCTCTGTAACAAAGCATACCATGGTATTTTGCACAACTGCATTTTCTGTTTAATAATAAGAAAATGAGAAAAACAGTAGAAGTATTAGATCCTGGAGCACTGTGAGCTTGCTGATTTGGAAGTTAGGAAATGTCACAGCATGTTGTTTTGCCTTTCCCTTATCCATATTTTCCAGAGGAGTGTTAATATTGACTGGACTATTAACTATAACTGTTTATAACTATTATCTGTTAACTATTGACTTGTGATCGTTAACAGTAAACGAAGAAAATGTTGACAGGTGATGTACTTGGATGTCAGTCTGCCAGTAGCAACAGTACAGCAACTCACAGCACCTCTGCTCAGACTTAAAAGAAAACATCATACATAGTCATCCACTCCTCAGGTGAGTGATTATGGTGGAGCCGACTGCTGCATAACAGAAAATGACAGAGCACATACACAGGTGCTTATGATATAACTATGGATGTGTGTGCATACTTAAGAACTGCACGTGAGATGGGACAGATAAGGAGAGAGACTTCAGGCTGCAATTTTCTCTTGGCCGTTTTGCTATTGCAAAGAAACTGGAGTCTTTCCAAAAAATATGTCTCTTTTCTGAGGAAAGAAGCTGAGCAGGAATGAGAGGTTATGTAGCAACTGCTCAGAAATGCCAGTAGTGCAGTAGTGCTGTTACCCAGGCACTGAGCTCTTTCTCTCTGCAGCCAATTGCTAAAATGATTTCACTGAGTATATTGTACAGACTGCCATCTTCACCAACTGTGAGGAGTAAACCAGATGTATTAAGCTCCAAGAGCACAATTCTCTATCACTGCAAGTTAAAACATCTCCAAAGCAGAGAACCATACCACACTCTCATCTCCCTGATTCAAGCAAGGCGGAGGAACCGTAACACAACTTGGCCAGAAAAATAGTCTCAGGAAACTGCTATGAAAAATAAATGCTGATTTTCATCCTTTATTGGATGTGGCAGGGAACGTGATCACTGAGGATATGGAAAAGGCTGAGGTTCTCAATGCCTTTTTTACATCTGTCTTTAATAGTCAGATCAGTTCTCCTCAGGAAGTCTGGGATTGGGAGCAGAATAAAGCCTCCCACGATTCAGGTGGAGACAGTTAGAGACATTCTACTCCATCCAGATGGCTACACGTCCATAGGGCCAGATACAACCCAGCAAAGGGTGCAAAGGGAGCTGGTGGAGGTGAACGGACAAGCTGCTTTCCATAATCCATGAGTGTTCCTGGTCAACCAAGGAATTCCTCCCTTCCCATAAGAGGGGAGGTTCACCAGTGTGACTCCCATCTACAAGAAGGGTCATGAGGAGGATCCAGGGATCTGCAGGCCTGTCAGCCTGACCTCGGTACCAGGGAAAGTTATGGAACAGGTCATCTTGAGTGAGATCGCATGGCACATGCAGGACAACTGGGGGATCAGGCCCAGTCAGCACGGATTCATTAAAAGCATTTCCTGCTTGACCAACCCGATATCCTTCTACCATCAGGTGATCCCCCTGGTGGATGAGGGAAAGACTGTTGATGTAGTCAGGCAACATTTTAGCCAAGTCTTTGATATTATGTCCCTCTGAATTCTCCTGGGGAAGATGGCAGCTCATAGCTTGGTAAAGAACTGGCTGGAGGGCTGGGCTCAGAGAGTGATGATGAATGGAGTTATATCCAGCTGGCATCCAGTTACGAGTGGGATTGGTACTGGAGCTCATAACGTTTTATATCTTTACTAATAATTTGGATGAGAGGATTGAGTGCACCCTCAGTAAGTTTGCAGATGACACAAGGGAGGCCCTACAGAGGGATCTGACAGGCTGGATGGCTGGGCAGAGCCTAGTGGGATGAAGTTCAGCACAACAAAGTGCCAGGTCACAACAATTCCAGGCAACGCTACAGGCTTGGGGCAGAGTGGCTGGAAGACTGTGCAGAGGAGATGGACCTGGGGGTGTTGGTCAGTGCTCAGCTGAACGTGAGACAGCAGTGTGCCCAGCTAAGGCCAATGGCATCCTGGCTTACATCAGAAATAGTGTTGATAGCAGGAGCAGGAAAGTGATTGTTCCACTGTACTCAGCTCTGGTGAGGCTGCATTTTTAGTACTGTGTTCAGCTTTGGGCCCCTCACTGCAAGAAAGACATCAAGGCCCTGGAGTGTATTCAGAGAAGGGCAATGAAGCTGTCTAGGTGGGCTCAGCCTCTTCTCCCAGATAACTAGCAATAGGATGTGAGGGAAATGGCGACAAGTTGCACCAGGGAAGGTTCAGGTTGGACACTAGGAAAAATTCTTCTCTGAAACAGTGGAAGGTTGTTGAGTCACTGTCCCTGGTAGATGTTGAAGAAATATGCAGATGTAGTAATAAGGAACAAGGTTTAGTGGGGAACATTGGTGGTAAGCTGACAGTTGAACTAGATTATCATACAGCTCTTTTCCATCCTTGTTGATTTTACAGTTCTGTGATTCTTTATACAGCTAATTCAAGTGTCCCTCCTTGGCATTCATAGCCCCTTCATCTTCCTCACTATTGCCCCACCTGTTTTGCATGTGGATCACAGCACAGAGGCTGCATGAGTGCTATTTTGTTCCTGTATGTTTACATCAGAGGAAGGGCTGTCTGCTTTACAAAGTGTGGAGTGCTTAATTCACCTGAGGGCTTCCAGGTTAGGGTCTCATTGTGCTAGGCACTGCACGAGCTCATAGGAAAGGAGTTTCCTGTTCTGAAGAGCTGAGGAAATCAGACAGAGAAAAGTCAGACACAGAAAGAAAAGACCCAGAGAGGTAAAGTAACTGGACCACAGCCACACAGCACCAGGACAGCAGAAGGGTCAAGGGATGCTCTTCTGACTCTCTGGGCTGCAGCAGTGGCAATAATGGCCCTTTGAAGAGGAAACTTCTAAACTCTCAGATGAAAAGAGCAGCTCTTTCCTAGTGATATGGTACTTGGATTCAGTGCAGCATTTCTCCCAAGTGCCTCCTATTAATTTCTAAATAATCACAAGCTATTAAGATCTTTTGCACTTTCCTCACCAATTGATGTCCGTTCATTTCAGAAATCTTTTTTTCACCATTTTTTGGAATCTTTCTTAAGAATGAAGCCTCTGGGATAGAAACAACATTTGGCGTAGAACGCAAGGCAAGCAGCTTGGACGCTGAAATGCTAGCCCTCGGGAACCCTCCCCACACATCAGATCACACATTCTCCTCAAAGGGCTTCTCCTGGCACACCACCTGAGGGGCTCTCCGTTTCCTGACTGAACGCCACATGGAAAATTAAACTTCACAGAAAGTATATATAAAATCCAACACCTCTCTGTAACAAGCTCTAAGGAGTAGCTAGATATTAAGTCGTTAATTCTTACCACTGTATAATACGTGGTGTATAATTACCACTGTATAATACTGTGCTGCACACAGATCTCCTAATGTGCTGAGCAAAATGTAATTTATTTCATTTATTTTCCTTAAATGTTCTGGGTCCTTACCCCATTTCCTTCTGACAGCTGCTCTCTTTTCTCTCTCTTACTTTCTTTCTGTGCAATAACATCTGCGTTTTGTAGCTATCCCTGCAAAATCCTGTGTGCAGGATTTCCTTAAGCTCATCAGAACACGTACTGGGATCAGCTAACCTAAGAAGCACCACTACTGATTTCAGCCTAAAATTCCTGCCCAGGGCAGCCCTCACAGCTTCAGCCCAAGCATGACCTGAAGTCTTGTTCTGTGGGGAGTAAAGAATGGGCAACATGGAAAGAGGTGAAAACTAGAAAAAGTTATTGCTCTGATTTCTTTTTACTGTAAAATATACTCAATTCTGTGAGCTGGTGCATCTCTTTTCATCTATATGTACACAAATGCATACATATAGTAAGACTAGTTACTCCCTGGGCACACAGCCCCTTGCACTGGTAGATAGGGATGGGGAACAGAGTAGGCCCTGCATAACCCATGATGAGATGGTTTTGGACCTGCTCAAAGCTGTACACTCACAAGTCCATGGGGTCTGATGGATAGCACCCTGGAGTGCTGAGGGAGTTGGCAGACGTGGTTGCCAAGCCGCTCTCCATCACCCTTCGGCAGTCCTGGCTAACCAGGGATGTCCTGGGGACTGGAGACTGGCAAATGTGACACCCATCTTCAAAAAGGCCAGAAAGATGATCCTGGAAGCTACAGACCTGTCAGTCTCACCTCAGTGCCAGGGAAAGTCATGGAATGGATAATCTTGGGAGCCATAATGAACCAGTTAAATGTTAACCAGGGCATCAAGCCCAGTCAGCATGGGTTCATGAATGGTAGATCCTGTTTGACAAACCTGATTTCACTCTATGACAAGGTGACCATCTCATTGGATGAAGATAAGGCTGTCAATGTGGTTTGTCTACCTGGACTTCAGTAAAGCCTTTGACACTGTCCCCCACAGCATCCTCATGGAGAAGCTGGCTGCCCACGGTTTGGGTGGCCATGTGCTCTGCTGGGTGAAACACTGGCTGGATGGCCAGTGATAGCGGGGTTGGTCTCTTCTCACTGGTGACAGGTGGCAGGACAAGGGGAAATGGCCTCAAGTTGTATATCAGGAAAAACTTCATTACAGGAAGAGTTGTTAAGCACTGGAACAGGCTCCCCAGGGAGGTGGTTGAGTCGCCATCCCTGGATGTGTTTAAAAACCATTTGGATGTGGTACTCAGGGACGTGACTTAGCGGAGGGTTGTTAGAGTGAGGATAGGATGGTTAGGTCGTGGTTGGACTTGATGATCTTTAAGGTCTTTTCCAACCTGAGCAATTCTATGATTCTACGATTCTATACGTGTGCATACGCATATATGTACATAGATGCGTCCATCTAACTACACATAATATTTCGAGAAGTATCGAGTTCTGAGTCAAATCCCCCTTTTACCTTCCCATTTTCATGCCATTCTTCACACTCATGAGAAACTGCTTTCGCTGATAAATGATATGCCTATGAGTATCATTTTCTGAATTTGCTGCTGCAGTAGGAGAACTGGAGCCAGCTGCTTTTTACACAGAGTCACCTTCTGGAAAACAAAGGACAGCAAAGGGGCTGTTCCTGGGAGGAGGAAAGGGCACCCAGGCCACTGCAACCACTGGGACCATCCAGTCCTGGTGCTGTGGGTTCCCTTCTGTTGGTCCCTCACCAACTCAGGAAGGCTGCGCAGACTGGGCACAGCTGGCTGCTCTGGGCCCCAGCACTGCTGCCTTTCATTCTGCTCTTGCCCAAGCCTCTCGCCTGCCTCCCTCTTCCAGTTTTATGTAAACTCTGGGGTCCTACCGGATGAAAGTGCTCTCTGTTTCTCAGCAGAGCTGTGGCTTTTGGATTTTACTGCCCCAAAATTACTTCACGATGATCCAGAGCACACATCACAGCCCAAAAACCACACGGGAGGTGTGCTGGTAAAGAAAGCTGAGAGTTGCTGAAGTAGCCAGACTGAAATTTATAACCATGACCTGGGCCTTGTCAGGCCTTTATGACACAGTGTAAAGTGAATTGCTGCTTAGTCACCAATTTGCTTGGCAAGATTGGCTGGATTAGGAAATACATAAAAGGTCAGACAGTAGGAGTTTGTCTAGACATCCTATTTTGGATTATATGCTCTACATGTTTCTGTGGCAACCCCTGCAAAACATTCATATTTTAGCAATATTTTTGAAGGCTTCTTTTCTGTAACAGGCTTTTGCGAGCAGAATTAACTTGTTTCTTCACTGTGCGCTGCCCCGCAGCTATCCAGATATGCTGTTTTGGAAAGCAAAGAGGAGTCACCTTGGCTGGGCAAGCATCTGGTTTGTATGGACAGGAGAAGTGATTCCCTCGGGAGCAGCACATGCCAGTGCTATCTGTGACAGAGCCAAGAGGCAGGCACTGCATGCTCCTTTCCATATCCCAGCAGGAGCTCATTGATCAGCTGCCTTCATTGCCCAGGCTCCATTTTGACGTTCCCAGGGGCAGCAAAAGGATGCAGCGTGCACAAAAGGCAGAAGATATTCTGTCAAATTCTCTGCCTGCAAATAGCAAATTGAAGTCAGTGAGTAAAGTAAGTGGTGTTACTTGCAAGTTGCAAACGAGTCCATCAGGATTTTATCTGGGCTGCTCAGAAGTTTTAACAAAGCAAATGCCTTCAGACCAAAGTATTGTAGCAAGGGTGGAAACCCAACAAGCCAAGCAAAATAGGCTCCATAACCAGGTTCTTTTACATCTGTGACACTATTGTCACTCCCTTCCATCGTGTCCCGCTTGCAAGTGAAAAAGTGGATCAATTTCAAATTCAGAGTTCTGGGATCCTTCCTCTCAGCCTTTAAACTGAGCCAAAAAATAAATAAATAAAAGAACTCCAGGAGTTTCAATGACACTAATTGGATTTGGCTGGGCTTTCCAGGTTGAATCAAATAGATGCCAATTTAAACTAAATAGAATGTAACAAGAAAGATTTTATGAAAAACAAGAACAGATTTACTTTGTCTACTCAAGTAAAAATTAATGAATAAATAAACACTCCAGACAGCACTTTTGACCAGGTTCATTAGAGTAAGTACATGCCTTAACTTTATGATTTGTATTATCTAATACCAGGGAAACCAGCTTTCAAACTAATTCCTGAAAGGGCTGGTATTTATTAGGAGTGGCCAGTTTTCTTTACTTTTTCTCATAATTATCATATGGATAAATAGTACTGTGAAGGAGGTTTTGCATTGCTGTCTGCTGACATAGCCAGCACCTGGAGCCACGGTGGTGCTAATTCGCTGGGGCAGCAGACATTCCTGTGAGAATATAACGCACCTTCCTTAGGTAGCACTCTTCCTCACATGTCTCCAGTCCCTTCAGAAAAGCAGGTATCATTATCCCCATTTCGCAGACGAGGAACAGCTGGAGGAAACTAGGGCTTAGAGAAATAAGCAGGCAGTTTTGGGAAGGTGTGGGCTGTTCACAGCTTTACTGACACTTTCAGAGTGAGAGTGCCGTTTCTATCACCGCTGGATTCTTGTACATGTGTTGAGAAGCTGTGTAATTAGGTTAATTTGTAAATTAAACTGCAAAATACCACAGTGAATTATAGCTGGGTTAGAGTAAAAGCACAGTGCTGCTGAACGGAGCAGGATTTCTGAAGTAAGAGCAAAGAATAATAGTTGTTATGCTGATATTCTATGAATTTGAAAGGTAATGCTCCAACATTTCCCAGGCAAACCGAGACAACACGTCTCTGACACAGTCAGAGAGATTGCACATGAATTTGGGGAGTGTAGCAACACCCCCAGGGCCGAAGGTGTGTGCACTGATGTATGTGCTTACGTCTATCAGATTCTACCCTCTAAAATAACCGCAAGCAAATGCTCATAGCCTACCTGTTCACCAAGCTGACAGCCTATGAGTCAAATACTTCAAAACTTAAACGCACAATGGCAGGGAAGTTCCACGTTTATCCAGGCAAACACCTCTCTGTTTTTAAATTGTTTTCATCAAGGTTCCTTTCGTCATGCTTCCTTGCTGATTTGCCTATAAAATTAGCTTTTATTTAATGTTTTGAGATAATAAGAAGGCTATAGAACCACATCAGATATTTCTGGATTCCAGCACCAATCTGATATCTATTATTATTACTATTATTACGCAAACAGTCTGGTTTAGGCAAAGGAGCTATGCAATACAATTTGCCAAATGAGTAACAGGTCTCTGCCCTGAGGAGCTTACAGTCTAAAGGCAATTTTGGCAAGGTTTTCAAAGGCGCTGAATACCCACAGTTTATGATGACTTCAGAAGGAACCTATAGGTACAGTGACAACTTTGAAAATCATGTCAAATGCCAATAATTACTTTCTTCTTCTTTGATATCTGGAAGTCACTCATAACTTTTAAATTACAAACACATTATCATGGTGTGGTGGGGGGGGGGGGGGGAGGGGGGTCTGCTTCTTTAGTCCCTTTTTCCCTTTTTCAGACAGACACTGATCTTTTCTTCTACAAAGGGGAACCTGATAGTCCTCCTAGGGACTGCCTAGGGAAAATCCTACAAAATGCAGCAGCTGTTGAGATGAACTACATCCCTATTTTTATAGGTGAATGTGGCCAGAATGTTGTCTATTACTTGCAAAGGTTAAGTTGAGGACATTAGATTTCACTAATGCTTGCACATGTGAAGGACGAGTAGGTAAGATATTTCAGATACTAATGTAGAAGTATCAGGAAAAGGAAAAGAAGGTTTTGGTAGGTGTTTGTACATAGCGAGGAGGATATTTTTAAGTGGTTTTTAATTACAGACTTCCTGACAACCTAATACTTTTGAAATGCAAGGGCAATAAAATCTGTTGCAAAGTACATCACTGAATTTAAAATTTAAGCAAATTGCTCATAGCTTACGATGTTTCCCATGATTCATGAAGATACCTGAATGTGGGATTGGCACTGTGTGTCATGGGTAATCTCTGACCTCTCCATCCTCCTTATTGAGCCGTGTGATGCAGTAATTATTTCTAAAATGGAGTAAATAAAATGAGAAAATTATGCCTACATTAAAGGGAAAGATTTTTTCTGGGCACAGTGGTGATGTTGCTATTGCTCTGATGCAGGACTCAATATTCTTCTCTCTTTTATCTTAAAAACAAGCTATAAAATATCAGTATTTTTACAAAGTAGAAACAAAAATGAGAAGATATTTCTAACAGCTTGATTTAGGTATTAAGCTACAGAAAAATAGTCCAGAATTCTTTTCTCTTGTGGATCTTGAAGAACTGTAGTGAATCAGTTACTATGCTATCTGATTTACTAACGGGGAAATTCAAAAACAGACAGTGTCATGTGGTCACGGCTGCCCAGTATACCAGCTAGAAGCAACACCAGCATCGTGCTGCAGTGCTGCATCCACTGGATGGTATTACCTCCAAATGCTGTATTCAGCTAAAATTCATGCAAAAACATTGTTAATTTGTCATCAATTACCAGCATGCAAACTACAAGGAAAACTGTGTATCTCTGATCTATAGTACGCTTTGAGAACCATCTGTTCCTTCTGACCGTGACATCTGCACACAAACCTGCCATGAGACTGGAAGAGGCAGCAGGCTCCTTTCAATCATCTGCTCAGCTCTTCCTTCTGCTCCACAGGAAGGTGGAGGCTAACAGCTTCGCCTCTTCTATGGGCTTTCTGCTCAGGTTGCCCTGGAGCTTCCATCCACCTTCAGGAAAACGGTGAGATTTTCTTCCAGCAAGGTTCCTTGGTACCTGGATCCAGCCAGAGTCTACATGCTTTGGCATGCTCTTATGCAGCTTCACATTGTCCACATACTTACGTATAGTTATGGTTATTAATGCATATATTATCATATTTTGGCAGCAATTTTCTAGAAGATAAAAAAACTTTTGTTACTGTTGCTTATCTCCCTTGCCAAGGCATTATCTCTCTTCTCCTTTCTCGGGCCTTTTCCAATGTCTGCTTTCCTTACACATAATTTTCTTTCTTGCTGAATATTGTATTGTATTAATTACTTCTTCTTTCTATTTCCCTCTGCCTTTTTCCCTCACTTTAGCTGTGACTTCTATCCTTCTTCTGTGTCTCTTTCCTATGTTTCTCCTTTTCTGTCTAATTTGTGCCAATACTCAGCCAGAGTATCTGGTCGTATCAGAAAGTTTGGAGATCTTCAGAGCAAGTGCATGAGCAGCAGTTAGTTAGGCCAAGTGAACCATCTGCATTCACCAGTTTCTCAACAGCTTTTTCTTCCACCTTCTGCATACCCTGAGCATATGGAAAAAGACATAACTGACACATCTACTGGAGAAGTGCTCTGTAGGAGTAAAGGGTAAAGGGATGATACAGCTATTGAAAAGCAATAGATGCCCATACCTTTTCTTCCTGACTACCTCAGCTAGGGCTCACTTCCACTTTTCTTACAGCCCTTTAGAGGCCATAATGTAGGGCTATCAAAAGTGGCTGAATCACTTTTGTGGTTGAACTAGAAAAGCAAGGTCAGCAGGGCTGTAGCCCCTCGTAACAATAACACAGCAATGCAGATAGATGGATCCAAAAATGCCTGAGTTTGGACACAGCTTTGGTGAGGGTTTTCTGTCTCCACAGAGACTGTCTAGTCACTGTCACAAAAATCTTTAGTTAAAAATATTTATCACTTGTGTTTTTAATTGCCACGTTTGACAGTTTGATTCAAAGTTATTAAGAACAAAATCTGTACAGTTGTGTACCTTCAACACCTGCTGTCGTTCCGTGCAGAAGAGTACCTATAGCACAGTATGTTGTAACTGCTGTCTCGAAGAATAAGAACACCAGCAATGGAAACTGCTTTCAAGGAATACGTACACTTCCAAGTGTGCCTGTTTTGGAGACAGAACCAGTATGACCAGAGGATCCACCCATTCCCCAGAAGCGTGGCCTTGAGTCCTGAGGCTCATTTCTCTCTGCTTTGCCGTTCTATTCCCCTGCCTTCAGAATCAGCCACAACAGAAAGGATGGCGAGGCAAATGGAGCTTCCCAGGCTGCCAGCCTTTCAAGCACCATCCCATGCAGTTGCGCTCTCAGTGAGGGCAGATGACATGGTGCTTAAATTGCCTGGGGCCCTGCTTGCTTGGACTCTGATCACTGTCAGAGCAAGTGGAAAAGTGTCACCAAAAAGCCTCATGCAAATAGCCTCTTGTTTAAAAGTGCCTTCAGCTGCTTCTATCTGAAATATGTAGGAGGAAAGCTCTAATGTCTTACGGGGCACTGGGAAACACCGACTTCTGTGAAATGCCTGCAGCCTTCTTCAAATATTCTTTGAGGTTTTATTTTTAACTGTTTCAGTAAGAGGTCAAGAGTGATTGTTTGGAGGATCAGTAAACAAAGTGCTGGTAATTTAATGTAGTAACTTTTTTCTGTCTGTCAGTTCTTCATTGAGCTGCAGAAACCAGACTTTAATTGTTGCCTCTTCCTCAAAACATGATTGCTTCTGCAGCTCTCTCTTGACATGCTGCCAGCAATGCATTATCGTACACACAGGATCTCAGAAGACTTTTAAAAGCTGCATATCATCACAAGCTGTCTGCTTGGTAAAAAATAGTGTAGTGTTTGCTCTACTGAAACAGTAGTTAGCTGCGAACTATAAATTTCAATACGATGACTGCAGAGTTTGGATGGTGATGCAAGGGCCGCAGAGAAGGCAGTAGCTCTGAGAATGCTTGCCCAGAACTCCTCATCACTGAGGAATGGCTAAATATACATAAATTGCAGTATGATTGGCTGGGAGAGTCTTCATCTCCTAATTACCTGTTGCTAACGCATACACTGGAATGAGAAATCTAAGTTACTAAGATGCACAGTCCATCTCCTCCCTCCCCTAAACTCCCAGCATTTTTTACATTCAGTTCTATAATAAAAACACTTTTTTTCTCTCTCCCTTCTCATCTTTGTCTTTTCCTATTCTCCCCTCTAACACTCTGTTGAATGGGTCTGCCTCCATCTACACCGAGTCATTAAACAGACCACTTCATAAAAGGTGTCCAAAGGGAAATTGCCCATTCCTTTCATCTGTGTGGTGAGGTGAAATACTGTTCTTTGAAACTTTGTTCAAGCCAATAATGCATCTGTCCCCTGACACGTATACAGATGTAAGATCTGCTTCCTATTAATGTCCTGTTAAAATGTAGGTCATCTGGACAGCTGCTTCTGCTGATACACTTCCATAGAATTGAGCTATCCGTAGCTGTGATGAAAGGTTGCTTATGCAGATACCCACTGTGCAATAGAAACATAGTATAGTACAGTTTTCTATTCATAAAGGGTTTCATCACTGGAACTAATGCAGAGTACTTCAGGTTTCTTGGATTCAGCTGTTCCAAGTCAAAGTTTCATAATTTGATGGGATATTTCCTTTCAGAGCTCTTATTTTCAGTCATTAAAACAAACAAACAAAAATTTAACTATTACTTTTGATAGAGCAAAGGTTTGCTTTCTTTTATGTGTGAAATCTTGCCAGTGAAAGTTTTTATTTAACAATTTATCATTCATAATTAGATTCAGCTAAACCCCACAGCATATCTTTCTTGTCATCACATCATCAAATTCATAGCTTGTGATCCAGAAGACAAAAGTAAACGGCCCACGTAATGGACAGTCACAAATGACTTTATAATGCTGTACTGGGCTGCTGTGCCTCAGCAGTCATTGTCTGGAAAGGGAGCTGCAGTGAGCAGCATGGATGCCTGTCATACCTGCTGCATCAGCAGCTGGCCCAGCAAAGCCTACCGATGCCACTCACCTCACAGGGATTTACCCAAGAGAGTTGCTTTAAGGGTGGCTTATTTCCTCTGACGATGTCTGTTCGTTTGGATAATGACAGAATTGAAACTGACTAGTTAAAATATGGTGCATAATATTTAGCCAGTTAAAATAAGTGTTTTGAACTCTCTATCAGATTTGACCGCATGTTGTTTAACAGCCTGATGAAGGTGAATCATTTTGTAGGATCAAAAATGTTACATCTGGAAATGTTACCAGGAGCTTAGAAGGTATTGTTGTTGTTTCTTCATCCTCTGAAATTTCTTTGTGCACTGCTGGAGTATGCTGCCATGTGTTAATCACTGAACCTTAGAAAGAGTCGATGATATCAACAACTTTGTGTATAAATACTTTCCGTGACCATCAAAATCAAATTAAAAGGTAAGGAAATGTTGCCTTAAGAGTGACCACTCGGGCCTGAAGCCATGCACTGTATTGTTCCCTTCATCTATACTTGGAGTTTTCAGAACTGACCCAAATCAATTTAGAAACAGCATAAGGTGGTTCTGGCTTCTTCAAGTGCCAATTTAGTATCTGATTCTGGTAATAGTAATGTACCATCAGCTGGGTAATGTACAGTCAGCCTTACAGTTAGTGCACAGTCTCCAAGAAAGCTTTCTGTCTTTAGCTATTTTTTGTAATTCTGCTGGTTTGCAGCAGGGAGGCAAGTCTGACAGCTCCAGGCCTCTATTGTACTGCTCTTGAGGTCCCTTGACCTCCAAGAAGAAGGTTACAAAGGTCTTCTTAACATCAGGCAACACCTCACCATCTCTCCACCATTCTTAACAATATTGCTGAGGCCAACAGTGACAGCTGAGGAAAGCTTATTAGGGTTTTCTTTTGAACCTGGGCCACTCTGTGAGTAGTTGAGGGGTCCCATTAGCACAGGATTTGTCCTAGCTCTAAGGAGCTTCATTCATGCCAGCTGCTGCAGTTGATTTGCATTTAGAGGATCAGACTCTTCATCAGCCTCCCAGCCATTTGTTTCTCTTGGGTTTTCAGAAGTGAGCAGGGGCATTTTATTTTAGAAGAGGAAAATACTGGTAATGGAAAATGCAAAAAAAAAAAAAAAAAAAAAAAGAAAAAAAGCCTTGGAGGGTGGGGTTTTACTACCCAAAATGGCCTCAGCTCATTTCTACTTCTTTCTTTCTTTTAACTTAATGAGAAAGTAGGAAGGTAGTTCTTTCGAGTGTGCTACGTATTGGGTCTTGGTTTTCTAACCAAAAAAAAAAAGTTTTGCTTTATGGTTTTTTCTTTGTTGTTTTTTTTTTTTTTTGTATTGAGTGGACGAGCAAGAGTTTAATAAATTGCTTTGGTTTGAAAAGAATATGAGGCTAAAGGTTGTTAGAAAACTTTTTCCAGACATCTACCATTCGGCTCATTTTTGGTTTGTTTGTTTGGCTTTTTTTTACTAGAGTTGGCACATTTTCTTGAAAAAAAAGTGTAAGTCACAGTTCTACCGGACTCTTTATGATATTTCAAACTCATTTCACTTAAGAATCTGCTGCTTCCATGTATTTTTAATTAAATTGACCCATAGGAATTGCCGCTGATCTACAGTAAGTTGGCTTTGAGTCCCAACTGTGACACGGGTATACATGGAAAATGATATGGGAGAAGCTGAGTTAGTTTTCCAAACAATCTCAGAGACTGAGTTTTAGTATCCCTGTCTCTAAGCTATTATCCCTTATAACCTGGTGAGTGTGACAAGGATAGCAAACAGAGCAGGAGAAGAGACAATCTTGCCTCATTCTTCTTAAATCAAAAGGGACGATGGGAGGGATTTCAAGCTTTTCTCTCCAAGGCACAGTTTTTTGGGAAAACATTTTTATCCGTGATCTAAACTCAGAGCCAAAATTAAAAACTTCTAAAGTAAAGAACAAAAAAATCCCTTGGGATCCTATCAAACGTTTTCTTGGAATCAGAAGTGCTAAGTAGGCTTCTATTTTGTTCCACGGAGGGTAATGAATAATATTTAATAACCTCTTTATGTTGTTCTTGGCCTACCTCTGAAGGGATTGCCCTGACTGGTCAGCATGGATAATGGATGTCAGAAAAGGTGCTAGGCTATTTGTATATGCCTTGCTGAAGATTTCACCATCCACATTCAAGTGTGGTATTGGGTCTTTATGAAGTGTGTGATTTTACAGCTTCTATGAAAAACAGTCATTGTTACTTCATTTAGGACAGTCAGAAGTAATTTGGAAGACTGTCGGGAAGGTGCTCCTAGGAGTTAAGCAGTTTCTCTAACTGGCGGAGTAGCCTATCCCAGCATTTCCCCCTGTAAGATTGGGTTCCATTTCAGAAGGGTTAAGGTGCTTCAGCTCAGCATGGGCACTTCTGCACTGCCTCTGCTCTCCTGCTGCACTGCAGCACATCTGCTGCTGGCCAGGCTCTCGGAACAGGCGGGCAGTGACACTTGTACAGGCCTGTGTGAGCTCAGCGCTCAGCCCCAGCAACTGAAAATCACTTGTTCAGAAGCTGTGCAACATAAATCATCAACACCTTCTCTGAAATGGGTCATCTATAACATAAGCAAATGGCAGTTTAAACCTCTAAGCAAATTCCAACATTTCAGCTCTTCTAAAATTGTATTATTTTACAGCAAACCAAATTAGTGCTGCTAAAATTAAATCAAAATCTCCCAATGACCAGCTTGTACAACACGTATTTTTTCTTCTTTTTCGCTCCTTTCCACAAGTGACCAAATGCACAGATTTTTTGGACAGCCCAAATGATGTTTTGTTTTTCACTGTGGAGTTTCTGGGCAGCATATGTGAGGATATGGACCATTCATGTTTCTTAGAACACTTTCATCCTTTGATTTAAAGCTGATTTGTGATTATTATTATTATTATTTTATCATAAGATGCTAAAAAATGATAGCAACCTGTAATTCTTATACCTTTGTCTAGAGGGGACTTTTTTGCTGCATTGGAGCCTTCTGATCTATCATTATAACTTCGTGAAGCTGAAACTTCTCTTTTTCATCTAAATTCTCCAGAAGGTTCTCTGAATTACATCATGTTATGCATTTCTTATGTTGTCATTAGAAAAATTGCTGTTTCGTGTCTCTGAGACGACCAACTTGCTCCCCAGGTTTTCTTGCTGATCCATTTTTCTCTACAAGAAGAAAGCATTGTTGCAAGCCTCTCTTCTGCTACAGTCTCTGCGTATTCCTCTTCATTTGGATGGCTGCAATTTGAGTTAATTGTTACTATGGTTCCTAGAATCACCCATCCTTGCAACCCACAGAGTAATTTGGCTGGGGTCATGGTTTTTTGTCCTTTTTATTATGAGCAGAATCCACATCAGATTTTATTACCTGTTATTCAGTAGCTGCAGCTCCCCAAAGCAGTTCTTCTTGCCCCACTGGCAGAAGGTCAGTCAGACACTGCAGCACCTAAAGCCAGAGTGAAAGAACTTTCTGCTTTTTGCAAAAGGTTTAATTGAGCTGGCCAACTAGAGTTAGTGAGTGCTGAAGAGTTCCCCCAGCAATTATTAAGGTCCTATATTCATTTTATTTAAACCTTGGCAGGTGCTGATCTCCACGTGTCTGACAATGCATGGGTGCTAGTTTGTTGTTGCTCCAGAGCACCACTGATGATCACACAAAGTTCTGCTGCTGGGAGGAAATGTACAGGTCTCTTCTGAACACACCAAGCCTTACTGGAAGCTGACTTCTCCAGTAGAGGGTGGCTCCACCATGTCGGTGGCTTCAGGGTTTCTTCCACCTTGTTGTGTGTTGCTCTTTGTGTCTGCCAGCCTCCCCTCCTCCAGGGTTAAAGGAGGAAGGGAAAATAGTAGGGTGTGAATTAGGAGACAGATAATGGCATAAGAAGCTCCCTTCTGGCAGTGCACTCAATCTTCCTCAAGAGCTTTGAAGAGCCTGCTGAAAATGGAAGTGCTAAAACATGCAGCAGGAAGGTCAAACCTCAGCACAGCAAGCTGTCCTAGGTCACCTGGGCCAGTTCACTGAGCCCACATCTTTCTCTCAGACAATCTCTTTCCCCACAGCCAATCAAAATTAGAGCACATTCCCATTTAACAAATTGTTTTGGAAATAATTTGCTGCCAGCTGCCGTCTTTGTAAGGGTACCATAGCATCTGTGCTTTGATGTTACTAATATACAGGTATTCCTTCCAACAGATGCTTGTTCAGCACAGAAAGGAACTCCAGGTTGTAGACATTACATGGCACAAAAGTAAGGGAGGATGCTGCTGGTGTGTGGTCTGCAATTGAATGACCAAGTCACCTTTTCTGTGGAGTAGCAGAAATGAGATAAATGCCCTATATTTGATAGGGCTTTGATTCTTGCAGCAGCAAAATTGCACTGCAGTTTAAAGAACAGAGAATAGTATGATTTGCTGATATTATGGTAGCACTGAGTAGGCTGACTTGAGCATTGTACTTCTATACATCTTCAGTGAGGAAAACCATTCATTAGCTGCAAAGCTTAAATCTTCAGTAACTGAGAAGTAAAACACGAGACCAAAGCTAACAAACAATTAAACAAGGACTAGAGAATGGAAAAGCAAAAACAGTTAATTAGGAAGGCAAAACTGGAATTCACAACCAGGTCCAGATTTAATCTTTCTTTTTGATGGTAATAACTTAGAGAGGCACACAAATGTGGAACTCAGTTCTTATGCTGCAAGAGCTATGGATCTGTTGCAGACGAGATTCAAGTGGCTGCTGAACCTGCACCTGCTGTGTCTGGGATACCTGTGGGGGTGGAGGAGGTGCCCAGGGAATCCCTTGCTGCTCTTTTGGCAGATAGCTGCCCTTTTCTATTTCAGTTTTTAAAATTGCCATGAAGAGAAGGAAATTGCTCTCTCTTCCTTGCAAGACTGCATCATGCTCACAGCACTCCTTCCAGGCATCATGCTGCTGCAGTACCCTTGCCAAAGCAACTGCTCTTGCAGCTTGGTCCAAGCACTGCTCCCTTCTTTGCTGACATTCCTTTTCTGGTCTCTATATAGCTCTTATGTTTTAGTTTTAAATTATCCCAAGTCAGCTTCAGCACCTCAGAAGTGCAAGGGGCTAGCACAGCTTAGTTTGTCACACAGCTCAATAGGTGGGACGAGTGAGCCTTAATTCATAGTTGTTCCTTAACTACACCCTATGGCTCAAAATGCATGAATCAGGTGGGACTAACCTAATCATAATGAGATTTCTTTTTATTTGCTTACATTTTTCATTATTATTACTTTACTTTCAAAATTTTATGCAGCTTTTTGATCGATGTTCAAAGTTCTTCTCCTTACCCATGAGGGTTGCAAGCAGATGTAAATCTAGGATCTGGATTTTTAATTAAAAACATTGAGTGCTCTGATTTGTAGGTAAAACACATGTGAAATCACAACAGTTCATATTGTTTCATGCAGCTCAACTTTAAAGTTATGTGACTTAGTGCCATCTTCAGTGTGAGCAGTGCACCCAGAAAAATAAAAAAGCTTGTCTGGAGCTGGGACCTCCCTTAGGTTGTCCCTATTGAAGAATGCAAGCCAGTTCTCACTACTTCCATATAACCTGAATCTGTGCACAGTGGAGATTTTTTCTTGCAGTTCTACATTTCCAGCCCAGTACTTACCATTTTTGCAATGTGAAGAACCCAATCTAAAATGCAGTGGACACTGGTGTCATGCTGGGAATGCTTATCCCATGGGGGGTATAAAAAGTGTAAATTTAATTTAATTTGCTTTTGTAGCTTTGCACGGATATAAGAGGGCAAAGGCCATGCTAAAAATGACCAAGAAGAAAAAGGGGGTTTTAAAGTGAAGGTCTTTGAATGGACATCTATAACCATAGGAACTGGGAGTCTCACTGGACTGGATCCATCACCGGCAGTAAGGCAGGCTAGTTTCCGAATTTTACTTCTGAGGTTTTGTGCAAGTTAAAATTCAGCCAACTCTTCAAATATGGACTACTTGGGAATTTAAATTTATGTAAAGCAACTGAACTTGAGCAGATAAGTTTCCTGGAAATTAGAAATGAGTTCAAACTGCACCACTGTAAGCCAGTATTTAAGCAGTCCAAAGTCTAGCCTCGTTGATCAGTTTCTCTTTTCAATCTTCCTGCCAATCTATTAATGATTTGGCCTCTGCCAATGATTGAAGACAGGAGAAAACTGCAAAACACACATTTGGAATCAATTTTGACTTTGGAAACCACGAAGTACTGAAATACATAAATTCTCCTTGCAGAATACTCTTCAAAACTTTTGTAGAATCATAGATTCATAGAATCACAAGGTTGGAACGGACCTACAGGATCACCTAGTCCAAACATCCTCCCATCACCATTGCCACCACAAGCACTAGATCATGTCTTGTAGCTCCTCATCCAGGCACTTGAACACTGCCAGAGATGGCGACTCCACCACCTCCCTGGGCAGCCATTCCAGTGCCTGACCATTCTCTGAGAGAAAAAGTTCGTCCTCATGTCTAATCTAAACCTCCTCTGATAAAACCTGTGGCCATTTCCCCGGGTCCTGTTTGTTGCCTGGGAGAAGAGGCCAAACCCTCTTCACCACAGCCTCCCTTCAGGAAGTTGCAGGGTGCAATGAAGTCTCCCCTGAGCTCCTCTTCTCCAGACTGAACAATCCCAGCTCCCTAAGCCGCTCCTCATAAGACTTGTCCTCCAGACCCCTCACCAGTTTCGTTGCCCTTCTCTGCACACGCTCCAGGACCTCAACGTCTTTCCTGTAGTGAGGAGCCCAAAACTGAACACAGCACTCGAGGTGCGGCCTCACCAGTGCTGAGTACAGGGGATGCTCACCTCCCTGCTCCTGCTGGCCACACCATTTCTAATGCAGGCCAGGATGCCGTTGGCCCTCTTGGCCACCTGGGCACACTGTCAGCTCATGTTCAGCCGAGCATCAACCAACACCCCCAGGTCCTTCTCTTCTTCACACTCATCCAGCCACTCATCCCCAAGCCTGCAGCGCTGCATGGGGTTGTTGTGCCCAAAGTGCAGCACCTGGCACTTGGCCTTGTTGAACCTCATCCCATTCACCTCAGCCCAGCAATCCAGTTTATCTAAACCCCTCTGCAGGGCCTCCTTGCCCTCAGGCAGATCAACACCACCTCCCAGCTTGGTGTCATCTGCAAACTTACTGAGGGTGCACTCAATGCCCTCATCTAGCTCATCAATAAAGGTATTAAACAAGATGGCCCCAGTGCCAACCCCTGGGGGACACCACTTGTAATGGGCCACCAGCCTGACTTCACTCCATTCACCACGACCCGCTGGGCACGGCCCTCAGCCAGTTCCTTGCCCAAAGAAGGGTAGACCTGTCCAGGCCACGGGCAGACAGTTTCCCCAGAAGAAGCTTTTGAGGGACCGTGTCAAAGGCTGTGCTGAAGTCCAGGCAGCCTACATGGACAGCCTTTCCCTCATCTACCAGACTGGTCACCCAGTCGTAGAAGGAGATGAGGTTGGTCAGGCACAACCTGCCTTTCATGAACCCATGCTGGCTGGAGGTTTTGAGGTTTCTGAAATTGGTCTGAGCCTAAAGTTTGTGCCGATGATACAAATATATGAGGTCTTCACTTTGTCCACTCTTTGCTATTAAAGTCTTGTGAATGGTGGGCAGACCTTGAACTGCTGACCCTAAAATTGCAAATTATGTATTTTGAAGTTTGCAGGGTGAAGCAGAAACGATAGTTGAAAAATCTTATTTTTTAAGAGCTGCCCTAATGCAGGTACAAAGACTGCAATTAATTCACATGAGGAAAGCAACCTACATTGAAACGTGGAGTTTGCTTTTGTTTGGGTTTTTTGTGTGTGTTTTTTTTTTTTTCCTGTAGTCATTTCCATAATTAGTTAGAAAATCAGCTCTGATCAAGAAACACTTTCAGTTGTTTTAACTATGTCCTACTTAGTAAGGAGATGTAATAACTCAAAACAATTACATTAAAGTAATTATGTTTTAATAAACATAAGCTTGGAGCTTCAGACTGGAAATAAAACCTGTACCCTGAGCCAATTAGCAGCCATGAAGCCAATAGGAGACAGCTGATTGCTGTTTGTGGAGTGCACATATTAAAACAGTAACAAATAATCTATTAATCTTTTTCCAAACATCAGCAAGATTAAAGAGTTCCTCACCTCAAAGTCAGATGCATTAAATAATTTCACACAAAGTAAATGAGATGCCAGAAGTTTGCGTGATGGGATATGATTTATAGCATGAATTAGCCACTTCTGTGTAATTAAAGGTACAATTGAACTCCAGTGGCAGCATGTCACCACACCGAGCGGCTTGGCAGTGAGCTGGTCCTGGGAAACCAGCTCTGGGGAAGATGCCTTCCTGCTGCTGGTGGCACAGGTGGGTCAGCGACACCACCTGCTTGCTGGGTACCTTTATTACACCAAGGAAACCCACGGGCTTAGAACAAGTGAGGCAAGTCAGAAGGCATTGTATATGTCCAGCAAGCAAAAATACAATAGCCCTTATTAAGGACAGAAACATGAAACAGAAACCATTTGGCTGGGACTGCAGAAGTACTGCAGGTGAAAAATGTAAAGGGAAGCAGTCAGAAATGACGCTGCCTTCTGAGAACGTTTTCATGCTGGTGTTACCAACTGAATGATAAAGGGAAAGGGCTGCGTATTTTTCTTTCTCTTGCTTTCCTTCACAGCCGTCTTTTCACAGCCAGGTCTCCCAGTTCTCCCTGTTGCCCTTGTTCTGCATGCAGGAAGGGAGAGAAAAGTGTTTAAAAAGTACGATGCTGTGAATCTCACAAAGAAACAGGAAAGTCGAGATGCACTTGGCATAAGTGCCATTGCAGAAAGTACTGCTTTTATTCCTGTCCTCTTGGGAAGGATCTCTCAGTAACTGGGGGCCGTCTACTGAGTCTGCAAGGCTCACACTTCCAGTGTCTGGCAGGGCAGCACTGTATGCAGATAGTCATGTACATAGGCTATTAAATGTGCTTGCTTGCAAACTAGCTGCTCAAGTGTGATTCCTTCATTCACTTAACACTGTGCAAGGGCACAACACCAGTACTGCTACTGGTATTTTAAAGGTTTTTATACTGACTGCGTTCAGCTCACTAAGATAGGTGAACTCTTGTATGGCAGGCAAAAGCAAATAGCTGAAGTTCATTGTCGGTGTGTTGTGAGTTTCTGACTTATCTGAGGAAAAGAAATCTAATCTTTTCCTGATTGATATACCATTAGAAAAAAATGCTGGTTTTATATATATTCAAGCCAGTTTTCATTGGTGGCATCACTGCAAGTGATAAACTTCAAATTCCTCACGTAACTTTCTTACCCATGCTGATTCTGTTTTCATTTTTTCCTTCTCTAAATCCATATACTTACGCTTTTGTTTTATGTTTGATTTTCTTTTGTTCTGCTGTACCACATGGTATTTAATTGATGATCTTAACATCATGTGTTTTTTTTTTAAGGACTCACTCTCCTTTAAAAGAGGACCCCTTGTCCAAAGGGGTGATTTAGCAGATATGAAGCTGATTTGTAGCAATCAACATAACAGACTGTAATAATGTATGCATCTTATCCAGGAGCTGGATTCAGGATATCACAGAGATTGTTAGAGTGCTTCTTTTATGCCTGTATGCTGGTAAATGCAACAGGGGATGCAGGAAGACTGGCTGAGACTCCAGCATGTCATCTCTGCAGATACTAACACTGTTTTATACATGAAAGAGTAGTAAGCGAAGCTGGACAGCTGTGTCATGGTTTCTTGACTCCTGTCAAATGCACAGTATGGATTGCTTAGTAGAAAAACTAGATTGTGAATGACTGCTGAATACTTACAAAAGTTCTCTTGTGAGATGAAGACAGTTGCTGAAGAGTTTTAGGGAGACATGCTGACATATCTTGTTGAGATACAGGAGGTGCTCTCCAGGTTCCAGGAACGAGAGAGTACCTGGAAAAGGGAGGTATGCATGTGGATTGCACTGATATGTTTTTACCAACTGATTTCCTCTCGTATGTTTTTCTTTTAAATAACTCCAATTTAAAAGTCAGTTTGCTTTCCTGAATGCCATTGTCATGGCACCTAAAACCACAGATGCTGAAGGTAAGTTAGGCTGCTTAGGCTGTCTGACGTACAGAGGAAGGAGCACATGCTTTGCCTCCAGATCAAGGGAACAGACATAGGATCACAGAACCATGTATCATGGAATCATAGAATGGCTTGGATTGAAAGGAAACTTAAAGATCATCTAGTTCCAACCCCCCTGCTGTGTGCAGGGCTGCCAACCACTCAAAGCCACACTGAACCTCACCTTGAATGTCTCCTGGAATGTGGCGTGCACAACTTATCTGTGCAACTTGTGCCAGTGCCTCACCACTCTCTGAGTAAAGAATTTCCTCCTTTTGCTTTAAAGCCATTCCCCTTTCTCCTATCACTATTTGCTGGTGTAAAAAGTTGGTCTCCTTCCTATTCATCAGCTCCTTTTAAGTACTGGAAGGCTGCACTGAGGTTTACCCAGAGTTTTCCCCAGGCTGAGCAAGCGCAGCTCCCTTAACCTTTCTTTGCTGGAAAAATGCTCCAGTCTTCTGATCACCCAAGGACCTGGACAGGCTTGAGAGGTGGGCCCATGCCAACCTCATGAAGTTCAACAAGGCCAAGAGCAAGGTCCTGCACCTTGGTCAGTGCAGTCCCAAGCACAGATGGTGGTCAGAGAATGGCTTGAGAGCAGCTCTGAGGAGGATTTGGGGGTGTTGGTTGATGAAAGATTCAGCATGAGCCAGCAGTGTGTGCTTGCAGCTCAGAAGGCCAATCATATCCCAGATTGCATCAGGAGAAGTGTGACCAGCAGGTTGGGGCAGGTGATTCTGCCCCTTTACTCTGCTCTTGTGAGACCCCAACTGGACAACTGTGTCCAGTTCTCCCCAGCATTGTTTGCAGACTGAGCTGCTTCTGCCAGCTTCCCTCATACAACTCATAACGCAACACTGAATCTTCCTCATCCCTCGCATCCATGAGCCTGGCAACGTGGCTGTGCTGTAGCCCTCATGCAAGGCAAGAGCACTCAGGCCTTGACAGCACCCCAGGGATGACAGGCTCGTCCCATCACACAGTAATGAGGCCAGCAGGCCTCTATCAGTGCACTTTGTGCCTCCTCGTAGTGGGTGATCTAATAGTGAACATTTTAACCTCAAAGTTTATCAAACATTCAGTAAGCTTAAAGGTTTTACCACAATAAAACCCTCAGATCATCGAGATCAAGCTGATGCAAGCTAGTTATCTGTCATGTATGAATCAACAAACCAATTTCATTGGTAACCCAGCACTCTGTGTTTTGCTGGCTGGAAGCAAGTCCCCCTTGATTGAGAGGCACAGGACAGTGAAGCTATATATGTCAGTCAATCATCCAAAAAAATCCTCTGCAAAATACGAGTTCTGACAGCCTGTTCCATACAGTTTCCATCTTCCAACACATCAGTGCTATGAGTGGTCATGAGAAGCCTCCCACAATGAAGACAGCCTGGCTCAGAGCAACGTGTCAGCAATACCTCAGACCATGGAAATTTAAGAGAGAAAGAGTGATTTTAAAAATACACATTTCGAGATTTTTTTTCCTCTTGCATAAAGGTTCTGATATATTTTAATCAGACAGGCATGAACCCTTTTCTCTACAAAAAAAACTTTGAGAGATGTGATAAGGCTGTAGGCAATTTTATTTCTGGATATGTGCGACTAATGATAAGGAACTCACTTGTAAGCAGCATGCAATTCACTTTGCAACATGAGGTAAAGACATGTCTACACATAGTATCTACTGTCTTCCAAGTTCACATCAACAACATCTCCAGTTCTGGAGAGTCAGTTACTTTTTGGTATCTCCCTCAGTATGCTCCCAGCAAATTAAAGAGAAATTCTTATAGCTCAAATGTGATAATATCAGACCTAAAAAGGCATCGACCTAAATTGGAGTCAATGGCTGCTTTCCCAAATATTGCTCTTTTCTTTTTTTATCAGTAGTTTATGTTCATCATAGTGATATGGCATAAAAATCTTTTTTGGGAGAAGTTGAATGATAAATCATTTAGAAGGGAGTTGTGCAGACTCCAGTGATGAATGTAATTAAAAAAGTCAGGGACTGACCATATCCATTTAGTGTTAGTATTGCACTGCATCCACTACATTCCAGTTCCAGAAATTCTGTCACTTTGTTTTAGTTTGGACTATTGGATTTTGCAGGACATTTTCTATTTTATTACTATCTATTTACATCCAGCAACACCTTGCTCTCTCCCTGCAATACAACTGATATAGTGCCATATATGTTTCGCTAATTTCAATTTCATATACCCTTAAAGATGTCAATCTCACTTCAGTGCTTGGTAAAATTATGGAGAAAATTATGCTGGGAGTTACTGAAAAACAGCAAATGGACAATGGGGTCATTGGTCATAACCAACACAGGGTCATGAGGGGAAGGTCCTGTTTGACTAATTTAATCTCTTTCTATGACAAGGTCACCCATCTGGTTGAACAAGGGAAGCCAGTTGATAATACTGGATTTCAGTAGAGCTTTCAATGCTGTTTCCTACAGTGTATTTCTGGACAAAATGTCCAGCACACAGCTAGAGAAAAACATAATGTGATGGATGAGCGGCTGGCTGATGGGTCAGGCCCAAAGGGTTGTAGTGAGTGGGGTTACATCAGGCTGGCAGCCAGTCACTAGTGGGCTTCCTCAGAGCTCGATTTTAGGGCCAATCCTCTTTAAAGTTTTCATAAATAGCTTGGATGTAGGACTAGAAGGTGCTTTCAGCAAGATTGCTGACGACACTAAATTGGGAGGAGCTGTTAACCCCATCGAGGGTGGAGAGGCCCTGCAAACAGATCTAGATAAATCAGCTCTCCTGGGTTGCATCACAGCACTGCCAGCTGGTCGAGGGAAATGATTGTCCCAGTCACAGTGCACTGCTGCAGCCTCACCTTGAGTACTGTGTGCTCAGATGTCTAGCAGGGAAGGCTTTTTGAGGAGCAGCTGATGTCCCTTGCTTTGCTCAATCCAGAGAAGAGGAAGCTGAGGGGAGGCCTCATGGTGGCCCACAGCTTCCTCATGAGGGGAGCAGAAGGGCAGGCGCTGGTCTCCCCTGTGGCAACCAGTAATAGAATCTGAGGGAATAGCATGGAGCTGTGACAGAGGAAGTTCTGGCTGGATGTCAGGAAAAGTTTCTTTACCGGAGGGAGACTGGATAATGGAAGGGGTTTCTCAGGGAAATGGTCACAGCAATGACCTTGCTGAAGTTCAGCTAGCGTCTGGACAGTGCTTTCAGTCAGATGTTCTGATTTTTGGGTGGTCCTGTGTGGAGCCAGGAGCAGGACTTGATGATCCTTATGGGTCCCTTCCAACTCGGTATATTCTTTGATTCTATGACTCTAAGGTTGCTGATCTCATTCAAGTGCAGTAACATCCCTGATGCGAAATATCATTGAAAGAATCTTTTCCATCTGTGAGGCCTTCATATAGACGAGCTGTTGCAAGCAATTAAAACATTAAGGAACCTAGAGATGAATAAATAACAGTGAAAAATGTAAGAACTGCATGGTAGTTTTCAGCCAGTTTTGCAGAAAGTCAATAGGTATTCCAGAGGTTCAATTACAGGAAATGGTTTCGCAGTATGAAGTAAAACTATAAGAAATAAAGAAGTAAATGAGAATGTTATACGCACCTAGCATGCTTTTGGACCTGGCTTAAAGAATTCATTAGGGAGAATCAGCATAAAGTAATAAAGATGAAATTCTGCCACGAGTTGTACCTCCTTATAATATCTGGCATAATTTCTAAGACTTCACAGAAATCACACTGGGTGTAAAAGTAAGAAACACAGAGGACTCTCACCCTTAGAAGCCAAAATTTATCATCTCTGTTGGCCTAAGTTCCTCCTCACCCAGCCTATGTAGTGCAGGTCAGGGTGCAGTTCAGAAGCCAATGCCTCAAATTCACAGGCAGCAGCAAGAGAAAGAGCAGCATTTTCTTCCCACTCAGTGTTTGAGCAATGAGCCAGCTTCTTTCTTTAGCTGCATTTCGTAGAGTAAGATGGAGGCCTGCTGTTCCTAAACTCTCCTAAATTCATTTTGGGCCATATAATCTCCCTGGTTTATACTTCTGCACTTTCCCCTGTTTACTTGCAATGTGCCAGAAAGCTCTGCCCGTAACATGCATGGGACTGCGGTGTCACCCCGCTCCTCCACCCACTGCTTCCCTTACCAGCACCTGTAAGCATTGTTTACTGTTTAGTTTGTGCTGAGTTGCACACCTCCAGTGCTGCCGAGCGTGCTTGGTAAAACCTACAGAACCATTAATTTAAATACTTGTTAAACAGGAAACTGCTGGTGGAAAGTTGAGCATTGTTTCCTATTTTAAAAGCTAGAAGGAACAGGCACGAGTGTCATTTTGTGACGTAGTGGAAAGTCTGAAAGACTTGCACATCCCACAGGTATCCCCTTGAAAATAAACCTGAGGGGATGTTAAAGACCCTGTAAGCTGATGAAGCTTTTGCATTGGTAACAGCAGTGAGAGGGTTAAGGCAAGCAGTCTTTTCACTGCTGATGTAGGCGTTGAAAAAGCGGTGAATGCAATGGGGCAGGAGCGGTGTTTCCCTTGTGATTGAAAGCAAGTAGTTAAGGTCAGCCATGCTTATTTTTGGCCAATGTGGAGCCCCTTTCAGCCTGAACACTCCTAAGGAGTGTACTTAAGGTCAAGAAAGTTGCATATTTTGCGAGTGAACTAAACAAGGGAAGCACTGTTGGTGTCTCAAGTACCTCCTTTATACTGGCTGCAAAGTGCCAAGGCTGAAGGTTTTGATTTAGCCTCTGCCTCCCGCAGAGCTGGTCACTGCCACCACCAGGGCTGCCAGCAAGGGCAGCCACAGCTGCAGCATCTCTGGGTGTGAGGCACCAGCGGGATGCCAGGCCCAGGGCTGTGGGAGGTTCACAGGCAGCTGGAGGGCTGGTGGGTGGCAGAAACCATTGAAGCAACTGCTGCAGCAGCTCTCCTTAAATGGGGTGAGAGAAAGCAGATCAGCTGTGTAGCTTGCCACACTGCTAGCAAAGGGGCAAGTGCTAACATTGGCATCACACAGCTGAACGTCTTTGCAACGCGTGGTGCTGCCTTTGCTCGCACTCCTGCAGCTACCCCAGAGCGCAGTGCACCTGGGCAGGACAGGCACAGTAGGTTAGCAGCTGATGGTGTCAGCCAAACTTCACTTGGGCAGGAAGCTCTCCTCAGGATGCATGTGGAGATGTGCACTAGGCTGTCGTGGAGACAAGCTGAGTGAAAGTGGGAGAGAGCCTTGTGTTTTCCCCAGGTGATCAGCATGTCTAGCAGCTCTAGCATCTTCCCAGAGAGTCCTGAATATTTTTTAGCTGCCTTCACGCTCCATTCTATGTAATCTCCCTATTTGCTCCTCTAGCTTCACACTGGCAATTGCTATATAAATTGTCTTACTATTAAAAGAAGATAATGTATGTCTTTGTATTTTTATACTGTATGCATCATATAATTTATACAATATATAATCTACGTGTTTTGCATTTAAACTTCTGTTTAGAATTTAAGCTCAAGGAAAACACTTTTGTTTCTTACCAGTTCTAATCGTCCCATGACTTTTTCAAATCATTTGCTTTCTATGCTCAGGCATGCATTGGCATTACAATATTTTGGCATTATGCTCTTTTTCTTCAGTCTTAAAAGTATCCATCTGACATTTAATGTATTCCTTCTTTTCTGCTGGCATATATTTCTGAGTTATTTCCTCTGTCGGTGCTGTAGAGCACAAGAAATATTCTTCTAATCTTGAATATCTGGCTGGAGAAGGGTGCAAAATGACTCCCCATGGAGTGGGTCAGGTGTTGCAGAAGCCCAGTGGTGGCCAGGTAGCTTCTGCAGCTGCTGGTGGCATGCCTCCACCTGGCAGCCAGAGCCCATGCTGCTCCCCTCTCTTCCTCCCATGCAGCCCACCCTGATTCCGTGGCAGTCAGGTAAAGAAAGGCAGCTGCACTTCATGACTGTGACCTGCAAGGGTTGTGTGGTTTGGTTTTTTTTGTTTTGTTTTGGTTTGTTTTTAAAAGGTTTTGCCAAAACACAAAGTCAGAACTAGTGCATCCAAAACACATCTAAACAATGGAACACATAAAAATTAGGGTACCCACCCACAGTGCTTAATACATAACCAGTGAGTCATGCCCCTGAGCCCAGTGTGAGAAATCTGTGTAGGTGGGTTTTATTTAGTTTGCTTTTTTTATTGCAGTTATGTTTTCTCTCCAGCTAATAATTATTGCACTCTGAACTAATAAACGTAAGGATCTGAGCTTTCCAACGTGTTCAAGTGGTAAATATTTCATTTGTGAGACTTAAGATCTGGCCCGAATGGAAATGCAAATAAATTATCGTAGGACCCTAGACAGACAAAATAAGGTTGCACTGACATTAGCTCTCCTCACACCACGCGCATCCACCTGGATACATATCCTTGCTGAGCATCTGAGTTCAGGGATTAGAAGTGAGACACTAAACCAGGAGGATGAACCCAGTTCAAGGCAGACTGAAACAGTTGCTGTCAGCAGTTATTGAGTAACCCATGTAAAATGTGAAATGAAATAAATGGCCATGGTCTCCTACGTATGAAAGTACCACCAAAAACATCACCAGCCGCACTGCCTTCCTTCTCATTAGGTCCAGCAAAGATGCCAAAGGTTTCAGAGGTGTGGAGCCTGCACTGCCTTCCCACGCCCAGCAATGGTCCCTGCAGGTCAGGGCTGGGGCTGGCAGGGCAGTGGGAAGCATCTCAAGGCCTCTCCCTCCTCTCATCAGCCTCTGGTAAACAGGGAGAGGCCTGGTCTGCAGAGACACACGTTTTGGCTGTGAACAGAAACTGGAATAATGAAAGAACACATAGAAACTTGAGCTGTTTGCAAGTCTGATTTGACTTTGTAGCGGTTTCATTTGAATTATTCTGAAAAAAAATTTTCTAAGCTCTGCAGTAGTGTAATTTTTGTTCTTTTTTCCTTTTTTTTTTTTTTTTTTATTATTTAAAACAAGCGAGTCTTTTCACCAGGCTCTGATGGCCTCAAAAATTTCCTGTGCTGCAGTTGCCACGGCGTGTCCTAATGCCACAGATACATTACATTTTCCAGAACATCCAAGCAGACTCTCAGTATAATTTAGTAGCCACAAGTATTGCTTGACATCATTGTTCCAGGAGAAGTTGTAAGAAAGCAATGTAATTCTGAGGTGAGAAGTTTTTAAAGTGCTCATTGCTAGCCTAACTCTGCCATCTTTCCTTATTCTTGTTGCCAGCATCAATGGGAAAGTAATTACAATTTGGGGGACAGTGAGACACTTGAAAATCTTGTCCTTAATTTACTCTGCTTCTGCAGCGCTTCCACTTTTTCTTTCCCTTTCTTCTTTACTTCTGATGTTTTCATATCCATTCACCCCATCTCTGCTCTGATATCTTCCTTGCTGTCTCTTAGTGTCTCTGGTCCTGTTCTCCCAGGGCTATTCTCCTGTTGCACTTGTTAGTGTCAATAGATGACAATTAAGGTGACTAACTGTGACCCAGCATCGCACTGTGATAAGCCACAAAGCCAAATACTTCCCCCCTCACTTTGAGTCTCCTTCTCTTCATGTTTCTACTTAAGCTTTTACGTTTCTAATCTTACTTAACTGTTCATGTAACTATTACCAGAGTCAGAAAAAAAAATCAGTGCATGACAGATGAATGTTAGAGTAATTTGAAAAGGATAGTTGCTTTCTCAAACAGCACGGATTCCAGGGGACTTCAGTGAATGGACAGACTTGCTTATGTCTACAG
Organism: Tetrao urogallus; assembly: GCF_951394365.1. Lineage (NCBI taxonomy): Eukaryota > Metazoa > Chordata > Aves > Galliformes > Phasianidae > Tetrao > Tetrao urogallus. Next base: position 89,806,246 of record NC_136815.1, read on the forward strand.
CTGCAGCAATTCAATATTTAATGAGTTCAGGCTCTGTTCAGTGCTTTCTGACCTATGGAAATGCTTGTGCGACACACACAGACAGTCTTTAGGACCCCTGCAGTTCACGTTTAAGGTCTGGGTGAGAACAGCGCAGCTTATCTATCTGCTGGTATGGCAAATGCTGAATGGTGTGAGTCACTCGGTCCCGGACTGCAAAAATACACATTAGAGGGAAACCTTTATTCACTCTCTTGGATTTGTGTAGCTTTCCTTTATTCCATCCTGAATAGGAACACAGCCAGGGCTGACTAGTGTTTCCGTGCAGAGTCTCCTTAAGTCATGGTCTAGACTCAGTAGTTTTGGAACGGAATGTAAAATATTTTTCACTATCCATCCCAAAGAAGGCACCACAAAAAGGAACTGGAAGTTTTAATTCCAGTTGAAATTTTGGTATTTCAAAAGGACTAAAATTCTTCCAGAGCAGATGTCTTGCATAGCTCTGTACATCCTCAGAATCTTTTCAGAGCATATATATTCAGTGGAAATAACCCATTACAAGCCATGGAAGCTCTCTCTTGGTTTACACACCTCTCATGACCAGTCTAAAACACTTCTTGCAACTAACGAATGCTTCCCCCCTTCCATTCTAACCAGTGTGTGCTTTTCAGTCCCTTCTTGCAGTAGAAGCATCACTTGAAGGACGATTAATGCTCGACAGCTTTCTCTCAGCCCTGCTGTGGGCTCGTGCAGCTTTTTTACTTGTGACCTGTTGCACTCCATGCACTCAGACCTCTGTCTGCTGCAAAAGCAGAAAAATAACATCTCTATTGTACTGAAAAAGTCTGTTTTTTTAATAATTATTATTTGCTTGGAGAGGAGAATACGTTAGTGCTGCCTGGAAATCAGAAAGGTGTAGAGCAAAAAACTGCACATGCCAGATGTGGTCCAGAAGTAGCTCCACTATTATTATTGGTTGTCCTCTCAGTAACCTCTCCCTCCTGTGCACAGAGTGCACACAGCACCTGCCTCTCTGAGAACAGCAGGTAATTCAGCCTCCATGGTAGGGGACAGCCACTGTGAGGGGACTTCCCGTCCTAGAGTCAGTGGCATCTGGAGTGCAAGTCTCCTTAAAATAAGTGTAACACACTGTGTATTAGACAGTAGAGAAGAAAAAAGCTTTTTCCCACATCAGATGTTTTCCAACTGACCGCAGGAGCAAATGCAAGCAACAGGTCCCAGTGAGATTATGAAGTGCTACCAAATTGTTCCAATGAAGTGTTTTCCAGATGGGCTGAATGAGACTTTCATTACCATGGGCTGATTATGCAAAGTTCAGCAGGTTGGTAAGGTTCTGATGCTGCAAATACAAAAGTTATTGGCAGTTTTGCTGTTGATATGCAGGAAAACAGAATAGGTCCCATTTTTTTTCAAACCACATTTTGCTTTCAATCTGCTCAGCAACATTACTGGGGTCTGGAAGTAGTGCATCACCTGAGTAATTCTCCGAGTCCAGTTAACAGAGATGGAATACCTCCAATTCACATTTAAGAAGAAAAAAGCAGAAGTTCGGAATAGGAACCACAAGGGGAGGGCTAGTGATTGCTACTGCATTGGCAGTGTTGTAAGAAGAGGCAGGAAAAGGAGAATGAGCACATGTGTAAATGTGGGTGCCTGTATCATACAACGGCTGATAGCAGGAGTGATGGCAGATACATGTGGCTCTGGAGCAAGGCACTGCAAATTGAGAAAAGAGGAAGGGCTATAAAGGTGTTTGTCAGCATAACATCACACGTGTGAACACCAGTGAGGTACAGAGCCCCGGTCTCAGCAGTGCTGGAAAGGATGTTTGCTCTGGCTCTCACTGAAGTGCCACTGCTCCTCAAAAAGGCAGCCAACTCAACGGAAATACGTGCACCGAGTACGTGTCTGGATTGCTATTGTTTGAAAATGAGATGTGCAGAAAAGGACCATGGCTTTAGTAACATCACTAGGCATATGTGGTTTAACCCTCCTCTGTGAACAGCTGCAGTTGGACCATTCATACACAGTTTCAGTCTGTTCTCTCCAAAACCATCCTCTCATCTCTTGCATTCTGCTAGCCTTTCCTGCAGACTGCTCTCCACTCTTGTCTTCTGCTGCTTTAATTTCCCAAATCCTGCATCAAGCCAGTGGCTTCCACTATGAGAGCTACTGGGAGGGATCAACACAGCTCTCACCTCCCATCACTGATGCCCTCCTGGCTGGCAGGTGTGGCTATAGACATTGCTAAGGCTGTGGGACCACCAAATATTTACCAGACAAGTTCACAGGCTGCAAAACAAATGCTACTCAAGTGATTCAAGTGTTTTAACATCCTGCTAGAGGAAACCCTGTACTCTGCCACTGTACTGTGACACTTTCTGTGACAGCCTGAAATCACTTTTATTTATGAGTGTGACATAGATTATTTGACAGAGAAATAAACAGTCCAGTAACTGTGGCCAGCAGGGCGAGGGAGGTGATTGACCCTCTCTACTCTGCCCTCGTGAGGTCTTATCTGGAGTATTGCGTCCAGGGCTGGGTTGCACAACACAGGAAAGATGCTGAGCTTTTGGAGAGGGTCTGAAGGAGGGCCATGAAGATGATCAGAGGGCTGGAGCACCTCCCCTGTGAAGACAGGCTTAGGGAGCTCAGCTTGTTCAGTCTGGAGAAGAGAAAGCTACAGGGAAACCTCATTACAGCCTTCCAGTATTTCAAGGAAGATTACAAGCATGAGGGAAATCAACTTTTTACATGTGTAGATAGAGATAGAAAAAGGTTTTAAAACAAAGGGGGGAAGATTTAGACCAGATGTCAGAGGGAAGTTTTTCACTGAGGGGGTGGTAAGGTACTGGAACTTGCTGCCCAGACTGGTTGTGGATGCCATGTCCCATGTTGGAGGCCAGGTTGGATGGGGCCCTGGACAACCTGATCAAGTGCTTGATCTAGAGGTTGGCAACCCTGTATGTGGTAAGGGGTTGGAACCTGATAACCCTTGGGGTCCCTTCCAACTCAAGCCATTCTATGACTCCGATTCTACAGTACTGCTCTACTATTTGTCCCTTCTCAACAGTTAGGCCTTTTGGGTAGTGCAGTAAGTAGTAACCAGCATGGTAGGGTCATTCAGACCGTGTCTCTCTGAAGCTGCTTTTAGAGAGAACTGAGCAAAAGGATCAGCCCTACTCACGGGATTGAGGCTGTGATCTATCCATGCCCAGGATGTTCAAGACCAGCATATGAGCTGGATGGCTGGCATAATATCCTGCAAGCAAAAAAATCATAGGTTCCATAAAATATCAGTAAATTAAGATGATGCTGGTTCCGACGATCCCTGCTAGGGAAAGGCCGTTATCTCCTTCTGTGTCTTCTCACCATCTTCCAGAAGATATTTTTCAAAAATTATGGAAATCACCAATATTCTGTCAGTACCAAGAAATGATCTCAATGGCTAGCAAAGGTTAGAAATTCAGTATGGGATGTTGAAGGAGTTGGAATGAGGGACAGTCTGATGGTGTCCATGGTTTACATCTGCAGGAAGTCTATCCAGGGCCATTGGGACAGCTAGACTTCATAGCAGGGAAGGATTTACACTACACATCTGTAGATCAAGAATGGGAATAGGAAAGGAAAAGACACAAATTTATGTAGGATCCCTCAGTGAGAATGCATGGTGTCCATGGTTAGTCAAGTGAAAACTAAGAATGTAAAACCATCAACTTTCTTATCCCAAATCAGCATTTCACATCGAGGTACTTCAAGTGGCTGTTTGGCCACAGCACAGGCATGAGGTGCATACCTCAGTTTGTGCCTTTAGTCTTATATCTCAGAGATTTTAGTAAACACAGTATCTTCTAGGTATTCTACAAAAAATACTTTTTTTTTTTCTTCTGTTGCAAATGAACTGCACTTCCTACTGTCTCTTCTACCATTCCAGTTAAAATACGAAGCAAGTCACAGACACTTCCTGGAAATTTTAGTTCTTATTTTCCTCTGAGTTGTGCTGTATCCTCCACTGGCTACTTCAGTGTCACTTCCACTGTACCATGGTGGTGGTGAAACTTCTCAGATAAAATGCTACAAAAATAATTCCTTTTGAATCTATTTTATTTTACTTCATGGCTGCTGCTCTCCAATTGTTCTAAAATGATGGGGAGAAAAGAAAACTTGAGTAACCATTGAGGGCTGTAAACTTCTTTCTTGGACAGAGTTCCTGTTCTTCATGTTCAGAGGAGCTTTGTTTAATCATGAGATACAGGCTCAAGCCTGCAAAGTAATGAGTCCCTATTGCAAATGTGGACTCAGCTGTGTAGTTAGGACAAAGCTCACACTGGCCTGAGATGAATTCTACATATAGAAAAGTACTGCACACCACTGCACTGTATTCACATCCAGTTTGGTCTCCATAAATGTTCAGCAGGCATCAGTGAATGTCAATGGGTGCCATTTTTTCCTGCACGGAAGAATTTCATGACACAGCTTTGTTTCACCTGCACTTCCATGTCAGGTGACCATTTTGTCAAACTGCCCCTCTGCTTCCACGCTGACATTTAATGGAATATTAGTGGGAAGGTTCAGTCTCTGCTGCCATATCACCAACGCCCTTCTCTGATATCATGAGCCAATGTAGTAAAATAAGAGACATTACTTCTGGAACAGCCCTCATAAAATAGCCTTTTTTCCTCCCATTTAATTGAGATTGTCACAGAGGTATTAGTTCTTTTTATCTACCAATCTTCTCAGTAGACATCCAATTCCTAAATTTTTTTGCAGCTGAAATGCTTTAAACTACTCTAGATAGACCTGGAATACTTTACTGATCCTAAAAAAAAGTATCTAAAAGATTTTTTTGGTTATAAGAGCTAAAATTAGATAAAGCAGCACAATATAGAAACAGTTGCTAAGTAAAAAAGAATGGGTGGTGCCCTGTTTGGCATCTATGCAGCAAGTGATGTGTGGTTTATTATTAGCAAAGTACAAGAGGAGATCATCCCAAGTAGTCTCTGGCTAAGGGCTTCGTCATGAGTTTTACTTGGTGCTGCTCCCATGCTTTGGAGGAGTGTGCAGCCCAAAGTTCTGGAGGCATTTTTCTTGCACCACGATGAGGTGACAGAAATGCCCCAGGAATGTGGAGCAGAGAGCTTCTTCCTGCCACAGCTCTGCTCTGATTGTTTTTCTCTCAAAAAACCAGTAACCAGCATTTCATGTTAGCAGGACTGCAACAAGGAACGTGGAAGTGGGCTTCCTGTGCTGTATTATTTCTTTCTGTGCACTGTATAGAAGAATGCAATCCATTCGCACATTAGATAAATAAATTAAAATTAAGCTAACAATCATGGTAAACTTTCTACTCATTTTATGGGATGTGGATCAAGTATGTGAGGCACAAGGATCTGGAGCTAGCAGAAACGTGACCAGACTTTTTTTGTGTGTGTTCCTGTACATGCACATAGATTTGAGGCAGCAGAGAAGCTTTTTAGTGGTAGCAGATTCAGCTCAGTCTTTACTAACCAATGAAATACAGGATTCCCATGGCAATGAGTGCCACTGAAAGCTCCAAGACAAGGCTAAACTGCATTGCTTCCTGTTTTCGCTATGAGCTTTAACCTGCTACCAAAAAAACCCCAAACATTTGGGTATATCCTTAGGTGACGGACACAGAGGAGTGGACAACTGGCAGTTTATACCAAATAAGATGGTACATTTCCAGTAAAATGATTGATCTTGTTTTCTGCTCACTGGAGAGCAAACTTCCAAATTTGAGGTAGCATCACAGAAGAATGCACTGAACCTCAAAGCTGTCAATAGCAGCTTATTTGTCTAGAGAAGTCTTGCTCTGGCTCATCCTTCAATCTTCTGCTCTGATTGGGATTTTTTAAAATTTATTTTAACAATTTCACTCATCAGCTTTATTCCGAATCCCCGATCCAGCCAGATATTTTGCAGGCCATGAGTCAGAAGTCCTGAAAAATTCTATTCTCCCTTAAAGTATTAGAGTACAGGATTGATAATGAGCATATTTAGTAATTTCTTGGGAATCGGTAAATTAGTTAAAGAAGTCTTGGCATGATTCAACAATCATGCAGAACATTTAAGCATCTACTTGCATTACGTGGACTTCAACGATACATGTCTATACTTATGAACCTAGACATTTAGATAAGTTTGCCCTTCTTTTCATAGCAGGCAGGACTGGCACAGCCTTTCAGCAAGATGGAAAAAGCTACATGGTTATCCCCCATATGGGCAGATGTGGACATGTGAGAGATTAAACCGATAAGTGACACAGCGCTAGCGTCTCGAGAGACCTCACCTTTATTTCACTGTGCTCTAGGAGCAGGAATGTGAAGCACCCGAAGTCTTCAAGTCACCTCTTCATCACCCAAACACTCCATTTATCAGAAGGCTTCATGTGTCTCCTAAGACCTTGATATAAGCAGAATTTTATTGTCAAAGCCATTTAAAGTTGGAGAGAAGACATTTCGCACTTTTTTAATAAATAGATGTACTCTTTACCTGAATAAAAGTGAAAACTATTTTCCCTAGATACTTCTGAAGCTTCCAGAAATAGTCCTAATGCTTGGCCAAGGTTACTGTTGCTTAGCTTCCCCAGGAGAGAAACAGTGCATGATACTGCTGTGTGAAATACGCTCACTGCCAGTTAAACTGGTGAGAAATCACATTTTGGCGGTTTTGTAATAAAATATTTTGTGGCCTAGCCTCTAATTCTTCCCTTATTTCTAAGAAACAAGAGGCTGTTTCTATCGCTTCAAAAATAGGGAAGCATTTCTGTACAAATCGCGCTGCAGTCTCAAATGGAGAGATTTCCCTATTTCCCGTAGTTAAGCAGGGGTTTGATCTGTAAATAGAGTACCTTGTTCAGATTGCAGTGAAGCTTTTTGCTCTTTGAAAGACATGCCGTCTTCTTGATCAGCTGAGATGTGCAGGAAGGCAGTGTTCGTGTCAGTTGCTGCAGAAGCACACTGTGTCAGAGCCCTTCCTGCAGGCTGTGGAGTGCTGCTGGCTGCCAGCAGTGACAGGGAGAGGTCACACAGAACCCAATCTTTTTCATTTCTTCATTTTACTACTGTTCTTTTCATACTTGAACAGATAGATCTTTGAAGTTGCTTCTGCACTTCTGAATAATCCCACAGGGTACCCACATACATTAAAATCTGTCAGATGGATCATTTATTTTTGACATACCAGTAACTGAGAATACAAGAGCTGCTCTGACAATAACTAAGGACCAAGGGGGACTAGCAGTAACACCTACTTATTATTTTCCGTAATGGAAAGACAAGCAGTCCTTAGTGATGAGTATTATAATGTGGAAAAAGATGAAATAGATCAATATAGTAAAGGAGAAGGAGAGCTGTGGGCACTAGCGTCGCTACCACCAATTTCTCTGGAGTGATGGAACTTTTAATAGTAGGTAATCATTGGTTAAACTACCTGTGTGGGGCTTCATTATGAAATGTCATACTTACCCACTCCTAAAATACAACTTTATGAATACATGCTTGTGTATGAATACATAACTGTTTATTAAACAGGAATCTGTTAAGCAATTAACAAAGTGTTTTGAAATATGTATTTCACATAACACTAATATGAGTTTCTGTGAATGTGTAAGCAGCACATCAATTTATCAATTGTAGCACCCTCATTAAGTTTCAGAGCTCTGCAAAGAACAGCAGCGATTCCTTTATATAGAGAATTTGTGATTATTTTCTCGCAGACATGGTCACATAGGTACAGGGCAGAACAAGATCTGAGTACTTCCTGAGTCTTCTCAACATACAGTCTCAGATGATGAAAACCATCCCCTTCAAAAGATCCAAACATCTTATAGGATGACCTCACATTTCAATTCTGTTCCATTACAAATAGTATTTTGTCACAGCTGCATCCTGGTAACTAGGTGCCACTGCATGCTTTGGTGTGCAACTGCCACTGAGCTGCACTTGTCACCAAAGAAAAGCTAGTTTTAGGGAGTAGAAATCTCCATTATTTCTGTTCATTTCTACCCTGTACAATAACTTGAGAATTGTTTTTAACTCTACTGCTACTTCATATTCATGGCTTTCTTTCAGTAATACGCATGAATGCATTTTCTATTAACACTGTGGATGGTAAAATCCAGTAATGTAGCTGGGGTCACTTACACAATTCACTTACTTCCAGCATACAGATGCTGGAGTGTTCAGCCATTTCTTGTGCCTCAGAGAAAGCTTGGCATTATTACTGGACTTTACGTTAACTAGCTTTAGTTCTTTGTTTCCATAGTCTTGGAAGCTTGGAACAAGCACTCAGTGCTTGTCTCCTGTGTCCCCTTGATTTGATACAGACATTCTTCACGGAAGCACAGTAATTAGATTTGCTCTTCAGTACTTTGTAAGGTAAAACAAAGGTTTCACTTAGGCAGGTATGTCAAGCCTGCAATTACAGTGAGCCCACAGATCAAGTGCTGACTGCAGACTTGTTCTGATCTCCTTTGGCTATTGCAGGCTTGTTTATAGAGCTCAGAGAAATGAGGCACACCTATACTAAATTCTGCAATTAGTTGATAAAAGAGAAAGCCAATCCATCCCTCAGATCACCTTTCATCAAATTCTCAAGAAAAAAGCCATATGGCCTTAGCAGCACACCTGGCAACTCTGTGCACTGGCCTGCTAAGCCTGGGCGGCTCTTGCCATGTGTGCACTGTGGCAGCTTCTGCTGCCCACTGAGCTCCCACCCAGATGCCTCTGCTGACGGCTTCCTAGCAGCGCTTTGAGGAGAAATCCCACATCCACAGTTGTAAAGCTGAGCGCCCTGAGTCCCAGAAGCAGCCAGCACAGCTTGTAGACTGCTGGCATCACGTGCTGCCAGCCTAAACTCCCATTAATTTGTGACTGTTGCATTACGGGCTCACTACAGGATCTAAATGATCTCAAGAGCAAAGCATATTGCAGAAGCCTAATCTTGAGGTGACAAGACAGTAAAGAAGCATAGCAAGTTCTGTTTTGCAGGATAGACACACATGATTGTTTGTGTTCCAGTAGCATATTGCTACTAATGGTCCAGCTGCTTACAACAGGCATTCAGAAAAGGTTCACACTTTACAGACTTGTGTGTTTCTCACAGCAGTAGATGAACTGTGTGTCAAAATGTGCATCTTTTTTTAGACAAAGCTTTTTTGGAAAATAATATTCCACTAATGTTGGTTCTTCTCCTCTGTTCACCAAAGGCCACTGACTTTTACAAAATAAGTAGGGGCCTAAATTGTAGAAAGCAATTTGTTGTGTTGCATCAAAATGAATTAAAATCTTGCTCCTACAACGCTGATAGAGGGATGGAAAGATACTTAGCTCTGGGACTAATTAATAAACCAAGGGACTTGAATGCATAGGGTACAACTGAGCTGCAGATTAATTTGGCCCACCTTATACAAATGAAGTATGCATACTTTACGTAATGAAGGATATTCAACTCCCTTATAATACAGTGCTGCAGGACTCCTATTCATTCAGCACGTAGTTGCACCAGTTTCCAGTTGCTCAGATTTGAGCCTTTTGCAGAGATCATGGCAGAGGTCTGGTGCATCAATTTATCATTGAATTTTGTCCATGGTTTTATTTTCCACTACAGTAATAAACTTCATGGCCAGAATCTGCTGTCCTTTCTAACGATGAGCAGTATCTTGCCTTGTTGCTTTCAGCAGAGCACTACATACAGATATCACCTCAAGACTGCACTGATGATAGAGTCTAGTCCTTTAAACAAAAACTGCAGTTAACCATAATACAAACGTTAAAAATAGCTGCAAAATGCCAAATCATTGCCAATCTCTTTGCCTTGTCAGAAGTAAGACAGCAGCATAGTAACATGCTTGTTTGCTCTAGAGGCCTGCCTGCAATGCCACCACATCCTATGTAGGTTGAAAGAGCAGGAGAGGCAGGAACAGAGGCAAAAAAGGCAAGAGGTAGTTTTCACAAAAGCAAGAGATGATACTAAGAGCGAAGAACAGTACTGCAAGCCATGCTCTGCAGTGTAGTTGTTGCAAGCACCTACATAAGATCCTCTGATGACGTGTGTACTGATAAACTATGGGTCAAGGCACACTGTGAGGTTCCTTGTGGCACATTTTGACCTGGGCCAAATAACATTCTCCCAAACAATTCATAGACATATTTTGGATATAAACAAAGTCTAGGAACCGTTCCCAATAACTGATTTGAAAGTGTCCAGCCTGTTTTGTCTGAAGACTCTCAGCACCTGTAAGGATACAAGCTAAGCTGTGCCAGTCATGCTGGAGTAAGAAATGGACAGTGGACAAGTTTATTATTATTTTCTCTAAGAAATTATTGCATGTTATGCAGTTAGCATAGATGTAGAATAAAAAGTGTAAAAGTAGCCTCAAACCTCCTTCTGCCTCATTTCATTCATTCTGTGATGTAAGGATAATAAGGTCGCCTACCTAACAATGATGATACAAAAATTTTTACTCCAAACCAGGGAGAGGTAAGGGGAGGACACACACAGTAGGTAGGTACAACATGAAGTAGAAATTATTTCTTTTCATTTAACTCCGGCATTGCTTAGAACAGCAGATTTCCATACCTAATGTCCCACTCTGTTCCCTGGTTTACGTTACCCAGCTGGAAGACAGCGACTACGGCACACTTCATTGACACAGACCAGGTGCACCACAACAATTTATTAGATATATTCTGAGCAAGCTGTTACACGTGAGCTATGCATTCTAAGGAAACATGTATTCTATGCAAACAATGTATTAGAATATGACTAATCAGTATTCCATACAGGGGGAGATAAATTAGGGTATGTAAGGGTATATGACCTTTGTTGTCAACACAGCCATTGCATGATGGGGTATTCAGTGAAGGGGAAGCTTACAAGCAGGAGTGTCTCAGTCTGGCTGAAGGGAGTTCCAAAAGCTGTCCTGATTCATACTGCTTTTACACATGGTTTGCCATGATAAGCAAGGGTGGGAGAAAGGGGGTAGGGATGTCAAACAGTTACAAGGTATGTAAACTAAGATACAAGAAGAGGCATGGAAAAAAACATGACTTTGCAGAAAAGCAGATAAACATCCATTAGTTTCTTAAGGCCTTGTTTTCAGGTCCCAAAAATGCGAAGAATTGTTTCTATGCTAATCATCACACACTTGCATGGGCTCTGAGCCTTTGCCAAAAGCTACACTTTCTCTTTTCCTTGACAACTTCCAGCCATAGCTCAAATCTTTGATGTGAGAACTAGGCTGCATATTGTTAGGAATAGATAAGGGTAGGGGAGTGACAGAGACATAGCTACGTCCTTATCTGGCCTGCATGTTACCGACAAGAGGGCAGCTACCAGACCTACACTCCATCTCTTTCTCTGGTCACACATGACCTCTCTCCTTCAGCAGGCTATGCTTGGGCAGTGCTCAACTAGCAACCAATAAATTTTGGTTTTTGATATTAGTTGTAGCAATTAGACAGATCAATACAATGGAAAAGGCGTTAGAACAAAAGTGTGATGACAAAAGAATGGGCACAATAGAAAGGTACTAATGAAAGAAGGAAAAAAAAAGGATACTGCTCAGCTGTATCAGAAGATTCTAAGTTTACAGGGAAAACCTTCACCAAGGAGTAATCTTCAGGAAGAAACCCTTCCCCAGTGGCAGTCAGCCCTTAAATGAAGTCTAAGAGAGGTGCAATCAGGCTCCACCCTTTGGGTTGCACAGGTGAGTTGCCTTCACCTGTGCTCCCAGGGCTGACCATATCCTTTCCCCAGGTGCTCAATCAGTAGTCCAGGCCATGACTCAACAGTTCCCATACATATGTGAAGGGGAAAAGCTTTAGTTAAAGTTATTAGGCCCTCTCAATGAGAGGTAATCCATTCAGGAATTAGCATTATCACTCTGCTTTACAACTCCTACAGAACTGGCTGTCCCAAAGTAAGGATTGGATCTAGTGAATCTGCTTCATAAAGGGTCTACTTAAGATGTAGGCCATTGGTAGAGAGAGTGACATTTACATATTCCAATACAGAGAAGACCTGCCCATGGAAAGGTTTAGCTAAATAGAATAACAAGTTGGCTATCAGTAGTCCCTGGAGTCTGTATTCTCCAGGACCTTATGAAGTCAAGTTGGCAGGATGTGAAAGGTACATTGTTGTTCCCACATGTCTCATGCAAAACTTCAGGAAATTGCATTTATGTTTTTCACACCAACACTCACAAATGAGATTCACTTTTTCAGTGTAAGGACACTCAGAAATATATGTAAAAGGACTGCTATCCTCATATACTCTGAAATTTCACATTATGAAGAGTCATGAACAGTGAAACTAGGATATTGGAAAAACACCAGGAAAAAGAGGAAGGGAGGAGAGTAACTTGTCTGCTGAAGATGAGAGAAATAGAAGAGGAGTGAGGCAACAGCTCAGGCACTCCACAGGGACTGTACAGACAATCCTATGAGAAAAGACCTGACATTGACCTTTGCTCCAGGAAAAGGAAGGCAGGAACTCTAATATGTGAACATGTTTTGTGTGGAAGTGGTGGGGGAGCTAAAATAGGAGACAACAACATTCTAGAATAGGCATCTGAATTTCCTAGTGTCATTGGAGTGCTTGGATGTGCTGCAGGCTTAACATTGTTTGGGATCTTTTCCTCTTTACAACATCTTGTATCTACCTCTACTTGGGCTGGAAGGAAGAGCAAGTTGAACATTTCCCTTTCCCAACCCCCACACTTAACACAGATAGTGCAAAGAAAAGTCACTTGGGTGGATGAGGTTATGCAGAATAGAAGAGGTATGCAGCCCATTTTGTTCCCTTCGTATGGGAATTATTGCTTTCATTAACTCAGTAATTATTGCTTATCTAATCACCTAATGCTGATGCTATCTTACCTATGTTTTAATCTAACCTCTCCAGGCATTTTGATGGTCCAGCAGGTGAGTCATGTGTACTTCATCACTGGAAAATACTATCTGGAAATTATTAATGATATGATATTGTTCAGCTGTGGTGTTCTTTTGTGCTGAAGCAGATACGGAGCCCTCATATTGTCAATATTGACACTCAGATGAGGAGCAGTAAACATGGGAAGCAAGAGGAGAGGCGAACTTAAACTGCACCACCTCAGTTGGCAGTGCACATGTGCCACAGGAAAAGAGTTGTCTTTGCCACGTGAAGGCAAGTTACTTTATGGTTAGCATACACCCAATGGAAACCACTGTCCCAGCTCAAGGATGGCTTACCAACAGACGCTTATGTCTGGAACAGTCTTCTGAAACTGAGGTAGGGACAGCTGGCAAGGAGCACTGGTGCATGGAGATCTCTGCACACTAGAGACTGGACATAACGTCCTAACAATAAATGAATATTCAACTTCAACATAAGTTGAATAAATGCAACACAAAGTAGGAGAAATCTGAGATGAGATGATGATTGTTCCATTTACACTTCAAAGATCTATGAGCTGTAAAATTTTTCAGTTGCTAGAAATGCTCTAGGAGATTGATTTGCCATGCACATGAAGTAACATGCATCTCCCATTGCTGCCACATTATGAGTACTCAGCTCAGTCTGTTGCTTATGCCCAGTCTCCTTGGCCAGAGCATGGCAGCTGGGACAGTCATGCTCAGAAATGCTGTTTTGTGGTGGTTTATTATTTTTAGGAATGCGAATTTTAAAAATATAGATAAAAACCTTACTGATTCAAAGGCTGGGTTTCCAGTGTCAGGCAGGCACCCGGGGAAAAGAAAAAACTAACAAAACAGATTTATAACTGTCATTCGCTGATGGGAAAGCTATGAAACAAAGTGGTAGTACTGGGTGTTCAGCCAACTGCTAACTACAGCCATGCTGAAGAGAGGCTGAACCACAAGAGTCAGGCCCACGGAAAGTGGCAATAGAGTATGGCCTGAGGGAAAATCAAGAAAACAAAATGCTACAACATGGGTGTCCAACCTTTTGGCTTGCCTGGGCCGCTGTGAGTAGAGTCATCTTGGGCTGCATATACAGAAGATGCTTTGAAAGTAATACCTCCTATTTATTTCCATGGAAACTACAACAAAGAGCACAGTAGCACTATTTGATAGAGAAAAAGTCTCACCTACAGAACACTATTTTTCAACACAGTCACCACCATTAGCTGTGCATTTTCTCCAGCCATGAACAAGAGCCTGCACGTGGTGCTCATAAACATCCGCACCAGTGGTGATGATCTACTGTCACCACTGCTGAAACTCACCACCCACTGCCTCACTGTGCTCACGTCCTTTTCTCACATTCCTTTATCAAAAGGGAAAGCATGGCTGTGTATGCTTCGCTGTTCAGAGCCCTGTGTTTAGCCAAAGTATCAAAATGCATACAGTTATTTGCTGTCACTTGAGTTAGCACTGTGCTCCTCTGCCCCACATAGCACTGTGTCTTGGGATCAGCTGTCCCATTAGGAGTCTGTGCTTTTTCTCCCGTGTTGCAAAGACACTGCGTAATCATCACGTAACACTCCATGCTCTGAGCCTTGGTGCTTCTTATTCATAATAGAAACAAAAGGGACCAATCAGGGCTAATTATCTCTGCAAGGAAATAAAAGATTCAGGAGCAAAGGCCTCCGAATGCATAGCTAAACATAATTTAAAACAAAAATTTAAAGGAAAAAAACAACCTAGTTCATTAAGCAGAACAATCACGTATTTATTCTATACTTCCAGGTAGACAAACTCTTTCCAGAGGATGCTTAAAACAACAGCTCTACACCTCTAGTTACAAATGCTCCACAGGGAAGGAGAAAGGAATCTGTCTGCTTGTATATGTATGTGTTAAAAACACAGTTAAATATCATTGGAAGTCATCTGGGTGGCTTCAGACTGTGTCTTCTCAGGGTACCAGGGCTGGATTGCCTTTCAACTGAGCAGATCTTAATCACCGCAGCAAGACACAGGTCAACAGGCAATGCCACACATTTGCCCAGTATTATTTTCAGTTTTTCATGCTGAAGTGGTCATGAACTGCGTTGGCTAGCAACAATCAGAGTGGCAGCTAGTTAGCATAGCTTTCTGAGCTGTGCCACATTGCTGATTCACAGCCAGAGGTGCTGCACGCTGCCATCCAGCCACACTGTTGTGGTCTGCAAAGGCAGCTCAGCACACAGTGCATTACAGCAATCACGACTTCACAGCACTACTAGATTTGAATCCATGTGATATAAATCTGGAATTGAGGCATATCTTCCAAAATGCTTAAGTTGAAAAAGTACTATCTGACTATATGTGAAATTTCTAACTGTATTTAGTCGGTAGATAGATCAAATGAGATGAAAAATGCTGTCTCAAATGCTGGAAATCTCCTTGAGTCAAACCACTTATGAGAGGAATGAAGCCATCATATAGATGACATTAGACTTCCTTGTCTTTAATCCATTTCCCAGATTTGTCTGGTTGAATTCAGCTGCTTGATCTTCCAGAAAGGTAAAGAGAGAAATGGCTGCACTCCAGCCTGGCTAACTGATGCAATCCAGTTATCAATATCTAAGAGTGGCATCACAAGGCACCTAAAACATCTGCTGTTCACTTAGTCAAAAATTGTCTGTCAGAGTTATCCCAATGATTAGCTCTTCTGTGCTACACCTTGGTCTGCAAACAAAGCCCGCAAAAATGATGACAAAATGTCTAGTTCAGTTACTTCTCAAATTATATACATTCTGGCACTTTATTTCAAATGAAAGAAATAGTACCTGCAAACCTGGCTATGATTTCTACAGTAAAAAAAAAAAAAAAGGCATACTTTAAATAATCTGATACTGTGTCCTCTCTGAAGGAAGCAAGGTTTGATAGATTTTAAATTTCCAAAATATTCTCTGAACATTGCAGAGACTTTGTAAAAGTTCCTAACTGGGATCTTATATGTGCGTGTCTGCACTGTTGGGACATTTGTCTACCATGACTAACATTTCAGTAATTACGGTGGCCTTACTGCAATGTTGTGAATACATCTCCTTGAAAAAGAAAGTGTCCCTACCTTGGACAACCTTGGGGTTGGAACTAGGTGAGCTTAAAGGTCCATTCCAACCCAAACCATTCTATGAATCGTAGAATCATCTGTGATTTGCACAGATGATCTCCTTGTCTGATGAATGCAATTTCTGACCTATCTCATCTGCCTATAATAATGCTTCTTTCAGAATGCACCTTCTCAAACCACTTTCAGCACTTCCATAGACTAATTCAAGACAGTCATTTCAGATACTCTTCTTAAAACTTAAACTGTCATTGTGATGATAAGAGTTGTCTATGAGTGATGAGCTCGTTAAAGCTTTCTTTCTTTAACTGAAAAAGAAACAACCCTTAATAAAATGGTGTTTAAAAAACACCAGGGACTTTCCTCGTGTGAATATTGTTGCTTCTCTCACAAAGTTGTTTCAGCAACCACATAGAAAACTATTAAAAGATAAAAAGGAAACAGCACATTTAAAGCAAGCTGAAAATAAGCGTGATTAATCTGAACTTCTCTTTTTTTTTTTTTTTTTCATTCAAAAGTTTATCTTTCCCATATTGTTCAGGAAAATGTGCCTGTGTGCAAAAACATATGATGCATAATTGTTTCTCAAAGTAGAGTACATCTGTAAATACTTCCCTGGGAGAAGACAATGACAAATCTGTCCCGTTACTCATCAGGACAGAGTTCTTGCTGATTGTTGGTGCATCACAGTTCTGTTGGCTGAAGCCATGTTTCCAGAGTACCAGGTAGCTGACTGTTTTTGTACTTAACATAGTACAGAATATTTACAGCACATGGATGAGTAAAGTCTGAGTGTGCATTTTGTTCTGCTAGCATTTATGCTAAACAAAAAAGGTAGGGGGGTGGAAGAAGAGAAGGGAAACCATGAACTTTTAATATTTAAAAGCACTACTTTAAAATCAAAATTAGGTTAATGAAAATAACCAGGGAAGCATAACATTTAAAATGAACTGAAGAGTGCAGATGAATTTTTTTTTCAAAGATTATGGAAAGTCAACTCAGTTGCAGTATGTATATGAACATTCCTTTTTGGGATAATTTTGTTCTAATAGATTTTATTATAGCTCAGTCTCTCTCATTTTCCCCAGTATTCAGTATATAGAACAGAGTTTGGTAGAGTGAGGGAGCTGGCAGAGGAGGACGGACCCAAAAAGTATCAAGTTGAACTCAAGCAAAAGTTGTTGATACCAGCTCTGGTCCACCTAAAGATAGCTCTTGCATTCAAACTCTTTCTCTCAAATCTTTAATTAGTGGCATAACTCGTGGGTGATATCAGTACAGGGGGTTGGTTTCTTTCCATATTTGCTGTTGGAAATGTTCCATTTCATATAAATTATTAACTACCAGTGAACCAGAAATGAAAGTAGAGGGAAGAGAGCAAGGAGAGAGGAGATGCCCTAACTCTCCAGACACTAGTTAGGAAATATAGTCGAGGTCAGAGTTCAAACACCTTCTCAAGTAAGTACTTAATTATTAAGTAGAACACACCTCACAAGAGAGGATGAAAGATTTATCCCATATTAGCAAGTAGCCTACTCATCCAGGCAGCCACCTAGACTACAAGACCTATTCAACACCCTACTGCAATCAAACATCTGAAACTGTGTGGTTGAGATGGTCGCATTCAGCTGACTGCAAGTCCCAAATCCAGGAGGCTGAGTCAGGCTGTGAGGGCTCCAAGTTAGGACTAAATTAGAATTACCTAGGTTAGCAGACACCCGTGGCAAGTTTTCCTTTCAGCCTATTTTAAGGTGAGCCTTGGTGTTTTACAAGATCCTTAACAACCGAGTAAAAAGTTACTTGGTCAAATACTTTATGCAGTACTGGAAACCTGCTTTTAAAAAGACATTCCTCGTGAAACGCATGCAACATCAATATGCAACTGACATCTATTAATGCAGTTCTGGGCATTCCCCTGGCATGAGGATGTTACTGTCGTCTTGCTACTAAGGATGCATTTATCATTCTGGCTGACCACAAGCAATGAGTGAAAGACACCATTTGGGTACCTACATGAGAAATCTTTGTCTGGAAAAACAGCTGGATTTGTATATGTATATATATTTATATATACACACACACAAACAAGTATATATACCTTTTTACATTTATTACAGAATAAACACCTGCTGAAGCACTTCTAAGACACTGTACTTAACATATGCTTACAGATTAGAGCCTGTGAATATTTATTAGGAAAGTCTGTTCACTTGCTAATCTCTGTTTTTTCCAAATGCTGTTAAAATATTTATTTTATAATGTTAAAGTGAGGGATGTAATGAACTTCAGTTGAATTCTAGTACTGAAACAAATGATGGCTACAAAAACCTCTTATCTTTTTCCTCAGTATGTTTGAAATTTAAGGTTAATGTAAAGAATCAGATTGCTATTGGAAGGAGACAAGATATACATGTTTCAGTTGATCTACTTGCACTTGCACATAAGAAGAAAGATGAGCCAATGATAGGGAAGGGAATGAAGCTATTACTGGATTGTCAACGGAAAGGAAAGTGCTGGAGATGAGGCTTTGGAATCAGGAGACTGACAAACATAAGTTCTGGCCAGAAAATTTGGAAAAGGAATTTCCCACAGAAAAACTGTCATCTTTAATCAGAGGAATGGTGACTCCAAATCTGAGATCTATAAATGTGACTGCAGTATCTCATTAAAGGTCAGAATCACCACCTGCCTGAGCAAGTGTCCCTGTCAGACCATTCCTCCCATTTACTGGATGGCTGTCATGCAATGAGCAAAGCACAGTGGGGGCTGAAGCCTGGATGGGAAACTTGCTCGTGGAAGAGACATGGGAAGCTCAACTTTCCGTTGAAAACAGACTTGAAAAATATCAACCAACAATCAGATCTAAAAATTATATTTGGTTTCATGAAGCACTTCTCTCTTCCAAATAATGTCTGAAATTTTAGTGATATCGTTAGTAGGAGCTGAATCAGTGACACTTCTTAACTCTGTACAAAGCAGCAATCTTCATAATGACTCCTTAAGGTTAGTCAGTGAAACCAACTTTCTCTCTGATGATCTTTCTGCCTGGCAGTGAGAGAGAGAGCACAACCTGAGCGTGTCTTTTCAAATTCTTGGGACACTGTGTGCTAAACCCTCAGCATCACTAATTTCTTTAGAGCAATTTTGAAAAAAATGGCAAAGAAAATACAAACCTGCTTTTGTTTCATTAACTGAAGCACTTGTATGTATGTCCACTAGAGGCTTAATATTGCCAACTTGCCATTGGATCATTTATCCTGATACTTGTTTTTCATTGGTTTGAAGCTTTGCAAGTCTCAGTAAGAAAAGCTATTATCACAGAAGTAAGCCTCACCATTGAATTAGCACATGCATCATGGTATGTTTTGCAAAAATGTGGCTAATGTGGGGGTGGCAGGAAGGGGAAGCAAGGCTGATATTTGCTTCCTTAATTTCTAACACTGCTGCTCAGAAAAGCTATCTTGCTCTTAAGTTTACCCAGTGTTAATCTCCTAATAAGTTGGTTTCCTTCCTTTCACCCCACTGATTCATTGGTTCAATCTTTCTTCAGATTTGTGCTCAGAAAAAAAGAATGTTTTCTCATCTGCAATAGAAATTCCTATGTTGCTTCTCTGCCCTCTACTATCAGAGGCCTTTGGGTTAATACTTGATAAAACAGAAGAGGTAGGTATTTGTCTCTTGCCTTTAGAGAAATTCTTTGCCTCTTTGCCAGGGAAAACATCTGATTCTGTGGCAACAATTTTTCTTTTAATTGGAATGCAAAGATCTTATCTTTTTATTACTCCTTTATTGTTGATAACCACTGCACTCACTCGCTCTCCACAAACGTCCAGCTTATATATACAACCGGGGAAGCAGTTCATTTTTTCTCCTTTTTAGCTTTAATCATTTGCCTAACAACTGAATTGTGTCGGAGTGGTTCATATATCCCTTCCCATGCTGCAGTCTCTTTCTCAAATGCCTGCTCTGTGTCCCTCTCTCTCTAATTTCCAGGCGCAGATCACTCTGGTGACTGCCTCTTTCTCTAATAACTGCCTGAGGTGTGGGAGACCACTTTATGGGAATTCAGTCACAGCCCCATGCAAAAATAACAGCAAACGAGAAATTTGCAGTGAAAGGGAAACATTGCATGCAACTCATACACCCACTACTCTCTGAATTTAGTTTCTTTGTGGCTTTGCATCACCATACATTCTGTAATGTCAGATTATTGCGTGGGGAAGCAATGGCTGTATGGATAGAGCTGAGGCACAGAAAAACTGGGTTTTATTCTTGGCCCTGCCTGGCTTCCACAGATACACAGCTCAGCCCTCCTGATTCTCCACATTGGTGCTGCAGCGGATGGGAGCTCCAGGACAGAGGCCTCCAGAGCCCTGGTGCTAAACCATCATCTTCCCTGGATGCTGAAGAGAGGCACCGGGGTCTTCTTGTAACCAAGATGGCCACAGAAGGCTCAACCCTGCCTCTTTCTGTGTGTGATAGCCTCCCCCCTTCTTACATCCATTTTCTGTCCCTTCTGACATGTGTGAGCATGTGCCTGTGCACAAGCAATACCACTTGATCTGTTGCTCTTTGATGATTGTCTCTTTTTGAGAACCCTCTGCACTGCCGTACGTCTTCAGTCAGTATCTAAAGTCTCCATTTCCTCAAGGTTTTCTGCCCTCCACCTTTCTCTTTCTTCCTCCTTTCCGTTTTCCTTTTCCCTTCGCTCATTTTCAGTTCCACTTCCCCTCACCTCCTCAGCCCCTAGTTGCCACTGCCAAAGGAAAGCACTGGGAGAAATGCACTGTGAAATGCATCCATGTGGATGAAAAGGCAAAATCATGCCTGCTGTAGCACCCTCCCCTTCCAAGAGGGACAGCTCAGCTTCAGCTCAAGTCATTAAAGCATTAGAGCAGGCATGTCCAACCCTTCTCAGCTGAAAAGAGGACGAGGGAAGGGTACACTGCAGTGCTAACTCAACATACAACAGATAATTTCATGTATTTTGATATATCAGCTAAACAGTCATGTGAAAAACAAAAAAACATACAGCTGTGCTTTCCCTTTTGATAAAGGAATTTGAGAATATGTTTCAAGACTGCTGAAAAAATTATCTTTTTTTTTTTTTTTTTTTTATATTTGCTACTCCATTTTCAGTTGACATAAATACACTACCTGCAAATTTTCAAATGATGTGTATACAGTTGAAGTCAGATATTCAACTCAAAATCAATAACACTGACCACGTCTCTTTACCAGACTTGTATAAGCTCTGTCTTACCAGAGAAAAATATATTTTGCTTCAGAATCATGCCTTATTCATGTTGTCACTTTTTGGCAGCATGCACAACTGTGATCAACAGCTTTCAAGGATGAAGTACAGGAAGAGAAAAGTTTCACCAAAAATCTCTGACACACACCTTGAGAACTCACTGAGAATGGCAACCACTTCTATCAAACTAGCCTGATGCATTGGTTTCACAAAATCAAAGTCAGATATCCTTCTAGTTGCAGTGTTTGCCTTCTCTCTCACTGCCTGCACCCTTCTGACCTGGGGTTCCAGTGCTGTCATCTGTGCTGTGCTGCTGGTAGCCATGCTGCAGCCCCAAACCTGCACCACCAATCTGCACTCTGTTTCATTGAAAACTGTGCAGAGGAAGAATAACTGCTTGCATTATGTGCTTGCAGGACATGAAGCCTGGTGGGATCTCCATCCTAATGGTGATTTACAAGGAGGCTGCCCCAACCCTCCTGCCCTCCATTCCCCCATTCAGCACCCCACAAATCTTCACCATCCCGCAGTAGTGGATTCGTGCAGTGGGTCACACATTGCAGGAAGCAATGCTCCCTGTATCCTTGCGCATTCGCTGCCTGCAGCCAGCCCTGCCGTTTGTTACTGGAAATATAAAACATCACCATTTCCATGTGCCACAAATTTTTCACAAAATTTAGATCTTTCCAGGCTGCGTGACATTTGGGGTCTATCTGGTTGTGAGACTGCAGTGTCTCTGTTTTGAAAAACGGCAGCTTGAAACATATGAGAGTATTAGCTGTCCCACCAAAGATTTCTTTCAGTTACCACTACGCCATTAGAAGAGATAGAGAGTAAGGAATGTCATGTGGGAAAAAAAAGAAAGAAAAAGACAAAAGAAAAAAAAAAAAAACTTTTTTTGCTTAACTACACTACCTTTATTATGTATTTTATATGCAGCCCAAGACAATTCCTCTTCACTTAATGTGGTCCAGTAGAGCCAAAAGGTTGGACACCCATGAGGTAAAGGGCAAGACTGACAGTGTTAAAAGCACATCTCTCAGATATAGGTAAACCTGCTAGGTATTACTAGATATGGAGAATGAATTTTTCCTCCATTAAGTCTTCCAGTGTACACTCCCACTACAACAGGCTGGTAGCAGAGACAGCAAGATTATATCAGTCATCCAAGAAGCTGTTTGAAACATAAAGCTGCCCATTATAGGGAAGGGGAAAAATCAGAAGTGCTACCCTGCTGCATTTATGTGGAGCTATTGTTGCACCTCAAACAGCACTGCTGAACTGTGTGCTTTGTTTATCCCTCAGTGGGCTACTGGGACCACTTAACACATGTACAGAAGCTTTAAAAAAGCAACAGCACTGACAGATAGCTGCCATTTGAAGAGTCCTTTAACATCAAAACAAAATCTCAAACTATATTCCTCCAACAACAGTCTGAGCAAATAAGATAGCATTGCCCACACCACTGGTAGTCCCTTCTGGAGATATTGCTCAACAGAATCCCGAGCTGAAAATGCCTTCACCTGCCTGCCTTCAAACTGAGATCCAAACACACCTCATCCCTCAGCCACCAGGATGGTGGACCAAGAATAAAAACACAGGGCAGGCAGTCTTTAGCATTAAAAAATCACAAGTTGGATACTTAGCATTCAAAGCTTTGCCCTAAAGATGATGGATTTAAAAATTAACTGTGTCTTCATGTTTTTTAAGCCAGTGAGTTCATATTCTCAACACTTCTGTTAAGCTATGAAATATTTTTGGTGACATACATCTCATAAAATCTGAGAAATTATGGAAGATGTCAGTGTGGCATTCAAACTCTTGGAGCTCATCTGCATAATCTTTTTGTACAGATTTATCTGTGCAGTTGGTGCAATTCACTATTTATTTATCACTAAAAAACTGAGTATGGGGGTGTGCTTTGGCAGTAGTTCAAAGCAGAATACTTTGATTAAAACCTTCGTTGCCCTTGGCATTCATATAGACCCAGTGATATTTTACGGCACTGCATCCTGACAAAAGTGTCACAGGGAATGTTATGCCATCAACATTTTGCTGTGATTGCCACACCAGCAAACAGCACCTGCACTGGCAGGTGGGTTTAATTACCAGCCCAGCAGCAAGGCTGTGCCCCAGAGTTCCTTCCAGCCCTGCTGTCACAAACCAGGTGTGGCTGAAGCAGAAGGGCCTGGGCCACCGCTGCCTCCCAGTGCCCATGCCACAACTCGGGGCACCAACTCCCATTGAATGCTGTTTGTTTTTTTCAGCTGTGTTTTCAAATCAATCGAAGGCCCTGGTTTGCCTTGCAAAAGGAAAATGGAGGTGTATCGCTAGGGTCAGAGGAGGAGGGCTGGACAGATCTGGCAACCGCTTGCAGCTTTGGGACTGCACCGGCAGTGAGTGCGCACTAGCACGGCAGGCCAAAGAGACCATTTTGGAACACTAGCTCCCTGAATTCAGAGGCCATTTGGAATACATCATCTTTTCAATATGAATTTTATACTGAAAAGTGTATGTATATCTCTCCCTCTATATATATATATACACATGTATACGTCAGCATAGAAACAAAGCTGCGGTGCATTTCTGAACTGTGTTTGTGGCAACACCTTAGCTCAGCAGTAGCATTGCTTTCTTATTGGCTCTTTGTTTTCATAATTCAGTTCTATTTCAAAGGAAGCTACTGCATCTTTGTTTTCAAAATGGAAAATAGCACTACTGTTTTTAATTTTCAGCCTAACTGTGCTGTCACACGCACAAGGCATGCACGTACACGCCGTCAGCAGACGCTAAAAATCAAAATCTCGCACTGCCATCCTGTGGAGAAAGTCGGGAGAGTATGAGTTTGTCCCGCTGGCGGATGGCAGGTTGTTCTCTGAGAAATCTGGAGGCTGTGTGGCACAGCTGGCAGCAGCTCAGAATACCAGCTCTGCAGTGATGGCACTCAGCACCTCACTCTCTAGAAGAGGCAGGGGGAAATGCTGGCAAGATGGCATACTTCGCCTGTTGTATGCGTTGCTCACAAGCAGCGCCTCATGGGCCTTGCCACCTTTGCTGTAATTACAGCCTTCCTGAGCTACGAGAGATTGCTGTGAGCAGCTTCTGGATACTGCAGCACTCTAAGGGCTCCTTCTGCTTGCTGCTAAGCCAGGCAGAGTTTGGTGGTGTCCCAGCGTTCAGCTCTTTTGCATGCAGTGTCTCCTTGAGACCTTTCAGAAGATGTGCTGTCCAACCCTGAGAATATGGGTTCTTTGGCCAAAGGAAGAGAAAACCGTATAGGTGAATAATACCACCCGTGGCACGGCAGGCCAGGCAAGGTAAGTGGCCTGGAGCTGAGCCCTTGGGAACCACTGGGAACTGACAGTCAGCTGAAAGGTAGTCTGGGGACTGCTCCTGAGGCTGGTCTGGGCCTACTAATAGTATGGTGAAGTTCACTTGTAAATAGGTCATAAATTCCTGCTCGCTGGCTAAATGGATTTTTTTCCAGTGAATCACCACAGGCTTAAAAAGACAAAAAAAAGGACAAGCCAAAAGGGCATGAAGTCAGCCAACGAGGGAAACACTTCATGCAAATAGCGTGCAAAATATGCAGCTGAAAACTAAAATGTTTACCAGAAAGTCTCAATTGTAATTGAACTCTATGTGAGGATGGTTCTGGCATGTGCATTCACATTTCAGGCTTGTTTTTCTAATAAGTCGTGATTTTGATACTATAAGAAACGCAAATTTAGTATACTGAACATCATCTTCGCTCTGCAGCAGACAGATATCCTATTCATTTCCATCTCTAAGACAGAGGTCTTTTTGTCGGACTGAAATGCATATAGTACACACATCTGTCCAAAAACTAAGTGACGGAATAGCCCAGGATACTGTGGCTTCTTCGTTCTCAGGAGATTTTCTTCAGGACATTTCTCATTAAGAGAACAGAATATAAAAATCTTTTCCCTGTAAGATATTTATGAAATAATGAAAAAGGAAAATCTCAGCACCACGTAGGTTTTCAGATAAAGCTGGAAGAAGGACTTAATCCTCATTTTGTGCGGGCACCCAAGTTGTTTCTGGATTTCTTTTTAATGTGCACGGAACTCCACTTTCACCAGCTCAGATACCTACACCTAGTATTACTGCCCTAATGTATGGTTTGTATGATCAACTTACAAAGCTACCACACCAACACAGTATGTGGCATGTCCTCTTTGATGGCTGCACCATCTTCCCCCTTCTCTTTTGGATGTGCTTCATCTCTGCTTTGAAAAGAAATGGTGTTTTCCTCACCTCATTCTCACCTGCTTGAGGCTGTTCTGTCACCAGGCACATCCTTTCTCAGCAGGATCCAAACTAAATGATTTTTGGTATCACTTCTATCAGCAGCTCTGATCTTGATCACTTCTGACTGGTTCATCTCTTTTGCAGTGCTATGATTTTTCTTTTCGATTAAAGATCACTGCACACATCTTCTTCCTCTTTGCCCTTCGTTTTCACTTTTCCTGAACTTTGCTTGATCCACCGTGAGCACAAACCTATCACCTTCGCTCCTCTTTTGAACTGATTTTGATTTTACCTGTTAAATTTTACCCATTCCTTGTGATGAAACAGTATACTTCTAATTTCCCAGCTCAGTAGATCCTTCCCTGTTGCTGTAAGCAGGGTTACTTTCCCCACCCTCCCACCCTCTGTAATAACCAAGAGACATTATTCTTAGTATGTCCAACTCTCTTAAGGAGCACCGCATCACTTGGCTGGAAGGCACCTACAGATGAGACGATGCAATAGCGACCCTAACAACAGCCCTGCCGTGCCACCTCGCGGGGACGGAGCTCAGCGCTGACCCTATCGGTCGCACTGCTGCCACCTGCCTGTCTACAAGGGTGTCCGACACAGGTTTTTCGTTCGGCTGAAGACGCGTGGCAGTGGTTTGAAAGGGAACAGAAGGGTAAAAAGCCACATAAACATTTCACAGCATCACAAAATCACAGAATCACAAAATCACAGAATCACAAAATGGCCCAGCTTGGAAGGGACCTCAAGGATCATGAATCCCCAACCCCTGCCATATGCAGGGCCACCAACCTCCACGTTCAATACCAGCCCAGGCTGCCCAGGGCCCCATCCAACTGGCCCTGAACACCTCCAGGGATGGACAGGGCATCCATAACCTGTCTGGGCAGCCCATTCCAGCACCTCACCACTCTCATAGTAAAGAACTTCCCCCTGACATCCAACCTCAATCTTCTCTCCCTCAGCTTAAAGCCATTTCCCCTTGTCCTGCTGTTAGCTACCCTTTCAAAGAGTTGACTCCCCTGTGAAGAAGGGCAGAGCTTCTTTTCTTGATGGCAGATCTTTTCAATTGCTCACTGCTTAACATCTCTGAACATTGTGGAGGTGGGGGGCCTAAAACATTCACACCTATAGATTACTGGGCAGCAAAGTGCCTTTTTTAATAGCCCATTGGGGCCTGGGAGCCTACAGGCACAGGCTGGACACAGTTGTTCTGAGGCTGTGTAGTCACACAGAGCTTCAGCTTTCTGACAAATTGTCTGGCCTTTCTGGTTGAAGAGCTTGAATTAACTTCTGTTGCAATGGCACAGGAATCCCTGCTATTAACTACTGTTCATTTTTCTCCCAAATGAATCAGTGAGAAAATGCCTAGGCTTATTTTCCTTCTGCAAAGGAGGGAAGGGATGTGCAGCTGTACGTATCCCCAGTCAGGACAGGGAGAAGTGCTGGTTCACATTTCAAAGTCATATATTTCAAAAATATGTGAGCTTCAAGATGACTGACTTGCCAATGAACCATGGGAGCAGGCCCAACAAAGTAAATAGTGATTTACTTTAAGAGTATAGACAACTACCTGAAGAGATTTCAAGAATATGACCCAAAGGATGCATCTATGCTGGGGCTTCATGAGTAGCCACACTCACGTAGGTGCGTATGCGTCAATCTTATATGGATGAGCTGTTTTGATCCTGTTTGTCCTGTTTGTACACTGACACACAAAAATACCCATGCAAAAATATATACACTTCTGAAAACGTAAATCTGAACATCCATCAGTGCAAAACTAACTCCTCTTGTAGAGAAGGAGCAGTGAGGAAAAAGTAACTTTCACAGACTATTTCTTTTTTATATCCTTTTCTTTCAGTTTGCCCAAGAAAAACAAAAATTGAGAAGCTAAATTAGTCTCTGCTATATTTCCATTGAAGAGCATAGAGCTTTGCCAAAGATATTTGCCAGGAATATCAGAGAGTGAAGACTGCATTTTCCAATGCAAAGAACCAGGTGATGTAAAAGTTGGTGAAAGTAAACATTTAAGCTGCCTGCTAATTGATTATTGTGATGCTAAGAATTTGAATTGTCTCCTTTTGAAGGCAGTTAACAATATTTGTAATTGTTTGCTGAGAGTGAGATCAAGCACCAGATGTGTATTTTATTGTATTCTCTGTGTTAAATTCATTCCCTTAGTTGCATCTGCAAAAGCCAGCAGAAAACCTGGCAGAAGGTCCTTGGCTGAGCATTCAAGAATCTAGAAACAGGAAAGGATTGCCACAATGGAAACTACCCAAACCTCTACTAGACGGGGTGCTTACACATAGCAAAAAATGCTCTGGCTTGTGATGCTTAGTCTTACAGGCTTCTGAGGAGGTTAAAGCTTCACTTCCTACTGGAAAACCTCAAAAATAAGATAAGGTTATTTCACTTTTCCAACTGACTGGTTATCACAATGGCTGCAGTGAGGTACCTGCGTGTGTACAACACAGAAGTGCTGCAACAGCTTTTAAATGTCTCCAAATTTTTTTGAAATATCTAAAGGTAATACCATCTCACAGACTTCTTGCACCTAGAAACGACATGTACATTACTATAAAACCCCTGCTATAGGGACCGGCTGATCTGTAACAACTTCTGTGCAGCTCCTGAGTAGTCCAAATGCAGCTCTCACTATAAGATTACATCATGTAATTGGCAATGGGGTTGTCTAGCACCAGGGCAGCTTGCTGCTGCAAATCCCCAGCTGGAGGGGATTAGTGAGAGTGAGTGACTTTGCTCAGACAACCTGCATCACAGCTGCACACCCAACCTTTGGACAGGAGGGAGGTTGCTGTATCCCCAGTGAGCTGCTGCCACATCCTGCCACCAACCATCCCACAGCTTTCGTGGCAGCACTGAGATATATGCTGTCTGTTCTGTGGCTCTTTTCCATTTGCAGACTTCAGCAAGCTGCTTGAAGACTTCAGGACTTTGTCTACCTTACATTCTATAGCCCCCTACAATTACTGTGGAACAGATACTAACATTGTTTAAATATGCTGAGACAGGCTTACAGCATTAAAATCATCAGTCTGAGTACGAAAATACTCAGCCAAGTCATCTTTAAGAAGCATTCTGAATATTCATTAAAGCCGCAACACTCACGGTGGGGTAACATATTTTAAGAGATCTTTACCTAAGCATATTTCTAACTTAAGTAAACGAACTGCAGCATTTCTCCTCTGCCTTCCTAGAAGTTAGGCACATATTTTCAAAATTCTTCATCTACCACTTCTAAGAAACGCTTCCCCACAGAACTATATTTAGCACCCTGGTGCTTTCACTCAAGCAGTTATATGAAGTTGATATCCATAGCATTTACTTTACTTAACATCACTGGTTAAATTCTGATGACCTTTTTGAAGAGAAGGCTGGGAAAAACATCTGCTTCTTGATGGAAGCCATCTGGTATTACCAGACATGAAGTCAAGCATTTTAACACAGCGTATTCCTTAGCATTATACTTACTTAAGAGAACTGCAAGTTCTTCCCTTAATGTTCTCATTACCCGTCATCCCAGATTTTAACTTGCACCTATCTAGGATTGATGAGTGCACTCATTCTGTAAAGTTTTGTCTCCATGCATTGAAAGTAAGCAGGAACAATGTAGATTTCATTTGTTATTCTCCCAGCTGAGATTTCTTCCTGCACAATTACAGGTGCAAAGAAAATAACAAAATAGTTTCCATGAAACGAGAGACTGCAAAAGCTTTCTGAGACTGACACTAACGTATAAGGTGCAGGACACACACACACTTTGTTCAAAGGTGAGAGTTAGCAGTATCAGAGCTGGCAAGATAAGGTAAGTTCTTCTTACTTCGCTCCTTGCCTATAATGCCACCACTGTAGCCCTG
Organism: Tetrao urogallus; assembly: GCF_951394365.1. Classification (NCBI taxonomy): domain Eukaryota; kingdom Metazoa; phylum Chordata; class Aves; order Galliformes; family Phasianidae; genus Tetrao; species Tetrao urogallus. Next base: position 89,835,682 of record NC_136815.1, read on the forward strand.
TGTAGCTATGCATTGTAAGACTTAGAAGTCTCTAAATTCTTACATGCATCAAGCCTGTCAGTGAAGGATCGAATATTTTCTATCCTTGTCCATCCAAGGAGGATGGATTGGATAAATATTATGTCAAAATATAATAAAGCTGTGTGTGGTAGGCCAGCTTTGAAAAAATGACACGTATTCAGAAAGCTGCATGACCTTAAATATGTATTAGGTGTGGGAGATTAGCCAGCAAAAGGAAAGCAAAGTAATCAAAGGGCTGAAATATTTGCAGAACAAACAAAGCCATATCATTTTTATGCTTTGGTTCTGTTCCACTGCTAAGATTCTCATATCCACATACAGTAAGAGGTCATTCAGTACCAGTAAACATAGTTTGTTTAACAGAGGTCATTGTGAAATACAGGGCAAGATTGTGCTCAGGGAGTCTGGAGATAATTTACAGTACTTTCTGGTTTCCCTACACAGGTTATTTCTTATGGCAGGAAAAAAGCATTGCATGAATATGAATCTAGTCCCTACTGCTTCGTATTATGCTATGAGGGTCCTGTCAGTAGTTACCCATTCACTGGTAATTTGCTCAGGGGCCAATACTGTGGCAAATACTACTGATCTTGGTGATGATTCAGCAGTTTTGCAGATGATAGAACGCTGGGAGGAGCGGGTGGGAGGCCAGATAGTTGCATACTGCGTGGCAGTCCATGGGATTTTGACAAACTGAAAAAATCAGCAGGCAGGAACTTCGTTACATTCAAGATAAGGAAGTTCAAGAAAAGGAAATGCCAAGTCCTGACCCAAGGCTGGAACTGGGACAGGCAGCTCTTTAAAGCTCTTTAAAGCAGTTCTGCAGTAAAGGCACTGGTGACCTGGTAGACACCAAGCTGACCGTGTACCAGCAAATGTGCTTTTGCAGCAAAAGAGGCAACAGCATCTTGGGCTGCATTAGGAAGACCACTGCCAACAGATTAAGGGAGGTAAACATCCTGTTATGCCCCATCAGACACAGTGTGCTGGTACAAGAGTATGTCTACTGACATAGACATGCTGGAGCACCTGCTGCAAAGGCCATAAACAGTATTTGTTAAAAGGTTTGGAGCATCTGTCACATCAGAAGAGGTTGAGAGAGCTGAGACTGCTCAACGTGCAGAAGATTCCAGAGGGATCATCGAGGTTGTGTTTATGGGTGAAGAGAGAGATTGGTAAACAAAGGCAGATTCATGTCAGTGGTGCCCTCTGCCAAGACAAGAGGCAATGAACACAGACAGATGTACAGCTTTTTTCACTGCCAGGGTGATTGAACATTGGAAAAAGTATCCCAGAGTGGCTGTGGAGTCTCCATCCTCGGAGATTCTCAAAATCCATCTGGACATGCCCCCGAGCAACCTGCCAGTCTTCCTGCTTTGAGCTAGAGGAGCAGGATTAATGATCTCCAAAGATTCCCACCTCAACTACTGTTTCAGTCTTCTCCTCACCATCATGATTAACACACTTGGCATTATAGGGATTTTCTGGACTAAGAGGTCTACAAAGGTTTTAGCAAAAGGGAAGTTCCTCATCAATTCTCCTGCTCTTCGAGGATCTCTCCTTTTCTTTGCACTCCTTAATGGGAGAGCTGCCGTCAGGCTGTCCTTGGCCTGCTCACCCTGGAGCAGAACGTTAATAATCCACCCCAAAAGGAAGAAGCTTGGATTCGAGCTAAAAGCCTTGGCCAGACAAGAAGTGAGAGGAAATGCTGCAAGCCAGAACTTGCTGGTGGAGCTACTGGGTGAGCTACATCAAGTCTACTGGCCTCACTGCCATCCACTGGTGATGTAAAATTCAGTTTTTATGTATGACATGTACACATATATGATGTGGATATGTATCTTCAGTGCTGATAATTTTTGTTTTATATTAGGAAGTAACAACATTGATTATAGAGGGACACTACCAGTCATCCTATAGTAAGAATTGCCTAGCGTTGTAAAGGAAGGAACAGTAAGGCAGAAGGAAAACAGCTCACCTCTAATGACACAACTTTACAGCAGTCACGTCAACATTAAAAATTATCTCATCTCATTTATAAAGACCTTCCAACCTCTGTAACAAATGAGTGGAGGACGATACAGTCAGCAGCCTCTTCCATCACATCACATGCGTTCAAGGAACATTTAGGTATTGAGTTGAGGGACGTGGTTTAGTGAGAACTATTGGTGATTTTGTAGGTCGTTTCCAACCTTGGTGATTCTCTGATTCTGTTACCTCAAAGCATCCCAAAAAGCTGCTCCTGTCAGCTCTCCCGCACGAGAGAAGTGTAGAAAACACGTTATCCCACAGCGTGTCGTTATGCGTGTGGGTGAGGAGCTGATAAAAGACGCACGGGAACTTTAATTCAAGAACTTCCGTCTATCTGGTCACTACTAACAGTATTATCGTCAGGTTCACAGCAGCGTCCGACCCGAAAGTAGAACCGCAACCCCCAGCCCGCCCCGCTCGCGCAGCCCGCCCCTCAGCGGCGGCGGTGGCGCGGATAGGCAGCCAGACCGCGAGAGGGCGCTCGCCGACCCGGAAACGTCTTTGAAGCAGGGACGGGGCGTGGCGCGGGCTCTCCCCGCCCCCTCCTCTTCCCCCGTTCTCGCTCCCGCGGAGCCGCGCGGCTGTGCCTTTAAGCCCGGCCGGGCGCGCGGCGTGTCGCGCCTGCGCAGTGGGGTCGGCACCGGTGGCGGCGGCTGTTGTGGCGCCCCGTGCCCCGCAGCGGCAGGCCGCGGCCCACTGCCAGGCCGGCGGCGGCGGCGGCGCGGGTGTCGCCATAGCGACCCGCCCCGGCGGGATGGAGGGACCGGCCGAGAGGGGCGGCGGGAGCGCGGCGGAGGGCTCCGCGGGGCCGATCGCGGAGATCCGGGCGCCGGGCCCGCGGCCGCTGCGGTTGCTGGAGTGGAAGGTGTCGGTGGGGGCTGCGGTGCAGATCGGGTCGGTGCTGGCGCTCTGCGCCCCGCTGCCGCCCGCCCCGCGTCCCGCCACGGCCTCGCAGGGTTCCGGCGCCGGCCCCCGGCCCCAGCGCTCCGGCACCGAGCGCAAGCTGAAGGCGGAACGGCCCGGCGTCGTGCGGGAGCTGTGCGCGCGGCCCGGACAGGTCATCGCGCCCGGGTGAGTGCGCGGCGCCTTGGAGCGGGGTGGTGCCGGCGGGAGCCGCGGGCTGCAGGTGTTTGTCGGGAGCTGTGCCGCCTCGTCCGCAGCGTGAAGCGGGGCTTCTTCCGCCCGGTGCTGGCGGGCTCTCGGAGTCCTGTGTCGAGGCACCTGTGGGAGCTCGGGACGCGCCGCGTTGTTTCGAACCCGGTGTTCCAAACGGAGCCGTTCTGCGCCGACTCCGCGCGCGAGAGCCGCACGTCTTCGTTGCGGGGTGCCGTGAAAGCGGCTCTGAGCTTCAAACCTACCCAGAAATAGCGTGCTTGAGTTTGGCGGCTCGGCCGTAAGGCAGCATAAAACTCTGACACCACCGGGACAAGTTACTGCTTGATGAGAAAGATGTGACTAGCAAAGTGCTGCAGCAAACTGTTGTAGTTGCTGGGCACGGTGCAGATACCATCAGGAGCCTAAATGCTGTTAACCTTATGTGTGTGTCAGTGTGTAAAGCTTCACAAGTATCAACCAAATGCTGTAATTCAAACTTTAAGAAGGGCAGGGGGTTAAACGAGAGAGGCTTTCTAGTTTAACTATGGCTCTGTCTTTGTAAGATTGCGTATTGGTCAACTTTTAATTTCCTAAATGCCAACAGCTAGATACGGCTTCTCAGATTTCTAGGTTGAACTGGGCTAAGAGCTTGCTACCCTAAACTTCAAGCAGTTTCTTTTTTCTTGACAGGAAACCATCGAAACCCTCTACTTCCTCTGTTTTAGGACAACAAGTTATTTTCTTTTATTGCAGCTCTCTTGGTTGCTGGGTGGGTGCAGCTGGGCCTAAACTTTCTTGATTGAAAAATCACCAGCACATAGGCAACATCTGTGTGAAGAGATGCTCTCAAAGCTTCGGGAAAAAGAACAATAACTTTATTGGTGATAGAAGATAATGCAAAGGAGGTGAAGCTGTATTTTTCCTGCTACAGAAAGCATTATTCTTTCTGAGATAAGATTGTGTCATTCTGTTATGCTACATCAGCATTCAGCTGCTACATCTGGTGTAAGGTGAACGATCTCCTGGTGTCTGGTTCAGAGCGACGTGCTACAAATGCTAGGAATAAAATAGAATAAAAACGTGTGTAAAAATAGCACACTAAAATTTTAAAATAGTGTATGTGAGATGAAATTCGTCTTGATAGCATTTGTGTGGACTGAGAGGTGAAGTTTTGTGTTGTTTTGTATTTTTAACTAAGAAGTTGAGGGAGAAAATGAAACCCAATGTGAATTAAAAATATACTGGCTGTGGTATAGCAGCGTTTCAGGTTCAGCTTTATGTGGTAAGAACTTTGGACTTGAATGCACCAATTCTTAGGCAGTTCTTGTGTTGATTTGTTTAATTTTGATTCACTTGATTATAATAAGCAAGCGCTTGCTTTGAAACAGAAAATGAATACTGTTTTTTATTACTGTTGTCCCTAGCTTCTGAAAATACTTGTCTTAAACTGATAACAGTTAGTTGTTAGTACTGACCTTTGCTGAACTGTTCTGGAGTTCTGAATTTTCAGCATGGTTTCTTACACACTGCAATGTTTTTGGGTAAATGTAGAAGAAAAATTCAAATGAAGAGGTAGAAAAAGCATGACGTGAAGGGAGTAGGGCTGGTCAGCATTTGCAGACATAACTGCGTGTGTTCGGTAACTTATAAGATATGTTAGCAAGCATTTTATCTCTTGCCTGTAGCTTCCCATTTTGTGGAATGAAAGTAAAAACATTTCACCATCTATCAGCAATATTTGCACATGAAAGTAGTTGGCTATATGTAGTAGTTGCACGTAATAGTAGTTGACTAAATTATAGTAATAGCTGCTGTAGGTAACGTAGTAACGCAGCTGAAACTTTTTCATTGTCTCCAGAGGGTTCGCTTGTCTCTTGTCCCATTCCCAATCCAAGCTATCCAGGATCCTAGGTGCCATTTGCTGCTTTGAGAAAAGTGGGCTTGGCCAGTTTAACCCCTAATTCTCTGTAAACTGAAGATATGTGCAAATATTTGCCAGTCACATAAACACTGTAGGCATACTAGTTCTAGTTCAAATCTTTTTACTTTAATTAGAACGTGAGAATGTAAATTGCTTAAATCTTTTTGAGGATAAATAATGTGACTTGCTGTAAGTTTCTACATTGTCATTTTGGCTAACTTTTTTACAGTAATGTTTTCTGTTAAGATGTGTTTCTAATGCCTGCTCATGGTTGGTTGTATTTTTTGTTTTAATCGCATATGGGCTCAGATAAAAATCTTCCAGGGTATGAAAATAACATGCCACGTGCAGCACTCAGTTTTCTTGTAGCTTCATTTCCTACTTCTTGGCATAGGCAGTGGCTTTAGCAATCCTCCCTTTCATTCTGTATGGCCTTCCCTGAAGGCCTTGGTGTGTATTGCACTGGCAGAAGCTGCTGAAATGACTCACCTGGATGCTACAGGAGGAAGCTGCTGCTTGATTCTTCAGCAGTACCCATCCCTTGCTCCAGCCTGCTGGATTGGTGTGCAGAGGGCGGCAGGGAGGGGGTGGCTGGGGTGAAGATTGCAGCCTGGGGCAAGCAGGAGGTGGATGTTGCTTATGCTGGCATACGTGGGCAATCAAATGCCAAGCCAGGGCTGACTGAGTATGACCTGCTAGGACTGTAAATAGCAGGGATGACAGCAAGCAGGTAATGGAAGGTCTTTGATGTTAACAAAGCAAAATTTTCATGGGTGGCAGAAGCAACAAGTAAAATTTCATGAACTGCCGCGCTGCTCTGTGTATAATTAATGCTAGTTAGTCATCAGAGTTAATTGTTTCAAAGCTGTGACTGGTGTGTTAGGATTCTGGACTGGGACCATATTTTGTTTTATGTTAATATTTACGTGAAGTGTTTCTAGGATTAAGTTGTCCTCTTTGGGGTTCTAATGATGGGATCAACTGCTGAAATTCTCTTGCGTTGTTCATGCAGAATCTTCCAAAAGATTTATTCCCTGTACGTTTAGGTTAAATACCTTTCTGTCTTAAATAGCTGTAGTAGCTAAAACTTGAATTCTTTTACAGAGCGTAAAATAGCTGAGAGTTGTAATCAAAGTCTTAATGTGCCTGGATTCCAGTCAGAGCTTATTTTCTAAGAGATGGGCGTGAGTTCTCTAACACTGTAGATTGTGTTGTTACTTGGTTGGTTTTTATCTACAATATCACCGTTTGTTTATCTATTGTCACAGAGCCTCAGGGTTCATTTACCACCCAAGATGAGGCAGACGTTTAAGCTGGACCTCAGTACCTTTCATCTTGGAGTCTTGGAGAGGAATGAAGCACTGATCAGTTACAGGTTTTGAAGTGGTGACTGTTGTAGTAAAATACTGAAAAAACAACTTGCTGTTTCACTTAAACACAGATGTTTTCACAGTGTCCTGTTGAATATTTAATGAGCTTTTTAGAGTCTGCAGAAGTTGCCAAATACTGAGGAATGTTGAATAATACCTAGAAATCCCTATTTACTGTATCTCTTACCTACTTCCTTTTTATATTTGGATGCATTCTGTTTTTATAAGTGATGGTATCCATCTTTCCAGCCTGTTTCCTGTGCTTGTTTTTTCCCCTTCATATTCTGAGTGCTGATGCTAAGAAAGCTGCTCTTAATGTATCTATCGGGTGTTTGAATTTGATATTGAAAAGGATTCAAGCTCCAACTGATTTTCATTCCTTCATTGCTTTCTTCTTCTCTTCCTAGTTCTCTGGCACCTAAAAGCACCTGTTACAGGTAGCTGTGTGGAAGGGTTGAGTACCCTGTGAGAGGATTGAGTTCTCTATTCTTTATGTGACCATTTGTTTTCCCCAAACTTCCAGGTTTTTCGTTATCAGGGGGAATGAATCAGCCTGCTCGGCAGGGTTTGGTTGGAATCAGACATCAAGTTCAGAAGTCACTGATAGAGAGGCGAGGCAGTGTAGTGTGGCTGTAGAAGCCTTGTGTGTGTCTTTCTCTTCAGTGAGGCTTCCCTGCATCTGGGTTTTGTGATTGCTTCCAACTTACAGGAGAGCTGGCTGGAAGGAATATGCCTCCAGCTTTCACCTATCTGGGTGCTGGAAGCCGTGTAGCGGAAGCTGGCCTGATCTCCTGCTTTTCATCCTTCCCACCCAACCTTCTGCTAAATAATCTGGACTGTCCAATACCTTCATCTAACTTGGTTGCCTCAGTAGGAAGGCAATGTGGGAAAGGGAGCACATAATTTCAGCAGTAGCTGGCATTTTGGTCAGATCAAAGTGGTTGTAGGTGTTGGAGGGTTTAAATTATAAGGTGAAATCAAGAAATAACAGTAATGAGGTTGCATATCTCCCTTACTACATATTGTGTAATTGTCTTTAGTGATGAATTGCTTTTATGCTTACCGAATTTCTCCCAAACTGGTGTATTTCCCATTGTCAGAGCTTTTGCTGTGAGCTGGTTATCTTACTTGAGCTCAAGGATTTTGTCAGCACGTGTGGAATCCCGTGGGCCAGCAGTGAGATGGCTCATGAGGCTGTTTTGTGCTGTCATTGTGGATATGTTCCAGCACAATGGGAAGAGACTTTTACTTTAGTTATCTGATGGTGCTGAAAGATTCAGGGTGTCTGGGCTGATGCTGGTTGATTTGTACAAGATGTCATTCACTGGTGTTGCCTACATCCAGAAGGAATTTTTCCACTTCATATGATACAGCATAGAACTCTGCAGTATGCTGTGTAGGTTACTTCTAGTGGATGGAGGGAACATAGCTTAAATGTGATCTCTGAATGGAGAAAGTGGCTGGAAGTTGGAAGATAATGTAACAGTCTTTATTAACAAGCGCAGAGTTGGAGGGATTGTAAGAAATCTGCTGTGTTGGTGCAATATCATAGAGTCACAGAGTGGCCTGAGTTGAACCACTATGATCATCTAGTTTCAACCCCCTGCTATGTGCAGGGTCACCAACCACCTGACCAGGCTGCCCAGTGTGCCTTTACCTACAGGAGTGGAGAGCTTGAGAAGGAATGTGCCTCAAAAGAATCTGAAGGGATCAGAGATGGGTAAGCCCGAGCCCTTACTGCTTGGCTTTGCAGCAGTTCATCTGTGACTTGATGTTGCTGGGTAACTGACGTGAAAGTCTGTCAGTCTGTGGTTCAAGAAAACTGTACTTCTCATCCATGGTATTTTTCATGAGTTATTCAAGGACTCTGCCTGCTTCCTGGCAGATATTTTTGAGAGTTTTGTGTTTTTGTTTTTGTTTTTTTTAATTTCATAGTTAAATATCTAAGGAATTAATCCTTCATGGCGATCCTTCACCTTCAAGGTGATTAGGGCTTTGAAAAATTGGTGCTATGAAACTAGAGTCCTGTATAACAGAAGCTGTGGTTGGTTGTTACAGTAAGTTGGGCTTTAGGGCCCTTTGAGGTGGTTCTAAATGCTGCAGCCGCACACCACAAAGTGGTGCTCTGGTGTAAGTTAAAAACATCACTTTTGCAGAAATTGTGGGTAAATTAACCTGCAGAAGCAGGCTTCGAGTTGAATGAGATTTTGCTTGTTTGCCAATCTTGTCAAATGACGGCTAAAATACTGTTCACAACTATGTGGTGGAGATTGGTTGGATGATTCAATTGTGCTGGGTGTTAATAATCACAAACCTAGCATGTTTTCATTTTTACCTATTGACAATTACTTGATGATAATCTCTTGAGCATGCTGCAAAACTGGTAGGGGCAGAGGCTTTTAGTTTGTAGGAACCTTATTTTGCTGTAGTAGTGCAACTTTGCATCTTGTGCTGTTCAGTGTTAAGTCATACGGTGTCAAATTGAGGTCAGCAGCTTTAAGTGACAGCTGTGACAACTTGGGGGTTGTTTATGACTGTTGTGGTATTTCTTTATCCTAAAATGATCTGAGGAATGCACAATTTTTTGGGCTCTTCATTTATGTAAGTGACATGCAAGCAGGAGGCAGTAGCTTTATGGCATACGAGCAGTCAGTTTTTCCATTTGTATATCTGACAGATCACACTGTAAGTACTGTGGTATTGCTTGGTTCCTTTGGAAAGACTTAACACAATTAAAAGGACTATCAAGACAGAGCCATGACTTGATTTCCCTGGCATGGAGGTGTTCAGCTAGCACTGAACAAAAAGGCAAGATAAATGCTAATGGCAGTGACCTCTCTACTGTAAGGAGGCTGTTCTGTGGGGTGAGTTGCTGATGCTGCCTGCATCCTCCGTGGCTATTAGCCATTTTCTATAAACGCTTGCAACACTGTCATCTTTTCCCCTCAGTGGCCTTGCTGCCTTTGTTTTTCATTGCTGGAAATGTGTGATTATGCTGGAAAGGCTGATACAAAAAAACTTTAGGAGGGTGTTTTTTGTTTGTAGTCGCCTTGCTTCAGTGAACTGTTGCAACTGAGACGTGGCAAATTGGATCACAGATGAGACAATCTTCTACTCTGACTTTCCCGTTGAAATTAACCTACCTGGAAGTATAACCATGGTTGCATTCATTACGGACTTGGCATGTTTTTGAGTTAACACTAATGACCAGGCCTTAGGATTAGTACTGGCATTGACTTCCTCTGTTAATGAGAGCAAAATGCTGATATCGAATTTCATGAAAGCTTTCCTTCCACCATGCTTTTTCAATCAGCAGCGTGAGAAAACAGGTACTTTTAAAAGGCTTATTTTAGAAATAGACAAGATGTGTAAGTTTGGGAGTGCTTGAGAGCAGCGATGGCCTCAGGGCTGTCCTTTGCATCCTGATGCCATTAGTAAATGTTTGTCCCTGACCATGATTATTGCAACGCAAATAAAATGTTGTTGCTGTTGCACATTTAGTGTCTGTTTCTGATTTACAAACACACCTGGGAAGAATGTGAATAAGATCCTAGAGTGAGTTTCCTTATTTCACAGAATCACTTCAGTCATTGTATAGATGTGTGTATATATGTGTGTGTGTATATATGTGTGTGTGTGTGTATATATATATATATATATATATGTAATAGTGTGCACAGTCCATATTGGTGCCTTGTTGCAATCCTTCAGTTATCTGGGTGCTATTGGAGTGACCTAGCCCCTCTCACCCTATCACACATAAAACATGTGCCATTCACAGCCTAGTTGCTCTCCCCAGTGCCTGGTTTGCTCGCTAACTGTCTCAACTCTGCAGATCTGGAAAAAAGGCTTTTTGGAAGGGGACTGTATTTTCTCTGACAGTTTTCCTTTGAGAATTATTGCTTAATGAGCTCGTGGATTCTGCTTATCACCAAGTGGTTCCTGAAGAAGTTCTCTGAAGAAAAAGTAAGGTGCTGTTAATACTGCCAGCAATAGAATGTATTTGAATGTAGAGGGGATTAATTTCTCCTGCAGAAGTGAAGTAGGGAGCAGCTCTTTTCTTTTAGCAGGTTTCTGACATGAGTTGGATGATAAAAGAACCCAAAGCTCTTTGGTGTGGGCAGCCATTTAAGACAAATATGCAGACTTCTGTTCAGAGCGCTAACATCTGATAATCAACTTGGATCTTGGCTCTTATATTTTGAGAATCAGCAGCTAAACAGTAAAGGGAATGTTTCTGGATCTGAGATTCACAAAAGCCACTTTGAGTTCCACAGTATGATTGTAGCAAATCTACTTTTTAATGTACATTTACAATACGCACTAAAACGTAAGTGGGTGAAGTGTTTCAATGTGCTTGAGTAGAGTTCAGGCCTTCTTTCAGCAATTAGTATATGTTGTTGGTTTGCATTTGTTTTCCTCTGGGAGAAGTCTGCTTCAGATCCTGGCAGCTGTGCTTGGAAGTTTGCTCAGCTCAGTTGTACAGTGCTGACAAGTTTGCTGGTGCTCCAGAGTTCTTTCTCTGTCCTTTGGCTTAGATTGCTGTCAGGTGCTTTTGAACTCTAGTGAGCATCAGAAAATTATATGTTCTGGTCGTGTTTACATGTGCAAGAACAAAACTGGTTATTAGTGGTGTCGTTGAGTATGTGACAAGTTAGGGAGGTGATGCTTAGGAAAAAGTATCTATGAGTAATTTAGAAGTCCCAATTTTTTTTTAATGAGAATCCTTCCTCTGAGATCATAAGTTTAACATAAACAGAAACTTTTGCATGTCCTAATTTATATCACACCTTAGCTCAGGATTATACCAGCCCCTTGATGATGTTAGGTCAGATGCAAGGTAGAGAATGCCTGAAGATGCTTCTGCTTTCCAAGGTTGCATGAAGTGACCACCAGGCTATTGAAAACAATTAAATGGGCACTGAGTTACAATATAGTTGGTCATTGTAAACTTTCATGCACGTTTCTGAGTCTTTAGTTGATTTTGAAGGGTTTTCTTGGACTGTTCCAGTGTCTGTGTAACCTCAGGTTCGTGCAGTGAATACAGTGTAGGTAAAGATGAGCAGTTCTGGCTTGCTCCTTAGTGTGAGCCAGGAGCCTGAGTAAGGCAGATGAAGAAGGAACTTCAGAGATGAACCAAGGTAAAGGAGAGCGAGGCAAACCTGTTTGTAAAAGTGAGGAGAAGGGAGGGTGAGTCAAATGAAGGAGTGTGTATTTGGGGAGATGAGAGGAGAGCTGAGTGAGCAATAAAAAAAAGTTGCCTATAATGAAGGATCACTCTTTTTGTCTTCTTGTGAAGATCCACTGACTGCTTGTGTTCTATGAAATATATACACTATTTGAAGAACAGAGGTCCTAAATGGTTGCAGAGGAAGACAAGATATAATTGCCAAGCAGATGATGGGCCCCAGTGTGGAAGGATCTGATCTGCCCTTTTGTAAATGAAAGCAATAGCAGCAGGATGGCATATGAAAGCTTTTATTTAAGTACACCTGATCTGAATCTAGTTTCCACAGATGGGGGAGAAATCCCAGTATGTGCAACAACTGCAGTTTTGTTAGCAGTTGTCAGTCCTGGTCACTAGGAGACTTGCAGCACAGTGGAAGCAAGCCATTGCATGTGTTGTTGAAAAGGAGAATTATTGTAACTTTCAAATGCACAGTACTTAAATTTATGAGCCAGAGATGTGAACAAAGATGAAGGTTTCTTTCATGGTGCTGCTGTCTTGCTGCAATGCACATTTGAAACCAAAGAGAAGACACTTTCACTCAGAAGTTGGTTATAGAACTGGACTGGCTTTTTTTTTTTTTTTTTCCTTGTTCTGTGTTTTTGAAAAATTAGAGGGATGCAACAGCAGGGGTCATGCAGTTGGAGAAGCTTTGTGGTATCTGAACTAAATGTGACTGTTACGCTTAATCCTTAGGACTTCTTCTAAACTCTGTTGAAGGAAATAGGAGTACTTGAGAGAGTAAAAGAAGCACAGCAAAACACTTCTGTGAAAAGGCTGAAATAATTCATGTTCTTCCATGGCACAAGAAAATCACAAACCAGGATGAAATCAGTATAGAAACATTTATGTATTTGATTTTCAGTAGTACATAAATGGGCAGTTATATCTAGCTGAGTATAACCTGTTTCTGTACAAAGAAGGCTTCTGTCCCTTTTTTCCTGCGCTGAGGCCAAAAGCACGTATCTGGCTTTCAGTTTTCAATCAGTAATCTAGGTATCTGAAATCAACGTGCAATAAATTGGATGCTTTTATCTCTTTTCCAGGGGTGTCTTGGTGAGACTGGAAGGATGTAGCCATCCGGTGGTTATGAAAGGTTTGTGTGCAGAATGTGGCCAGGACTTGACTCAGTAAGTATTACAATTTGCTTTCTTTTGAGCTTATCCTTGCTTGTGATTAGGAATTCACATTCCTTCTGTCATTTGCTTTGCTTCTATGTTCTGATCCTTGGTAGTTGTGAATCATATCTGTAAGTACACCTGTGAAGTTGGAGTAGTAACTAGTAGGGAGAGAGGACAGTGTTCACTCTGCCTAGCATAGACAGGGCAACTTAATTTTCAAATCTCAGCATAAAGCACTCTTTTTAAAAAGGGAAAAAAAAAAAAGTTTGGACTATCTAGTGAAATTCTTGCTTTAAATTGAGTGACCTGAGCATGTTGTTTCACAGTCACATCATTAGTAGTGTCATTATATTAAGAAGTGTATTTCTTAAGTGAGAAATTGGCATTCATAGGCAAAAACTGGTGTTTCTCATGGATAAAGTCAGTGTTCAAAGAAATTGGCAAGGGCTGTGCCATTGTTGCAGGCTGCTATAATTCATTGTTTACACAAGGCACTTGTTTTGTTAACCTGAAGCAGATTTTCAAATATGTGACCTATTTCTACGTTGCTGTGGTCACAGATGCATTGTTTGGAACTATATTGACTTGTAACTATTACAGAGATTCATAACTTGGGATGCAAGCCAATAAGAGGCCATGTGGTACTTGAGGTACAGCTGTGGTGCTCATCTACAACTCTGTCAACTGCGTATTTTCTCTCTTTTGGTGAAGATGAATGTAGGGAAGCTTACTATCTTAAGGAGAAAACGTCAAGAGTGTAAATGTAAAGGTGTAAATTGTCCTTGTTGTGTGTGCTTTGCTTTTTGTATGTCTGTAACAGGGGAGCTGAGAGGCAGAAGTTGTGTTGACCATGATATAAACATGAGAATTTCATCTGTGCAGGTGTAAATAACAGTGGGAAAGGATCAGTATAATTCATGTCACCTTTCTTCATTTGCAGTGTGTCTGAAAGGGAGCTAGCTTATCTTTAGTGCTTTTAACTTAAGGCTTTAGAATTGTTTTCAATTTTTTATGAAATACTCTGCCGTGGAACTAAGGGAATTTAAGCCTTAGGCCAAAAAAGCAAGTTCAGAATTTGATTTTCTTCTCCTTTGTTCTCTCGTTTCTTGTACAGTTGGTAAAGAGAATGTTTCTTATGCAAATTACTGATTCAGCATCTGTTTTCAAAAATGAACTGAATGGTAGACTGGTATAACATTTTATAAATGAACATTGAGTGCTCATTCCCTTCGGAAGGAAATACTGGGGTTTCTTTTTAATTCATTGTCATCATTAGGGATTATTTTTGAGCAGTATACCATAAACCAGAATAAATACATTGAATATTGGAAGTCTTAGAGATTACGTAGCCCAGATAGTGGTAGGATGTAACTTTAAATGAAAGCTTGATTGTTGATATTTTATAGACAAGTACTTGGCACAAAGCAAACCTAACATGAAGTTAGGATAATAGCAAATAAGACTTTTCCTGCCCTGAAGGAATACTTGAATTAAGGCTGAAATATAGTAATGTCTAAATGTTGCTATTATTTCATGAAAATCTGTACAAATTTGGGTTTTTTGGTGTATTCAGTTTTCTCAATATAGTCTGCATCAGAGAGCATCTTTATTTTACACAGAATTTCTTACACCTTTGGAATGAGGCATTAGATCTGAGCCTACATCACAAGGCAGTTTAAAAGCATCATTGCTTTTTTTTGGTTGAAGAGAAGCCAGTACAGACAGTTCACCAGCAGCCTGCTAGGTGTTAACCAGCAGTGCATCCTTTCCATTACACAATTTCTTTGCTTGTTTGAGTGGACCAAGTGATAACTCTCTCTTCCCTGGATTCAGGTAGTGCTTCCAAATGCTGCAGTACTGTAGAAACACGTCTGTATGTGACTTGTTTCTTTGTCACTGCTTAAAGGCCCCAGCACAGATGAAGAATACTCTTTTTTTCTTGGGAACTTGTGTAAATTACTTGGTGCTGCGTTCTCATGAAATGAAAACTGGACAAAGTTTAACTTTGGCTGTAGATAGAAAACTTTGTCCCTGATTGGAGAGAGGTACATAAAAGAATCAAAAGATGCGTGTGTCACGCAGCACTGAGTTTGTGCAGTGATTTTTCTAATGTTGATGAGTCAGAAATAAGTCTTAAAAAATGGTTGTTCACAACAAATTTGTTTGCTGCAAGCTAGGAATGCTGAAACAGTGTGGAGTTGGTTGGTCTGTTTTAAGGAACTTCGTACTTGTACATGCCTGTGTGTAGATGTACTCATCACACATATCCTCTTACATACATGATTTTGAGTTTGTGTGTATAGTATGTGCATACATAAATAGGGGCACCAACTCCGTGGTCTGTGGCTCTTCTTTTGAAGCAGCAGTCAGGTGTAAGTTGCTCTGCTACACACAGAGTAACTTTGTATATGGTTTGCATAGATTTATTTCGTAGTCCAGCTTGCAAGAGTAGGTAATTGTGTGCTAGGCGTTTGCAAAAAGGGAAAATAAGTTCTAAGGGTGAATGGTTTGGTAGCTAACAACTTATAACTCATCACATTGATCAATGTGTAGACGCTTTCTTCACCTTGGTGTCTTTATGTATGGCTGTACGGAACAACTAGTTACATTGAATTCTTCTGCAAGGTTTACATGGAGAGCTTCTTTGATACATTTATACATTTTGTTCAGTAACTTGCATTAACAGTAACCTGAAATTACTGATGAGGCAAAACTGCTCTTAATCATTCAGTGTTCTGAATGTGACTGCTTCAGTACTGCAGGCTTTACTGCTCAACTTTTAATTCACTTCACTTTTGCTCTCTTCTGATGCCTCTTTTCTCTTTGTGGTTAGGATTCGAAGCAAGAATGGAAAACAGAATGTACCATTATCCACAGCAACTGTGTCTATGGTTCATAGTGTCCCAGAACTGAAAGTGAGCTCTGAGGTAAGTATAATTCTTCTTTCCATGTTCCTAACCTTCATTTTAGGTTAACAGCTGGAAAGTTGAATTATAGCTTATTAATTATATAATTATTTTCTTCATCATTCTTACATAAAGTGTAAGGGGACGTTTGATGATGAACATCAGTAGCCTAGAGGTTTTTGTGCTTATGCAGATTGATTGTATCAGCTTTTATAGTATTTCTTTTAGGCCTGTGTGCTGAGAATATGATGCTTGTGTGATAGTACGTAGGAAATACGTTACTTAAGTGTTTGTGTGTCAGAAAACTGACAGTTTGTCAAAAGTTCAGTTGTTACTACTGTGTGTTTGCAGTGTCTGTGAAACCTAGCTTCACCATGGTCAGTCAGGAGCCCTGAAATTGGGCCCAAGAGATGTAGTCAAGACACGTTCTTTACGTCTTACCTCCATCTTAAATTTACTTCCTTACCTTTTCAAAGGTTCCACTTAGATGAATTACCAAAATGTGCTTGTTCAACATTTAGATTATTTAGAGAAAAAGGCATGATTATTTTAAAAATAAATATCCTATTAATCTTTCCTAGCAAATTCATGGTTTACTTTTATTTCTTTACTTTGTTGATGCTTGCTCTCTTTGTGTTTTGTTTTTTTTGTAACTCCTCAAAACATGCCAGTGAGAAGAAGTGTGGAGTAGAAAGCAGCTAGAAACCATCCTCATTGCAGAGGAGTGTTTCAAAGGGCAGTTTGTGTTTGACCCCTGCTTCTTCAGAATATTCTACTTTACTTCTAGGTTACTGTCTGGTGGTACTGCAGCTTACCATTACAAGTGGCTAACGTGAGCACAATGCTTTGAGTGGTTACAAATACACAGAAAAGAAGCAGACTTCAGCTCCAATTACAGGAACGAGAAGGTTTTGCATAGGGTTCATAATAGAGCTGCATAGAACTAAATAATCCAAATGTGTCTGATGATTTGTTCTTTAGGCTACATCGAGAGTTATGATGGCTTCTGTCATTAGCAGCTTTAATTTAATATTCAACAATGTTGTCAACTGTTTTATATTTAATTGATACGAAATTGCTGAACATAGTAGTCAGATTTTCAGAACTACTGATGAACTTCTTATTTGTGTACCTCAGAACTCAGTTCTGGTCTTCAAATGATTAGATGGATGTTTGTTATGTATGTAGATGAATGTTGTTCTGAGTTTATAGATTATAAGTTGCTCTTGTCACATAGATCAGCATAGATATTAGGGATATATATTTCTTTTCTATAGGAAAAGTTGCTGACTTGGCTGCCATCTGGTCAGTGTTACTACGTGTTAATGCCTTTGCAGCTAGTTTATCGCAGCATTTCTTCTCAGGTTCACAGTATACAGAGGCCAGTAACCCTAGTTCATTTATTGCAAACTAAGCTTACTCTATGAATGCTTTGTTACAGCAAGCTGAACAGCTGGGAAGAGAAGATCAACAACGACTACACAGAAATCGGAAACTAGTGCTTATGGTAGATTTGGATCAGACACTGATCCATACTACAGAGCAGCACTGCCAGCAGATGTCTAATAAGGTATGTGTTTGGTGTTAACTTCCAAACCAGAGTCATGACAGAAATATTTCTAAGAATATTTAAATGATGGCTCTTCTAAAACAAAATGAAAAATAACAAGAGCAATAATAATAAAAACGCTGTGTGGTTAAATAGATAAAACTAACTGAAGAATAATAAAAAAATGTGAGGAACATGTTCTGTGAAATACTCCTTTTTCTCCCATCTCTGTTTAAAGTGATAGCTTTTCCTCATTTGTGTTTCTTTTCAGTTTTACATTCCAGTTACTTTGAGCAAAAAAATATTCAGGTAGTTATTTTTAATGTGAGCCTTTCTTCCTCTACAGCTCACAGACTGAATACGTGGTTAGGAGATGTTTGGTTTTTTTTTCCTCCACATAACCTTTGTGGTAAAAACTTGTTTTAGCCTACTTGTATGAATTAAAATAGTGGAAGAGATGGGAGAGGGTACTTTTTGAATGCTGGCATTACTGTTTGGCAGTTTGATAACATAAAACGTGCTTTTTCTTCCAGGGCATATTTCATTTTCAGTTAGGTCGAGGTGAGCCTATGCTGCACACTCGTTTGCGTCCTCACTGTAAGGAATTCCTGGAAAAAATTGCCAAGCTGTATGAGCTGCATGTTTTCACATTTGGCAGCAGACTTTATGCACATACAATTGCAGGTGAGTAGTGTATTATGTTTAGCAATGGCTCAGTGATCTGACTTAATGCTCACATGACTTATTTTCTTTTGGTGATTGTTTTCAACTATTTGTTCTTTAGTTTCGCACAAAATAACTCATGTGTGCTCCTGTAAGCAGAATTCTCATCTTAGAATTTAGGTGCTGTGTGTGTACAGCCTGTAATTTTAGCAGCAGTCCCTTTTTTCTCATATCTGATGTGTGGTGGTGGTATTGTTTTTTGTTGTTTTTTTTTTTTTTTTTTTTTTTTTGCTTCCCTGAAAAGTTAAGGGATCAGATTGTGGCGTGGCAACTATTGCCTTCCTATTTAATTAAGAAATCACACAGATGAGCTCTAACAGTGATCTCCAACATCTAAAAGATCTAGAGAAATAGGTAGGTAGACAGATAGCTCTAGATGGAACTGCTGCTTTAGATGTTTATCTATGAAAATCCACAGTGTGGATCTCCTGTGGAGGAAAAGAAATTTACTGTTTGCCTTCACCTGAGGAAGTTTGTCTGCTATATAAATTAAAAGCAATTCTGTGTTCTGTGTTGTGTCCTGATACCTACTTTCTAGAGAGAAAAGCACAGATCTGACAGTATTTTAATGCATTATTCTCAAAAACTTGTAAATGTTTTCTCCTTGTAACTGTAAAATCAGCATTGAAATTCTAAAGCTTTTAGCAGTAGTAGGCTGTGGTGTGGGTCATTGTGTGAAATGTGTATTGTTCCTACATGCTTAAAAGTTAACCCACCTGATTCCATCACAAGTTAAGGTAATGAATGGCAGGGGTGTGATCATTTTAAACTATTTTTTTTTTAATTGGGGGGGAAAAAAAGCTTTTACTCCATTCCATAGCATTCCTTGACAGATTAACAGATTTCCCTCTGTTAATAGCCTGTAAGTGTAATGCAATGTCATTAAGAATGTTCAGGCTGTGTCTCCACGTGTCAAACTGTTTGCTGCTCTTCCATGTTACCTAGCTTACCCCATTCACCCTCGTTGTCTTCCACTTTTTTGTCATGTTGCTGTGATTGCCTTGATAAATGGTATAAATGAAAAGCAACTATTTCTTATCAAGAAAGGAAGATTTCAAAGCAGAACTATTCTAGTTATCTGTCATAGTTCTCATAAGGAATTGTATAAACTGAGGGCTATATGTGTGTTTAATGTGCCATAAGAAATACTTGTACTGACAAGATATTTCTGTTATTGAAAAGTGACAGCTATTTGTTATCCCCTCAAAATAAATTCCAGGAGAGACGTGTCCAAATGTCCACATTATTCAATATTGACAGCACTGTTTGAAGTTCTTCCTAAGGCTTTGTCAGTCTCACTATTGGAGTACATGCTCTGTACTGCTAACGTGCAGTGCTTTTTTTGTTATTTTACCCTGCTCTCTTCCTTAGAGTGTGGTTATTTCCTATAGCAAAACAGAACTTCTTGTATACTGAGTACTTACATACTGCATCTGGATACCTGACATAAGGGAAGTGGGTGGCCTACCTTCTTGAGTTGGATTTTGTGCCAAAACTTTTCCTTGGCCTAAGCTCTGAAGATGAATACCAAATAGTCAGAAGTTATACAGCAAATACCCTTCTGAGCAAGGGAGGAGGAGGAGCTGTAGAGGTAGTAATGGTGATTGCTCTTATCTGAACGTGGTTCTGTTTTTGCTTATTTTCATCTCTGAGCTAAAATTTGGATCACCCTGCAGTCCCCATGCTGTCACAGACTGATGCTTACAGTGTGGCAAACATCTCTGTGGTTGCCATACTTGAGCTGTTCCATCTGTTCCATAGAGAAGTTAGCCACAAAATGAGCAAATGCATGTATTGCTGCTTTCAGACATTTCCAGGCTTCTGTATGTTACCTGCGTCTGTCTAATCTCATCAAATCATTCAAAACAACAGAGGATTTTTGCAGTGATGATGGTCGTTTCTGCTGAAACACGTTGGTATGGGGAGAAGTAGAAGAGTGTTGGTCGACCTTAAGCCCGTGCTGCCCTCCTATGAGCAAGGTGCTGTGGCGATGTGTTATTGCACACACACACCACCTGGGGGCAGTATCGGTTAAGGCATTTCTCACAGGAAGCGCTAGATGGGGTGCGTGTTTGTTTTTAACCGTTATCCCACGTTACATAAGGAAAGGGCTTCTAATAAAATGCCAGGAATCTTTTTGTGAGATTCCTCTATGCTTTCTCAGCTTCTCCATATACATCCTATATTATTTTCCTTGTATGAAATCCGTGGACTTTGAGCTGCTGCTTCCACATCCTGGAGTGCTTTTCCCTCAGGTGGAAAGTAGATGACTGTTACCTGCTGGGTGGACTTAGCTGATATTTGCAGATATGGTTTCTACCTGCTCAAGTCATTTATCACTAACCCGTTCTTAATTTGGCACACTCGCACAGGGGTTTCTTGTATGCTAATGAAATAGTTTTGGGGTTTCTAATCTAAAAGATTTTGTAGTATTTTTCTTCGTTATTATTTTGACCAGTTGGTACCTAATGAATGGAGTTATATCCAGCTGGCAGTCAGTCACAGATGGTGTTTTCCAGGGGTTGGTGTTGGTGCCTGTCTTCTTTAGTATCTCTAGTGTTGATCTGTATGAGGGGGAGGTTGTGGCAAGCCAGGGAGGGGTTCAGCCTCTTCTGCCATGTAACTCATGATAGGACTAGAGGGAATGGCCTCAAGTTGCACCAGGGAAGATTGGGTTGGATGTTAGGAAAAACTTCTGTGAAAAAGTGATCAGGCACTGGAACGAGCTGCCCTGGGTGGTGGAGGAGTCACCATCCCTAGAGGTTTTCAAGGAACATGTTAATGTGCTGCTAAGGAACGTGGTTCAGTGGGCAGCATTGGTGGTAGGTGGGTGATTGGACTAGATTTAGATTAGCTTTGTGATTTTTCCCTGAAACCTAACAAAATTAAGATTGTGTTTATTACTTTGAATTTATTTGGTAAGCGACATCAAGCAAATAATGAATCATATAAAGAAGTTCTTTACAAGGCCAGTACTGTTTTATCTTACTGCTATTCAGATACATTCGTTCTGGAAGGCCCAACTCTGGAGCATCACTGGTTAACAATATTTTCTGTATTGTCAGTGAATTATTAGGAGAGGGAAGAAAAAAAAAGAAATTGTAGAATTTTCATTAAAGGTCCCTGGAATAGCTTTAGAACACCACTTCATGGGTAATCCCCAACAGTCAGGACTTACGTGTTTGGGCTGTTTCAACTTAATTTACTCTTTTCTGAACAGTTCTAGCTAGACAGCAGTGCAACTAAATGCCTGATTTGGGTTTTGCCATATAAGCAGTACAGTCCAATGCACTGTAGAGTCCCTCTGTGTTCGGGTCATTAGTAGAAGAGATGCTGGTTTGGAGAAAGAGCAACTTGTGTGACAGCTTATGTAGTTTGTCAAAGTATCTGTGTGTACAGCAATAAATCTCTGTAGCTAATTCTCTCAATTCATTATGCCTAGGTACTGCAAGGGTCTCACTACAGGGGATGATGCTACGATTTGCAGCAATTCTTAAGCATAGCCGGGTGAGTTAAGGTTGAACCTCTGTCCTTAACTCGGAATTTTCTTGCTTTTATGGGTTTTAAGTTATTCCAATTACACAGTAATACATACACATCAACACTGTAGAAGTGACTACTGATGTTTTTATTATTTTTTTTATTTGTACCCTCTGTTTTAGAAGACCCAACTGAACATATGCCTGGGAGCTGGATTTTTTTTTTTCCCCATGGTTAAAAACAAAAAAAGAACATTCCTTCTGTAAAAATCTGAGCTCCTTGAAAGAAAATTAGTGTGGGTCTTTAGAGTCAGTAGTCATTTTGAACTCTTCTTCTGTCTAGAAGATGGCCACAACTTAACTAGAATAAAGTCTTAATAAAAAACAAAACCACTAAGTATTTAGTGCCTTGTATTATTCATACGAATAGTGAGAAGTTGAGCAAATTTGATGAGATTGCAGATTCAGGTTAGCATGCAATTATGTAGCTGTGACATCTGTTCATGAAGACCAACTTCATTACTGAGGATAGGTTCAGAAGCATGTGCATGTGTGTTTGTACACCAAAGTCACTATTTTCCTAAATAATGGTATTTTGTCTTGCTTTAAAGTCAGCTAGCACAGCTTCTCCTATTTCTTTTTTCCCTTTTTTTTGTTTTTCCCCCTATAAGAGTGTAGTCAGACTTGTAACTGCAACTGAGCATAAATATTTCAGAGAATCATAGGACCCACTCGTTCTGTGTGAAAGTACTGAAGTAGTGTTAGAGGTAAAACTTAAAACCTACAAATGCAAGAGCTCCGGCTGGAATGGTCCCATCAGCTGCCTGCTGTGCTAAAGTATTGCAGCGCCTTGCCGACTCTTGTGAGACTTCTTTGCAGTCCCTAGGCATAATGAGCTGAGGAAAGCATTTAGTGTTAAAGAATCACCTGTAGAGATATAAATGTAAGTTGCAAGAACGTGCATCTATCACCACTGTGTTTTTCAGCCTGATCTGTTTGGATGTCACAAATCTAGTTGTTTTGATATCAGATTTGTTGCTGTGTTGAAGGAAAGCGAGATGGATTTTTTTTTTTTTAAATGAATCCCACTGCATTCCTTACAAATCTGATTTGCTGTATGTAGCCTTAACTCCTATAGTATTTCTTATCTCAAAATTGTCTCTTTATTAAACTGCTGTTGCACAGATTAGAATAGCTGAATTATATGGAACATCTAAAAGGACCACATATCTCAAGTGTTAATCTTCTACTCTCTTCTTTCAAAAGGATTTTTGGATCCTGAAAAGAAGCTTTTTTCCCATCGAATATTATCAAGGGATGAATGTATTGATCCATTTTCTAAAACTGGGAATCTTAGGTATGTATGTGAGTATCTGCATTAAACAAAACAGGACAAAGAGGCAATGCTGTCAGTTTGATAAAATGTACTTCCTCTGTAGTCAACATGTTCTTAATCCTTACCTGCCTCTCAAATATCAACTCTGCCTCAGTAAGACTGAGATGTTAGATATCGCAGCATTTCATCTGTTTGTGTTCTGTGGTGATGGAAAAGCAAGGATGTGAACCAATGATGTTATTTTTCTCTCACAGTTTGTATTCTCGCGGTAGCTTTATCTCAGTTTTTTTTGTTGTGGCCTTGTGTAATGACTTGCATTGAAGAATAGTGGAATACCTCAGTATTCTTAGTTCAGTTATGTACACTTAATATTCAGGCTTTCAGAAGTGCTGTACGTGTTGGAAGCTTCTGTTGTGCAGTGGTGGAGGGCTATTTCTTTTTTTTTTAAATTCATATTCTTTGAATTCATACTCTAGTCCAACCTCAGATTTTATCCTGATATTCTTTATAATGTGATAAGGACTTTTTTTTTTTCCCAGAGAACAGAGAATGGATTTTTGGTTTTTCATAAAGCTATATTAAAAATAACTGTGTGCTCCTCATCAGAGCATAGCAGATGAGAAGCTTTTCTCTTTTCTTGGTGTTTTCATATGCATGTGTCTTGATTACTGCACTGACTGGTTGATATAAATACTAATACTGCTGGCTTTGTCTTGGCTTGAATAAGTCTACTTTCTTTAAAAGTGTATTTATGTCTTTTTCTTACTTATAATCCAGGTGGATTATAAGTGGTGGTGTTGTTTTTTTTAATCAGTGTAAAATGTGAAAACTAGACAAACTTTGTGATGTTTTGTTCTTGCTGAAACTTGGTAGTTCTTGCTTCTGGCCTATGGGATAAGGATTTCAGAACAGGCCTTCCCTTTTTAATTAACTTTAGTTTAAATACTGTATTCTAGATTTTGTAATTTTAATATAGCTGTCTTTTTTTTTTTTGTGAGTTTGTCCACATCTTGTAGACATACCTATAATAAACAAAAAGTTCAGCAATAGTGTCGATTTCTAAACTGAATTCATTTTAACTATTTCAACTCTTCTGTTTCTTAGAGATCTCTTCCCATGTGGGGATTCCATGGTTTGTATCATTGATGACAGGGAGGATGTCTGGAAGTTTGCACCCAACTTGATAACCGTGAAGAAATACGTATACTTTCAGGGGATAGGTGATATTAATGCACCTCCTGGATCAAGAGAAATTCAAATGAAGAAGAAAAGTAATTATTCATAATTCTTTTGTTTTATTTTTCAAATGCGATTGATTGTGTTTATTTCAGTGCTATCACTGTGGCACTCAGGTGAGTGATCTTAGGCTATTGCAGCTGACACAGTGCTCTTGAAGCACATATGGAAGTAGCTCTGTAAAACTGGACTGTTTCTTAATAGTTCCCTTTTGGTGAGACACTGAACAGGAGCGGAGCTTTAGTGGTAGCGTTTTGGTTGATACAGCTGAAGAGCTGCTGCTATTCTTTGGGGTGGGGGGCAAGTATTTGAAAGGCAATACAATAAGAAATGGTGTTGCTTTTATCTAGTTCAGCCAAGGGATTTTTTGTTTTGTTTTTTGTGTGTGTATTATTATTATTTAATATGATAACGTTTTTTCCCCTTAAGCTTCCCCCCATTAAGCTTGAAATATCCAACATGGAAACAGTTATGTTATTCATGCTGAATCAGGACATGGGGTCTTTTTTTGACTGGTATCTCTAGGTACAGGGCAGCAGGGACGTGCACTCAAAAGTGGGACAAATTAGGATGATTTATGATTTTGTCCTAGTCACTCGTTCCTATTCATTCCTGATCAATATCTGAGTGCACTGTTTGAACACCTACAGTTTCTTTATCTCCCTTTGTCTACAGATATCTTATGAAGACATATCCTAAAGCTTTTTCTGTTCTGAGTTCGTTATACTTGCTTGTGTTCCAGCAACATCTCAAATGAGCCTTGATCAGTATGTTTGTCTAGCTAAAACATGTATCTCTTTTGAACTCTAAACATGCAGATATTTTGCTTATGAAAATTAGGAAATCTATAAAAGTGATGGAAATTTATAGAGGGAATTCTTGTTGAGGTTCTGGGTTAGGGCCTTGTGAAGTGTAGTGGGTTTTTTTCTTCAGTAGCTTAATTTCTTCTGAGATAGTAGTATGTATGTAGTATGTAGTATGAAAGTCATGCTACAACATACGCCCTTTTTGTGCTTGCAAATTTGATGAATTACTTTTTAATTGTACTGATCATAAGTCATAATAATCTTACACAGCTTCTTTAGAAAGGTGAAGTGTGTTAATTCTAGTAGCAGTTGACTCCTGAAATATCTTTGCAGCCTTGAAAAGTTTAGTTCTCCGTACTGAGAAAACATGTATATGTTGTTTCTTTCTTTTGTGTGTCTTAGTAAACCACTCTGCTAAGGCAGAGGCACAGGATTCAGCAGTGACATTAGCAAAGGATGCCGATGAAGTGAAGAATGCTACCTGTATAGAAGAACAAAACAACGGTCTCAAGAAAGCTACAAAGGACGTGTGCCCTGCAAATGGAAACACTTCTGTAAGCAGTGAAACACCTGGGTGTGATTTGAGCTCTCATGGTAAAGTTAACACTCAGGACTCTCTAAGTGACAGCACTGATGACAAAACAGACAGTGAGGTCACTAACAATTTGTCACGTACTAAAGAATCTCAGATTTCTTCTGAACAAGTAGATAGGACGGTGTTAGAGAAACAGCAAACTCAAGAGAAAACGAGTGATTTGGACTTTGAACTGTCTAGTGACAGTGAGAGCGAAGGTGGATTGGATACCAGAAAGTCATCTACTTCTGTATCAGATAGTGAGAATGAGGAAAAGAGAAGCTGGAAGAAATCCAAACAACCTCTGCAGGACGAAAATCCACATCAAGGGAGTTGCACTGATGTGAGTGAGAAAAAAGATGGTCAGGTGAATCATTCTGAGGGGACACGATCTCTACCGAGTGAAAATATTCTTGACAAAACTGATACTGATGCTCAAGAAGAAAGTGAACAGGAGAGCGTTTGTGATTTGGGAAATGGGTGTGCAGACAAGAAAGAAGCTGAAACTGAGTCTCAGAATAGCGAACAGTCTGGAATTACAATGGGTGAGTCCTTAGACCAGAGTATGGAGGAAGAGGAGGAGGAGGATGATACAGATGATGATGACCATTTAATGCATCTCGAAGAGATCCTTGTGCGGGTTCACACTGATTATTACACCAAGTATGATAAATACTTGAAAAAGGAGATAGAGGAAATTCCAGACATCAGAAAAATTGTACCGGAACTGAAAAGTAAAGTGTTGGCAGATGTAACCATTATCTTCAGTGGACTCTACCCAACAAACTTCCCCATTGAAAAAACACGGGAACACTATCATGCTACAGCACTTGGAGCTAAAATTGTTAAGAATCTGGTACTGAGTGCTGATGATCCTGACAAAGCAACGCATCTCATTGCAGCAAGGACAGGTAGGTTTAAAAAAAAAAAAAGTCAAGTTTTCTATCAGCTTTTTTCTCTGTGACAACTCATTCATTTCTGTGGGCTGTTTTTGTATAAGCTACAGACTTTAATGCAAAAGGGATTAGGATTTAAATGAAAGAATTGATGTTAAATTGTGAGTTGGGTGAGACATTCTTTAACATCTTTTTTTTTTTTTTCTGCTTTTTGATTGTGATTTGTTGAAAGGGAGACCCTCTAAATTACTTATGTAGCATTTCATGTCGTCTTGGTTAAGAGCTGATGATACCAGGTTTTTGACTCTAAGGTATGTTGAGTAAAAGCTTTATGAACTTTTCTCTGTTACAAATATTAGTGATCTTGCTCTAATGCTGTAGTGATGACTTCCTTCTCTATTTCTCAGATTTAACCTGACATGGTTGTTTCATTTAGTATAGAATAAAAGTTATCTGAAGAGGCTGGAATCTGGTGATACCCTGTCAGTCCTGTAATCTGCATGTTTTTGTCATTAACAGATATGAGAGCTTTACGTTAGTATTTCTGCATTGTTAATTATTTTACAAAGCCAACTATTTTTACATTGTTCTAATAGATAAGGAAGTGCTATTGGTGAGCTTCACTGGAGGAACTAAGAGGCCATGGCTTGCTTCCAGTCTAAATTTTTGTGTCCTTTCACCGGAGGACACAAAAGTATCCCTTATTGTTCACCTTAGAAGTTGCACTGGATCTGAGTATCTAGTGATCAAAAACATGGGATCTAAAAGTAGAACTGCACAGATGATCATCAGTATAATGCGATATGCTAATAAGCTGTTTTTGATACATTATTCTAAACAACAAAGTGTCTTTGCAAGGTTAGTGTAAACCTACTTCATATTGGTTATCTCCATATGGAGCTCTTGTGACAAAACATTTTTTATTTAGGAAGGCTTTATCAAAACTTTGTTTAGCAAAACTGCAGCAAGAAGAGACATCAGTGTGACCTGCACTAGGTGGTTCCTGAATATGGCTGTACGTAGTGTGCAACTATTATGTGATGTGTCAGGCTGTTAGGATAAATGTGCATGAATCCAACACCATCCCCTGTTCCCCACATCTCTGGAGGAAAAGCTGTTACTTGAGATTAGGTTAAGATGCACAGCAAGAGAAAATGAGAAGTAGTTGAAAATGGTTTTTGTCTTTGAGGCATCCAGCAGGTTGGGGCTGGGGAGCAGTATTACATGTAGAGAGACATTTTGTGTTCTATTTTGGGGAGAGGGGGCTTAAGCAAATTCTTTGCTGCCTGCACATTCTTAGTGATGGTCCACTGATGTAGATCTTAGTATAAACTATCTTATCTTTAGATTTTCAGTGTATTATTTTTAGAGTATTTGAATCAAAGCTATTATTATTTTTCACTGAGCAGTTCATATTTTCTGACTTCATGCCAAGACCCAGACTCTCTTATAGGATGTTCTTGTGTTGTTGTTGTTGCTCTTGGTATTTAAAACAGGAAAATACATTCAAATATTGCAAGTGAATTAAAGCTAGAAATAGCAGGAGTAATGCCACTCGTGAATTGTTGGGCTGAAAAACATTTATTGTTAGTATTTGGAAGCTGACCTGCATCTTTACTAAGGAAAAGTAATTGCATCAATTCAAAGCAAGTATAACTTGGAGGTCTTTTCTGCCTGACAGGCAAGGCTATTGTCATCTGTCATCAGCACTCTTAATTATTGCTGTAACAATGGCTGTGAGATAGGGATATTTAGAGTGACAGAACTATATTCTCCTATTTATTTCTTTTTCATGTAAGATTTTCACTGTGTGTGGCTTTGCTGTTGTGTGGGAGAAGTTCATTCCTTTTTTTCAACTGAAGACCCCCTCACATTTGTTTGGATTGGAGGTGTTTTCTTTTGGTTTTTTTTTTTTTTTTTTTTTTTTTTTTTTTTTTTTGCTGTATCCTGATTTCATGAGGGAATCTCTGAAATTTAATCAGATTTTAAGGATATAAATTGTGTCCTCTGAGTTGGAGTTGTGATAATTCAGCTGTCAATGTAATTTTCATACTGATTCTTGTGTGGTTAGAAGGCAAATCAGGCAAGTCTTTATTTGCTGCAGGTAAGCCACGCAAATAGAAATGTCTGAAACTCTGCTTCCTATCTAATTGCTTGTGAAATGGTGGAGGGGAGCACGTTCCTTCTGTAGTGTTACTTGCAAGCCTGTGCCTTCAGTGCTGAAACTAGACGAGTTGTTCTCCACCAGCACCACCCTGCACCGGCCATGGAAGGTGATGTTGAAGCATAGCTGTCAGCGTGGTGTTTCTGCATGATGCTACTGAGAATGGCAGACAGCACTCAGACCAAGAAAGTTAAGCTACGTGATGACTGCTCTTTAGTTGAGCGTGTAAGATGGCATGTTCAGCACTTGTGGGGGTAAGCAGTGCTAGCTTGAGAGTGATGAACAGAGGAAGGACTTATCGAACAAAATAGGAAGGGGAAATCAGTGTGAAACAGTGCACCCCCAAGACTGGGAGGGTTGAGGGAAGGTTTCCCCACCTGTGAACATAGCACAACTAATTGCTCCATCTGCAAAGCAAATAGTTGCTATTTGGGGTTGTATTTACAGTGTCCTTGCAGCCTGCTGCAGTGAATAGTTTAAATTTGTTTGAGTATGTGTGTGATTGTCTGTTTTTCTGCAAACAGGCAGTTTGTTTCTTTCCAGTACAGATACTTCAGATTCTAAAAAATGAATAAATCCTCATTCTTAACTAGAAAACAGAGTCTTAATTTTCTCTTAGATAGGGAGGAAAATGCTGTCTGCCTGGATTACTGGCCATCTAATCAGCTTTCCTAAATCTGAGTGACTGAGAAAAGGCTACCATGTAATTCTTCCCGCTCTATTTATATGCCACATAAATCTTATTTCATTTTTGTAAAACATCTGTTCTTTGATCTGAGCAACAGTGAACAGCACTGCATAATTAGGTATAGCCACACACACACACACTTGGCTAACCATTTGCTGCAATGTTTCATAAATCTTGTTATGAAGGCTGCTCCGAAAGTAATGCCTCCTGTTTATTATGTTGGCCTACAACATCAGAGGCAGATGTTGGTGGGATGGCAGTAGGGGTTGAACGTTCCTGACAGTATTCCATTGCACGTCGTTGCTGCGTGACAGATGGCAGCAGAGGGGCACTCTGACAAAGTGGCATCTGGCGTGGAAGTGTGCATGAAGCAAAGGTGTGTCCCCCAATTCCTCAGTGTGGGGGAAAAGTAGCACCCACTGGCATTCATCAACACTTGTGGAATGTTTATGGGGATCAAACTGGATGTGAGCACAGCGAGGCAGTAGTTAATGTGTGTCAGCAGGTCACCTGCTCTGGTGCAGAGTTTTCTGAACACAGCATGCAGGCTGTTCTTCATTGCTGGCAAAAGCAAATAGCTGTGGTGTGTGAGAATTTGCTCTAGTGTTATTCCAGTCTTTGTATCTGTTGTAGTTTCCATGGAAGAAGATAAGAGGCATTACTTTCAGAGTGACCTATGTATGTTGCTTCCTGAACAAATGGAAGATACTGTAGTTGATTTTTAAGCTAAGTTTTTGCTGTTGAAGAAGGTAAAAGCTATTCAGGTCATTTGAAAATCCCTCTCTTACGTAGAAATGGGTATACTTCAGTCTGGGCCCTTAACTTTTCTTTTTTTAAATTACATTTCATTTTCTGCCTCTTCCCATGTTTTGAAAGCTATTTGGGAATCAGTTCATTATTCTTGGTGGCTTAGTATATGTTAAGGTTGTTTAAAATGTCATTTGCCATATGACCGTATCTCCTTTTATTCGTCCTCATCTATCTTCTTAATGCTTATGGCTGAGACTAGCTTGGAGATGCTGAGAGAACAGAGAAAGCTGCCAACTGATCACCTGGTTATATAAGCTGCCCTCAGGGTACGCTGACTTCCTAATGTTACAATTTGAGGGGTCTTCTGAGAGTGAATTCTGAAGTGTACTTTGGCTAACCCTGGAGCAGTCTCAAGCTTGCACGCTCAATTACTTTAGGATGAAATTGAATTAGAAAGTGCAAATGAATGAACATTCAAAGGTATTTGGTCTCTGGGACAAAGCAGAGCTAAGCCAAAGCAAAGGTCCATGAAAGCTGATGAGGTGCACATCTTTCCTCCAGCTTCTGTTCTGCTCTGCTGGGCTGTGCTGTTTGGTAATGAGGACGTGGCCAAGTACACCGTATAACATTTCTTGGGCTTCATAAACATGCAGCCAAAGTCTCATTTGTCTTCTGTGCTTAAGTGCCTTCATACTTTGGATAAGCCCAAGTAAAGTGCTATAATAAAACTGTCTTGTGAAGAATGTCTGTAGAAGTTCATTGCAGCGTTGAGGGTGTTGATCAATTAATAATAGATTTAGTAGGAGGTGGTTGATGGGGTTTTTGGTGGGGTTTTCGCGTTCTTCTATTGTTGCTTCATTGTGGCTTTTTTGTGTTTGATTTTTAACCTTTTGTTTGCAAGTTCAGTAGTAGCATTGGTTAGTTCCTTCTCCAGGATTGAAAATCTTTTACTAATATTAAGTGCTTCCAGCTGTATCCATAGGGGGTAGATGTAATAAATTTAAACCCTAGCTGCTTTGTGTGGAAAGTCCTTCTTGACAATTTTTTGGAACGATTTTAGATTGGAATTTGACGTAAAGAAAGATGAATAAAGGAAAATAATGCAAAAGATTGTCCAGGAAACAAAAATTCTCTGATTTTTAGCCAGCTGGATGATTCAGATATTATAGATGCATCAGAATTACTATTATTTACATTAAAATCCTTTTTCTGGACTAATTGTTTCTCCTTGATAAGCTTCCAAAACAGAAAGTTACACTGGTGAGAGAGGGGAAGACAGGGCAAGGATATTAAATATTGCAGTACTATTTCTTCTATCAGTTAAATTTGGTGTTCCATCAAATCTTGTGCAAAGAGCCTTATATCTATGAAATCTTGATTTCTCAAGATGTCATCTAGAAATAGAAGACAGCCTGTGAGATGACAGTCGTATTACTTGATGCTATTTCCAGTATGCTGCAATAGGCAGCTGCCCTTCAAAAATAGGGAGGAAGCAGAAGAACTGCAAGTTACAGTGCTGAGAAAGGTAAGACTTCTGGGTATAGGGAGTTGGTGTGGTTACACAGTGCTATTCACGTCACCAAGTGCACCTTAACCCAGCACTGGAAAATGGTTTGTTTCATTACAATCCTATTGACTAGAGGAGAAATTGATGCAGAACCTCAGTAGCTATGTCCAACGTGAAATGATCCGATATGCACAAATGTGAAATGTATACGTGTATGCAAAGGGCAAAAAGATGAAATGGCTGGCAATACAGAAAGTTCAGCTTTAGGGATATCTCGAGGAAGATGTCTTCTCATATACACCTTCACCTCATTTTATCTGTTAAGTGTTTCGTGGTTATATTTTGGTTCCTTCTGATGCAGTTCAAAAGCAGCAGCAGTATCTTGAGTTGGAGAAGTAGATGTGCAACAGAAGCAGAAAAGCTTTTATTTAGATGTTCCAAGCATGATCCATGTTCATCACAGCTCTGGTTAACTATTCTGTATGCTTATTACAGAAATTGCACTTGTTGCTATTCTGCAAGGGTTGCTCTGAAGATAATGCCTCCTATTTATTGTGTCCAATGGAAACTGTTAGGTCATGGCCTGAACCAGTGATTGAGTACCTCATGAAGGGGTATAGCTGGCCCTGGGAGCGCAGGTGGAAGCAACTCACCTCTGTGACTGGAAGGGATGGACCTTGGGCCTATGCCTCCCTAACCTCATTAAAGGGCTGGCATGCACAAGAGAAGCATCTCTATTCAGAGATTGCCTTCTTTGGCGTGTTAGGCAAGCCCTGATTCTTGGAAAGGGGTAAGAATTCCTTCTTTATTACCAGATTGTGACCTGTACCTTTCTTGGGTGATCAGAAACTGATTTAAAGCAGCTATGTCTGCTACAGCCTGTCCTTACAACAGCAGAAGTGGATGTTGGTGGTAGGGCAGTAGAGGTTGGATCTTTTCACCATTGTGTTTTGTGGCCGTGTGACAGATGGCAGCTGAGGAGCAGTCTGACAAAGTGGCATCTGAGATGGAAGTGCATATGAAGCAGAGGTGTGCAATTTAATTCCTCCACACAGAAAAAAGTCATGGATGTTTGCTGAATGTTTTGGAGACCAAACAAGTGGATGTGAGCGCAGTGAGGCAGTGGGTGGTGTGTTGTGTTTCAACAATGGTGACAGTGACACGAAAGACAAGTAACGGTTCAGGACAGCCGTGTGGAGTTCTATGAGATGGCATGCAGGTTCTTGTTCGTGGCTGATGAAAATGCATAGCTATTGGTGGTCACTATGTTGAATAGTAGTGTTTTGTAGCTGAGAATTTGCTCACTCAGGTAGTGTTATCCCACTTTTTTTATCTGTTGTAGTTTCTCTGGAAATTAATAAGAAGCATTACTTTTGGAGTGACCTATGTACACCGTGTTCTGTCAGCTCCAGAGTTG
This sequence comes from Tetrao urogallus, assembly GCF_951394365.1. NCBI lineage: Eukaryota > Metazoa > Chordata > Aves > Galliformes > Phasianidae > Tetrao > Tetrao urogallus. The sequence continues at coordinate 89,868,499 of NC_136815.1, forward strand.
TTATATGAAGAACAGCATGGCTAGTCATGTCTAATATTTGATTCAGTATTGAAGCCAGGCACAAACACCTAAACTTGAAATAAGTGTCTTGGTTTTGTTGTTTTTCTTGAAATTTTTATGTTTATGAACCTGATTTCAGTACAATTTCTGTAATAGCTCTTGTCTTGCATCTTTGTTCATCTTATATAGGTCTCTGAAATCCTAAGATTCTCAACTGTAATACCCTCTGTAGTGTAATGGTGCTACAATTGAGGCACACAGCAGGTCAGAATCATGGTTGTTTTTTTCTATGTAGCTTATATTTAACAACTTCTTAGCAAGTTTTATAACTTTATCTCCAGAAGTCCTACTGTAGACATAAATATGAAACAAATACTGCTGTTCGTTCATTTATTTATTTGTCTGTCTTCCACCTAGTCAAATGTAAGGAAGAAATGCATTCTTGATATGTTTTGACAGCCAGACTTCAGGGTCAATTTCACCTTTTATTTTATTGGCTTGTTTTTACTCACTGGTTCTGAAGCTTCTTGGCAAAGATGTGTTGCAACATTATAGAGTTTCTTTTATGGTGGCTTGTCTGGAGGATGGAATTTGTGATGGGTTGTTGCTTACGTGCTGCACTGCGAATAGTTTCGTATGGACTTTCTGCTAGCCAACAAACTTTGTGTTTGTTGTTCCTCTCTGGCACTAAATAATCTACTTGTCTGCTTTGACCATGTTTCTGTAAAATAGATGGGGTAGGTGGATGGCTGTTAAATGGCAGTGTGTTGCACCATACAAAGGTAGGTGTAGGGGGACCTTGCATAAGTGTGGTAAGTTATTCCTAGTCTTTAACCGTGTTGAAGAGCCGTTGCTGCTTGGATCTGACAAATACAAGTGAAGGAAATGTAAGGCAAAACTTTAGGTTGTTTATTTAGTTAACGTAGAAGTGTAGAAACTTTCTGTACAAATTAATTTTGGAGTACTTCCATTGTGCCAGTTTCCCATGCAGATTGAGTTGGACTGCGTCATATGTGGTGCAGAGGCTCACTTGTACTAGTTAGAACTGTTTTCTTAGAGATTTTGTTTTTTATTTACTTATTATTGTTGGCAAGAAATGTTTTTCATAAACCAGTTTGTACTTAAAACTGTCTTGTGTATATACCCAGGAATATGGTAATGTTACATTTAACTTCATAATAGGCACAGAAAAAGTACGACAAGCTCAGGACTGCAAAGACCTCCATGTTGTAAACCCTGACTGGTTGTGGAGCTGCTTGGAGCGCTGGGACAAGGTTGAGGAACAGCTGTTTCCCTTGAAGGATGACTACATCAAAACACACAGGTAAATGCAAATTTGAGGGAGCAGAGTATGAAAACATTATGCAGACCAGTTTCTGATAAGCCCAGTATACTGTATAATGCTTACAAGTTTATGAAAACTGTTTTTGTCTATTTCTATGATGCTTAAACTGAAAATTACTAATGAGAGGCAGTCCAGTGACTAGCAGGAGAAATCAGTTGTGCTCTTGGTTTCTTCAGTAGTTTTTGTTGGCTACTTCAGCTGGAGCAGTTGACCTTGTTAGCTCGCTCATGTAACATAAGGAATGCACCAAGGTTTGGGAGCATTCATGCTGATAAATCAAGAAATAACATCTATTGTACACTCCCATAACATGAGAAATTGGTAAAGTATTGCATTTTTTTCCTGACGCTTAGTAAAGAAGAAAAGGAGAGAGACAAGGTGAGGATGGGGGGAGAAAAACGTAAAGGGGGAATATGTGAAGATAGCTAAAACTGGAAGAAAGGTAGTAAAGAACGAGAAGTTTGGAGATAATGCGGTATGTTGAAGGAGAAGGGGTTAAAAATTACGCATGCACTTGAATGCCACCAAATAGAAGGAACAGTGAAAAGCTATACTAATGCAGAGGAAGCCAAAGGGCAGACCTAGTGGGGAAAGTGACAGGGCTAAAATAACTTGCAGCATGTACTGTAGAGCTAGCTTCAGCTTCTCCATTTGGTCTGTTTAGATAAACTTGCACTAATAGCAGCTTGCAAGCCTATCGAAGGACCTTCCCTTGAAGTGTGATTGAATGACTTGAGCAAGTGAGAGATTTCCTTTATGAGGGTAAAGTGTGCTTGTGTAATCACCTCGTATATACGAAAGACAGCAAAAGCAGAAACACTGAGCATAAGGTCACTTATCAGATGGGAGATTAACTGCAAATGTGTGCTTGACTAGAACATTTGTTTTTAAAAAGTACTATTAACTTATTTAATCAAATTCAGAGATTATTTCTACTAGAAAACTAGTAGTAACTGCCAGTAATCTGGATAGCAACTTGCTTGCGTAGTTTTTTTTATGTCTAGGTAGGAGAATGTAGGACTCTCTACTCATTTTAGCCAACAGCATCCTGGGCTGCATCAAAAAAGGAGCGGCCAGCAGGGAGAGACGACAATCCCCGTTTGCCTTGTCCTTGTAAGCGCTGTCTGGAGTCATGTGGCCAAGCCTGGGGAGCTGAGTAGAGGAAAAAGAGCTGCTAGATTGGGTGAGAAGGAGGGCCACAAAGGTATCAAAGAGTTGGAGTGCTTTTTGTATGAAGAAAGATTGAGGGAGCTGGGCTTGTTTAGGTTGGAGAAAAGAAGACTCTGGGGAGATCTCATTGTGGCCTTCTAGTTCTTGAACGGAGCTTACAAACAGGAGGGGGCTGACTGCTTATGCAGTTTGATACAGAAAGGACAAGGAGGAATGGCTGTAAGCTGAAAGAGGGCAGATTTGGGTTAGATGTTAGGTAACTTTCTTTTATTTATTATTTCTTTATTTTTACTCAGAAGGTAATGAGTTACAGGAACAGGTTGCCCAGAGAAGGTTGTGGATGCCCCATTCCAGGAGGCATTCAAGGCAGGGTTGGATGGGATTCTGGGAAGCCTGATCTAATGGTTGGCAACCCTGCCAACCCCCCTGCGAGGGGGGTTGGAACTGGATGATCATTAATATATCCTAACTAAGCCACTCTATGCCTTTTCTGATTTTATTTTTCCATTTCATGGACACATGATGATAATTTTTCCCACTTTGTTTCAAGTAAAATATATCTTAACTTTGTATGTTTTCCCCTAAAACTTCAGTGAGTTGCACATTTATCTAAATGATTTATCTGATGTTGTTTATTCCTAATGAGTCGATTTGCTTCCTTTTCTTGTGGTACTCAATCTTGGTTGGATAGTTTGCTGTAAGTTATTCCTGCAGACTTATCTGCGTATTTCTGTTAATCCTTCTAAAATGTTACAAAATGCAGCAGAGCGATCAGATGTGGTTTAATATTTTAACAAATGAATTTGGGGAATTTGCAAATTAATGCTGCTTGTTTATTTTGTCTCAGAGCCGTGTTGAAGTGCAAATGCTAAGATATGACACAGTATGCTTTTTTCTTTGTTACATATGTGCAGATTGTTATTCTGATAGTGTAGTTGTTTCCACACGGAAGCGATTTCAGTAACTTTAAGACAACATTTCAGTTTATATTTTTAATAACATAAGTATGAAATTGTCTTGCTTTTTTGTGTATTCAGTGAGACTTTAACTGGGGGGGAAGGTGGGGAAGGGAATGTTTCCTCAGATGTTTTCCAAGGCATTGGTTGTTTTTTCCCCTCCCACAGGCAAGAAGGAATGCACACTTCTTACATTTTCCTTAGGTAGTCCATTTAAATTTAAAGCAATTTTTTTTTTATATTTCATCCAACAGAGAAAATAGCCCTGCCACGTTTCCTGATACCCACAGCACATTTCAGACAGCTCTGTTTCACCCAACACCCATCCATCCCAAGTCTCAACCTGGTCCTGAAGTTCGACTTTATGATCCTAACACTGGAAAGCTAATCAGGAAAGGAGGCTCTCAAACATCTGGCCAGTCTATGTACATCCAGTCTCCAGCTCCTCCCATCACCTTACCTGTCCATGGTGAACACTCATCCTTCAGGTACATAAAGCATAGCTATGAGTCACTTCAACTGTATTTTCAGATGTTGTAGGAAATTTGATTATCTTTGCTGTTGATCACATGGTTATCTTTGCTTCAGTTTTCTGCTTTCTAAAAAGGGTGGACTGTTTAAGTAATTAGCTGAAGGAAATGAAAGAAAGAGTAGTCAACTGAAGCAAAATCAGGATCCTAGAATTGTAGGTGCTTTTTGTGCTTCATACAGGTACGTAGAAACTGTAATAAATAAATGCAGTGTGTAGCTTGTGTGCTGTGTGTTTGGGGGAGGACTGGGGAGAGGAAGATTTTTTTTCTCTGTGAAATATATCTCATGGGATTTGGCTTTTGTTGGTAAAAAAAAAAAAAAAAAATTTTCTTCCTTGTCTAATAATTCTTGTAGATGTCATAGATGTCTGTTCTGAAGAATGTAAGTGGTAGAAGATTGTAGTTAATTGAGTATTATTTAGTATAGCCATAGACTAAGTACTAGTTAGTAATCCTAGCAGCACTAAATCAAGACACTGGTAGCAGGAGGAGGCCTGAAGTGTAAGGCTAGCTTCTAGACTTTCTCAAAACGTGTGGGTTTGGTTAAGCAACAAAAACATTTCTTTCTTATGGATGCATAAAATATTCGAAATGTATTCCTGAGTACCTGTGTAAGACGCCTTATTTTCTGGAATGCTGACAGTTCAGTATTTCTTCTTGACACCAGTGGTAAAGAAGTATCTGGCTGTAGGCCAAGCACTTATCTTTGCAAAATGTGATGAACATTCCTTTTCACGGTGTGATCAGAGTAAAACAGTTGCTAGAAAGCAATTCAGTTAATCAACTACAAAAATACAATCATTAATGCAAAGTTCTCTACCCCATGCCTTTTGAGGTGTATCATTTCTAAAGATTTTGTGCAGTAGAATAGCTTTTTTTTTTTTTCTTTCAATACCTGTAGCTAAATTATTTTGGCCTATTTGGTTGGTGTTTTTCTGTTCATGTTTTTATAGACATTTTTATATTGTTTCTGGGAACACAAGGGGCTTTTTCAGTCTGTAGTTTGTGGAGACGCATCATGTTTTCAGCTCTTTTCCAACTGTCTTTGAAGTCTATATTTTATTTCACTACAGTATGTTAAATGAACAGGAAGAAGAATTATAGAATCACTAAGATTAGAAAAGACCTCCTGTATATGATTCAGTCTGGCCACCCAACTATCACCAGTACTTCCCACTAAACCATGTTCCTCAATACAACATATAAACATCTCTTGAATGTCACCAGGGTTGGTGACTGCACCATCTCCCCGGGCAGTCTGTTCCTGCACCTGACCACTCTTTTGGAGAAGTTATTCCTGACGTCCAACCTGAATCTCCCCTTGTGCAACTTAAGGCTATTCCCTCTAGGTCTATCACTAGTTATGTAGGAAGAGGCCAACTCCCACCTCACCACAGCCTCCCTTCAGGAAGTTGTAGAGAGCAATAATGTCTCCCCTGAGCCTCCTCTTATCCAGACTGAACAATCCCAGCTCCCTCAGCCACTCTTCATCAGATTTGTGCTCCAGACCCCTCACCAGCTTTGCTGCCTTCCCCTGGACATGCTTCAGGGTCTCAGAGCCTTTCTTGTAGCGAGGAGCCCAAAACCGAGCACAGTACACAATGTGCGGCATCACCAGAGCAGAGTACAGAGGGATGATTGTTTTCATGCTCCTGCTGGCTACACTGTTTTGGTACAAACCAGGATGACGTTGGGGTTCTTGACTACCTGGGCACACTGCTGGATCATGTTCAGCAAAGCACTGACCAATGCTCTCAGGTCCATTTCCTCTACAGTCTAACAGCCGCTCTGCCCCAAGCTTGTAGCATTGCATGGGGTTGTTGTATCCGAAGCACAGGACAAAAGGCACTTGGTCTTGTTGAACTTCACCCCATTGGGCTCAGCCCAGCAGTCCAACCTGTCCAGATCCCTCTGTAGGGCCTTTCTTTCCCTGGGCAGATCAGCACTTCTTGCCAGTTTCGTGTCATCTGCAAAGGACATCATGTATGTAGACATACTGAGTATGTATCCAGAAAAGCTTCTGGCTTTTGTTTGCCAGTTCTTGTGGAAAGGAGGTTGTGTAGAAATACTGTCAATAAGGCTGTATGTGTTTATAGTTGTCATGATGCTTCTAAGATGGCTTACACTGATATTAATAATCACTTTATAAAGTAAAGGCCTTGGTGCTCATTCTATGTTTGTCAACAACTTAAAAGAAAAGTTATGTCCATGCATATTCCTTTTCTCTTTAACACAGAGGTTTTTCATTTAATCCTTTTATGGGAGAACAGAATTCTGAGATATCTGGAGTTTGAAAGAACCTTAAAAATCAACTGTTATCTTAGTTCAGTTTCTCAGAACCCTGAATACTTTGAGGATGTAGACAGAGGCGTCCCACCTATAGCAGGGGGCTGGAACTAGATGATCTAGTTGATGAACTAGATGATCTGACACTAAAAACTGCTGAAATGAAATAAAACAAGGGAGTGGGAAGGAGATGCTATCTCACTGCATCCTCAAAGTATTCAGGGTTCTGAGAACCTTAGTGTAATATTTCACAGAGGTGATGTTAGAGCAGTTACCTTTAGATAGAGGGCAGCGTATCTTGTATCATCACAGACTTTGTGCTGTTTTGTTCTAATGCTGCAGATACGAGTTTCTGAATTAATACTTTCAGCTGCTTCTGTCATAGGTGTGCGGTTAAAGCCTGCAGTAACGTTCTCTGTTAACTTCTAAAAACTTCAATGGATTCTCAATTTCAGACAACAGGCAACAACAGTCCTTCTGGCATGCAGTGAAGCTATTGTAGAAATAAATAGTAGTCACACATAACAGTAATATTTTTGTCTTTTACTCTAAGAATAGTTTTGGAAATAATTAGTTGCAAGACTGCTAACTAAGAAGTGCTCTGAATTATCTGAATGGAATTTCCTAACTGTGCCAGTTCTTGTTTTTTAATTTTGGATTCAACATTCTTGCTCAACTTGAATTCCACAAAGAAATTAATTTAAAGTGGGATATGACAGGTTGAAATATCTACAGACTTTATAGTGAAATCAACACCAGTGAACTACACATGACTCTTGTAACTTATTTGGCATTTTGTGTTCTAGATGTAGATATGGACGCTGCTCAGTTCTATGAGGTGTAAATACCTGCTTTTTGTCATGGCTGTTGCAGTCGAAGTAGAAGGACAGCAAAGAATTTGTGGCTGTACTGGAAATTAGTGGGATGCTTCTTGATTGTTCCTGATAGGTGGCAATTGATCTCTTTTTCCTGTTGGAGAGCAGCAAGGGTGCTTTTTTTTTTTTTTTTTTTAATAACTAGTGTAAGAGCTTTATCAACACATGTGTGTCCCAGTTTGCACTTTCAGAATATGAACAGTATTCTGTCAGAAGTATGGAAAGTACTGAAATGGTGACAACTGGTGAGGTGTGTAATTTAGTGTTATCCATGAGAAGAAATGCAGGTGGCTTCTTGGACTAGATTAAAGTGAAAAAATTTCAAGTTACAACATTTCATGTCTAACTTACATGCTCAGTATTACAGTTTTTCTTAACTAATGATATCAATCTTGACAACAAAAACATGAAGTACCAAATTGAGTGAATGGGATGTCAATATTATTTTTTTTTTAACCTTTTCACAACAATTCTTGGCCTCAGTGCTCTATCAGTGGGAATATTAAGATGCTGATCATTTCCACAAGTGTTGAACTCAGCCTTCTCATAGACTTCTCATACACGTGTATGTAGCTCTACCTGTAAGATGAGCAAGTACCAACTAACCGATATAGGCTTAAATACATGCATATTTACTTCTGAAAAAGTGCTCATAAATCTAATCTGGTAAGAAATGTAAATTCCTGTATTTGTATGTTCTTTAATTACAATTTATATAACAAATGAAAAAGCAAATCTTGATAAATGTGTTTGATAAAATCTAAATGCTTGTCACAAACCTCAAAGAGGTCATTGTTTTGTATTGCCTTTTGAAGTACTTCGTGTAGTATTTCTTACCTGGTAGCTGTTGGAAAATAATGGAAAAATCTGACAAGTATTTAGAAGCTGCTAATAACCATTATTTACAGCTAATCCATGTGTGTACAATGGATTCTTGACTGTTTTAACCAGTGGTGGAGTCTTCCAAGACTAATCTGGGACTTGTATTATTGCTGCATGTTACTGCTTTGCATAGATCTTGAAATCTAGTATCAGATTTCATTCAGTAAAGATGCTAAATAGTACCTGCTTTTACCAACATTTGAGGTGAGGGCGATGTTCTCCAAAATATTCAAGGTATATAAACAAGAATACAGTGATGCAGATACTGCAGAAGGAGTTCTGTCATCGGTACGATTCTGTGTTCTTAAATAGATGAGTTTTTTTCTAATCTAAAAAAAAATCTACTTGGCTGCCTGCATGCAGCATATAATCCAAGTATATAATGCTTGACATAGTCAAACTTGCCATGTTAATACAGTTGGGTAAGAGGCTCGTATCTTCCATTTTTCCGTTCACTGCTTTACAAGCAATGTGAAGAGCATCACTACCTTTCTCTTGGCTAGGGTAGCTATTAAAAAGATACAGGAGGCATATTGTTAAAGACCCTCTTGGGAAATAGAGTGGTATACTATTTTTATTTTACTTCTTTTCCTCTTAAGAATGAAAAGGATTGCCCAGGCAGAGGAACCTAATACCAAAAATGTATGTAGTCTTAAATGGAAAGTTTTAGTTGAGGGGGAGAGATGCAGCTGTTAAATTGTATTTAACAGGAGAAAAAGTTTGGTTCACTTATTTACATAACATCTAAGTCAGTTTTTTTCCCTCATAGGAAATTCTAGTATATTCAAGAAACAAAATGCAAGGACACCAATTGTTCTGTGGTGCTGAGTAGTGTTGAGTTGTGCATCTTCTGTAGCACGCAATGCAGTTCATGGCAAAAAAGCAATTGACTTAAGTCATCGTGTTGTCCTCCGCCCCAGTTTAAAATATGAATTCATATATCCTGTACCTGTCCGTGGGCATTGGCAGGAAGGAGGCATATTATTTAGGAAATACAAATCCTCTAAAGGAGTTCTATCAACAGCTTCAGGCTTCATGGAATACTGATGTAGAAAGAAATCTTCATGTTTATATGGCGTTCTCGTGAAGCTGTTAAATTCATGATAAGATAAATGGTTTTTCTAGAACCTCATGTATCTGAATTTACATAATTTTAAGGCATATTTGGTTGTGGGGTGGAATTTTTGTTTTTTGCATAGAGCTGTTGTTCAAGAAACAGCTCTACAGCATGGAAACACAAGCTTGATAATGAGCAGCCGTGCTGCACTGAAACCTGCCAGCAGGTACTGTGCTATATCCTTCCTGAATTGCCATCTCTGTCATGCACAGCTTGATACTGGTGTCACACCTGGTGGCTACAGCTCAAAACAGCTTGAGATTTCAGATATACAGCTGCTTTTAAACTTTGCTAATTGCTCTCCTCACATACGATCTTTTAGCTTGCGTAAAGAATTTGTGACACAGGAGCTCTTTCTGACTGTGAGATCTTTCAAATGTGACCCTGGGGTGTCCTGAGCTGCTGTGATGTGTTTCTGGAGGTTAGTGTGGTGATAAACTCGATATCTGCCCATAAAAGTTCTGCATAGCAGTTGTAGCTTCTGCGAGTCTTAATTAGCTAGGTAGTAATGGAGGAGAAAAGTTAGCTCAGAAAGATGGATGTCTGCTGCTGTTCTAGTTATTGTCAAGCATTTTATTACCATCATATAGCAATTCCCATGAAGTTATTCTTTTATGCATTCTGTCACTTTTCTACCTGTGTATATGGTTAAATACAGTAACTAAGGAGATTATGTTATTCAAGTTGAAAGTACTGATTTGTCTAAATACACAAACCCAAACAGAATACGGTCTGTTTTGCATCTTATATAGTTTTAGCATCTGGGAAGTATTTGAAGATTGAGGCCACAGAAATGAGGTTTCTACCTGCAGATTTCTTGTCTGAGAGGTTGAGAACTAGAAAAGTGTAATTTAAGACTAAAGAATACAAACACAACGTAGGATCAGGACAAATACAAGAAAGGAATGTAAGAATTGTTTCGTAAATGATAAACATGTCAAACAAAGGACACGTTTTGAGTACCAACCTTGAACTTTTGAGGGCAACACATCTCCAGCTAATAAAGTTCTAAATTACAGGAAAGGTTTGGTGTTTACAAAAACAGTGGGAAAACCAGAGTAAGTATCGTGTCAAAATAAGACCTTAACCTATAGGGCTGAAAATAAAAGCAGCAGTATTTTGAAAGACTTGATCTTTCTTTCTACTGAGTTGATGAACGTCAAAGCCTTTTAAATGAAGTCATACATATTCAGTCATAAACTGTATATAGGATTTTATTCTAGACAAATTATAAATCAAGTAAGTCTTATGTGAGACCCCTGAAATTTTTCAGAGTTGTTCAACCACACCAGCAGCAGATCTTTGAAGAAGACCTACCAGTGACTGAAAATGAAGAGCAACCTGGTCCATCTAAGCGAAAACGCCAGCCAAGTATGTCTGAGACAATGCCCCTGTACACCCTATGTAAAGAGGATTTAGAGAGTATGGATAAAGAGGTGAGCTGAACTAACTGTGACGTGTTTCTAACAATGACTGTTAGTTATACTTAACTTCTTAATTTCCATTAAATTATGCATGTATGTGAACTGACCTTGTATGCCTCTACAGTAACCTGAAATAAAAGCTGTAGCAGACTGAGATACAGTTTAAAATAGGAATTACATTCTGCAAGGCAAAATCCAGTTCAGGGAATGACTTCTCAAGCATGAAAGCGGATCTTTGTTTTAGTGCAGCTTTGTATTTGCTGTGTGTTAAGCTTTGTTAGGTGTCACTTTAAAGTACATCTTCAAATAATTTGGACCAAATTAGGGCTGGATGGAAGAATACAGGTCTGTGGCTATAAAGAGCACAGGCTGTACAGAATGTCAGAGCGCCAAGGGAGAGGATGTGGCCTCATTCATCCATAGATGTGTAATTTCAGCACTGCTAAAAAGCTTTTGTCATTCTGGAGATGATGGGAGCTTTCTGTTAAAGAAATAACTGTACTTCTTTCAAGCCAAAATACATTGTTTGCAATTCATTGTAGACCTCTACTAGCTGCTTATTTTGCAGTTATCTTTGCACTTATTTCAAATGAGCCACTTTCTTCTAATACTAAACGAGACAGAGCAGGGGGGACGGTATGGTAGCATGCTACGTTCTCATGAATTCATTACACTGTGCGTAGGTTCATAGTAAATCTAATCTTGAATGTTCCTCTCTGAGCCCAGCTCAGTCACAAGTTGTGGATGCAAGCATGTGTAACTTACCAACTTCTGGCAGTAAGTTGTGTATGAGATTCCAGCCGTAGTAGGTTTTGAGTGTTACTTTCAGAAAATAGAAGTGTGAGAAGGAAACTGCGCATTTTGTCAAGGAAAAAAAAAAAGGTTTATTTACTGCTTATCATAACCTTGAGATGTGCTGTTCTTAGGTCCTAGATTCAAGCTGAAGTTCAAGCTCATGTCCAGTGACTTTCTTCCTCTCTGATCTGCTCTGAGTTTCCTATCAATGCAAGCTTTTAACTCTATGTAGTAACTCTCGAAGTTAACAGCTTCTCATTTCTCATGGCTTTTGTTCTGAAGTATGTTGCCCATTAGACATAAGGCTTTCACAAGAAACAGTATATTGTTTTGTCATGGTACCCAGTCTCTAAACCTATCTATTATTTTCTTCTGTGTTTTCAGTGATACTTACAGCAATTTGTTGTTTCTGGGTAGTCTTTGAATAGTGTGGTGTGGCTTTTGGAAGGTGCTTGTGAACTGCTGTTGTATGCAGTGTATTAACTGATCCAAAAGGAAATGTACATGTTTCTCATAATTAGTTCAATAAGTATTTTGCTTTAAAAGATACTCCTCAGGGATCTTGGTAGAATATTCTGCCGCTGTTTTATGATTGATTATGCTTCTGTTGCTACAGAAAGGAATTGCCAAATAAATTAGTGTTTTTTCTAAGTATTCTGCATCTTAAATTATGATGATTTATTTCTTTGAATTATGCTTTTACTTGAACTGCATATTTGGAAAACTAGACTGGATGAAATTTGGAAAAAAGAAGCCTCATTTTCAGTAGATTGTTTTCATAGCTGACTTAGCTTTGGTTCAGAAATGTGATTTGAGATTACAGATGCTGCCAAAAGATTTCTCTTCCACCAGTTTATGTTCCCACTCTGTCTTTATTGAAACACTTACAGTTCTCTGATCTTCAAGCAGCTGAATCAGAAGAAACTTTTCATTTGGCTTTGGCAGGAGTGTACGTCTTGGCTTTGTTTGATGGGGAGGATGTGTTCCTGTTGTGTTGGCTCCCCTGTGTGTTTTGACCAGGAATCAAATATCAGCACTGACATGGAAGGAGGGCACAGATCACGACAAGGTTAAATTGAACATGGTAGTGTCTGCAGGTTATCTCCTGAAAGCTGACTAGAGAGGTCAGGGGAGACTAATGTGGCCTTGAGATCATTACCCTCATCCTGCTGAAGATAATGTAATCATGAGGAAGAAATGTAATTTAAGTAATAAAATGTATTTCTGTGGTGTCACGGAAGTACCTCTTATGCAAAAGAGAAGTATGTGCATAGTCTATAAAATCTAGAAACTTAGTGGAACAAACCAAGAGATTCAAGAACATCATCAACTGAAGTGAAAATAAGCTTAACAGGAATTTCCTATTAGTGTTCAGTTCACTCTGATAATGCTGTAACTGTTTTCCACAGATGGCTCTGTCGACTCCAATCTTTGTCAAAATTTGTTATAAAAAAAAAAAAATAAGATTTTTTTTGGCAATAAGGTCACTGAAGTGTGATATTTCTGCTCCCTGCCATAAAGATGCTTTCGGACCATTTTTGGCTGTTGCAGTGATGTAATGGCTGTGCCATCAGCTGCTTGCCAAACCACCATGGGGGAGTAGGGGAGTACATTTCTGTCACAGCACTGATAGCTTGCTTTAAAACAGCAAGGCTAGGACTGAGAAATGGTATGTTGAGGATCATATGTGGTCTAGGAAGGATTAAAACAGATCCTTCCTGTGTGGCTTTGCTGTAGTGTAAGCCAAATCTCAGTTGCTGTGTTCCTGCCCCTGAGCCACCGCTGATTACAGGACCACACTGTAAGCCAGTTCTGGGAGCTGGTCTGGTCTGAAGAGATGACTTTCAAGGTTAATCTTTGTCATTGTCAGCTTCCTGAGATAACTTGCCATTGCAGCAGCATGAGCACTAATGCCAGCAGCAGGCTGTGGATAGGAAAAACTGGGAATGAGCCGTGAGGCCACAACTTCAGAGCTTGCTCTGTATTTGTAACTGCATCCTCAGGTTTTTTTCTCCTGAATTCCCTGGCAAAATTAGATAAGGATTTTTACTAGGTCAAAAGATGTCTTTTAAATATAGTCACTGGGATTTATTCTCAATAAAATGAGGTAGGGAATGCAGGGGTTTATGCTGTCACTGTGGATGTAAAAAGCCATGTAACGCAACTGCTTTGAGTTTGATTTCTTACAAAAAAATCTTGCTTTTTACTTTGAAAAAATCTCTGAAAAAGCCACACAGGTAAAAGCAATACAGAATTTGCACGTAGTCACACAAGAAATATTTGTTCAGGTATTTCAAGATGGAAGCCAATAAATGGGGTTTAATTATAATTATTTCTAAATTAAATCACTTTCTATCATTAACCTATTGAAACAGTATTACAGAAGAAAGAATTTCCCCAGGTAGACATCTATCACAAACATTTGCCTTTGTGTTTTTTTTGTTCTTTTAGTGTTTTGTGCAGGCTGTACTCTGGACATCAAGTCAAAGGGAATAAGCATTCCAGCTGTTGGACACCAGTTTTGGAATCACTCAGTCTTTTGCACCTTTGTTGGTGTCAAAGATCTGGAAGGCTGTATCCAGCAGTAGCTTCTTTTGCCACTGCATGGGAGGCTGCTTGAGTATTAGAGAAGTGCAAGAACAGGAGAGTTAAATGTGCTAGGATTGCTATGCAAAGGGATAATGTCCAATCATGGTGCATACTCAGAGAGTCCACGCTTGAGAAATAAAAAGCATGTTAATGCTGATACTTCCATTGGAAAAAATTTTCCCTCTTTCTTATCTTATGCTAGCTATGCACAAATGCTTTTGTCTCACTGCTGTTCCCTCTTTGCTAGGGAATAATTTAGTTTATTTATACGTAAGTTGTTCAAAAAGTAATGTCTCCTATTTATTTCCATGGAAACTACTGCTGATACAAAGAGTGAAATAACACTGTTTGATAGAGTAAATTCTCACCTACAAAACACTATTTTTCAGCATAGGTATCACCATTAACTATGCATTGCTGCCAGCAATGAACAAAAGCCTGCATGCTGTACTCAAACATCTGCGCCAGTGCAGGTGACCTCCTGTCAGCACTGCTGAAGTGCACCAACTACTGCCTCACAGTGCTCCCATCCACTGTTCGGTCTCCACAAATGTTCTGCAAATGTTGAAAAATATCAGTGAGTGCAATTTTTGTCCCACATGGAGGAATTCAGCCCCTCTGTTGCCATCACAGCAACAAAATGTAATGGAATATCGGCGAGGAGGTTCAGCCTCTACTGCCATCCCACCAACCATCCCACCAACATCCACCTCTGGTGTCATGGAGCAACATAATAAAATGGGGGGCGTTACTTTCACAGCAGGCCTCATAATTATTTATAAGTTGGGAGAAAGTTTTATTTCTAAATAAGTAGCTATGTTATTTGCAAACAATTGCTTTGTAAAAAATGGTACTGATATTGGTCTGTACTTGGTATGCTGATACACTGCAGTTTCACTCAAGGGCAAGAATTCAAGACTGTGTTTGAAGAGGCTTACAAATGATTAACTGCAATCTATAGCAAATAGCTAGAAGTATCTCTTGCCTGTAATACCTGTTCCTGTGTGTTGCTTTTTTTTCCATAAAACTAACGTTGCCATTTCCAATGGAGATATCCACTATTCCTTTCATTGACTATTGAAAAGTAAATGTTGCAGACAACTGTTCCTGTGCTCAGCTGCCCGCTCAGTGAAGAAAATTGCTGGTGTTCAAATCTAAACCTTCTCTGGTGCAAGTGAGACTACTTCTTGTGTCCTATGATTCAGTTTAAGTGACTTTGCAGACCTCTTTTTTGCCAGAGAACAAAGATGTATCTGTCCTGTCATGGAGGTACAGAACTGTTCCTTGTATCTATTTGGTGTGATTGTGGAGTTGTAATCTCTCTTCTAGGGTAGGTGAAAGCTTCTGACTACGGTCACTGTCCTTGCAGTATGCTGTCACTTACAGTCACTCCCTGTAAGTCGCTGCAATGCTCCTGCCTGCCGACGACAAATCTGTGGTAGACTGGAGATGACAGCAAAAAGCAGCCAGCTGTGAATGTTTAATCTGTCACTGTCAGCACTTGAGGTCAGAAGGGGAGCATCTTAGGTAGATATCCAAAATGGGTGTCACCAGTGGAAAGCTGAGTAAGGAAAGCTTCATGGTAGAAACATTTCTAATTGCATCTTGCAGGGACTTTTCATCCAACATGGCCTGGGATTACTAATGTCCTGGAACTTCTGCGTACATGTAATCTACTAGTTGTATGTTCATTATGCTTTTATATTTATTACCCTCTTTTGTCAGTGTTTGAAAGCAGCATCTGTGTCTTGTCAAGTGTCACCATCTGCCTTTGTAATGTAAAATATTTTGCTGGTTTAAAACCCTCTCTGGGACTTGGGAGAAGGGAAGAGAGGAAATCAATTTGATACCAGTCAGACCTCCAGCTTTCTCATCTCTCACTTAGAGCTGTACTGATTCCTACCATCTGTCAGGATATGTATTTAGCAGCTGCAAAGTGACCACATTGCAAAGGTATGCTCTGTGAATCAGTGGATCTAAGTAGGCAGTTGATTTTTCTTAGTGGGATTTACCAAACTTCTTTTGCCTCAGTATCATTCTGTTGATTTGAGGTGCATTTGAAAGGGTAAGAGTTGGTAGAGAGCTGGAAAGAGCTCTACTTTACTGAGTGTTGTTGTAAGTACAGTTGTATTCCTGAATATCAGTTTTGTATTCTGAGTGACTACGTTATGCAGTGCATTAAGAGGCAGTGTTTTTCTTGTTCTTTTTACTGATAGTTATTATCTGTGTAAGTGGTATCCTCTTGATTAGTTTAAAAATACTAATTTGATACAATGGATGTGTTCCCTGGTGCAAAATAGAAGCTGCATGTGGCTGGCTTGGGCACTGCATTGTACATTAACACTTCCTTGAATTTCCACAGTTAGTTTCTCAAACAGAATTTCATATGATACTACTTCTTAAAATACCATAAATCATAGAGATAATAAATTTGGATAGCAATCTCTTCCTAAATACTATAGCATTTTTTGGAATTAAAAGCATATGATTGCGCGCACTTACTGTTGTCAGTAATTCAGCAGTCATACAGCGTCTTGGCCCTTTATTTAAGGTATGCTTCAAAAGATGTGGACTACTTGCACTTCAGGGAGGAAAAAAGTAAAACTATAAAAAAGAAAAGCTATGGGTGAAAATATACATATGAAAAAGTATCAAAGATAAATATGCTATTGTTTATCAAAAACTTACAAGGTAGTAGCAGCCGGTAGGGAAGCAATTACCAAAGTATTTTGAGCAATAAGCAGAGGGAAGGTAGTAAGATAACTCTGGTATATAACCTTCATAGGCCTTGTTATTTCCTAGTCCTTTGCTTTCTTTGTTGTTTGCAGCCCTTATCACGTTTCCTTTGTGTCCTTTGCTCTCATCCATCCCAGCTGTGGTGCTCTGAACAGCTTCTCATGCAAAGTAGCATGGAAGCTGGAGAATCTCTAGTTTTCCCATCCAATCAACTTCTCATTTTCAGTGTGAAGCACTTTAATTACAGTTGGCTTAGACCAGTAAGACCTAACCAATAACGTAATTTTCCTCGCTCCGTGGTTAGTTTTCTGTAGAGAAATAGTAAGGCTGTGATGCTAGGAATCTGTGACCTGCTACTATTTATGTTCACGAGTACTTGCTGTTGAGAGGTGGCTGACAGATGCACCAAGAAACCTTAATTTGTACTGTAATGAACGTAACCTAAAGCTGTTGTAAAATATGGAGGGTATTCTTACTGCTTTCGCCTGCATAGGGTTTTGATATTCACTTGTTTCTAATGTTAGAGGTAAATAACATTTAAGCAATTTATTCAGCCGTGTTTTACCTGATTAGCAGCAAAAACTGATTAAAGTTGCCCGGTACTACTTTTAACAGCTCAGCAGCAAGAATCCTAAGTGTAGAGTTGAAAGAGTTTACTGCACTGGAGGAGAAAGTGAAACATTTAAAGGAAGCTGTATATCAGAATTTGTTTCTACATTTTATTTTGCTTTAAGTAACTTATTTTCACTGAAAGTGGAAGCAGTTCCAATAAGATCATGATTTTTTTTCTTCAATTGCAGAAGATGTCATATTTATTCTTAAAAAATCAATATTGGTCGTGGTCAGGTAGGAGGTACATCATCCTGATCAGAAGCATTGAGACTGACTGTCGGGTAATTAAAATAACACTGAAAATGCAGTGTAGAAAAAGCTAGTGAAATTTAAATTAAGTATCAGCGTGTGAAGCATTTGTCTGCAGAGCCTTTGTTTTCCCACTACTTGCATTAAACCAGTTCTCTGATAGCCTTTATGTTTATTAAGAGAACATAGTGGCACAAATTTGCCCTAAATGTGGCAGATTCAAGTAAGGGGATGGATTTTTCTTTTTTGTCTTTTGATGTTATATTTTACTTAGTCCTCCTTCCCATTTTGGTGATAAGTTATTACCTGTTTCATTATTGCCTCAAGTAGATAACTACTTTTTTTTTCTTACCTCATCTGCTTCTCTACTCAGGTTGCCTAGAAAAACATTGTTCAAGCTCGGTTTCATTGTTTCTTGTGTACTTTCACATCTTATTTTCATTTTGATTTTTTTATTTACCGTTGGGGGGGGGAAAAACAAACACTTGAACCTGTTGTCACATTCAGATGACAATTTATGACATTTGTTTTGTAGCTAAAAAATTGTAACTACCTATATGTGAGGAAAAGCTAGATGATACTTAAGAAGTTGCCTGTTACGCACAGTCTTGCGTGAAATGAATAGGATTACTCAGATTCTTCACTGATTGAGCCATTGTTAGGAGAAAATGTAGATAAATTATGACTGAGGCTGATTCACTTCTGTTATATTCAGATAGCAGGTAGCTTAGATAATTAAAATTTATGCTACAGCAGTGATTACTTATGGGCTGTACTAAATGGACATCAACTAAAGAAGCATCTATGCCTACTTCAGAGTTAGCCTTCTTTCAGGAATCAGATAAAACATAGAGTAGTAAGGGTTGTGTCTGGATTTCCCCGTTTATTCCATTGACAATCAGTCAGTGATTAATTGGATTTATAAAATCATAGAATCACAAGGTTGGAAAGGACCTACAAGATCACCTAGCTCAATCCTCCTATCACCATTACTACCACAAGCACTAAACCAGATCTCGTAGCTCCTCATCCAGACGCCTCTTGAGCACTGCCGGGTACAGTGACCCCCCCACCTCCCTGGGCAGCCATTCCAGTGCCTGACCACTGTCTGAGAGAAAAAGTTCTTCCTCATGTCTAACCTAAACATCCTCTGGTACAACTTTGCGGCCGTTTCCTCGGGTCCTGTTTGTTGCCTGGGAGAAGAGGCCAAACCCCTCTTCATCACAGCCTCCCTTCAGGAAGTTGCAGAGTGCAGTGAGGTCTCCCCTGAGCCTCCTCTTCTCCAGACTGAACAATCCCAGCTCCCTCAGCTGCTCCTCATAAGCCTTGTGCCCCAGACCCCTCACCAGTTTCATTGCCCTTCTCTGCACACTCTCCAGGGTCTCAGTGTCCTTCTTGTAGCAAGGGGCCCGAAACTGAACACAGCACTCAAGGTAATTATTTCCCAATAAAGGTGTTTCAGCTGTCGTCTTCATACTTCTTCTGATGTAATCAACAGTTTGTTCAGATTCCTTTCTTCTACAATTATTTTATTATTATTATTTTTGCAAGTAATGTTGGGATTTTAGAGGATTTTCTCATGATGTACTGAGAAATGTTTCGTTTTTCTTTTATGTGATACCATTCTAGCACTTCTGCTAAAAATTATCTTGCAAATAAGATCAAATCCAACCTCTTTGTATTTTTTGCATATATAACTTCTCTTGCTGACTTCTAAAATATGCCTGTTGTGCAGTAAATGCTTTATTCTAATGTTAATTCAGCTGAACTAGAAACTAGATCTATAAATTCTCCACCTCTAGAATGTATTTGAATGTTGTATAAAGAAGAAAGCATTTCTATATGTTGATTTTTTTTTTTTTTTTTTTTTTCTGAGCAACACTGATAGTATGTGAGATATCTGCAACTTTCTGTGTTTAGCCCTAATGAAGAAAACCATAAGCCGCCTTCAGCTCTGCTTGTGCACTGAAAATGGGGCAAAATGTTTCTAAATGCAGCTCAATAACCTCATTTTGACATATGCATCTACCTCCATGTTCTAAATCAAACACATCTAGGCTGTCAACACTAATTTGACATAGTTAAAAACGAGTTGACTGAGCCATGTAAAACAATTTTCAAGCTGTCCCTAACATAATTCTGAGCTTTCTGTGTATACAGCCTTACAGCCTCATCGCACATCTTAGCATGTTTTTACACTTGAATTCTAGCCACTGTTATCTGTGAATGATATTTAAACTTGCCCGCACAAGTCTTGGTCTAATCCTGGACTACTCTTTCCTACCTGTTTTTGTTTTATCAAAAGGTACTCTAATATTTGTATTTCAACAGAAAGAAAAAAAAAAAAGATGCAGTATAGCAGCATATATGCTAAGTGCTTTGAAGAATCTTTAGAAACATGCACAGTGCTGGTCTGCTGTAATTATCTAGAGCTGTAATTAGTTTGGAATTCTGGGGTTATAAAAATGCAGGTCCGCTTTGGTGACATAAAGACTGGGTTATTTCTAGATACTGTTATCTGCATTAAGCAACAGTTTGTACCATTAGTGTTTAGTCCGCAGTTCTCAATAGATTGTCATAAGATGACCTACTTTTAAATTGAAAATATGCATAATTTAAGTTGCTCATTTCTAGTACATCTTTGAGGCAAAATAGCTTTCTTTCACTTTGGTAGAGTCTAAACTCTTGTCTGCTGCCATCTTCAGCAAGCAGTGAGTACAGCCACTCAGCTCTGTCTATGATGGTGTAGCACCTGCAAGTAGGGAGCTACTGGGTCAGCACTACCAGGAATATTTTTACTCTGAGTACAACTTCAACATAATTACGAAAAGCTGATGAACTGGAGCCCCCCAACTGATGGCAGCAAAAAAATCCCTGCTGTGATACACTCACAAAAGGAATAATTACCAGAATAGCCATGCTGCTAAAACTGTCTACTACAGCAGTATTAAATTTTTATTTTGAGAGAATGTAATTGTTAATCTCCGTAGTTCTGGTTTCTTTGTATGTGAGCTTACTTACTATTTCTTTGCCAGGGTTTGAGCTGTAGGCAATATTATCACTCGCTCCTCATAGAAAGCATGATGATACTGCTGTCTGTGATGAGCACAGACAGCTGCCTGTCTCAGATATTTTAGTGCTCCAGCATCAAACTTGCTTCATCACAGAAGTATTGAAGGCTGGATACAGCTGGCCTACTGCAACACAGCTATAATCTCAAACCCCACCTGATAATCATTGGCTTCATATGGAACTGGCCTCTTGTAAAACCAACCACGTTTTAGTGCCTGGGATTATCTTTTGTTGTGCTTTGTATTGTTGTTGTTTTATTTTTTTTTTAAAGTATTTTATTTTTGTTATTAATCTCCAAAATTACTCATGGAATGAGTGGTCTGGCTATGCAGGGCGCTTGTACAGTGCTTGTGTTGCTTACTACTTTGTTTAAAAGCCTCACGCTTTAGTCGTGCAGATTAAGATACACACTTTAATCTGTTTGCAGTCACGTTGCCTAGTTCAACAGAAACCATTTCAAAACTGTCTTGGCTTTGCCATCTTCTCTGAGTTTCCAGTTAAGCCAGTTCAGAAATAGTTTTCCCAAATGTTTGTTACTACCAGCTGATGTCTGGTAATGCTTATGCTAAACTTAGGTTAAAATTATTGACCTCTGTGTCAAGCAACATGATATCCACTGGAGAGATTGCACTTAATCTTAGTCTTTGTTATCTAGGAAACCCATTGCTTGTTAAGTTTGGGCACTGTCCTCTACAGAATGTGTGAGGGTATAAACTCTGTGAGAGAGATGTGATAATTGTCTGTGGATTTTTTTTGTTTGTTTTGTGTTTCTTGGTGGAATTGTACAATAATAAGTGCTGTCAAGAAGGGACTTGAACATATTTTGAGGATCAGAAAGTTGATACAAAATGAAGCTTCTGTGCAGAGAAAGCTTGCTTTGAGCAAGCAAATGGTGGAAGCAAGAGTGGGCAGAATGGTGGTTTTACACTTTTTTTTTTAACACTTCTTTACATTTATTCACAGATGTCCATTCTTTTTTGTAACATAATAAAACCAAGATTGGAGCTCAGAAGCAGTATAGAATCATAGAATTCTTAGAGTTGGAGAGGACCTTTAAAGGTGGTGTAGTCCAACTCCCCTGCAATGACAGGACGTCTGCAGCTAGATCAGGTTGCTCAGAGCCTGATCCAGTCTGACTGTGTGTGAATGTCTCAGGGATGTGGCACCTAACACGTCCCTAGGCAACCTGTTCCAGTGCCTCACCATCCTTATTGTAAAAAAACTTCTTCCTTATGTGCAATGTTAATCTTCCCTCTTTTAGCTGGAAATTGCTTCCCACTGTCATGTTACCAAAGACCCTGTTAAAGAGTCTGTCCCTTCCTTTCTTACAGCCTCTCTTCAGGTACTGAAAGGCTGCTATCAGGTTGCCATGGAGCCTTCTCTTCTCTAGGCTGAACAGCCCCAGCTCTTTCAACCTGTCCTTGCAGGGGCGGTGCTCCATCTCTTGGATCATTTTTGTGGCCCGCCTCTGGATGCCCTCCAGCAGGTCCATATTCTTTTCTGCACTGAGGTCTCCACATCTGAATGCAGTACTTCAGGTGAGGCCTCACCAGCATAGAGATAGACAGGATCACCTCCCTTGGCCAGCTGGCCACACTTCTCTTGATTTATCCCATGATACAGTTGGCTTTCTGGGCTGCAAGGGCACATTTCTGGCTCATATCTAGCTTACCATCCACGAGTACTAGGGATGATTCATTGATAATGTTACTGTGCTGCTCTCAGCACTTCATTAGCATCTTGCTGCTGGCTACTTCCTTTGGCATTGAGATACATCAAAAGAAACAACTCAGGGTTTAGGCAGTGTGCCCTCTCAAATTGCAAGGTGTTGTTTTAATAATATGGTAAGATTTCTAACTTCATGTCATTTTTTAATCGTATTTAAAATCCTTTCACAAGTATTCTTTTGTTAGTAAATTAGATCATTTTTATTAATAAAAGTCAAGATCACTAGTCTAGTTTTGCATGTCTCTTGGTAAGTACTTAGGAATAAGAGAAGTATTATGACTTCTGGCAGAACTACGCCCTAGCTAATAGCTTGAGGGATGGAAGAGACTTGTGGAACTGTAAAATGAAGCTTTTTTATTGCATATTGGCAGATTGTGTGCAGATGTGGTATGACCTTTTTCCCCAGTTACTTATAAAGGTTTATGAGATGGGTGCTCTTCTAGTGCCTGTTCGCAGCAGGCTGAGATCCCTGAAGTATCTACTTCTGCTACTTTTAACAGTTGTAGTCAGTTCTGGATTTTACCAGTTCTTTCTGTTGCCTGGGATAAGAGTATATTGGTGTTGCTCCATTTCCTACCCTTCTGGCATCAACAGGTGTTTCTCTAGATTTTCTGATCTCTTCATATTTAGATAATGCTGCTTTATACACAAAGAAAATGTGGAATTTTTGCTAGGGACTGTATTACTTGTGGGTTTGCTCATCAACTCTTTCTTCCAAGGTTTTGCCTAAGCTTTAAGTCAGGAAGGTTACTAAAGCATGGTTCTTTTGTTCTACTGCAGGATTTTTGTTTTAAGATTAACAATTGTGGAAAAAATTGGAAGGTTACTCAGGGACACAAATTGAACTATGTTTAATGTAATCTACTGATAATACCAGTAAGATACAATAAAAGCAGATGGTTTGATCCATCAGTTAAATTAAATTGGTCACAAGCATATGATAACACTCCTAACCATAGGTTTCCAAGTCGTTGTCCAAAGTCGTTCCACTATTCAAGTTGTGGCTGTACATTTAATAGAGATCCTTATCTACATTCTACGTCTCGTCTCATATACTGTTCTGGCATGGGTGCCTCTGTAGACATAAAGCGAAAAGGGACAGGGTAGCCTGGTGTAGCTAGGCAGTAGCCCACCTTAAAAAGATACTCAAAGGTAAATAAATGAGCTGTTAATATCACTGAGGTTACCTGTTCACCAGAGAATCAGTCTAGCTGCAGGATGCTGAAACTGATTGTCATACTTGCTTCTGAAGGTCTTCTTGCAAGGCCAGGACATCTGTACCTAGATTTAAACTTTATACTTACTTGTTAAATGTGTAGTTTCAGCTTGATCCTCAGTGATGTTATCGATGGGAGCAGAAGAATCTTGGGATAAAGGAAACCTCCTTTTCAGTGTCCAGTTTTCATCCAGTAATTTGTGTTTTTATTTGGCTTTGTAAGAAAAAGCAAATACGACTTCTGAAATTGTGAAGGTGAAGTGAAACTTCAGTGCCCTGCTTCCCTCTAAAAATGGTGTAAATTCATGATCTTGATAACATTATTTGAAATGACATTCAAGTGTCAGATCAGGAGTGAAAGTTTTATGAAGTTTAATGGTTGATACTGTGCTAGTAGAAGAAAGCTTGCAGTATTAAAGCAAGGCGTAGAGCCAATGAAGATTCAAACTAGAGTTTTTACAGAAAAATGCACAGTGTCAGTAAAAGAAAAAAATCATTTCAAATAGTTCTAGAATGACCTTCGGTGATATTTAAAAAGTAAGATAAAGGGGAGAAGAACTTTGCTTTATAGAATAATACAAAGCTGGAATTAAGATTGTAAAAAAAAAAAAAATCTTAAACTGAGAACAGGTGTTTATTCTGAATAGATCAAGTGAATGTGTGGTCTAAGTTAATTTGGTATGTTCATTGTGAGAATTATCAAGGGAACTTTTACTGGAACAGTGTTTTAGAAAGTTTTATGTCCCTAAGCCTTTGAGCAAACTGAACTCCTATTAGACTTCTTAAGTGTGCTTGGAGAGTCATCAGTAAAATGTTAGAGGACTTTAAAATGTTTCCCTTTTGGAAAGCTAGCGCAGTAGTCTTTTGCTTTCTATCTGAGAGTTTGAAAAACAGCTCAAATATGACATCAAAAACTGAAAATTGCATCTGTGGTATAAATACTTCAAGTTCTGATCATTACTTTTGAAATGCTTATATTTTCTGTAAACCCTCTGAGAATATGTGCTAAAGCAAAAGCTAAAGTATTTTCTCCAATTTAGCTCCTTCTTCTTGTGCACTGATTCCAGTGTAGTAGCAGTTCAGAAAATCCATTATGTGAGAAACTGTTTCTCCTTTTTCTTGGTGAAAACATTTGGAGGAAAGGAAATACAAAGATGGTACAAATAGGGGTAGTGTTTTAAGAAAGAAAAACATTTGGACTGAAAAAAGATAGTGATTTCTATTAAGTCATAAGGCAATGTTATGAGAGAAGTAGTGGGAACTGGGCATACAGAATGCTAGAATACCAGAAAAATCGTTTTGGCAAAGAGTTCTAGGCTGTTAAGAGCATGAACCAATTATGTTCGTTCTGTCTCTTGAGTTTTACACTTAAAGCGGGAAGAAATGTGGTCTGTGACAGGACCACTCCTCCTTTTTCTACATAACTATTCAGCAGCTAGTTTCTGCCCACATCTTAAATAGGCCTACACACACTGGGAGGGAATGGAGAGAAAAGTGTAGACAGGTAAAAGAGAAGGCTGCATTTTGAAGTATGGTCATATGTTAGTAATTCAAGGAATAACTGCTGTAAGTTTTTCATAGCTAAGAATGTCATGGTGTCAGTTACTATTTTTACTGTTTTGTGTGTAAGTCCTAGGCTCAAGAACAGAGGTGGTTGTTATCCTTCCTTGCTGCTAAGGTACTGCTGACCCTAGTTTAGTTTGCTGTCACCCAGGGCCTTTTCAGTAGAGCTGCTACCCAGCCATTCTGCTCTGTTCAGTTGCAGTGGGATCTGTTCCAAGTGCTGCAAGAGGGTTCAGTATCTATACTTAGAAAGGGAATTCTGATCACTTCGTCTCTGTGCCTGTACTATCTCTCTTAAACAACAGCCTATCTGTCTGTTCTCAAAGCATATCCGGAGCTTAAAAAAAAAAAAAAAGAAAAAGAAAAAACTAGAAGCAATCTATTCAAAGTTGTTTGAATAAGTTATATCATATTTGTAATAAGAGGAAGGATGATATTCTCAAGTTCTGTGGTAGTTTGAGGAATCTTCAGATTGTTTTAAATTGTCAGCGTAAGCACTTGCTTTGGATGCAATTAGAGAAAAATATCTGCAAACTTAGAGAAGCAGAATAGCAACTTATTTTATATAAGTGAAATGCTGTAAGAAGTAACTGTGTATGACAGCTGGACAATGGAGTGTGGGCTTGAGGTCTTTCTCCTATCACAACCAGATGTACAGAGAGTTTGCATCCTTTATAAATTGTACTAAGAGAAGAAAAACCTTTTCTTTGGGGAGCAGGGGGAAGATTTAGAGTGTGTTTCAAAGTAAAGGACTTAAGTATACTGCAGTTCAACAGAGAGCAGTATGCTTATATGGGTTCTATAGATAGTTTGTATTGCTGCCCAGTTAATCTAATTTCTGTGAGAATACTATGATGTCTACAGAAGGAAATGGTTTTTGGAGATTTAATTAGTGTCTCTTGCCACTTATTTTTGTTCCATCTGTCAGACTGTGTTGTTCAAGGCAAAAGCTTCCTGGTGCTTGCACTTAATAGCATTTAAATGTCACTTGTACACTGTTGGTGGAGTGTCTTAACAATACTGATTTTATTAATAATGAGAATTCTGGGTGATAGTCAAAGAAAACTCAGTTTTTAGTTTTTCCACATAAACCATTTATGCTTAAAACAAAATAAAACTTTTCTGATGGTGTGGTTTTTTACTTTGCAGACCACTGGTCTGTCTTTTAAAGTATCTGTAGCTTTGCAAGACAAATATTAGAAATTTGAATGCAAGATTATTTGGTACTTTTGTGTTATACAATAGATGACAACTGGTAAGCATTAAACAAAAAGCATATTAACCTGAAAGAACAAGGAACATGAATTCAAGACCACCTAAACTTCTTGACAAGTGTCTCTGAAGCGAAGGTGTATAAATTACAACTGATAGAACACAATAGCATTACTTGATAGAGCATATTTTCAGCTACAAAGCAGTTTTTCAGCAGTCACCACCATTTTCACCAGCAGTGAACAAGAGAGTGCTCATAAAGATGTGCATGGCTGTCCAGGAAGTGGCCTGTCCTGTGTGTCCGTGTCACCACTGCTGAAATGCATCGCCCACTGTCTCACTGTGGCAGCATTCACTCGTCTCAATAAATGTTCAGCAAGCATTAATGAATGTCAGTGGGTGCATTTTTCCTGCATGGATGAATTCAGTGGCACACCTTTGTTTCATACACACTTCCAAGCTATGTGCTATTTTGGCAGACTGCCCTTCTGCTACCATCCCTCATAAAATCATAGAGTCCTTACAGTTGGAAGGGACCTTTAAAAGGTCATCTGGTGCAACTCCCCTGAAATGAACAGGGGCATCCACAGCTTGGTCAGGTTGCTCGGGCTCTGGTCTAGCCTCACCATTGAAGTCTCCAAGGAGGAGGCAACACAGAAACAAAATGTTATGGAATATTGGTGGGAAGATTCAACCTTTACTGCTATACCACCAACGTCTGCCTCTGCTGTTATAGGCCAGCATAATAAAATAGGTTACTTTTGGAGCTGCCCTTGTTGATTATAATAGAGCTGCCAGGTATGATATTCAAACATGAAGCATTCCAACATACTTTATTAAAAACAGGTTAATACTAAAATTTTCGTTATGCGGGGTAGATTTAAATAGAAACATCAAATCACATATGATATCAGTAAGCAAGACTGCTTTTTTGTTGTTTGTTATTTTACTGATTCACCACCTTCTGAATGAGCTCATGTTAATTGTGACAGAGGAGAAAATCTGTACACAAAGAGACCAAGGAGCATTGAACCCATGTGTGTAGTGTGTGACTAGAAATCGTCAGAAATTTGAAATGAGAAAACACTGTGATGCCAAAGAAAGAACTTGCTAATGGTTCTTATATTTTCTATGATTGCCCAGAAGAAATGAGACTGACGTGCAGTGCATGTTATCCCTTAAATCTCATGTACTGAGGAGTGACATAGGGATGTTTTTACAGAACAAAATATTTTCTTTCAAAGTGCAAGTCCAGATCTCCTAATACACACTTTCATTGTGTTGTAGGAAAGAGTAATTATGCACATGCATCATGTCATAGTATCTTTTCTCACTGCATCTTAGAAGTCTTACTAGATGTTCTTAAAGGTATGGAAGGTAATGGCCTGATTCTCAAGTAATTGTTCATAAATGGCAAATAAGTGTTGATAAGAATATACATAAGAAGCTATTCCATTAGGTGAAACAAAAATTACAAATCAAGAAGTTTTTTATAAACAAAAAAAAAATAACTAATGTTAGCTAACATATTTGGAATAAATTTGTGATGCTAATCTTTTTTGTGTTTAACATCTTGCTGCTAAATCATACAAGTGCCGTAGAGTATGTCAAAGTAGCTCAGTCATGAGGTCTCCATCTCTTCTAGGAAGTTTTATGTGGCCTTCCATGTAAACTTGCAGAGAAGGGAGGGATCTTAGTTGACCATATCTTACTACATTTGTACTTTGTTTAATGACAGGATAAGGTGATAATGGATGAAAAATGAATGCGATGTTGCAAAAGTAAGCTGTACAGTGGAGAGCAACCTTATGGAACTGAAAAGCTGTTCACTAATAAGAAGGAAGTTCCTTTAGTGTTCTAAGTGAGGAATGATTCTTTTCAGGAGACTCAAATTTGATTATAGCAGCTGTTCTCAGTGAAGAGCCAAGGCTTAAAGCTTTTTTCCTCACAATTGCTTTTTTCATACTGTAACTGGTAGACTTTACTAGAGGCTGCTAATTGTTGTGTTTGCAGATCAGTAACATTGGATACGCAGAATTCCACATCACAGCGAGCAGGAAGCACTCATTACAGATATACTTCTGTTCTAGTGTAAAGGTCTGACTTTTTATGCAAGTCAGAAATCTGGTTGCTCCCTAAACCAGAAGAGCTGTCTGTGGATAGAGAAAAAAGGGAACACCTCCCTCACAGAAATATCATGGAGTCACGCAGTGTCTGAAGCTGGAAGGGACCCATGAGGATCCCTGAGTGCAACTCCTTTCCAAATGTGCCACAGGATGTTTAGAAAAGATAAGATACATTTTACATAACACAATTTGAGAAAGATGATTGCTTTTCAAGTACTTCTGCTGCAGAAGAACACAGCAGTAATGGGTGGAGTCTTGGTTATTGTTAATGCTGTTGTATTAGAAAGGCACAGTGAAATGTTTTATTCTCATTTGCTAGCAAAGAAGCTGGTTTTGTTTTATGTTGTGGACTTCATTTGTTTTGCAGACAAGTATAACGTCTGAATCTCAGCTTACAAAGGTGACCGAATGAATAATTGAAAGAAATAAAACTATTATATGTTATTCCTACTCTTGGTTCTTATAGCAATTATAATTTATATCAAGAAAACAATATAAATAAAATACAGTTCCATTTTTAAAATAACTTTGTGTAGAAAGCCAGACTATCAACGCTGATTTTTTTTTTTTTTTTTATAGCTTTCAGTTTGAAAATCAACAGTTTTTGAGCTGGTGTTTTTTTAGATTCTCTTGTACTGTCCTTGTATGCTGATTGTCAAGAATTCTGCTTTATACACGTTTCCTTTCTTTTTGTTCCAGTCCTTTATGCTGTTATTTCTGGTAGGCAATTTCTGGTCGGTGCTGTTTTCTGTCTGGAACACTAATCTTAGTTTTAGCACTCAAAGCCTGTCATCACTATTTTTTTCTTCCCTCTCCTAATCCCTTCATTGATAAAGTGATTATTTCATATGAGGTATTGTTTGATCCAGTGCTCAATTTATTGTGATAAAATTATAAATAAACCTTTTTTCTGGTTTTTGTGTTTACCACATTATTTTTTTTTTACTTGTACTATTCATTCATCCAAACTCTAAGTAGTGAGATTCCACCTTCCCTCCAGCTCCCTGTGAAAGACATCATAAGTTATGTGCTACGTAAAATTATACAAATATTTTATGGAGGTATTTATATACAGAATATTTTTATTATCTCTGTATATGCATCTATATAATATATGTAGATGTTATATATGGGAATATTATATGTGTGGATTATAATGTATATTCATGTATTTATAAACTTGTAGAGAACTTTATACATTTTTATCTCTGCTATTGCAGTACTTTTCCAGTTCCTTCTTCAGAAGGTACAGCTTTTATGCTGTAGAAGTTGTAGTGAGGGCAGTCAGTCATTTCTTCTAATCATTTTTCTCTGCATCTAGTCCTTTTACTTGCCTGCAGAAATTGTAACTTCTTTTTCTTCAAATTTCTCTCCTATTTTCTGATGAACTAGTCCTTTTTTTCCCCAGTTTTCGACTGTGATTTGATATTTGCACTTTAGGTGCTGTTTTGTTTGGTCTTTCGCAACTGATCCACTTCTTGCTGTGAATCACCTTGCAGATTGGTTCTGAAACTACTGCCTTAACTCCATGACCAGATAAACTGTGGTAGAAAGTATTATTATTATTATTATTATTTTACTGAACAAACTTACATTCTTTTGCTACTCATCTAATTCTGACTTGATTGTAGAGTTCTGCTTTGATTGTCAAAAAATTTTACTGAGCAGTGAGTGAGTCACCCAGGCACATTTGTTGTCTTCTCAGGTTTTGTTTTCCTTTATTTTTGCTGAGTTTTATGGAGATGCAGCATTGCAAGGAAGTAACAGACCATTCAAAGCTTGTGATTAACTGTCCTGCTATTTGCAGCTTCCATAGTTACCTACAAAACCAGTCTTTCTGATAGCTCTGATGTGTGGATTTTTGAAACTACCCGTCCTGCTGGGTTTGGATCTTCCTAGAATATGACTGTATTGAGGGCAGAGATAAAATAGCTCTGCCTCGCTTTGGTTTTCTTACTTCATAGCTAATTGGTTACTCTGAAAGCTTATCATAAATACCCTAAGGATTCTGCTTCAGATTTTTTTGCTGTGTGAATAGAAGTGTTTGCCTATAACCATAAAAATAACTGCAGCCAGCTTCTGATATTATTTCTTTTTCTGTAAGAGCTTTCTTTGCCTTTGGAATTTTAGTAGAATTCTGTCTTTATGCTTCCTTCTCATTTCCTTGACCCTTCAGTGTTGTTATGCTTCTATTTTGCTACTGTCTTCACTAGAAATTAAAAAGATACATTGAAAGAGAGATTGTAAAACTCAGCCTTTTTTATCAAGTGTAAAATGCAACAAACTGATGTGTATGTAAAAAGTGTATTTAAAAGTGTATGTAAAAATTAGACTAATACTGAATTCTAGTAGAAGGCATCTCAACATTAAAGTAGGGAGTCATCATAGACAATTTATTCAGAAAGAAGTTATTTAACCAACACCTGATTTTGCTCAAGTTTTAAGTATTAGTATTTAGAAGTTTTGTTTTCATAGCTCTGTGCTACCACAGTAAGAAGTTCAACTCCCAACTGCTAGAAGATGGAACTGTTGTTCTGTCTGGTTTGATTTACAGCCCTCTGCTATCATTTACCATTGATCTCGTAGGCGCAGAAGTACTGCTTGGAATTTGCAGTTATTTGATGTTACTTTTCCCCCATCTCATTTCTGTTGCTTCTCATTTCTACTACTGCGTTAAAGTTCCTAATAGGCTCCTGATTTCTATTGCGTTTAATGTGAAATAGGTATTAAAAGTTCACTGTCCTGCTAAAAGAACATAGTTTGGGATAAAGCAGAATGGGATCTTGGAAGTAAAGGAAGGGTTGGAAAGATAATGGGATCAAATGAAGAATTATGAGGGTGTATGAAAACAAGCCATCTGTCCTCTAGGGAGACTTCTCATATTCCACAGAGCAGGCCAAACTGTTCCACATAATTCACTGTTTCTCCAGGGGAAGAACGTCTTTTGGCAGCATTGCCTCTGTGCTCTGAAGAGAAATACAAGTGCTAATAGAAGTGCTCATTCTGGCAAAACTAGGATGATCAGCAGCATTTTGAAGATGCGTGTGTCTCAGGGCTAGCTGTGTTGCAAATGTGGCTTCAGATGCTTTAGAAATAAATGATGATAGAATTAAAAGCCACCATCTGCATTTTCTGTCTGTTACGCAGATTTGCTTGAAAATTTACAAACCACATACAGTATACTTAACTACACTGTGCAGTTTGTGTCCTGTAGTTCAGAAATAATGTGTAAGTGCAAACAGCTAATTCTTTCCATTTTGTAACAAATAATTCATCTTCATACGGATCACTCAGATGTTAAGGAGATACCAATCCCAAAACATGTTTTGTATTAAAAAAAAAAACAAAAAAGCCAAAGCAGCCCTGAACACTGAATTTGTTTGATTCTTAGGGATACTTCTGAGTATGCTGGAGTTGCAGGATGCTAGCAATATAACTCAAGATACTCAAAAACTAATAATAAAAGACATCATGTACATTTTATAACTTCTTTTTAACACTTCTGTCCTATCATATCTCAATTATGTATGTACAGTTTGAGATACTCTACAAGAAATCGTTTCAGGTCATGTTTGAATTGTAGACACACTAGCCTGACCAGAAACATCGAGACTCTGTTATTCAGTTCATTGGAAGAGCAGTAAAATAAATGCAGTGCAGCAGAAGCTAGATATGTGTCTCTTAAATATTAATGTTTGGGGTTTTTTTAGCCTATCGATTTCTTTGAATGAAGGGCTTCAATCTCTTTTCAGAATAAGAATTCTGAAAGATGAAAATGGTTGTCCTGATATTTTTTTTAGCACAGTTGGCTGTTTCGTTACATTACTTAAGTGTGCAGTTTGGATGCCATCCTAATTTGAGTGGCTTCTAAGGATCATCCCTTACTGATTATTTTCATAAGCAGTCATTTTTCAAAATTGGCTGTATTTATGTAGCTCACACGTGCATTTTTAAATGCTTTTCAGTGAAATACGACATGAAAGTTAGTGTAACTTACTGCTTCTACAGATTAAGTGATGTTCTTGACTTGCAAGAAATGTCATCCTTGTGAAGTGTGAAATAAAAAAGACATAGCAATAGCTGGAGTGCTAGTTTGGCTAAGTCATTTGTACAAAGTATTTTATATAAATATACAATGTCAGTTTGTGAAACATCTGTGACAAACATCTTTCTGGAAAAACACTGCTTTAGTAATGAAGGTCTGCAGTTTTAAATACTGGTCTTGCTGGAAAGTAGTTTGTTCAGAGCTGTACATCTCTGCTGTCCTCTCACTGTCAGTTGCTGGATGTTAGTACACTGGTTGCCTTCTTAGTAAAGGTGTGTTCCTCTGATCTCATCCCAGAAACTGTAATACCAATGGAAAACCAACTGTTGATCTGAGAATCTAACCAATTACTTTGTTTGAAACTCACTTTATCTAAGCATAGCACAGACTTTTAAAACCAGTTTGTTGTCAACTTGAGCAGCATTACAACAGTCAGGTAGGAGCAGCTGTGACTACACCTTGTGGAAAGATGATAAACCCCCAAATCCATCTGTTTGTCAGGGGTCTGAATGCTGGAAAAAGAAACAGCATTTTCTTTTGGCTATTAACAAAATTCTGTATTTCCTGTTTTCTCTCCCTCCTTGCTTGCAAGATGTCTCTTGAGATTTTTCCATGAAAAATTATTTCATTTAATTCTGCAATATTTGCAGTAGAGCATTTGCAAGAGTTCGCTTTTTTTTTTTTTTTTGCCTTCTTATTTCTCAGCCTTCATTTGCCTTTTGGAATTATCCATTACAAACCAATGTAAACTCTTTCTGAGCATGTTCATATATGGAGTTTTTTGTCTTGATAAAGCAGGTATGGCATTAGTGAGAACCGAGAGAGATATTTCAACTTAGGCTGAGGGAGAAACTGCTTTCTGTAAAATAATAATATCCATAGATAAGTACACTCAGCTTCTTTCCATGTTTTCCTGTGGGATCCTCACACATTTTCTCACGTTTTCATCTTTTTCTGAAGTCAGCGTTCACGCTGACTAAAAGAGAAGCTCGGCGTCTCATGATCAGATCATGAGCATGATTTGCTTTTAGTGTTAATTTCACTAGTTCTGGACGTGATGGAGCTAATGGATGTGATTTGGAGAGAGTCTGAAATCTTGTGCTGAGTTTTCAGAAAAGGAAACAACTGCTCAATGAAGTGGCTAAATGTTTTCATAGACTTGCCTTTATTAATTAGCATGAGCAGACAAATAGGTTACAGCAGGATTCTTTGCATTTAATTCCATTCATAGTGAGATATTTAGAAATGCACTTTTTTGAAGTTACTTCCAGATATTCCTAAATAGATAAGTATGTGCATAGTTGTTAGCCAGAGTCTTAAAGAAGCACTTGTGTTAGGCATATAAATACATGCTGTGACTACAGAATACTATCCATTTTGTGGATAAAAGACAACGTTTTTTCCATATTATGCTTCTTATTTACAGCTTCAGTGTTACTATAATTAAGACTGAATCCTGCATGTGAATATAGATGTATCTGTCAAGTTAAACAGACTAAATATATTTGATTTGAATAGAATGCTACTGGAGCTGTTTCAGAAGTTGCCTTTAAGGTACTTGTGTGCTTGTGTTTAATTTGAATTTTCATGGAGAAAGTCAAGACAACTGGAAGCATACTCTTAATGTTTACTTAACTGTCTAATAATTACGTAATATTGACTATATTAAAGCCTGTTAGAGGATACACTGACTCTTTGCTCTTTGGCAGGTTGATGACATCTTAGGAGAAGGCAGTGATGAAAGTGATAGTGAAAAAAAAAAGCCAGAAGAGAAAGGTGAAAAACCTCAGATTAGTGCAACAGAGGCTACAGGAGTGAAAACGGATCCGAGACCTCGGTCATCGTCGTCATCATTATCATCATCATCAAGTGAAAAAAGCTTAACAGGCAGTGTACCCAGGTATGAGTTCGTCAAACATAAAGAGAAGTGTTGATGATGTTTCATTGTGTTCCAGCATTATTCAGTATGTTTCTTGACCTCGTAGTCTTTGTTGTCAACCTTAGTTTGTAGCTAACTTTTTTTTTGTAAGTATGTGAAATTGTCATGCTTGTTTCTGCAGTGTTTTGGGATTGGTTAAACCAAATGGTCGTAATAACTATCTGTTGAAAACCAGAGTCTCATCTGTTTTGAAAGAACTGAAGATTGCTAAACTGTGCCAATTTTTAAGTAGTCATAATCTCGAATCGGATGTTAGACAGTGTAATCTGCAGTGTTACTTTGAGTGAGGGTTTTTTTTCCCAACAGTTTGAGAAACTATTTTTTTAGTTCTGCATTATGGAGAGTTTTTCAATGGGAAATTGATAAAAATGAGGTTAAGATGATTTTATGCTTTAGTCCCTTAAAAACTAAATTAAACCTACTAGTCTCTTTTGCAAGAATGATTTGTATGTCCCACTATAGATTGTTGACTAATGACTGTCAGCCAATTTGCAGGTGAACCGAAACTTGATAATTAAGTGTCTATTTTAACTACATTGTTTAATGGTTCTCAGTCTGCAGTCTCTCAAGTTTTTAAGCCTAAGAACACAGAGAAAAACAATGCAGAGAGGACAATATAAGATGGAAGGTCATGCTAGTTATAATTTAGAACTGCAGGGTTGTCATCCTGTACCACCAAGCACTAAAAATGCAAACATGACTTAGATGTGCACTGAAGTTTTTCTGCTCACTTACAATTGTTTCTAGTTGTTTATTGAAACCGAATAGCTGGCATAAACTAATAGCTTTCCTTACTGGTGGGTAAAATGGGTAATGTAGAGACTTTGCTCACTATTGTCTGTGGGTAGATTTCTTTGGCTTAAGAATAAATTCCATAGGTTTCAAGCAAGCAATCATTTATGGATACAAAGCGGACATTAATTTCAAGTAGGAATTCACTTTGTCCATTTTTATTAAACCTTGTAAAAACTGTTCAGGTTAGGACTTAAGTGATTTATATTATTTTGATTTTTGTGATCCAGTGATAAATCAGAGGCATTGGCTTACAGATCAAAGCAAGCATCACAATCCAAGTAAAAGTTATTGGATTCCACACAATAAGAGCTAGTCATGAGTTTCAGTTATGTTCTACCACGCAAATGATATGTGAGAGAAACAGAAAAATACCACATAATTTGTTACAGCAGTACTCGTCAGGAAGTTTTGGTTGCGCTGTGTCAGGGGTTCTCGGAAAATGAGCTACGTGGGGAAATTTGCACAAACCATTTAGCTCATCATTGATATTGCTAATGTTCATTATTCATAAACAATGTTCATTAGAACATTGTTTAAAAAAAAAAAAAGTCTGTTAGGCATAAGAAAGGTATAAAAGTTCAGTCCATTTCATATAGTTAAATTGGAATTGTAATAAATTGCCTCCTGAGTTGAGTTTGGAAGAAGAAAGACAATCCAACAACAAATGTTTTTAGAACACCGTTTGAAGTAGCAAGACTTGGTGGCATATCTCTGTTAATTTATCTGGAAAGAAAAGAAAAGAACATGCTAAGGATTATTTTCTAATACTTTTCCTCATGTTTGCTTTACAAAGAGCAAGTACATTTGTAATTAACTTCTGCTGTACTTAGGACAGCTTGTATGTGAGCGTGGATACGCTTCTGCACTCAAAACAGTGCAGAGCCGTGTGTGTATCTAGTAGTGTTGCTGCTAGAATAAAGTCTTTGAGAGGCTTCCTATGTAGGTTTTCTATTTTTGACCTTTCTGCTTTTTAAGAAGACCACTGTCATTTTGTTAAGTTGCATCCAAGATTGAACCTGAATGGAATGCTAGCAAACATATGCGCAAAGTGCAAGTTCAGATGCTGACTCAGTGTCTACAAGTCAGGAAATACTGCATGATTCTGTCATCCTAGTTACATTTTTAGTTTTAAGTTTTGCATTGATGTCTTCATGGTCAATTGGTGTTGTAGGTGCTAATGATATACTGTGCAAGAGGGATAATGTAAAAATGGTTGTTATAGAGTAAGATTAAAACCCCCAAGAGCTTAGTCCACTACACAGAAATACTACCTCCTGGCTAAAAATGAAGCACTATGCAAGTTCTGGAAAGCTTAAAACTTCTGTTCTGAAAACTGGTGTCCTTGGGGTGCAAGGCTGTAATTTTCATTTTTTTCTGCTCAGTTACATAGCCTGGAGTTGCAACTTATTTGTTGCTATGAGCACCGTTACCTCTTGCCATGTTAAGTAAACAAAGGGTTCATGTTGTAGGGGCCAGTACCAACTATTCCCAATTATTTAAAGGCCTTGAACTGGCTTTTTATTTCACATCTCCCGTGATCGCTCTTGTGTTCATATTTTAGCTATTGATGTCTCCAGAATATATAAAATAAAAATTATATTTTTAAATGAAGAAAAATATTTTCCATGATCCAGTACTTCCATATTGTAGCTCATCTTGTTCCTACAAGAGATGCAGCCTGCAGAGACTGTAGATCTCTTGTAAGTAATGCTCCACTTATACCTTGTCAGTAGTTACTGACATGGAGATTGTAGCATTTTAGTATAGAAATCTAGCCCTTCTATTATTATTATTAGACTGGCATTAGCTAGGCTTTGGTCTGGAAATCTACAGAATATCATTACAGTTTCCCTGACTCATAGGACACATCGAAAGTTCTCATATTGATTCCAAATGGGGTGATTTTTGTTTTCTTTTAGTCCCTGCTTCTTAGATAAGTCAATGAAATGCTTGCATTTATCTCACAAATGTCATGTTAAAGGGATACTGCATAGACCAAGCAGTCATATTGTCTGATTTAAAAATAACATAGCTCATATCAGTCATGTTTGATCTGCCTCTTGCAATTATGAACTGCATAGCAATAAAACACATCTTCAAGTTACTTTTATTTAGAAAATCAAAGTGAGGTAAATGAGTTTTTATTCTTAAATCTTCCTGATCTTTATGCAGTTTGTGTTATTCTGAGCTGTTGCTTGTAGAAGGTATTCTGGAATAGAGGAACTGCTTTTAGAGCTTTGATCCACTGTTTGTTGAAGCAGACAGGTGCCTGACTTCAGCAAGCAATGTCAGAAGAATATATTTGGTAGAATGGACAGGAGTGTGAAACAGTCTTGTTAAGAAAACTTGCCAAGTGAAACGTGTATGGTGAGATTTTTGCCTGGTTTAGTTTCTAGATTCTGGAAATCTGCAATGGGAAGTGATGCCCTGAACAGCAAATACAATTGTTGCCATGTGCTTGCCTTCCTACTGGTGCTACTAAGATTTTGGAAATAGTTAATGAAAAGCTTCAATGAAGCAGCTGATCTTATTTAGACTCAGCATGCATCAGACCGTTTGTAATACGCTCACTGAGGTGGTCCCAAGAGCTGTGGTTCAGTGATGAGACTCAGGAGATCAGGTTAATGCTTGGACTTGATAATCTGAAGGTCTCTTCAAACCTAGGTTGATCCTGTGATTTCTCAGTTCATTATCAGGAGCTTTGTGCCGTGTCTTTTTTAAAAACTTCTGGTTGTTGTCAAATCACGGTACCAGGTCCTGTGTTTCTGCAGTGTTTCCTTCAAGTAATTTCAGCTTCTGTAAAACATCTGTGAAGTCTAATTGTTCTGCTGACTCGGTTTTGGAATAGAAGATTCACTACTTTGTGCATTTGGAACATGCTTTTTTTTTTTTTTTTTTTTTTTCTTAAGAGGGAAGTATGATAACTAAATAGAAGAAATCTAATAACCAGAAGCAATATCTGATTCATTAGCAACATTGTTTTCTTGCAAAAATTAAGCTTCCTTTATAGAAGCATACATCAGTGAAATGTTTCCTTTAGCAAAATTTCTTGCTGGTAATTTTTGCATCAGTCCAGAGTAGCTGATATTCCTGACTGATAGTG
This sequence comes from Tetrao urogallus, assembly GCF_951394365.1. NCBI lineage: Eukaryota > Metazoa > Chordata > Aves > Galliformes > Phasianidae > Tetrao > Tetrao urogallus. Next base: position 89,906,864 of record NC_136815.1, read on the forward strand.
AAAATATGCTTCTAAGGATCAAGTATCTGAAAAGGTACTTTTTATGCTTTGAGAGTAGTTTATTTTCTGAAATGCTTTCTTCTATTTTGCATATAGATTATGAGTTTCTGTGCCTATGTTACAATTCAGGAAAAAAGTGTAAGGGCTGTCTTGAAAGTAATCTCCTATGTTATTATTTTGACCCGTGAGATCAGAGGTGAGTGTTAGCAGCGTGGCACCACAGGTTGAACCTTTCCATAAGTATTCTGTTACAATCTGTGGCAATGCAGCAGGTGGCAGCAGAGGGACAGTCTGACAACATGGCATCTGGCATGTAAGAAGCAAAGGCATGTCCCTGAATGCCTCCATGCAGAAAAAAGGGCACCAATTGGCATTCATCAGTACTTGCTGAACATTTATGGAGACCAAACGATGGATGTGAGCACAGGGAGCTGGTGGGTGGTGTGTTTCTGCAGTGTTGACAGCAACTGTGGGTCACCTCTGCTGGTGCAGAATTGTACAGTGCAGCATGCATGCCGTTGTTCAAGAATGGCAAAATTGCACAGCTAATGATGGTGACTATGCTGAAAAAATGTTCTGTAGCTTAGAATTTGCTCTCTCAAATAGCATGATTGTACTCTTTTGTATCTGCTGTAGTTTCCATGACAATAAATAGGAAGCATTACTTCTGGAGTGACGTATGTATTTTAAGTTACTTGCTAGCTAGCATGGTAGTCATCTGAAGTATTTCCAAGAGTCTAGATTTCTAAAAGGAAAGGGTTTTTTTTGCACTTCCTTCAGAATGTCTTTGCTTCTTTTATGTGATTTCTTTTTCCAACTATAAAAGCAGTTTCTTTTAATAGCCACTGTGCTAGAAGATGGAAATGACACTTCTGCTTTCTTTCTTGCTGCCAAAAAAATTTCCTGCAAACTCTTCTAAAAAGTCTTGTTTGACACATCTCATGCTAATTGAGCCAGTGTATTTGCTGCTGTTCCTATAACTTTCTTTCAGCTCCCACTCTGGAGGCATTCTACTTTTACAGTCTTTGGTCTTAAGCTTCCACATATCAGTGCTTCTCAGACAGTAATCCTTATGTTAGTAATTCATACTTCTCTGATTTATTTTCTTTTAATGCTCTATTTCTATTCAAAATGCTTTATAGGACTAACTGTTATTAGCATATGGTGTAGACCTTGTTGAAAATTAAGGTATTTTCAACAGCACGTCTCAAATGTAGTTGACAAATTGTGGGATTTTAAACATTTTGCCAAGGAATGTGAGTCTTGTGTTTTTATCATCTGTGTAACTCACTGAATTGAGTGAAGTCTTAGTGTTACTACACTGTATAGTCTTCCAGAATCCTTCTCTGAATGATGCATATAGTGTTGGTTTAATCTTTATGATATGGAAAAGATATGAATTTTTAAATATTTGTGCCTTCAGTTCATCTTTTCTTGCCTCCTGTATCATTTGCTGCATCAGCGTAGCTCACTTAATCATCAGGCAGTTTGATAAAGAACCTGCCTGCTGAGATACACAAAAGGATAATATTAACTTTTAAGAATGATCTTTAATTGCTTCTTTGCCCTAGATTTTTATTTAAAGGGGCAGGTAACTGCAAAATGAAAATCAGTACTCCTGTCTTCTGTCAACTCTTGAACGTTCAAGAAAACATTAGGATTCTCTCTCTCTAGAATTAAGCATAAAGTAAGCAATTATTCCCCATTGTAGGTAATAGGAACATCTTGTTGAAAGCAAAATTCAACGTTGTTTTGCTCTCATTTATATTCCTTCAGACATCTAACCTGAATCTTTTTGGTGTGTGGTGGTTCTGAACAACAATTTTTTCTTGCAGAATTGAGTTTAGTCACACCTAATAGGTAAGTCCTTTTGTAAGTTTTGCGTTCAGATTTCCCACTTTGAGAAGTGCAATTAAGTATTGGAGTTGGGTCAATCAGTGAATTTTTAAGACTACACTTTTTTTGGCTGTTGGCCTTTCATGGCAATGGCTGTGGGATTATGGAGGAAAATGTTTCAGCTTAAAAAATGTGTTCCCACCAAGCTGTTGTTACATCTGTCTTTGCATTGCAAAAACAACATTTCAGTCAGACGCTTGTGAATTAGTCTGAGTTTTGAAGCTTATTTCAATGCCTTGAATTCTCTGCATGGAATTAAGGGAGCTGGAAAGCTTCAGGAAGCAAATACAGCCCATTTGTTGATGCTGCCAGTGAGATCATGCATCCACAATCAAGCAAAATATTCATTGCTACTGTTCCTTGCTATAGTTTGGTAAAGAAATGCCGTTTCCATACTTGAATGCTACAAGGCACACTGATCGTTAATCCATTTTAAGAAGGTTCCTCACCAAACCCACCACTGAAAGCAAGGTGTAGTCACTGAGTAGGGAAAGAAAAAAAAAACAAAACAAAAAAACAAAAACAAATGCAGTCCTAAGCTGTACAGAATTGAAGATCCCTGATAAGCAACCACCTCCTCTCCTCATTATCAGGAGTGTTGATTCACTTGGAAAATTTACACTGTTAGTGCTTGTCATTTTGGCTGTATTTTCCTGGGAATTCCTATTGGTAAGGTAGGGCAAGCAGAGGAAACATGTGCTTCTATATGCTAAGGCTCCAATTTTGTAGGTAGTTGTATTTCTAAAGTTTAAAGTTGTTGGGAAAGCTTTTCATTTTACACAGAACAGCCAGGTTTGTGTATGTAGTTACTAGCATGATCAGTCTGATTTTCTGAAGACTTCAAAAACTAGAAGAAGAAAACATGTTTCAGGTAATGAGAAAACAGTTAATACTTTTTATGTAATGAAAAACATTGCTCAAAAGTTTCTCAAGCATATCACAGGTACTTTTCTGGCTTCAAACTTAACTGATGCTGGTAATGCAACGTGTGAACTAGTGTGTTTTGAGTCAGTGGAGTGCTTCTGTTAAGAGCAGAAATTCAAAAGGATATTTTCAGTTATCAAGAATTGAAACTTCTACCACCTTCTTCGACACAGGTGTGTATTGCACTGTGTGTGTGCCCACCTGGAAGATAATGCGTGCTTCCTTGTGGCACAAATTAATATCACAGAATCACAGAATTGTAGGGGTTGGAAGGGACCTCCAGAGATCATCGAGTCCAACCCCCCTGCCAAAGCAGGTTCCCTACACCAGTATAACAGTAGTTCTCATCATTCAGACAAGCGAAGAGGACATTTACAGGAATGAATGCATTTTTAACAGTTATGAAGTAAACATTCTTTGTATGTAGTGGATACAGGCAATTAAAAGTTACCGCAGCTTCATGTAGTCTTTTTTCTAGAAAATGCAATGAAACATTCCAGACTGAAATCCAGGATCAGCTTCTAAAACAAGTGCTCTCACTGGCAGTGTATCTTATTCTTTTCACATAAGCAGGATGTTCTGCAGAGTTTTAAGGTCACTTCTGTTTGGAAGTAATTGTGAAGACTAAGAAGGAAGAGGCCTCTCTGGGCATGCAAAACATGATTTGTTTCTGTACTTAATGTTCAGTATTGAATGAATATGCACTGTAAACATTGCTTCCATTTGGGAATATTTTTACTTGAAAGCTCTTATGTTATTCAAAATTTCTACGTGACAAAATCAATGCTGTGGGTAATAAGTGTTTTCTAGGGTGAGCACGGTATCACTGTCCTCACCCCAGCTATTCACACTATTTTTGACTACTGTTCTCGGAATAATAATCTTACTTATCCTTAATTAGGCTTGTAGTAAAATACTACAGCTATAAAACTGTCAAAATATTTCTTGGTCTGCATGCAATTATGTCTTGTTATGATGAATTTGAGTAATGTGAGGAGGTAGATAGTGGAGGATTGCTGCATAATTATTTAACTTCAGCCTGTTACAGTATTTTTTTCATTTGATACAAAGACCTGAAATACCTGTCCAAACTCTTTGCAGTTGTATCAACTAGAGATCATGATACAGTCATACCTACTAGCATGTTAGATTTCTGGTCCTTCCAGACCTACCTTAAAAGATTTAAAAGGCAAAGTGGACAGAAGGGAGACTTCGGACTTTGATTGAAGAATTTTTCTTTTCAGAAGTGGTCTTCAGGTAAATATTTTCAGTTAGAATCAGTGACACTGAATTGCCCAATGATTCTTTCTTACATAACTCCACTGCAGTGGCTTGTGTCTTTGACAGACAAACTGCTCGAGCTGAAACACTTTTAGATTTGCTCCACACCTCACACTTCTTTGCTTCTGGAAGAGTTCAGTAAGAATGGTTTCCCCACTTAAGCTGAGGGGAAAACGTTCTATAAAGAAAAAAGGAGGGGCAAGTGGATCAGATGGTGGGGTACCATTATTTGAAAAGAATTATTTGGTTACCCTTGATTTTAGGGTACTAGATCTCAGGCAATGGGTGGCCATGGCCTGTGAATCAAAGATGTGTGTTTTTTAGTCCTTCTATTCTGTGGAAAGTAGAATTGATTGGAGTGAAATACTGTCCAAACCTTTAAGTGATTTTAATTAGAGATCTTTATGATAAAACTCCAGTATATACTGGTGGGTTGCTTTATTGGTGTGTATTTACTCATTTATTTGAAAATTATTTTCTTTTTTTAGCAGGAGGGTTTCAACAGTTTTGGAAAGTAATTAAAAATGTCTAGAAAATCACTGTCAAAATCAGTTATACTGGATTCATTTTATGATTGTGAGTGCAGAATTCTTTTTTAAATGGAAGAAAGAATCGAGCTGCAAATTCTAGTCTTAAAATTTCCTCCTAGCAGCATACTTCTGTTCTCTACCCCACTCACTCTCTCCAAACTAGGTACTTTTTTCTTTCTTTTAAGGATGCCATTTAACCACAAATATACTTAGGAAAACTTATTCTGTGTTCTTACCAGCAACTGTATAGAATTGTTCATGTTTCAATTGCAACTGTAAGCAGTGTTGCAGTTTGCTAATCCAGATCAGTTTGAAGGATTGTTCTCTGGATTTAACTCACTTAAAGCTTTTCTTCGGTTTTTCATGTCAGTGGTTTCTTACATCTGATCTTTCTGTGTATGCTTAATTCTTTAGTACCGCAGCAGTGTAACAAGAATGATTGAGGAGTTTTGTCTCCTCAGTAATGAGGTAAAGCACTTCTGTCTTTTCTTACAAAATGCTGTTATGCCAAAACTCGTTGTGGGGAGACCTCATGTGGCCTTCCAGTACTTGAAGGGAGCATAGAAACAGGAGGGAGGACAGCCATTTACAAGGGTGGACAGTGATAGGACAAGGGGAATGGTTTTAAACTGAGACAGGGGAGGTTTAGGTTGGATATTAGGAGGAAGTTTTTCCCCCAGAGGTGCTGAGGCACTGGCACAGGTTGCCCAAGGAGGCTGTGGATGCCCCATCCCTGCAGGCATTCAAGGCCAGGCTGGATGTGGCTCTGGGCAGCCTGGGCTGCTGGTTGGTGACCTGCACACAGCAGGGAGTTGGAACTGGGTGAGCATGGAGCTCCTTTGCAACCCAGGCCATTCTGTGATTCCAGGATTCTGTGATTTAAGGTTTTTTAATCTGTCTTCTTAATCTCTCCCTTCTGATTACTGGAGAAAAATGGGAGATCTAGTGTGAATTTTACCCTGAAGAGTGTCAGCTGCAGGCAGTGCGTGAATCTGGGTATTTCTCAGAGGAGAAGGCTGGGACAGAAGTGAACTCAAAATAACCCTTGGGTGTATTTTTCACCGTGGAGTTAGATTATACTGTCAGAGCAAAACTACTCATTGCTTCTGTAGCAACAAGAAGAAATGTAAGGATTTTTTATTATACCTGGCTGGGAAGACAAGTTATATCTTGACCACTCACTGCTCTTGTAGTCTCATAACAGAAAATATACATTGTGTTCTAGGAAAGCCTTAGTAAGGGCAAGTAATTTAGTTAAGGAAGGCAAAGGAGTGCGTCCTTTGGGAGCAGATTACAGGAATTTCTTTGCCAGCCTAATATTCCTCCATTCTTCTACTAGGAAATATCTGTCGTCTAAAAAAGATCTTGAGCAGAGTTATCTAAAATTTTCACTCTGAATAGGTCTGTTGGGCTCAATGGCGGGAGTTGATGGCATAAAGATCCCCCTGAGTCACTGCATCCCTGTGCTATCCCTGCCACCTACTCAGGCAGTAATCAGCCTCTGGCTGTTTTTAGAGCTCTGTGCACTTCTGTTTAAAGTATGGTTTTGTTCTGCACCTTTTTTCCTTATCTGGGCAGAAAAACTGTTTTGCTTTTTCTCGTTTGTTTCTAGGTTTGTTTTGGTGTGTGTTTGTTTTTTAAGGAGTATGAAGAACACAAACTTGGTGAAAGTCAGTGATGTATTCTGTCTTCAGATTGAAATTTCAGGTGGCTTAGTGAGTTAAATGCATATTTCCATGCCCAATTTATAGAATTCCCCCCCATACACACACACCATGGAAATGATGAATGATCTTGCTACTTAATATTCCCTTTATTTTCTCTTTCTAAAATGTATGTGCTGAGGCAGTTTGCCCAAACTGGGTATGCTTTCAAATCTTCTGAAGTTATCTAAAATAAATGCATACAGAAATTAGTTTGAAAATAGTCTTTGTTAAAGGCTTTAAAAAGGCTTGTTAAAGGCTTTTGTTAAAGGTTTTAATACTCTGCTATTTCAAAGCTACTACACTGATTGTAAGTTCTATGAAAAAATAATTAAAAAAATCTCTTTGTCCTTCGAGATTGAATCATGTGGCTCTTTTACACGCTCATATTTGCAATAACAGTATTTGTAAAATAGTAACAATATTCTGCTTGGTAGTCCTGCCTGGACTATGTCTTATACTTACCTCATTCATTTCTCCTTTCTTTGTTAGACACACAAAAGGATTTGTAATGCTTCATAAATCTCTTTACAAAGGATTCAAAACTGATTTATGAGAAAAGATTATACCAAATTAGCTGTGCTGTGTTGTTCATAATCTTCCTACAAACTTTTGGTAACAAAAAAGCAGTATTCTCTGGAAGTCTTCTTTTGACAAATATTAGTTTTTTCTGCTTTTTTTTCAGTATTAAAGTAGATTTCCAATCTGCTACAATGAGTGCCTTGTAAAAGTAGAGGAGTTTTTCTCTTCAAGAAGTCACAGAATCACTTTGGTTGGAGAAGACTTCAAAGATGATTTAGTTTCAGGCACCCCTGCCATGGGCAGAGTTACCATCCACTAGATCAGGCTGTCCAGGACCCCATCCAGCCTGGCTTTGGACACCTCCAAGGTTGGGGCATTCACAGCTTCCCTGGGCAGCCTGTTCCAGTGCCTCACCACCCTCTGAGTAAAGAACTTCTTCCTAACATCTAACCTAATTCTCCCCTCTTTTAATTGAAAACCATTTTCTCTTGTTCTATCACTGTCAAAACACGTAGAAAGTCAGTCTCTGTCTTGCTTATGAGTTCCTTTCATGTACTGGAAGGGCCACATTGAGAACTCCCCAGAGCCTTGCTTTCTCCAGGCTGAACAAGCCCAGCTCCCACAACCCTTTGTAGGAGAGGTGCTCCAGCCCTCTGATCATCTTTGTGGCCATCCTCTGGTCCTGCTCCAACAGCTCTGTACCTTTCTTGTGCCGGGGGCCCCAGGTATATTCCCAGTACTTCAGATGGGGCTTCGTGAAGACAGAGCAGAGCAGGACAATCACCTCTCTCACACTGCTGGCCACCCCTCTTTTGGTGCAGCCCAGGATCTGGTCTTCTAGGCTGAAGGCGTGTTCTTGGCTCATGCCAAGCTTTTCATTCACCAGAACCCTCAAATCCTTCTCCACAGGGCTGCTCGCAATGAGTTCTTCTCTCGGTTTGTACATATATGTGGGATTGCCCCAACCCAAAGGCAACATCCTGCACTTGGCCTTGTTGAATCTCATTAGGTTCTCAAGGGCCCACTTTTCAAGCCTGACCAGGTCCCTTCTTTGTGCTCTTAGACGTCTGCATGAGTGATGCTGACACTGGGATCAAGTGCACTCTCAGCAAGTTTGTGGATAACACCAAGCTTTGTGGTATGGTTGACATACCCAAGAAATGGGATGTCATTCAGAGAGACCTTGACAGGCTTGTAATCATCAAATTGTAATCGTCAGGTAAACAGTGGTGTAGGGAATCTGCTTTGGCAGGGGGGGTTGGACTCAATGATCTCTGGAGGTCCCTTCCAACCCCTACAATTCTGTGATGCTGTGAAACCTCATGAGGTTCAGTAAATCCATGTGCGAGGTCTTTCATCTGGGTTGTGACAACCCTACCTATTAGTGCAAGCTGGGGGATCTAAGGATGGAGTACAGTTCTGCAGAAAAGGACTTGGGGGTACTGGTGAATGGCAAGCTGGACATGAGGCAGCAGTGTGCCCTCACAGTCCAGAAAACCAATCGTATCCTGGACTGTATCAGAAAAAGTGTGGCCAGCAGGTCGAGGGAGGTGATCCTGCCCCTCTAGTCTGTACTGGTGTAACCTCACCTGGACATGGAGCTATTAGAACGTGTCCAGAGGAGAGCCACAGAAGTGATCCAAAGAATGGAACACACCTCCCCTGCAAGGACAGGTTGAAAGAGCTGGGGCTGTTCAGCCTGGAGAAGCTCCATGGCATCCTGATAGTGGCTTTTCAGTATCTGTAGGGGGGCTATAAGAAAGAAGACACACTCTTTAGCAGGGTCTTTGGTAATAGGACAGTGGGAAGCAATTTCCAGCTAAAAGAGGGGAGATTAACATTGCACATATGGAAGAAGTGTTTTTTATAGTAGGGATGGTGAGGCACTGGAACAGGTTGCCCACAGAGGTGTTGGGTGCCCTGTCCTTGGAGGCATTCAAGATCAGGCTGGACCAGGCTCTGAGCAACCTGATCTAGCTGTAGATGTCCTCGTTCATTGCAGGAGAGTTAGATTCTAGATGACCTTTAAAGGCCCCTTCTAACTCAAAAAACTCTATAATTCCTTCTGTTTAATCAGCTGCACCACTCAGCATTAACAGCACGCTTGCTGAGAGTGCACTAAATCCCACTGTCTGTGTCATTGGTAAACATATTGAAGAGCTCTGATCCCAAGACAGATTCCTGGCGAACACTATTCATTACTGATCTCCACCCGGACACAGATCTATAGACTGTAACCCTCTGGCTGCAACCATCCAACCAATTCCTGTGAGTTATCAACTCTTTAAATCCATACCTCTGCAATTTAGAAATAAGAATGTGGTATGGGACCATATCAGAGGCTTTACAGAAACTAGGGTAGACAACATCAGTTGTTTTTCCTTTGTCCACTGATGCTGTCACTCCATATAGAAGGCTACTAGATTGGTCAGGCACAACCTGCCCTTGGTGAAGCCATGCTAGCTCTCTCACATCAACTCCTTCTGTCACGTTTGCCTTAACATAACATCCAGGAGGGATCTGTTCCATGATCTTCCCAAGCACAGAGGTGAAGCTCACCAGCCTGGAGTTTCCTGGGTCTTCCTTCCTATCTTTCTTTAAAATGGGAGTAATGTTTCCCTTTTTCCATTCACCAAAAAAAAACTAGGAAGAATACCTATGGTACGTCACATCTAAGGGGTTATCTAGATCTTCTGAAAATGCTGGTTTGAGAAATAGGTATGTAATACTATTTTTGGGGGGGGGGGGGGGGGGGGGTAGCGGGGTTGGAGCATTGTTTTTTGCCAGTAATAAGTAAAGGTACAGAGGAGGGGTTTTCAACACCTTCATAAACCTGCAGGTGGATGACAAGATGCTGAAAGTAGAGAAGTAGACAAGGTGTAAGGTGCATAAATGTGTGGTGATATTTTTCGTGTGTTGTTTTATTTGAAATTAAAGCTTTTTGTCAATAAAAAGTCAGGCATGCCTGACTAAACTGATTGCTGAAGGAGCATTAATTTGTGTTTTAAAACAAAAATTAAAAATTTGAAATAATTAATCTCAACAAATAGAAGTCAGTGTGTGACTTGCCATAAAAAAGACAGTAGTTTTGTAAAAGGATGTTGAAACTAAGCATTTCTTTCCAGTAAGTCCGAGTGGATAACACTAGTTTAAAAAAAAAACAACTCAAAGTTCTCAGTGAAAAATATTTTTCCTCCTTATTTGCTATTACACACTATCTAATTGCAAACTGTTCCATAAGGGGATTTCTGAGATACGAGCTATCCGAATCTGTTTGGTTTTTAGAGAGAAGTTATCTTTCCATTAATATCTTAAACCTTCACAGCAGATCTGTGCATCCTCCAGTTTTAGCTTTTATTTTTTTCTCTGCTGCTATGGTAAAGAATTTTTCTATTCTATTCCTCGTTTAAAGTAATTAAGTTTTATGACCTCATATAGAAAAGCTCTCGTGGACAAGTCTAGAAATCAGTAATTCATAGTTTTAAATGCTCCAAATGTCATCCATCTCCAAAAAGGAAAAGTTTTGTTGCTGCTCCTTCATCTGCTTTCACTTGTACTATGCAGAATTTGGATATTCTATATGCTACCACATCACGTGTTCAACTGTGATTTCATCAATGTAATAATCCATATTCCAAGTGTCCTAGGATCATTGCCAACATGTATTATAATCAAGTATAATATAAAAATATTGTTTTCTTCAGAAAATTATGAGGACTGTTCTGAAAGTAATGTCTGCTGTGTGGGCAACACTTGCCCAGCAATGACACTGTCACAGCAACTGGGAAATAGTGGGTCACCTGCACTGGTGCAGATTTTTACAAGCATTGCATGCAGGCTTTTGTTCTTTGCTGGTTGCAGTGCATAGTTAATGGTGATGACTACATGGAAAAAATCATGTTTTGTAGCTGAGAATTTGCTCTATCAATGTTACTGTGCTCTTTGTTGTCGTTTCCATGGAAATAAATAGAAGCAACCTGCGTAAAATAGCCACCTTCTTGTGAGGGACTGAATGAAATGCAGGTTCTTTTCTCCGTGGAGCTCTTAGCCATCTTTCATTTTATGCTTGGATGACCTCAAACCACTTCCAAAGTGGTGTAAGTCACAACAAGGGTTAACAAGGACAGTGTACAGAACTGTCATGGAGTAAACCAGTAGTACTAGAGTTGTGTAGGGACATGATTTCTTTCAAATTTCTTCAGAAACATCCTGCAGAGGAAACTAGCACACGTGATGGTAAATGTTTGAAAGAAGTGAAAATGGAAGCAGCCATGTGTGTGTATGTGGCACACAGCCCTTAGGAGGAGCAGGCAGCAGTGCGCTCTGGCACTTAAGGGTTCTGTCTACGTTGCTGTTAAGCTCAGATCAGAAGTAGTGTGTCTTTGGAGCTACTCTTGAGATTGTCAGTGCTTGCCATGGTTTGGTGCACATCCCAGGGAGGCCATATAGTACATGAATCAGTTCCTTTACGTGAATGTAGGCTGGGATTTAGCTGCAAGAACTTCCATGCTCTGTTCAAGCCGCTAATGAATGTTCAAGCCGCACGATGAGATTAGAGCTAGTCCAGGATAAAATGCTATTTCTGCCTTTAATCAGTCATAAGGCTCATATGCATCAGTGCTGAATGAATTTCTTCAGTACATACAGTGTCAACAGGGCAACTGTAAGTAAATCAACTCAGATATTCTACTTAAGCTTTGCTGTGTGTTCAGTGTTTTACCCAATTTTATCATTTCTGGTAGTCTCTTACATCAAAGACCGTGGCGTTGTATTTCTTTTTGGTCATTTAAATGTTGACACATTGCAGTACACCACTCTATTTTAACATTTCACGTGGGAAATTACTTAAATTGTAAAAGTGTCACTGGTGAATGGTAAGATCAGCTGCATAGTGAAATGTATGCATCAGTTAGTTTTTTACATGAGCACTCAATTACGTAGATGAGACATTCATATCTTCGAGCTTGTTAATGAATTTAATGACCTAAATTTTCAAGCTGTTATTAAAAATCTACCTACTACAAATTTAGTTATGTTGCACATTACATTACAGTTGTGTTTCCATCTGCTCACTAATCACGTTGGAGCACAATGTGCATTTGGATGTTAAGAAAATAGTGAGAGAGAGTTGAAGAAGTGAATCTGAATCGTAAGTTGAGGTTAGAAGGGTTTACAGCTGGCCTCATAGCTTTGTTTTCTGTGATACTACAATTGGCTTTACCCCTGCAATATATTGTTTGTAAGAATTTGTTGTATCAAAAACATCAGCATCAAATATACCCCAAATCTTTGTGCTTGAAAATATGCCATAGCATTACCCTCTTTAACCTTGTAGCTGACTGAAGTTAAGTGCTTTGCAGTTCTGAAATGAAGCTTGCCTACTATATTTTCTTTATGGGATCCTAAAGCAATGAAAAGTACAAACTGTAAAGTATTTAGATGGACAGGCAGACAGTATTTTTCTAAATGAAATGTCTTTCAAGCATGTAAGCATGTTATTTCTGTTTATTTTTCTTAATTTTGATTTAGCATAGACAAAATAATACTTGTAGCATAAATAAAATATGCTCTGTATTCAGAAAATGATAGAATTATTAGCCATAAAGCATCCAGTTACATAGAGTAAATTACATGGACATTAGAAAATTTGCTGTCTATCTGAACCACGTTTGCAGTCTTCAAAAAGACTTAAAGGTGACCCAGTCCCCAACTTTCCAGAAAAGCTGCCATGTTTTATAGAGAATTCACTTTTAGATAAGTCCTTGTTTACCTGGGAAAACAAGCAGCCTAGCAGAAGTTTTGATGTGAAGTTTGATGTACAAAACATGGTTTTATTTTCAGTTACGCTTTCAGACAAGCTATTTGTAATTGTATAAGCATTCACTTATCCTGAGATATTGTTTGAGTAAAATGTTGTCTTCATTATTTCATACATATTAGGCTTGTGTATGATGTAATCTTAAAAACCTATCTGACTTTGTCAAAGGTGCATTCGATTTTTAGCCCCAAATCAGATGGGATCTAGAATTTGGATCTTTACTAAAAAGTTAGGTTTGGGTTTTAGACAGACAATACTTCTTGCTTGTGACATTTACAGTGAGGTTTGTGGTTTTTTTCTGTGTGCCTCTCTGGTGACTCTCACAGTGGCTTAAGATTTCATGAAAGACCAGAACAGGGACCAAGGGCAAGGCAATTCGTATTATCTTCAGTTTTAGATCCGTGAGTAATTTTTTGAATGCTGCAGTATTAAAAAAGTCAGAAAGATGAACATGTATTGATCAATTTATTCAGTTCTGTCACTGCGTTGTTGTAGTTCTGCTTGGTATTTTCAGTGATGTAGTACTGTGTGTTCCTGTTTGAAAATCTGTTTTGTCTACGTACAGAAATGTAGGTATGAAACTAGAGAGATCCTAAAGAAGCCCAGGCGAGCAAAGGGGATGTTTCACTTGGAAAGAAAGCTGGTGGAAGTTTGTATTCCATAATTTCTGTAGGACTTTGTTCCAGAAGCTTTCGTGAGCCTCTGAAAAAACTTTCTCACTTCCAGAATTTTGCAGGTAGCCCTGCTTCTGCTTGACTTCCCAAATTCCAGTTGAGGACAGACTTCTGAAACTACTCCAGAGGCCTTGTAGTCCGTTACCCCCTGCCCAAGCAGGGCTACCTACAGCAAGCTGTCCATGACCATCTCCAGATAGCTTTGGGCTTCGCCAAGTATGGGAGACTCTGCCACCTCTGTGGGCAACCTGTGTGTCAGTACTCAGTCGCTCACACCATACAGAAGTGCTTCCTGGTGTTCAGATGAAGCCTCCTGTGTTCTAGTTTGTTTTGATTCCTTTCTGTCTTGTTATTGGTCACCACTGAGAAGAGCCTGGCTCCATCCTCGCTGCACCTTCCTTTCAGAGATGTACGTACTACATAAAATCATCCCCAAGACTCCTTGTAGATGCAGCTGTCGCCGCCTTTCAGCACACTGTAGAGAGATACTGCCGTGCTTTTGTTGGCTGTGTGGCCTATTGTTGGACTCTCCAGTATGTCTGCATCTCTGTTGAACCGGTGGCCCTAAAGCTGGACACAGTACTGCTGTGGCTTTACCACTGCTGAGCAAAGGGGAAGGATCACTTCCCTCAATCTGCTGGTAAATATTTTGCTTAACACAGCCCAGGATACACAGCAAAGACAGCTTCAAGGGTACAGTGGTGACTCATGTTCAGCTTGCTGTCCACCAAGCCCCTTTTTCATCATCTAGTTTTAATTCCTCTAAAGTATATCAGGTTTCTCCAACCAGTTTTCAAGGAAGAAATACAATGCTTTTAAAAGGAGATGGCAAGCTACAACTTATCCAGAGGTAAATGCTGCTCATACTCATATATTTCTTTTCTCCTTTGCACAAAGCATACTAATCGTGTGGAAAGCGGGCGAATCTTTAAATGTAGATACTTACTTAGGAAGTAAGATAGCATCAGAACAATGCAAATTATGTATATGTATGACTAGCCCTCTGAAATGTCACTGTCTGTGCTGTGATGCTTCTGTGACGTGGCACTCAACTTTTTTGAATCTTAACATTCAACAAAAATGCATTTGAATGATAATTCTGTGTCACAAAAAAGTCATTGCATATGAGTAAAGCTTATATATAAGCTATAAATATATATATATAAGCTATAAATTAGAAATAACTCAGCAATTTCAGAAATTCTAGTTTTCAGTTATTGCACTTGTTACCAACCATGTCAAAATGGAGAAACATTTTACGTGTGTGTATATCTCCTAACTGTATTTTTTGCTAACGTTCTACAAGTCTCTTTCTTTTTTCTTTTCTTAGCCTGATTTATTTGCTTCATAAAGTAGTTCCATGTAGAAATTACTGATTCTCAGACTAAAGATAATACTGAAAGGTTATTGAGAAATGTAGATACACCTAGTTACATGTTGAGAGACACAGACAGTCGAGAAACAAACGTGTACTTATTCAACTGTTTAAGCTAAAAGTCTTTGTTCCAAGACTGCAAGCACACTTTGCTGATAAGTAGCTTAAGAGATAGAAAGTCTGCCTTGGGAAATCACAGAAGGACGTGCTGCTTACAGATTCTGAAATACTCTGAGCTGCTAACTGATGAGTTATTTCAAAAGCCCAGCACAATATCTGTTAATTAAAGAGGAACATGCATTTTGGAAAGCATCAGATCATTAACTGGATAAGAAAAAGTTTCAGAACAGTAAGAGTGTAAACTTTCACACATTTATACTATTACATTTAGACTATTAACTCGAGCTAAAATTAACCAAGGTGCTGCTTCACATTTAGATCAAGAGACTGAAACGGGTCTCCTGCTTCTCTATTTCCTAAATGCACACCTTATGCATGTTTGCAAGAAGTGTCAGGCTGCTGAGTTTCCATAGAGGTTTTTTTCACCACTAAAATAGAGATGTTCATTCTCCTTAAGGCCCTTAGAAAACCAGCTGTACAGTCTAAAAGTTCTCTGGTTCTTCCAAGCAAACCTTAGTGCAGAATTAATGCACAGAACAAGTAGTTTGATTATACTGTGGAACTGCCCTACAGCTTTGGTTGTGTAAAAGCAGAGCATTTGAAAAGTGTAGATGGGCAATTCCAGAAACTGTACAATGGTGTAGTTACATTGTAATAAGTGACTCGTGGATGTGATTTACACATTACTGCACAGCACCTGACCTGTGACAGCTGGCTGTGCTGCTTAGCACACAGCATTAATGCTTCCTAGGCCTTCACAGGTGCTTGTAGCCTAATAATAATTGTGACTGGAGAATGTAATTACTATGGGAATGTGCTGTTAATTATTATTCTGCGGTCAGTGATGATGTTATAAAGTTCAGTATTATCACTAGTACTTTTTTTTCCCCCCAGAAATCTTATATGGCTGTACCATAGCTGAAGTTTAAGGAGACTGGCTGTATGTCACTCAGTTTTGGTAGCTTCTCCCAGGGTGGTTCTTCTTGGAGAGAGCATCTCAACTACTATTCGTACATAGTATTCCTAAGCAATTGAATTTACATTGTTCCTCATTAACATTGTGATGTAAATAACATAATAAGTAACATAATATTAAAATAGTTGGTTTTTTTGTTTGGTTGTTTTTTTGTTTTTTTTTTCCAAATCAAACCTATCCAATTTAAACAGCAGTAGGATTTTTCTTAAAGCTTTTCTTATTTTTCTGGGATTTTTTTTTTTCAAAGTAGTTCTCTCTCCATATGGATATGATGTTACTTTTGCCAAGTTTCTCTAGCATTTGGTGGTATAATAAGCAAGGTTTTCCCCACTTAACGATGACCTAAATTCCAAATCTACTTAATCTTACATTAGGACCAGTGTAAGTTATTACAGTTCTCTAAACATTTTTAAACTATTCAATAAAAAAGCTGAAGAGTAGTGATTTGAACTTGTGTGAGGTATTTTAACGTGATTCTGCGGTATCTTCACATTTCTGTCCTCAATGCAAAGAGTTCAAATCACTGTGAATTGCTAAAGGACTTGTAAACCACACAGCAATACTTTTCATACAGCTATTTGAAATCACTGCTTTGTCTGTGTGTTGGACTACGTCAGGTGGGAACTTCCAAAACGCTTTGAAATACAGACTGATTAGAACGACCGTGTGCTTTGACTTCTTTTACTCTCTGTTGCAATGCCTGCACAGGTGATTAGAAGTCTTCTACATATTGCTAAAATTAGGGAAGTGTTGTCACAAAAGATCTTTATTTTCTTGACTGCTTTAACGCTAAATAGGCTTCACTTATACATTCTATAAGAAGTGTGCTGGCGTTTGCAAAATGCACTGAAATCTAACATAGCTCTTTTTCTCTAGTCTGCAGCAGCAGAAGTTTGGAACTGTAATGTAGGCCATCAAGCATAAGAGCATTTACCTTGTTTTATTTGTCAAACGTCCTAATGAATACTAAAGTCTATATAGGAATCTCGTTCTTAAACATTCCTTTTTCTGACTTACCACCTGTAATGATTTGGTGTGTGTCGGTATAACTTAGGAGTTGTGTGTGAAGTAATTAAATTGATTTGTCCTTAATGCTTCACCGCATTTGAAGTAGAAATCTTTCTGCAGTCATTGCCTTCCATCACTACAGGGCCATTAACTAATAGCTTTTACCCTGGGACAATGGAGTCTAGAACCTGAGGAGAAATAATTTTACATCTGCAAGAACAATAGGCTGCAACAGCTGGCATTCTTAGAAGCCAACTATAGAAATCAAGTATTTGTTACTGTCCTTTTAGAAACAGTGAGGCCTGAAAAGTGAGAGAGATTCACAAAATCAGAGAGAAAGGGCAGAGTAGAAAGATGGGCCTTGTAGCAGAGGATTCTTTTCTGATTGTGTGACCAGTTGAAGAAGAAAGTGCAAAGCACTGAAAGCAGTGTTTCTGCAGTGGGAGGATTGATCCCAGGACCTCAAGATTGAGCTTAAGATGCATTCTAGACTAATGAGAGGGGAGAAAAATTAAGTGAACTTTTTATCTAGCTCTGTTTTTCTTGTGCTTCTGGGGTAAAGATGAGTTTGTCTCAGAATCAGGAGCAAATGTTTGTTTGCCTCGTAGCATATCACTGTTAAGTCGACTGTAAAATGAGCATTGCTGAGGTCAGAGTTGAAAGAAAGGAGTGTTGGTACCTGGGAGGCAGAAGAGCCCAGGGTAAGTCTTTAAAACCTGTAAAAGAGGTGAAAGAAAGAGGAGTCAGGCCTGTGCTGATGAGATCCCAGCGTAGCCCCAACCCAGGGAAACAGGAGCTGGATGTTGACACAGTCTGAGCTCCCAGATGGGGGAGTTCTTGATATGTAGTGCTGCTTCTTAAGATTCTTGTCTGTTGCTTTGTTTAGAGTATCCCATGGGATAACTGGCTCTGTAGCCCAGCTGAGAGATGTGCTTCTGATATCTTATGTGGATCAAAAAAGTTCCAAAAGCACAAATTATATTTGCAGAAATTAGGGCTGCAAGTAACTAAGAAATGAGTGAAGAATTCCCAGCTTTAGCTGCTTAAGGATGTGCTTTAAGGATGTGTACTGTTCTGCCACCTTGTATTATTTGCAGCTCCAACTCAGCTTTGCTGGAACAACTTGAAAAAAACATGCTGCTCGGTGAACAGCTAAAGGCAGCTGATGAGGCATGCTGGGGAGGAGGACAAGGGCAGTGAACATCTGCTATATGCTTAAGAAATGTCACCTTTTCTTCTGAAGCAAAGTGTTTTTTTCTGACCAGTCCTTAAAACCCATCCTGTGTTCTTAGTGTTCCCCATGAGGGGAACAGTAGGAAAACCATTTCGCTCTATCTTATAATTCAGAGCACTTGTGCTACAAGCAGGGAGCGGTTCCAATTCCTTTCTTTGGCAGGATTTAATTCACGTAAAAAGCTCTAGGTATCGAATTGTTTTGGAATTAGAGTTGCTTCTGCTTCTCCACAGGAGCAATCAGCCCTAATACCCTGTTCCCATTCTCATCAGTGAAACAGCTCCCCCAGTACTGGTGAATATTTAAGCACTTCTTATTACCACCACCCCCATTTCAGCCATCTATAGATATTAGTACTCTTTTGCAACTGTGACTTGAAAGGAATGGTGAGGGATAAAGAAGTAGAAGTTCAGGGTGAGGAAAGCTGGTAACGTGCTGCTTCAATTTACATACCAGTGAGAAAGCTGACATGAAGTCTCTGATGGATTGCCTAGTATATGCCATGCAGTAATTTAATCAGAGTCTTTCCCATCAGTGAATCTTCAGTACAGTTCATAAGCTGTTAAACAATTGAAGTTTTCCCTTAGTAAAATATATGGATATTTAAATATCTCTTGAGAATAAGGAAACCAAGAAGTACATTAACAACTATTAGGAAAGATTTTAAATCTTTCATTGTAAACTGCTATTAAGGAGAAAAAAAAAGTGTATTTCACACAACAACTAATGCACATAAATCTTGACTTCTGCAAGTCTGTAATGGCTGCAAAGCAGCAGTGTATATCAACAATTAAAAGGGTTGCTTGAAGCCTGTGCTGAGAACACTGATGGAGGAAGGGCAGTGCTGCTTCTTAATGCAAGGGATACAAAACAAATAAAGATGGTTAGGTCACTCCACTTGTGAGCTCTTCATCCATCATCTGAACTCC
The DNA here is from genome assembly GCF_951394365.1 of Tetrao urogallus. Taxonomy (NCBI): domain Eukaryota; kingdom Metazoa; phylum Chordata; class Aves; order Galliformes; family Phasianidae; genus Tetrao; species Tetrao urogallus. Next base: position 89,925,854 of record NC_136815.1, read on the forward strand.
TGGTAGGTTTTTCCATTTGGAAAAGATCAAATTTTGTATAAAATGTGAGTGTTCTTGATAAGTACATTGTGTCAAGCTGACTGTGGGAAATTGCCCGTGCATTTTTATCAGCTCAGCATGTGAAAAGCACAGTATGGATGTTGTAAGTACCCATTTCACAGAAGATGTCCCAGTGGGAAAAGTATCTTTTGCCATGTGTCTTGTGCATATTGCCACCGCACCGTACAGAAGGATTTCCTCTTTACTTTCAGAGTCAGAATTTCACATCTCCCTTTCAGAGACTTATTTTGCCACTTCTCAGACTTGCTGGTGTGGCTTGAGTGTGCCTTTAGCTATCCTAGGAAATATCTGTATAGAAAGAGAATTTAATAGACGACAGTTTTAAATAACCCATCAGATAAACCAGATCTCCTGAAAACACGTTTGTGTTTATGTTAGGCACACAAGCTGTAGAGCCTGCATATGTAGTCAACAGAAATTGAAAGATAGATGTATCTACTGATACTGTAGTTCACATCAGGCATCTGTGTCTTTGCCTTGAAGTGATAACATCTGAAAGTCTGATAAGAAGACTTTTAGGGCTCCAGGTGTTAACCAACAGCGGAAAAACTGAGCTGAAGGAACCAGAACTGCTCGCAAAACCTTACTGCGTGGTCCAGGCTCCTCTACCTCTGCCATTGCTGGGCAGGTAGAGTGACTAGAAGAGATGAGCAGTAGCACAAAGTACTGAGCCCTTGCTTCAGACGGTTCAGCTGTATACTACTCACCATTTAGAGAGGCTCTGCAAAGCCACTTTATTTCCGTAGTCACATAGAGGCAAATATCCGGTCTCCCCTCCAGTCAAGCCCTGTTTGGTTAGCATGTCAGACCTTTCTCTAGTCTGTTCCAGTGCTATTGTCTTGTTCTAGAGGAGCCCTAGAAAGGGGACAATTTGTTGCAGTCCCAACTTTTGTTAACTTATTTTTGAAGTATGAGGCTCTCTCAGTAGAATTAACAGGGCTTAGAGTGTGGAGAAGTAACTGTGCATATTCCTCTTGCATGTGTCTGTATATCCATGTAACTTGCTAATCATATTCCTGTGCAGCTGTGGCTGGCACCACTGCACTCATAAGGCAAAGCTCAGCAGAAACTTCTTGCTCTGGATTGATAATACAAGGACTGCTCTGAAAGTAATGCCTCCTATTTTGTTATGTTGGCCCATGATGTCAGAGGCATCTGTTAGTGGTATGGCAGTAGAGGTTGAAGCTTCCCATCAGTATTCCATTACATGCTTTTGTCTTGTGACAGATGGCAGCAGAGTGGCATTCTGACAAAATGGCTTCCAACATGGAAATGCAGATGAAACAAAAGTATGTTATTTAATTCTTCCATGTGGAAGAAATGGCATCCATTGATATTCATGTGTGCTTACTGAACATTTATGGAGACCAAACAATGCATGTGAGCATAGCGAGGCAGTGGGTGCTGCATTTCAACAGTGGCAACAGTGACAGTGGGTCGCCTCTGCTGTGTGGAATTTTACAAGCATGGCATGCAGGCTCGTGTTTATGGCTGCAAAAATGCATAACTAATAGTGGTGACTGTTGAAAACCAGCGTTTTGTAGCTGAGAAATTGCTCTCACAAATAGTGTTATTGTGCTCTTTGTATCTGTTGTAGCTTCCATGGAAGTAGATAGGAGGCATTACTTTCAGAGTGACCTACATAAATACGAAGCATTTTCTACTGCTGACATCTTCTCTAGAATCATGGGCAGGCTGCAGATGAACAGTACAGTGGATCTGAGTTTCTGGACAGCACAATAAAAAATTGCAGTTGCACAACAGAAGGTACATATTGAATATATTTAATAATAAGTATTGTAGAAATATTGACAGAAGAAAGTTGTAGACTATATATGGGATGAAGTATTGTTAGTCTGCAGAGCTGTGATCTGCTTACTGGGTAGTTTATCATGTGGCAGCTAGTATAAAAGCAACTGATACAGTTGTGTATCTGTTGTGTGATTGGATTTGGCAGATAGGCTAGCGTATGCTTTTTGAACCAGATTGAATTTTTGATGGTCAGTGACCCCGTAGTGTAGAGATACAGATTTAATACACGTAAAGTTTCTTATTATTGCACAGTTAAAGATGGATAACAAAGTGGCTAAAAGGTGTAGCATATCACAGAATCACAGAGAATCTTAGGGGCTGGAAGGGACCTCTGGAGATCATCATCCCAACCTTCCCTGCTAAAGCACATTCCTTCAGTAGGTTGCACAGGAAAGCAACCAGTGGAGATATGAATATCTCTAGAAAAAGAGACTCCATAATCTCCTTGGGCAGCTCATTTGTATGGAACTTCCTGTGTTCCAGTTTTTGCCCATCACCCCTTGTCCTGTCACTGAAAAGAACCTGACCCTGTCCATCTGACTCTCACTTAAGATATTTATGAACACTGATGAGGTCCCCTCTCAGCTTTCTTTTCTCCAGACTCAAGAGTCCCAGGTCTCTCAGCTTCTCCTCGTACTGGAGATGCTCCATGCCTCTTTCTGGTCCTCCACTGGACTCTCTGGAAGATCCCTGTCTTTTTTCAGGAATTGATCTCACCAGGACAGAGTAGAGGCCAGCAGATCATTCCCTGTCCTGTACTGATGCATGCAGTTCTTCCTCCACAAGTGTAGGACTCTGCATTTGTCCTTGTTGAACCTCAGAAAGTTCCTCTGTACCAATTCTGCCTGCCTAGATCTCGCTGCATGGCAGTACAGCCTTCTGGTGTGCCAGCCACTCCTTCCAGCTTTGTACCATCAGCAAACTGACAATGGCTGTTTATCTAACTGATGGATGGCTGTGTATATCATTTAAACAGGTCTTTAAAAAATGATGGAAAAGTGATGCAGCTCTTCTACAATTTTAATGCAATTTATTTATATTTGTAAAACAAGCTTTGGCACTGCTTCCCTCTTTTTTTTTTTTTTTTTTTTTTTTTTTTTTTTTTTTTTATGGAAAGCCAACAATTTCTAGCCCAAGTTTTTAACAAATTTATGTTTAAATTTTTTTCCACTGTATATTGACTTTCTGCCTTTCATCTTGTAATTTACTGGCTTTTCTAAAACATCTTGAAGGAATGTCTGAAGTAATATGTTAACTTTAAATATAACTTTTAATGGGGATAAATTATTTTCTAGGATCCATGTTTTGTAGCTTTGTATTTCACGGCTGTTTTATCTCCAAAACAAAATCTTCCCAAATGAATTTTATTACAGGGAGAAAAGATTTATTGCGTGAAACTTCTGTCAATAAATAAAGCAAAAATTATGTGGCAGCGCAGGTAAATTTGAGTGAGGAAGAGATGGGGGGAAGGAAAGTGTTGAGTAGTCTGCAGCATACCTTGCCCTTGGGGGTGATAGATTTTTTTCTGATAAAGAAACAGAACTACTCGTTGAACAAGCATTCCAGTAGGATGATAGCAAAGAACAAGTCTAGCAGCTCATTGCCAGGCACTGTCACTCTCACATCCCTAACATCAACTTGTAACAGCTCTAATGGTGCAGCATCTACATAAGTAAGTACTTAAGCTGACCTACTCATTGAAAACTAACTGCTAACTCTGACATAGCAAAAGTGGGTAACTTGTGCTCTGTTGCTGTTGGAGAAATTAACTGGTTCACCACACTGCTAGGCAGGCAGCAGACACAATAAATTCAGGACTGTCCAGTGTCAGTCATGTGGAGAATGAAGGATTCCCTTTCTTATCAGGAGCAAGCTAGTAGAAATGGATCTTCATTTCATGAAGCAGAATACTTACATGGTGGGAGCATGCATGTGTTCCTCCCTTGGACCGAGTGCAACATTTTAAGTTTTTTCTGTGCACCCATTGAGATGGCTCCGTTATCCATACAGAGTGGGTAATGTGTTTTGTGTTATCTTTAGTTGATGTCCTTGAGCCATCATTTATTGAATGAACATTCTAAACTAATGCAGTGTTTAGCTATTTGCAATTTAAACTCAGTAATTTGTTTAAAACGATGACAAACAAAGTGAAAGTAAAAATTAGAGTTAAAAACCTTGACAAAATCATCTTAGCATTCTCTGTAAACTAGTTTCGCCCATAACATATGCATAGTAACATACATGTTAAAGTAATTTGTGAATATCTAATTTAAAAAGCTGCTGAATCAGTGAGAAAAGGAATACAAACTTAGATTTAGCAATTGCAAGCAACAAAAATTCAGCTCAGTCAAGCAGGTAAGCTGCCATTTATTTTCTGCTTGTCCATCTCTATTTTTCAAATAGAACTTAACGTGTCAGATACAAAGGAAACTGTTGTGATTCTTCTTACAGGAGTAAACAGTCACTTCATGTGCATTTGAAGAGTGTTTTCTTCCTCTTTTTCACGTTTTTCTTCTGTGCAGAGATTTCTTTTACAGAGAGGCATTTCCCATGCTCCCTTCAAAATATCTTTGCGTCCCAAAGTTGTTCCTATCTCTCCATAGAGATACAGCAGTAATAATTGAACTTTTTTCAAAGTACAGGAAAAAAAATCAGCTGCTTGAGATATAACTTAAGGTTTAATTAACCTCAATTGACATTTACAATATAACCTCAATTAACAAAACTCTACACCATTATTCAGTTTTTATGAAATCCACAAAATGATTATTTAAGCCAATGGCACCAAATCCTGCTTCCAGTGGCCTTGGTTAGTGCAAGTTGCTGAGTCGTAAGCTGTTAGGAGTTTAGTTATTCAGATGCCAAATGGTACCTAATTTGTTTCCTCCTCAGTGTCTGGGTGGCAGAACAAACCCAAGTGAGATCACAGGAAAGGAGAATTCTAACCATGACTTCGCATTATTTGATCTTTAAACTTAAGGTGTTCTCTATTACATTGATACAAGTATTCCACCTCATATTCAGTGTGTTGCTTTGAAAACAAAAAATGAAGGACGTTTTATTTCCCCAGAGGAATCAGGTGCTTTTTCATATAAAAATGTATATTTCAGTGTACGCTTCTGGACATTCTCATTTGCTCAAACATCTCACACTTTTTTCCAATTTTTTGTCTTTATTCTATGCTACCTTTTTTAAAAGCAGTCGCTCACATTTAGATCTCTAATCATTAGAGATAAACATGCAGGGCTATTCTTCATCACACTGTGAGACCTCACTGCCTGCCTCCTTCAGTGTTTCCTGTGACGAAACTTGGAGTGGCACAAGACTCTGGGCTTTATATAATTGTGCAAGCATATAGACTACTTCCAGTACTAGTTTAGCAGCACAAGTCGATTACATTTGTTGTCAGAACAGTAATGTTTGTAAACTAGATAAAGCTGGGGAGAGAACTCGGATCAAATAACAAAGGTCTGCTTCAATTTTTTAAAGTACTCATATGTTGACTGATGTGCTGTTGGGAGGTTTCATTTCAAATGCAGTCAGTCTAGAAAGAGGTTGTTCAGGAAAAGTGAACAGATCATTCTGCTTCTGTTACTTTAGAATAAAATTGAGAGATTACACGCCAGAATGCATTGGAGCATTTTCCATCTCAGCAGTGTCACGTAGCAATCTGCTTTCCACATACTTAGCAGGGTATTTAATTTTCTGTTGTCTTCTGCAAAGTAATGACGAGGGCTACTAACATGATAGAAAGCTTTTGTTTGTCTTTGGAAGAAATAATCCACATTGTGAGTTTTATATCATTTCCTTATAACAACTGCGTGAATCATTTTCAAGTAATTTGGAGTTAATGAAATAATGGAGAATAGGTATAGTTTACTCATCTCTGATTTCACAGCGTGAGCAAAACTGTAGATCCAGCTTTCCAGTTTTGCTTTATTCAGTGTAATTATTATTATTAGTTCAGTGTGTTAAATAACCTGAACAAACATTAAATTGTTAAGAAATAACGATTTTCAGTGGAGGGGGAGTTACTAGATTTTCCTAGATTGGCCCAACTATCCTGAAAATACTGCCATGCCAATGGACAATATTAGTGAAATTTACAAAGTCTTCCGACTGATGTATCATTATAATTCCTGAAATTCTTTTATACTCTCTATGATTTTCTGTCTTTAAGAGCTTCGTTTCAGGCATACATTAGCATGTGTATTTCACAGATCTGGAAAGCTGCTGTTAAAACAGTTTTAGAAGTTTTCAGAATAGTTTTTTTTACCTCTGGGATTGCTACAACAGCAGTGAATTGGATCACAGTGCACTGTTGGTAAGTTCAAAGTCATCCAGCTGTTGGTTGGAATTGGTGGGCTTCCTCTAACATCTTTGTGAGCAGCACTGACAGAGTGGTGTTGGGTGAGATCCGACTCCACGATTCCTTCTTGCACCCCGGCGCTATGCGATAAACGCCTTCTGTGCTTTTCTCTCTGTGTCAGATGGCTGGTTCATCATGTAGTGCTGCAGAGAATGCTGGAAGAGTTCATGAAATATTTTTCCTGTGTTGCTAAGCGTTGTCTTTGCTGTGATAGCATTAGGGTGAGGTACAGACATAGGCTCCAGTCTGTGAAAATGGAGCTGACACTGCTCACTGTGCTCAGCCATGTGCTTGGCAGCCTGCTGTGCCAGGACAGTTCAGTATGCTTGCACAGGTGCACGAGATAAATTGCCTCAGGTTGTACCTGAGCCTTAGGTTTTATAGGTCTGCTGTAGGCAATTGCTTACTACTTTACCAACCATGCATAAAACATGATGTGTCTCATGTCAAGAAATAGCTATTTCAAGCACAACTTGGAACATCTGAATGAAAGCGTAATCATCTCGCCTGCCCTATGTAATATATTAATGCCCACAGCATTGATTTTCAATTAACATGTTCTCAGCTCTCACATCCTCTCATCTTGTTAGGCAGGCACTGGACTGGCATCCTCAAAATTGGTTAAAGAGCAGTTTTGCTGAGATGAGTTCCAGTTCATGGTACCTAAATACATTTCTCCAAGTGGAAGTCAGAGCGGCAGTCAGACTCCCGTCTCTTCTCAGGACTTGGCATCACCTTCTTGGTGTTACAGGAATTTGCAGAACACTGGACCGTGTGTGTGCAGAAACCAGGACAGACCTTTCATGCTGCATTTCAGAAGCATGCCTGGGCAGCATAGTCAATCTTACAGCAATACTGCCTGGGCTGTAATTGCATGTCAGTGATTGAGAAGTTCACTGCTTAGCAAAGTAGGAGTGGAAGATGTGGGCATTTGGAGTTTAAGAGTGTAAGTGATGACTTATTTAAATACTAGCTGTAGATTTGTGGTTGGTCCCTTCCAACCCAAGTCATTCTGTGGTTCTATGGTATGACCTCTTTTACAGTTGTTTGAAACAAGGTACAGAAAAAAGATTCTCTTTGGTTTTATTGAAAGTAAGGGTTTCATTACCCTTCCATTCGTGTTGCTTGTTAGATGTTTCTATTTTTATATTGCATTGTATTTCTTAAAAGGATGCCACTGGGATGCAAAACAGACCTGATAAAATCTGCTTTTCAGTAATAAAGAAAAAAATCCAGCATTATTCTTTTTCAGCTACAAATTACAAACAACAGACATGGAGGGGAAGAAGCAACTGACACTAGACTACTTTTCACTGCTTTGTTCTCTGTGGCTCTTTCAGAGAACTAAATTTGCTAATTAAATGATGAAAGAGGAGTTTTTGTTTGACCTGTAGTTCTATTTTGCAATCATATTTTAGTGATCATTTTCATAGATGGAGTAAGCAAGTGTTTATTTTGAAGACTTTTTCCTGGTTGATTTTTCACATACACGTACCATGCCCTATTACAACTTAGTTTTGTCTTCTGTTCCTGTCTCTGCATTTGCAATATCACCAAGTAAATTTCTCACCAGCATTCTGTAGATTTTTTCTGTAGGTAACTTCTATGTATGTACAACTGCAACTGCTTCTTGTTTTAATATCATCACAAATTACAGCCAAATTTTATTTCAGTATGTTGATAATTCATTTAAATGCTTTTCTACAATGCAGTTCTTTTTTTTTTTTTTAAATGATTTCCCCATCCCAGATATGAAAAAGATAAAAAAGTCTCAGATGAAAAAAAAAAAAAGCTTCTTTTGATATGGTTTAAAAAGTGAAGAGGCTTTAGAATTATGGCTTCAAGAACTTTGAGATGAACTTGGCTGTGAGAAGGAAAGCTGTAGGCTAGGATGACATGAGCTGATGGGGTTCCTAGGACTGGTTGTTACAACAGATAAATGTGTAATGCATTGGAAATGTAAATGGTACAAATTAGTCACAGAGCTGTCAGGTATTTACAGCTGTAAGTCTTATGGACAGTTTGTCTGTCGATGAAGTTAATGACACTCAGTTATTCTATTAATACCAGGCAAGCAAAATTACCTTTAAAAATGCAAATGAGGCTGATGGAAGCCTGTAACGTGCTGCTGGATCGTTCTCCCTAAATATGGAGAAGGGATTCTTTATGTGCATCACTTTTCCACTCAGAATTGTTATGCAGCATGTCACAGAAACTAGAAATACCAAGGAGTGGGCATAAAATTTGAATGCGTGTTTGAAATTGTTTATTCTGTTAACAAATATGGGAAAATACTGTTTTTCTCTTAAGACAGTAATGATTAGTCTGCTACCAGTCTTCTGAAGGCCCAAGTAAAAAATGCAGCATTGTTCCACTGATGTCCTCCTTCCACATTTCTATCTGAGTTAGCTCTGCATGTGTTTTCACTGTACATGCATATAAATCCTTAGGATGCACAAGGATGCAGTTTACAGTACACAAACAGCAAAAGGTTTTTGTATCTTAATAAAAGCAGCATTCAGACTGTTCCTTTTTTATAGCAGAGGATTAACATGTACCTGTGTGTTCTTTGGGTTTTTTAACATTTTTTTCTGTTAAGTGGAGAAGTCTAGGGCAGAATAGAGCTGCTGTTCTGTTTCAAAAGAACAAGAAGTGACAAAACAGATGGCATTTGGTTTTTTGTATTTCAGAAGGTGCTGCTTAATACAGCTGGGTGAGAGGGGGGAACACGTCAGGACTTTCCCTTAAGGTTTTCTGGAAGGACTTTTTGTAGACGGGCACCCCGTTCTTGAATTGCCAAGTCACCCTGAGCATTTCAGGCCGCTGCCTTTTGTTGATTGTCCTCCCTGAAATGTATTTGCTCTGGAGTAAATTTAAGTGGAAGGGGTGTTGCTGCATTTCCTGCTGGCTTCTGACTTGGTTATTCAGTAAGCAGCTCCTCGCTTTTAGGAGCAATGAACTAGCAGTGAGTTACTGGATGTTTTCCTGCAGCTCCTTTGGTATTGGGTTGGATACCTGCAGACTTGCAGTATGTGCTGTCAGACTGAATTCTATTTTTCAGCCGGTTCAATCAGTTTCCATAGCTGAAATGTTATAAATGTGATTGTTTTCTACTGCAAACGTTGTCCTATAGATTCCTCCTGGGTTTTTATTTATCTTACTGCTCACTTAGCACCAAGCATGTATTTCTAATTCACTACATGTTCAACAGTAACATTTTCTGATTTTGCAGAGTAAGACTCAGCTTTCTTTATTCAGCAGTTAGCTTTTCTCCAGCTAGTAGTGTAATTAGTGACTAAAACTGAACTGTGTGGTATCTCTCAAGGCTGAAATCATCATGATGTAAACAGGTAAAACACAAACCCCATACGTTTACATAACATTTAATGGAAATACACTAAGATTTCTTTCAACTGAGCGTCTTTACTCTGGCTGCTTCTTCATCTGAGCTGTGCACTAATACAGGGCTGTAATGTAGGATCCATAGAAATAACTGCAATGCCTGAGAGGCTGCTTTTCCCTGTGTATTAAGCTGCACTCAGTGCCCCATAACTCCCTTGGCACATTTTAGTTCAGATAGCAAAATACGCAGGAAGTGCTTTCACCTCAACCCATTTTTCCTTAAGAATTCAGACACCAGATTGAAAACCAGGGCTTCAGCCTCACCTCGCAGGGTTATCACTCACAAAAGCACAGAGTGACAGATTGAATGAAGTCAGAAGGGCTCTCTGGAAGTCACCTGGTCCAACTCCATGCTCCAAGCAGGACCACCTACAGCAAGCTGCCCAGCATCATGTCCAGACAGCTTCTGAGAGTCTGTAAGGAGGGCAGTGCTCCGTGCCAGTGCCACCAGCCCCTCCAGGTGCTTTCCTGCCAAGCTGCTTTCCAGCTGCCCCTCTCCCAGCACGTCTGATGCCTGGGCTGTCCCTCCCTACGTGTAGGGTTCTGCACCTTTTCTTGTAACTCCAGGAGCTTCCTGTCAGCCCCGTTCTTCAGCCTGAGTCCCCCTGGCTGGTACCATGACTCTGGTATCTCAGCTGCCCCTCAAGTTTTGTGTCATCTGCAAACTTGTTCCTGTTTCCTTCCCTGTACAGAAGGAAAAATAAATCTAACATCACTGTGAGGAAGTAAGCAGTAATCAGCAGCAGCGTATCTTTTGGGCCCAGTGGAACCCATAATTGAAAGGCAGAGAACACAGTGCTGTTCTCCTGCATTTTGATTCAGACCCACTGCTGACATCACACCCTGATCCGTCAGGTGAAACGAGGAAGGTCAGGTGTCACTGAGCCGGCCAACAGGTAGCAAGTAGTCTGGTCTTCTGAGAGCTAATGGCTCTGGAAGAATGACAAGAAGAACGTCTGTGTGTGCGTAGAAATTGCTTTGTATTCCAGTTTTGCTTGGAAGCTCATGAGTTTGACTTTTAATCTTTTTATCAGTCTATTTTAGGTATGCGTATTTCAAGTCAGAATTATCAAAGATCTTTCTTGCTATGTGGTACTTGTCTGTACTCTTAGAAACAAAGCGGCCCTTGCTAAATCATTACATTTTTTTGCTGAAGATACTTTGTTGATTTTTCATTCTAGCAAGTGGATGCATTCTCCTCGTAATGAAACCTTACCTAATGTTGGAAGGGACATTTAAGAGAGACCCACTTTGAGCAAATTTGTCTGAAATTTGATCAAATGATCAAGGAGTAATTTTTGGAGGTATTTCTACAGCTCATTTTGAATTCTGTACAAGATCTCGACTTTATTTTTGCCAGAAGTATATGTCTGATATAAAATTCTGTTTTGGCAAAGAGAAGAAGGGATTTTAGGGTTCCACAGATCCAAATTCTTCTGCTTATGGCTTTGTCCCAGTTGAGGTGTTAGATTTTCCTTGGAGATCTTTCACAACCAGGAATGTGATTCTTCTGGCAGAGCATGGTGCACATCAGCTTCACAGCATCACAGAACTGTAGGGGTTGGAAGGGACCTGCAGAGGTCATCGAGTCCAACCCCCTGCCAAAGCAGGTTCCCTACAGCAGGTCGCACAGGTCGGCATCCAGGCAGGTCTTGAACATCTCCAGAGAAGGAGAATCCACAGCCTCCCTGTGCAGTGTGGCTCATTCTCTGGAGACATGCAGAAAGGTGTTCAGACCCCCAGTGCTGCTTCAGAGAGACGTAGCAAGGAAGAATGAAGCACGCAAGTTGAGCAGCTGTGCAGTGAGAGTGGTTGAGCAGTTAAGTTAATCTTCACAAACTTAGGAGGTACTTAGATATTTCATAATCATATGGTAAAATACAGTGAATTCTGATAGTTTCTCATTCTCATGGCAGACTTGCATTTTCTTTTGTTATGTGAGAAGAAGTTAAAGTAATTGTTTTTTGTTTTTTTTTTTTACTGTTTTAAACTTTGTTTTCATTCCTTGTTCAGAGGAATGGGAGAAATGAAATTAACAGCACTTTGCACCCACAGCTGGAACGAAACAACAGCAGTTAACAACGGTGGGGGCAGTAGTTTGTCCACGCGAAAGTAAGTGCTTTTCTTTTTTGTCTGGAGCTCAAAAAACGTGAGTCCTTAGGCCTAGTTTTTTTCTTTTTGACCAAGAATGGTGGTCTGTGTTACAAGCAGTCAGATGCCTTGATTCTTGATTCGTGGGCTTTGTCTCTGTGTCCTCCAGGGGCCACAAGCGCAAACTGGATGAAGACGATGCTGCCAGTGAATCCAGTAAAGAATCCAGCAATGAAGATGAGGAAGGAAGCAGTTCTGAAGCAGACGAAATGGCAGCAGCACTTGAAGCTGAACTGAATGACTTCATGTGACATTCACGCAGAAGATGGAATTTCTAATTCTATTTTACTTCTCATAAGCAGATCAGACTTCAGATGAGTCCCTTATGTCAGTGCTCAATGTTTTTCCAAAACGTGTGTGTATATTTTGCAAAGCAACACAAGAGGTGACACATTATTTTACAAAATCAGAAATAGATGTTTTTAAGGTGTTTTACTAAAGGAAAATATACTTTTTTAAGCAAAAAAAAAGTATTAAATGGGACTTGGTGTGCTATGCCAAAGACATGTTATGAGCTCTGCAGAACCTCCGTATACAGGACGGTGATACAGAGATTTGTGTTTCAGCATACAGCAACTTTTCAAAACGCTGCAGTCTGTGGTTTATTGGTAACGATCCTAAAAAGCAGGATGAGGTAAACTAAATGGAATTGCTTGAGTGGTACAGCAGGAACCTGATGAACTGATCATCCTTTTCCACAAATAAATGCTATCAAATATAAAAGGATTTTTAAAATTTAAAATTTAAAAAAAAAAAAAAAACAGTCTATATTTGTATAGAAACAGAGAACATCATATGCAAGCTTTGTGAACTCTGCACTTGACTCACTTGTCATTTGCTTCTGAGATGATGATCAGAGGTCATGTTTTTAAGTTGCTTTGTGGAGTAGTTGGATTCTTTAGGGACACCGTTTAGATTTTTAACTTTTCTTCTCTGTAAGCAGAAATTTAGCACAGCAAACTGTGTGATCCTGTCCTGCCGTAAGAAGCATATTCATCCATTTGTGTTGTTCTTGGGAAGAACGAGTGCTACTTCAGTCTAGATAGGATTTAATTTCTTTGAAAAGAGATCTGATGTAAAGTTTTTGTATATTCTATTTCATATTTGACCCACAAAACAGATTTTCTTTCATTTAATAAAAATTCATTTTGTAGATTTTGGTTCCCTTTGCTGTATCATGGAAGTCTGCAACAACTGTTTGTTTGCTTCTGTCAAACGTAGAGCATCTTTCCATCTTGTTTTTCCTTTTCTCTGCATGAAAACAGTGAAAAAACTTTGAGAACAACTGCAGAGTTAGAGATTCAGGCAGTTAACTGTGCAAGGGAAGAGAAACACTGAAGTGTGAAGTGTGTGAGCTATTTCATTCCCAAATACACATTTTCTCTTCTCTCCTTAGCTGACCTATGAAGATACTGATTACTGCTGCAGTATTGAATTTCTGAGGCTAGAACTAACATTTATTCTCAGTTGCCACCAACTGCAGACTGAGATTCTTCCAAAGCACATTAACGAAAGAAGACTCATTAATTCAGATGTTGTGGTTAAAATTACTTTCTAGTGCAGGAATGTTTAGGTTTGCCACCTAACAGTAAAATCAGAGAAGATTTTAGTACTCAGGTGCTATAGAAAGAACTGGCTAGTTTGTAAGTAACAGCAGTAAAAGGAAGAGTGAGAAAACAGGAGAATCGTCTCCAGTTATTACTGTTATTACTGCTTTTCCATTCAGAATGCAATGCCATCATCTGTGATACAATGTTCTCAATAAGAAAATACTGACCTTACAGGACATCTCTACAGGTACCACATAACTGAATTCTGCAGTGATGTGCTTTCTAGAGCTGTCCATGAAAACAAGCAGCACTTCTCCAAGAGACTGAACTGCGTAACAAAATAAATAATATATAATAATTTATAAATAAATAATAAATAGCCTTTAGAAAAGGCTAAAGAAAAGTGCAACAAAGGAAGTCAAAATACAGTGCAGCCTCCTCGTGTAGAAGAGGACGAGCATCCTTGCAATGAAGCAGTGAAATGTCAGTGTTTGTGGGTCCTTTCAGTGTTTTCTCAAGTTAAGTACAGTTGAAATAATATGAAATAATGGCAAGTTTTCAGGTCGGTGTGATGCTGCAAATGATTTCACAGTATGAATTGCAGCAGGGAATTATTCTGGCTGATGATCTCTGTCAGTCAGACAGCTCTGACTGTAAATAGCCAGCAAAGAAAAATGGGTAGATTGCTATGGCTTGAGCAATGTTCTATATTGGCTTAAGCTGCTTGCTGGATGCCACGTTCCTTGCAGACAGCTGTCTCTTAGTACTGAGTGGAGTGATTCCATACACGCAAAGTTTGAAAAGCTTTTTGGTGTGAAAGGCTGTATCCTGTTCCTGGTTTTATTTAGTGCCTTCCACTTTTGATTTAACTCATATCAGATGTGTCTGGGCAAGAGAAAGCAGTCAGCCCTCTGCTAAACCCAGTACCGTGTGGCCTTGTGTGTAAACACCACGTGAGGGCTCTCCTCCCAACTTGGAGCAGTGCATCCATCCAGGGGTCAGCTACCCACAAAGACAGCTCTGCTGCGAGGGCTTAGCCAAAGCCTGCAGTGAGCACTGCATGCACTGGCCTCAGGGAGCACTATCACACTGCTGGGATTGCAGCTGGGCAGTTCCTGCCCCGTCACAGACGATTCTTAATTGGACACTAATTATTCACGTAGCTCTAAAAACCCCTGTTTTCTGATCCTCGCGGTGTTGGGGGACCTTGTATGGGGGCTTGTGGGAGGCGCTGCAGGAGGCGTTCGGCCTGCTTTTTGTTTGAAAGTAGAACTGTGCTCATTTGGATTTCTGGTACCCTAGTCATTAGACCCTATCTCTGCACAGGCAGAGGAGAGAAATGGAACCTGAAAATTGAGTAGATGTGAGTGGAATGCTGTGGCTAACCTTGCAGCAGGAAGTCTTGGTTTATGAAATTGTTGCTCACCTCCACTTCTTTGGGATGCAGGAGCATCCTAGGAAACACCAGAAACGTGCTTTGTGAAACACCTTTTAACTCTTCATTAAATGAGCCACATCTCCTGACTTCTTACTACCATACGTATCGATGCACCAGCAAGGACCTGCTGTCAGGAAGGGCTTTGGAGCAGACCCAAAACTCAGACCCACAGGAACAGCTCTCAGGGCAGACTCCAAACCTGGACTCCTAGTCAGGCTGTGGCACTTACTGCTGTGCTGCTTTCTGAAGGGGCACCAGGACAGGAGGGAGCACTGAAGAGGTACGCAGTGCACCTCACTTCACTAAGTTCTCTCAGTGCATGCTATTCCTGCTGACTACAGCGCATAGCCCCTGAGGTCTCACAGTTGTTTAAGAACAGGGAAGAGCAGTCACTTCAGTTTAAAGACCAAGGGTTTTTCTTTCTCTATTTGCCCTAAGCACTTCTTAAGAGATTGGAAAGACAGCACGGCTCTGTGTGGGGGTAGGTAGCGGACCTGTCATAAAAGCAAAAAGCACTGGGTAGTGGCCAAGCTTTTCTCTGTGCGTGTGTGCATGAAGGGGAAGGTGAGGGAACGGTGTCACTTAGCCCTGAGATGTGAGGAACACTAAGCACGCAAATACCTCCAGCCTTGGGTTTTGTGCATGTGTGGAGTGGGCCCTGGAGTCTTCTTGGTGCAAAATAGTAACATCCTTTGCAGAGGGTGGGAGTCTCATGTTTCCTTCTTGGCACTAACGCTTGTAAAAGAGCGGACTGTCTTACGAGCGTGAAAATCCATACACACAAACTTGGAGCTGTACCTAAACATTTCTCAGCTCTGCCTAATTTTACTACAGTGAACGCTGCAGTAGATGACAGGTCAGAGAGTGATTTTATAGTGGTCCTGTTAAGAAATTGCATCTTTTCATGCAGCTGAAAATTCAGCCCAAGAATTCTCCTACGAATTACTAAATCAGATTTAACCAGAATAAAAATATCTGTGAACCGTTTCTAACTAAAAAGCAAAAGTGCAGATAGAAGTTCTTAAAAACGGTTTTTCTTAGTAGAAATTTTCCCTGGCAGCTAAGCCTGTCAATCAAATTATTAGCATACATACAAAGGCATGTTTACATGATGTGGAAGCTAAAAAGGACAAGGAGAGCCGTGCATTATTTATTGTGCTTCTCTCCTCAGCTACTCCCAAGTCCTCCTTCCTCTCCTTGTCCAATTCCAGTTTATCTGTGCCCTCTAGGCTACTCCATGTCTTGTGTTGGCTTCTCTCTTCCATTTGTTGCCTTCAGTGAATGCTCGCCATGGTGTGCCCAGCTCTGTCACTGAAGTAACATTCTCCCATCACTGTCTAGATCCATTAAATCCCAGCCCCCACTACCTGCATGAAAGCTTTCAATATTTGTTTTTCCTATCCAATACCATCTTCTGCTGTTGTTTTGTGCTTGTACTGAGCCTGAGCTGGCTATTTGTTTTCATTCTGCACACTCTCTAATGTGATCTTTCTTCTTGCTCATATATTATTAATTTACCCTGTTGTTTTGATTATACCAGCCTTTCATCTCCTCATCTAAAGCACTCTAAAAGGACACGTAGCATACACAGCACCATATACAGCACCTCTTCTTGTCACATCACCTCACTGTTCTCCTCATTGAAACATCAGAAAGAGACCTACATGTCAAAACAAGCACAGCTCCAGGAACGTATCCTCCTCATCATGGTGTACTGCTGCTCTCCCAGCTCCTGGCCCAGCCTTGTGTTCCCCAAGAATGAGCCCAGTAGGTACCAACACATTTCTCAGGCATGGCCATGCAGGTATGGTGCTCCTGCTCAGAAGCAACAGAAGGATGGAGACCTCATTGCTCCACCTGTTGCACACACATTCACTTCTGAAATGCTTGGGACTTCACAAACCCAATCTAGGTAAGTCTCTGTTTCTTCCAGGTGGGCAGATAGCTCCTACAGTTGTTTTAATTGACTTACACCGTCTTTATTTCGTATGTATGAACAATAGCAACAACAGTGCAAACAAAGGAAACTACTGCTTCTACAGATTCCTGAGGAGGGGAAGCAGAGAGAAATGCCAGGCTCTGCTCCTGGGCACCAATGGCAAGTTGGGAGTAGCACATGGCTACACCAGGGGAGGATCAGTCTGGGCCCTGGGAAACATTTCTGTACCATGAGTGTGATCAGACACTGGAATAGGCTTCCTAGAGGGCTGGTTGATTTCCCATGTGTACAGTGTTCAAGAGACATTTGGACAGTGAACTCGTGAATGTGCTTCAACTTCTGGTTATCTCTGAAGTGGTCAGCAGTTGGGCTCCAGCAGTTGATCTTTGTAGCCTCCTTCTAATATAACTATTATTCTGCTCCCATCCCCTCCCCTCCCCTCCCCTCCCCTCCCCTCCCTTCCCCTCTCCTCTCCTCTCCTCTCCTCTCCTCTCCTCTCCTCTCCTCTCCTCTCCTCTCCTCTCCTCTCCTCTCCTCTCCTCTCCTCTCCTCTCCTCTCCTCTCCTCTCCTCTCCTCTCCTCTCCTCTCCTCTCCTCTCCTCTCCTCTCCTCTCCTCTCCTCTCCTCTCCTCTCCTCTCCTCTCCTCTTTCATTCCATTATGTCCTATCCTATCCCATCCTATCCTATCCTATCCTATCCTATCCTATCCTATCCTATCCTATCCTATCCTATCCTATCCTATCCTATCCTATAATATTCTTTAGGCTAGGTGTGAATGCTCTCATGGAGAGGGGAATATCTTTATTCTTCATTGTCATACAGCTCTTAATCATAAATGGAGAAACTCACTTCTGCTCTGGGCTTCCATCCTCCAGCAGGCTTATTCCCAGTAGCTGTGTGGTCATTCTTTCCAAGAGCTAGGCCAGCTGCCTTCCTGGATCTCCAGTGGGATCACACGTCCCCCAGTAATCTTTCTCCTCAAAGGACAAAGTCTGAATCTGTTGTCATCAATACATGCACATAACAGAGAAATGAACAGAATCACAGAATGGCTGAGTTGGGAAAGGGACCTTTGAGCTTTGCCTGCTCCAACCTGGAGCATGTCGCTCCTAGGCTCATATCCAGGCAGATTTTGGGTCTCTAGTGACAAAGACTCCACAGCCTGTGTGCAGCCTGTTCCACTGCTCAGGCCCCCTTCACAGTAAGATTTTTTTCATGATCCGCGAGAAGGTGTGCAAGGGAAAAAGAATGAGCACAAAGAGCAGGATTTCTGCTGCAAACATCACACAATGCCCTTAACTGTTCCATGCCGACCAAGACAGAGGAGGTACAAGGCAGGTGTAATCCTCACCCTGGGGTTTCTCTCAGCTGAAGGTTTGTATAAATGCTTGCCAGAAGCCCACTGTCTTCCCAGCCCAGAACTAAGCACTGTACTGGAGAAATCTCCACCCCCCCTAAGCATTAAGGTAAGTGCTTTATGGTATGTAACACAGAACCTGTTTCATATTAAGAAACTTTTTCTTTTTTTTTTTTACTTCTCAGTAAGAGCCACTGCATTACTCTGTCTTCTTTTAGGACTCCATCCTAACATCCTAATGTCTCAGTTGTTTATATCTCCTCTCTACCCAGTGAGATTGCCATTTCTGAGACCACGGTGTCTAGTTGGGAAGAAGAGTTTTCTCTGCATTTTAGATCTAACATTTATTCCTTCCATTTTGCCTTCCAGTTTTTCGTTACGAGATGAATGTTTGCCTTGGGTTGGCTCTATTCAGGCTCTTATAGTGATCCCCTTTACTATGTGACTGGTGACTGATCCTCCCCAGCACATTTCTACTAAAGAGAAAATATTATGTGGATTTTAACACATGTGGTGAGTTTTTTGGGCCAGTTGAGATCTCTGTATGAGAACAAGGTTTGAGAAGTTTGCCAAGCACTTGGAGTTCAGAACTGCTACAGCTGTGAAGGAGCAGAAATGGGCTAAAAGCCGTGGCCCTACTTTGCATAAATGCTGCTTCCAGTACAGCCAATTATCCCTTCTGCAGTCTGTGGTACTTTCTGTCCTTACTGGAGGAGCAGAGACGACCTGTGACCTGATCCCAGGCCCAGTGATGGGGTTGTTCACACACTCTGAGCATTAAAACCATTTACTTGTCAAGGTGGAGGCTGATTTTGACATAGATTCTGTACAGTGCTTGTGCAACAGAGGACAGTTCTGATGTGACTGCATTACCCTGCATTGCTGAAATGCCCCAGCACTTTTTAAACCCACCCACTTTTTAAACTCACTTCATAGTTTTCAGGCCCGAAGAGCCTATGCTGCCACACTGATGGGTGGTGACTGATTTCCATGAGAAAGAGCTTTCTTGGCAGAAGATGATTTCCCTGTAATGAATTCTTTATTCTTTCCACTCTCTTTCCTAATTCCGTTCCCTAAAAAGATAAGGAACCTCATTCTGTAGACACAGGCACATTCTGAGAATCTCCATCCCCAGAAGAAGATGGAACAATTTAGCCGTTGGACAGGTTTGGAGGCGCTTTAAAGGTGAAGCTGATGTTAGTTAACCTGTGTTCGTGTGACTGCATTTTGCTGCCACCTCTGTGAGATGGACATCTGCATCCACAGCTTGTTATGAGCTGCCCTCTCCCATTGGGCTGTCCTCTGTGAGCCAGTGTGTCTCATCAGGAGTCTGAAAAAAATAAATGGAAGGAGTTTTCTTCCCGATGCACCCTGCTGCAGGTCGGCCTAATTACCCACCTTCCCACTGCTCTCCCCCAGAGCCAAACTCTCACCATAGCCGATAGAAAGCAAGTGCGCTGCGAAGTCATGTTGTGACAAAACATCTGTCCTGCACTGAGTTTGCTGCGGGACTTGAGCAATGTAACATCTCTCCTGTGCTCCTTCTGTGCCTGCCACAGAAAGTCCTGACAAACGTGAATCACTGCAACAGGTCTGTGCTCTCAAGAGCAAGAAGTCCTTCCTACGGCTATGTTCCCTGCCCCTTTGTCAAAGAAGACCAGCATCTCTAAGCCCACAGGAGTATCTGCCTGCCTCATCTGCCAGATCTGGATGTTGTTGCTCTTTCACAACAGGCAAGCTGTTCTCACCAAAGCACAGCCTACTGCCGCTATTATCAACTGTCAGCAGCACAGCCTGGAGGCAGCCTCCTCCTCCTCATGCTGCCTGCAGACCAGGTGCCAATACTTCTTGGCAAGGAGTGCAGCAAAAAGTCATAAAAGCTTTTTATATTTTCAGATCTACCGCTATGGAGATGTATGACCTTTTCAGGACAAAAGTATTATGTGTGTCAGTTAGTGCCAATATAAATGGCCCTTGGGAAGGTCTCTGTTTTAATAAAGTGGATATGTTTCATCCTCAGAGAGCTCCACGTGTACATGAGTGAAATAAATGCTTTAAAAATTTGGCATTGCCTCTTGATCTTACACTTACAGTCCAAAGTAAAAGCTTTATTTTTCTCAACATCAAATACCGTATGAAAAATGCTTCATTTTATTTCTCTGTTTCTTCCTTTCTGTCCTTGAATGCAGGTTCTATTGGACCCCACCCAGGGATCACTGTGGGACCCGGCAGGCAGCAGTGCCCTGGTTCCCCCAGAGGCTTTCCAGTCAACAAGCAGCAGGATAGGAGTTACGCCAGGGAGGCTTAAGGCTGGATTTATATTCACACAAAGGAGGTGGCTGCTGTTCATTGAGCTGGTGTTGACCCAGCATCTGCTACTGCCTAAATTACTTGAGCCATTACAGGCCATCCAGCAGAGGCCGCTAATTTGCTCTATTACAGGAGACCAACTCAGCTCATACGTGTTCTCCCTGCAGTGAATGGGTGCAAACCGGTGCACAGCAGCAGTTAATTGCAGATGTGACCTTACATGACTTTTATCTTAACTGTCTGCGTTTGACAACTTTGAGGCTAAGGCAGAAATGGCTGCAGTGGAAGTGCTGAGGAATAAGTCACTAATTCTCATTTTCTCTCCATCTTACATATTTTTCCTCGTTACAGTATTGCCTGCTGTCTTCAGCTGCTCTTTGCTTACTCAGTTAATAGGTTTCACATGCCTCAGTGCCACATCCTTCTTTTAGCCAAGCTAGGTCTCTGATGAGGCACGTCAAGTCACTTGTACTTGTGTCCAGGCTGCAGTGATGCTGGAGGACAACCCAAACGCCCTGTAACTGCGGTTCAGCAGGTGAATACCAAAGATTAAAGATGCTCAAAGAGCCACCCCTGGCCATGCTGTTTTTCTGTAACACAGCACGTGCTGACATCAGAAACCATGTGGGAGAGGTGTGGGTTGTGACTGGGCAGCAGCTCTTTTACCTCCAGCACCTGACCTGGAGCAGCCTCTGAGTGCTGCCAGAGCAGGGACCTACTGACAGCCCCTGTGCTCAGATCCCTGCGGGGGTTTGAGTGAAACGAGTCCGCACTATCAGTATGAGCTGCAGGCTGCTCTCTGAATGCCCGCCTCTGAAATCCAGCTCTCGCTATCAGCTCTATAAAATGGGTTGGTTTTGAAGGTTCCCCCCACTGCTTGCTGTATTTTGCATATTCCTCGTGCTGCACGATGCCGTGGGTTTGTAAGCACAGCTCTGGTCCAGGCCACTTGCCATGAGCCCTGGGCCTGCAGCAGGGGAGGCTGGCTGACACCCTGGGAGCTGCTGTGTGCAGCTTTCTGGAGAAGCAACGAGAGCTGGAGCTCATTCCTGATCCTCCACGGTGTCACTGTGGAAGCGTGCAGCTTTTTGAGACCATGGGAACACAAAGGAGAAAATGCCTTCATTGCTCAAACTTCTGATATGAAATTAATGATTTAATGCTTTTAGCTCCTGTGTTTTGATGTTTGCTAGGTTCTGTTTGAAGGTATTTAGTTAATCAACATATATTTGTATCTGTGAACATGGCTGCACAACTTGCAATGTGGTTTTCCTACAACCCCTGCTGTTACCACCTCTTTTTTTCCATCCACAACTGTAGTTCCTGCAGTCCAGTATCTATAAGGATTTCCATTTATACTTCAGGAAAATGGTAACTTTTTCCATTCTCCTTCAAGCTGTGAAACAGAAACTATGTCTTGGCTGCACAGCAGCAACAAGTACACCTGGTGATTTTTAAAGCTCAGTTCATGGCTTCGTGAGCTTTTATTTGCAATTTCAAATATGAGAATCTACAACTGTTAGTCCAGGCAGTTAGGCAAAAAGGTGTAAACTATGGGATTTCTCAGCTGGATTGAAATGAGACTCCTTTTGTGAAATCTCAGCACAGCTCAAAGGAAAAACTTCTGAGCAGCATGTGGGATGCAGTGTTGGGAACGGGTTCTTCCAGTGTTAAGGAGTGGGCACCCTGCTTCAGAAAATATATTATGCCTTTTCAGAGCAGAGGATCTTATAAATATATTCTTTATGTTCTGATACGGGAGACCAGGCACTGGTGGATGTACCAGTTTTCCAGCAGCTTTATAAATTAAAAATTTTAAAAAGAAAAAGAAAAAAGAAAACCAGTAACACAAAGCAAGCAAGCAAACAGAACAGAACAACTAGACTAAATTTCAGAGATACTTGGGTTTAGAGGCATGCAAGCCAAGCCAAGTACTGATGATGACAATACATAAGGCATGAATATGAGTTACTCACAAAATTCACGAGTGTCCCTCATGATTTAAGTCAAGCTTTGCCTCTGTAAAGACCACTGGAGAAACAGGCTCAGAGCAAAGCTTGTCGTGGGCAGTGAGCCAAGTACACACTCATATTCGCTACCCTTTACTCAGGCACTGTGGACCTCATGTTTTAAAACATCTTCCATGTCCCATCTTACGTAATTCAATATGCCTTCAGAAGTTCCAAGTTCAGCCCTTCAGCTGTTGTGCAGACGAGCTGACTAACTAAAGCAAGAGTTTATTCCTGTTTACACCTGCAACTCCTCGAGCGTCTCAAGCCCAACCTGGAAGTACGACGTGTCCGCTTGTATTAAAAATACCAGCATCCTGAAGATGAGCTGTGTTGCCAAGTTGATTTGAAGCCTTAATTTTGAAAACATAAAATAGGTTTCTGGCAACCTACTTGAGAGAGGCAGAGAGATTGTGTGGGTGAAAAGACAAACGCGGTTATTGAGAGCTGGGATTCCATAATAACAGTGCTGTAAGGTTTCCAAAGTAAAGAACAATCAGTGAGTTCTGAGTTCTTCTTTGTCGAGACCTGCAGCCAGCACAGTTTGGTAAGCTCAGGTGCTCCATCCTTTAATAGCTGAGCACTTCACTTGAAGGATGAATAATAAGGCGTCCTTTTCCTCCCCCTTACTCCCTCTCCAGCATCTTCCATTGTTGGTTACTGTTGTGATTAACTAATTTCCCAAACCACTGCTTTAACAATCTTTTCTTAGCTTCTAGGCATTAAGCAAAGATTGCTGCAGTGTAATTGGATTAATTTAGTGACTGACTTTGAACAGCATAATTGATTTATATTTTATTCCATTTCCTCTAGCCACTTATTTCACTAAAAAATCACAATGCAGCAAGGGCTGTGAGCCCAGGCAGGATCTTAAGCCCACTGCAGGCAAATCCCTGGATGTGAGTGTCCCCTTGCCAGCTTCACACTCCTTCCTTCTGCCACTCTTCGTGGGGCACTAAGTGCCAGAGGAGCCCTGAACAGGCTCACTGCTGAGGAGGAAGTTGCTGTTGCTCACAGAGGAGAAACTGAAGTGCAGAGGAAGCGAGGCTCAGAATCATGGGGGGACTGCAATGGCCTTTTCAGGATTGTGAGACCAGCTCATGGTGCATCATGCAGGGACCCCTCTCAGCGTGAAAATGAGCAGCCCTACCAACAGATCTGGTCCAAGGCTCCTGTGCTGCAGCCTGCCCCTCACAGCACCGACTTTGCTGCCTACTTCTGCACTAAGCACAGTCACTTTTCCAACCTGCACAGAGGGCTGTATGAAGTCCCTCAAGGCAAGAGGCACCTGTAATGCAAGCAGCAAAGTTCATGACAGGAGGAAGATCGGACACGTGGGCAGACAAAACGTTATTTTTTCTTTTGCTGATAATCAACACCGAGTGTCTTGAACCTAGGAGATGTCTTCATAAGGCAGCAGCTGGTGGGGCTGTTTGCAGGCCCCTAGGGCTCAGAGGCAGGTCCTGCAGGACCATCCCACTGGTGCCACCCCCTTACTACTGTAATTACTGTTACTGCTGAGGGATACTTCAATGGACCCTGAATCAGCACATTTGCTTGGAAGGGTTACAGCGTGAGTTACTCAGGCCTGTAAAATAATGCCTGTCATATCTTCTACATTTCTTAATTCCTGCCAAGCCCAGGACTGCCATCTCACTAATTACAGCAAAGCAAGTGGGCAGCGCTTGTGCCATGATTGTCCAGTGGAAGCTGGCATGAACTGTGCCAGAACCACATTGGTGACCTGGGGTTACAGCCCCATGCCCTCTGTGCAGCAGGTGCGTGTGTTTGTGTAAGACAGAGCACTGCTGTGATTGCACCAAGTTGCTCCCTGTCAAAGCAGAGGAGGAAGGGAGAAAGCAAGACAGTCATGGCAACAATTTCCCACTCTAGTACCAAAACACTCAGAGCAATCTTGTTACTGAAAGGTTCTTCTGGTGGTTTCATATGGGTGCGAAGCTGGACTCCACTCTGCTCTTCTCATTCTGCATTTTCAAAGGAGAAGGGGGAAAAAAACAATGAAAAATGGATCTGAGGTTTAAACAGATAGGGTGTCACTCATCAGTTACCGTCATGGGAAGAACAGACTCAGAGCAGTGAGATTTACATGTTTTATTGCATATTGACAGCAGACTTGAGCAGTGTCAACTGAAAGCAAACTGAAAACATCTTTCTACAATCAATCCTTCCTTATGTTCTATACCCAAGTTGTGCAGGGGAGAACGTTGTGTTAATCCATGATAGCTTCTCTCTGCCACTACTCACAGTCACTGTCTTTCCCTATGCACGCTCCACATGCAGTCTCTCCCTGCCTGAATGGAGTTTGCACGGGCTTCCTACATGCTACACCTCTACAAGGACTGCTTCAACATGGCTCTGCATCACAGGCTCCATCTTTCAGCTCCAGCACGAATCTCCGACCCCTTGCCGCACGCACCCATTGTCTTGGGCCACAGGCAAATATATGATGAAGTTGGTGGACACGGGCTAACAAGGATAATTTTCGTTGTTATCCTTTCTACGAAACCGTTTTTTCAGCAATCTTGAAACCTGGCCCCCAGTTCCTTCAGCAAAGGGAACGCAAAGCTGCTTTCCCACACTCTTCTGTGGGAATTCGGCGCATTGCAGGCATCCCTCGTTCTCCCGCTGCACAAGCTATCATCGAGCACACTCATCAAACGCTGCAGTCCGTTCGTAATGAACAAAGAAGGGGAATACGGGACACGCGCCACGAGAAAGATTATGCAAGGCTTTGCTTGCGCTGAATGTTTTGAGTCGTCACCACACAGATGCAACTGGTGTGGATCGTCATTTCGGGGCCTGCCCAGTGCTCGAGGAACGGCCAATGGTCAACGTTCGGAGCACGGCCCCGCGCTGCTGGGAAGGTCCCTGTCCGCTGATAGCTTGGGCTCGTGGATATGCTTGTGCTTCCACAGGGACTGGCCCCACGTGGGTTCCAGCACGATGTGCTCGTCCTCCTCTCAAGGCAGAAAGTAGCATCATCCCTTAGGACTGGGATTGTCTGCTTCTTACTTGCTGGCATTGCTTTGTAACGTGTGTTGCATTGCACATAACAACGTCAGTAATGGTGTGATGTAGCGGGTGATTTCCCTGTGTTGTCAATGCGGTCTCAAGAATTGGAATTCTTAGGCGTTATCTAGGTTGCTGTGTGCTTCTTTTATTTCAGTAGTGGATCGAATGTGAGTTAAACAGGATTTGATGCATCCTCATCGTGCGTTACCAGTGCTCACGTCACTTCTGCACCCTCACAAGTGTTCTGTTCCTGCAACTTTCCCATCCACCTTTAGTGATCGTTCAGAATGGGAATCCATCAGAATATGCAAAAGTTGAAGACCTTTTCCTAACCAGTTACACAGAACGGGACCCTCAGGGATTTATTTCCAGGTTGCAGCCAAACGTGTGTTGTTTTCAGTGGGCTGGCAGTGTTTCTTGTCATTATGCTGTGTTTGCCTTGCCTCCTTTCTCACGATCAGAGTACTGTCAGTCGAGGGCTCGATTGAGTTACACCCATTATTTTAGCAAGATAATTGGTGTTATTATGTTGCAGTTTGCAAATAAACAGAAGGGGGGGAACCGTGGGAAGACAAGGAGAACCGTTCGGAGCAGCAGCTGTGGAGCAAGCTAAACGGCCCGAGAACCGAGGACAGCCGAGGAAGAAGAGCGAGCGGCTGTGAGTGGATGAGCGCCCGCACGAAGGCCTGAAGGGCGTTTGCGGAACGCTCTGTTGGCGCCTAAGGGCGGCTGGGAAAGGTGTAGGGGCGGATGGCAAAGCCAGGAACAGAACAGCCGTGAAGGTACAGAAGTGACGTGAGCACTGGCAGCAGACGCTGAGGATCGGTCACACCTGAGTCCGCGCCTCAGGCGCTGCAGCCTCGGCTCCGGGCAGGGCCGCGCTCGGCCCGCGGCTCCAAAGCACGCGACCCGTCGCCGGAACGAGAGGCCGCGCCGCGCCGCGCCCTCCCCCCCGCGTCCTCGCGCCAGAGCCGCCTGGGCTGCTCCGATCCGACGCGGGGAAGCCGCGGGGCTCCGCTCCCGCGGGCCGCCACCGGGGCCCGCCCGCCCTCCGCCCTCCGCCCTCCGCCCGCCGCGTCCGAGTCCCAGGCGAAGGCGGGAGGAGTCGCGGGAGGGCGGCCAGAAGCCGTCGGCGGTTCCGGCCCGGCGTTTCGGTCCGAGGACGCGGAGCGAGCGAGGAGCGCGGGGCGAGCCCCTTCGCGCCCAGGCGAAGGCCCCGTCGGTCGCGACGCAGCGCCGGGAGGCCCGCGGAAGCGCAGAACGGCCCGGCTCGGAAGGCGCCCCGAGGATCGCGGATCTCCGCCGACCTCCCCATGTCACGGCGGAGCGGGCCGCCTCCGAGCCGGCCTCGAACGCCTCCGGGGCCGGACGGGGCCTCTGCCCGCAGCCTCTCCGGGCGGGCAGCCCGTTCCAGCAGCTCGCCGCTCTCCCGCTCAGGAGAGCCCGCTTGCCGCAGGCCCGCTCCCAGAAGGCGTCCCTGCCCGGAGCCCGCTCTGACGGCACGGCGCGGCAGCCCCTCTGTGACGCGGCCTGAGCTCACAATGGCACGGCGCGCGTCGCAGCGGTGAGCGCCGCCTCGAAGCTCGCCGACCCCCCATTTGCCAGAGAGGCCGACGAGGCTCCGGGCGCTCGCCGAGGAGCTGATCTCGCCGCCGTGCTCTGGAGGATCCGCCGTTCCGTGAGGAGCAGTAGGCAGAGAGAAGCAGGAGGGCAGGGGCGAAGGGCTGAGGAGGAGGGCCGTTTGGCCGGCCGGCCGCCCGCCCGCCGCGGTCGTTGACCTGCGGCGAGGGGGGGAAGGAAGATGGCGAACTCCCTCTTCTCGAGACCCCGCTCGACTCCGACTGCGGAGAAGATCCGCAAGTCTGGTAAGGCCTTCGGGCCCGGCGGCGCGCGTGTTGTCGGGCCGGTGACAGCTCTGAGCGCACGTGTGGAAGCCCTGCTGCTGAGGGAGGGAGGGAGGGAGGCGGGGACGGCTGAGCAGGGCGGGTTGCGGCGCGAAGGCGGCTGCCTTGGCAGCCCGGGGGCCCGAGGAGCGCTCGGGCGGGCGCGACTGCTGGCTTCTGCTCCCGGCCTGGCCCCTGCCTTCCCGGGGATCTGCGAGCAGAAGCCGCCGGCGGAACCGAATGGCTCGGAAGGCTCAGCAGCGCGCCGTTCCTGTGGCGGGAATTGGGCGTGCTGAAGGGTTTGGAGGTGGCCGCCTGGGAGCATGACGTGTCTTTCCTTTTGTTTTGCAGAGCTCGCTAAGTTTTGGTTCAGCACATCCTATTACCTCGGCCGACAGCTGGCTCTCTACCAGGTGGGACTTGCCTCCTACTCCCTTCCTCCCTCTCGCGGTTGATTCAGCCCCGAGAGCCCATTTGCCACGGAGCGCAGCTATTCTTGCCCTCCGTGGAAGCAGGACCCGCGCCCCAGAGGGGCACCGCGATGCGAGACGGGGGCCGCAGGCTGGCTGCACCGTCAGCTCTGAAATGCCAGGGGCTCCAGGCCTAATGATGGAAAGAGGGCTGGGCATTTTCTGGGCCTGCGTGCTTCCTTCCTCTGCCGGCAGAGTCAGAGGGATCCTGTGGGGGTGACTGCAAGTTTGGGAGCCCCGCTTGTGTCTTTATGAGCCAGAAGACGGCGCTCTCTGGTTCTTCACGGGGAGGAGGGGCGAGAGGGAAACAGTCTTCCGTCATTCCCTGCACGACTTCTTCTGATCCGCCCTTTCTCCTCTTTCAGGCTGTGAGCATTCCTGAACTGGGCGCTTTCACCGTTGTCAGAGAGCACGTGGTCAACCAGCAGAACAGTGTGGTTCTTGTTGACAGACCCGTGTTTCATCTGGCAAAGGCTCTTGCGCAGGACCACGACCTCCGATACGACTACATAGACGCTGCAGGTAGGAAGAGTGGGGTCTGACAGAGGAGCCTGCCCTGGCACTCTGGTGGGGACAGTGTGACAGACTGCCATTGCAAATGGCGGCAGAGGGTAACAGCACACTCCTTCAGCTGCTTCAGCAGCAGGTTTCATTCCGGTCTCGTCGGCTCCGCGTCTCAGCGTCTCCACAGAGACGTACCAGTGGTTCCGCCTCCCAGTCTCAAAGACTACAGAACAGCAGTGCGTTGCCCGAGGGCCTGGAAGCTGCTGCCTTTTGAGCGTGGCCTGCCCATGGCTCCCCAGGTGCTCACGCTCCTCTCCTCTCGCTTCTCCAGGACACGACGAGTATCAGCAACTTCCTTATGATGAGATAGCCTCGGAAACCGGCATCTCTGAAGGCGCGGCGCGGCTTTGCGTGCAAAGGACCGTCTGCCAGTTCAGCGCCTGCATAGGGAAGAGGCAGAACGTTGCCTTCGTTTGGTGGGATGTTGGCATGCTGCTGATCGAAGGGAAGCGTGTCCAGATGAAGTTCTACGAGGACTTCCTGGGGAAGCTCAGTGGGACTGCCGAGGCGCTGCAGGCTCTTCTTGGGGTAGGTCTTGCGATTTCCCAGCACTACCTCTGATTCTTCTGAAACGCCTTCCGGGGACGAGGGGACTGCTTTCTCCTGGCGTGCCATGCTTCTCCAGCCACCCGGGCTCCTGGCGGTGTGCGGGAAAGCGGGCTCTGGAGAGCTCTTCCTGTACGTGAGGTGGCCCGGCTCTGCGCCGGGATACGCGCCCTCAAAAGGCCTCGCTTTTTGTCAAGGGACAAACGGTGCGCGTCACTGCTCAGCCCCAGCTCAGAGCACGGAGCAGAGGCGCAGGCACAGCAAGGCTTGCTGAGGCCCGGACCCTTCCCTGTGGCGGCTCTCGTCGTGTTGGGCTGAGAGAGACTGGAGCTGCCAGCCGTTGCCAGTGTCCCCACCTCCCATCGTCTGTTTCCGTTCTGATTGCAGATGCCAGAAATGAGCAAGGCGGTCATCTCACGCAATGCCTGCGCGGCTTCCCTAACGGCTTCCGGACACGTTACTGTCTTTCCAATGTGAGTATGCTTGCTCCTGCCACCCGCGCCTGAGTGAGATGGTACTCGCCACGGTACTTTGCGGTGCTGAGAGGCCTGAAAAGTGGGCAGGGAACTCCCCGCTCGCTCTAGTTCAGTTGGGTGGCATTTGGAGGAGCGTGGCGTGGCAAAGTGACGTTTTGCGTCCGTGCCAGAGTCGAAACTGGGGGGGCATTTAGGCCAGTCTTCCTTCTGGTTTTCCCTGGGCTTCTTTTGTCCGGCAAATGAGAGTGGGTATCGCTAAGGACCCAAGGGCTGGAGGAGGAACAGATGGTTGTGCAGACGGGAGCTCGAGCGTGGTGGGCTTCCGCAGAGCTCTGTCTCGTACCGTCGCTGCTGCGCAGTGCCACCCAAAAGAGGTGCGGGCGGGGGGCGTGGAGTTGAGCCTTCAGAGCTGCAAGGACGTTAATCTGCAAGAAACTCGCAGGGCAAGGAGAGAGCAAAAAGGGCTGTTGGGTATAACTGGGTGGGGAGCAACCGGTCTGTTCTGAGCGAGAGGGGAATATTTCCTCCTCTGGAGCAGGCAGG
Organism: Tetrao urogallus; assembly: GCF_951394365.1. NCBI lineage: Eukaryota > Metazoa > Chordata > Aves > Galliformes > Phasianidae > Tetrao > Tetrao urogallus. Next base: position 89,955,767 of record NC_136815.1, read on the forward strand.
GGAATTGGCTGGGAGCTCATCTGCTCTCACAGCAAGGACAGAAGAACACTGGCACGTACCGACGGGCCTCACCTGCCCCTCCAGGCGCTGGAGATCCTGGTACGGTTCTCCAGAATGAGCTGCTCTGGGAAGCGTGGCCTTACAGCGTCTCTGCGTTCTGTCTCTGTCGCTCCGCTATTGGGTCACGCTGCGAGGGGAAGCGTTGCCCTTCCTTCAGCCCGCTGCTTCCTCTTCCAGGTACACGCACGAGATCGAACTTGAAACGCCCGACACAGCAAAGGTGGACCTGAAGTACCACGTGAAGACCAGACGTGGGCAAGGCTGGGCAAGAGGCAGGAAAGGTGAGGGACCCGTGGGTTGCCATCGGGGGACTCTGTGTTTGCCTTCCTCCTCGTCTGGAGGCGGTTAGAGCTGACCTTACCACAGGGCGCCCGGAAGAGCATGAGACGCTTCCGGTGACTCTTTGTACCGTTATGGGAAAGCCTGAGTGATCCATTGCGAAGAGAGTTCTCGGGGCAGCCCTCCATCACAAGTGGCCACGGGGATCATCCCAGCAGAGGACACTTTCCCAGTGGCCTCCACTCGGCTGCCTGTCCTGCCAGCCCTGGAAATCCCTCCCCTCGCTTGCCTTCGTATTCTCCGATGTCTCAAAAGCAATTCCTCTGGTGTGAGCACGCCCCAGTAGCAAAGCTGTGTGCGTGGGACGTGCATCAAGAGATGAAAGAGCCAGCTCCTCTTGTGCTAAACGAGTCCCCTCCCCACGATGGCTCTTTGAGACCACCGGCAACTGCCAGGGCCTCCCCCATTTCAACACACAGACCAGATGAAGGCCTCAGGTAGCGTTCCCCAGGGAACAGCGTTGCCCCACAGCCATGAGGAGTCGGACCAAAACCGTGCCAGAAGCACAGCTGTTCTGAAGTTTTCCCCTTTCCTCTTTCCAGGGGACCTTTGCGAGACGCGCCTCCTTCATCGCGCAGCGCTTCCTCCAAAGAGGTTACCGGCACTGACTGGAATGCGGGGCAGAGACCAGGCAGCCGAGGAGAAAGAGCCTCGCACCAGGTGAGACTCCTGGCCAAAGAAGTGCGGGCGGTGCCACGCTCTTGCCTGCGTGGGAGCGAAGTTTCTCCCGGATCCAGAGGCTGTATGGATTCAAGCAGCTCTGCATGACCAACGCCCCGTAGCATCCCTTCTGAGCTGGGTAACTAATGGCAAGTGCTCCTCGCGAGAGCGCAGAGACTTTCTTGCTTCCCTTCAGATGGAAGCGAACCCGGCCTTTCTGTTTGCCGAGCCCGGTGCCCAAAGGGACAGGAAACGCCCCGGGAAGGGATGAGGGTGTTCCTTTCCTAGGAGCGTTTGAGCAGGAGTGAGCGTGTTTGCGGGCTGCTGTCACTGTTCCCAGGTCTCCAAGGGAAGTGGTAGAGACCAGCTCAGTCATTTGGGGGCTCTTGCAGACTTTTTTTGCTGAGGAGGCTGCTGAAACACGTTCAAGCACGCAACGCAGACCCAGCACCTCCTGCCCTCCTGTCAACTCTCCCCACCGTGTCTTTACAGGCAGCTACCGGCCATCCCGAGGAGATCCTTGCCAGAAAAGGAAGAGCAAGAGAAAGTAGTTCCTCTGGTGGGTCCCAGGATGGTGGACTTCTTTGCCATAGCGAGGGAGAAGAAGAGAATGGTACGTGGCACAGACTGCTGCAGCACATTTGTCTTAGTGAACTGTAGAAGAGCATCGCTGACTCTCACAGCGCTCTTTGCTGCGCGTTCACGTGACACCTCGCTTGAAGAGAGATCAGTAGCGAGGGCGTTTGGGAATAAGCTGTTCACTGCCGTTAGCCTCCCGAAAGCCACCCCAGGAGCTGATCTGGGGATGTTCCTGACTGCTTGTCTAGAACTGCCAGCTGCCAGACTGCCTTTAGCCCTTTAGCGGTTGTTTATTTTCCTGGCTGTTGCAGAAGGGCTCTTCAGTCGAGTCCGCAGGAGCCTGGCAGCAGACCAGAAAGGCGGGAGGTAGAGGGTGAAATGGAGTCAGGAGGGGAAAGCCCTCAGCCTCCACAGAGACTAACGTTGCCTGTTGTTGCATTTAGGCCGACCTCGAAGCAGAGGCTCTAGAGACCAAGAAAGGAAAGGTGGTGAAGGGGCAGAATGTGAGGAAGGAGGAGGAGAAGGGGAAGAACGTGAGGAAGGAGAGGGAGGCGAAAAAGGTGAAGGAGGTGAAGCCGGTGAAGGAGGTGAAGCCAGTGAAGCCGGTGAAACCAGTGAAGCCGGTGAAGGAGGTGAAGCAGGAGAAGGAGGTGCAGGAGAAGAAATTTCCAAAAGTGACGCAGAAAAAGCAGCAGCAAATGTTGCAAGGGAAGAAAGCAGAAAAAGGCAAGCAGCAAAAGTCGCAAGAGAAGGACACGGAAGCTGAGCCGGAAGAAGTGGAGCTGCCAGCGGCCCAGGTACTTTGCATCCCTGCAAGAAAGCAGCAGCACTTTCCCATCCAGGGGAGCTGAGACTGCATGGTGCCTCTGGCACCCGGGCCAGAGCAGTAGTGTTGGTGCAGCAGCGCTGGGTGGGGGACCGCTGCCTTTTGTGAGCAAGAGGACCCAACAGGGCGCTGTAACAAAGCCCTGGTCACGCTGAGACATGGCCTCAAGAGCGTGCTGAGGTCCCTCTCCTGATTCTTTTCCTGCCCCACTGCAGTCCCCACTGGAATGGTCTTGCGGGGAGCTGCATGCTGGGAAGCAGCACCACAGCGCTGAGTGTCTTTTCCTATGCAGGAAACCTCTGTCACCGAGGAAGAATACTCAATCTCTCTGTCTGGGAGCGAGACAGAGAGTTCCAGCTCCACCCCCAGCCTGAGGGAGAGGCTGATGGGGAAGCAGGAAGAGGCCGAGGAAGAGCCGCGCGCAGTCTTCTGGGACAGCGCTGCTTTGCCTAAACGGTAAGCGTGCAGCAACTGCACCCGAGGCCAGGGGCAGGGGGGTGGTGAGTCACCTGTGCTGTGGATCAGGGAAGCCAGCTTTTGAGTCGTGGTGCCGCACGCAGCGCCCTGAGAGCTCTGAGGCCGTGGATACGGTCGTGGTTAGGGCCCGATGCCACGAGCCTCTCTGGAGCCCAAGGCAGCCCACGCGTGGAAGTCGTCCTGCGTCAGAGTGGCTGTGGGGCCAAGTGGGGCCACGCGCGGAACAGACTGGGTGAAGAAAGAGGCAGGGGCGTCACGGCTGAAGAGTGAGACGGATTTTGTGCTCGCTGTTGCAGGAAGCTTTCTTCAAGGACAGATGAGGCCCTGCGGGAGGTGGTGAAGCTCATTGTGGGGCAGGTGTCCCGCGAGCAGCAGGGCCGGAGAGACGCAGAGAAGGATCTGCAGGACCGGCTCCAGAGGTAAAGCTCTCCAGACAGGCAGCTTGCTCTCCCACACTGCCCTTCTCCCACCCCCTGCAGCACCAGGGCAAAAGAGGGGCCTTTCCTGGACGCGGGCTCTCGGCACGGCCACCTGCAGCAGTGGTGGCAGGCACCAAGCTTGGGAGCCCCAGCCAGAGGCCGGTCTCCCTGTGCTCACACTCCCTCCCGCTCTGTGCCTACAGTGAGCTTGCAGTGCTGTGGTGGAGTCGGCCATCCACACACGCGCCTGGCCTCCTCCATCTGCCAGGAGCGGAGCACAGACCTGCACCCCCTGCTGGACCAAAGCCAGAGAAGGCGTCACGCAGAGTGGTAAGTGGGCTCCCGTAAGCAGCGTGTCACAGCTAGCCGTAGCAAGCCAAGGGAAGACCCTCTTGGGCCTGTGGGAGGGAGAGCGGCTGGCGGTGGAGCTGGAGACCTCCGCACAGACACCCAGCCAGCGGGCGCTGGGGACGAAGGCTCCCAGTGCAGCTCAGGCAGCTGCAGGCGGAAGGCTCTGAGGTGTCGGCCAGTGTCTGGCGGCCCTCCGTTCTCCACCCGGAGTCCCTCCCTCTCCTCCCAGAATACAGAGCCCCGAGCACCTCGCTCCCACAGCCTGTATCTGCCCGGGCCGAAGTCTCAGCCACCGCCTGACTCAGTGCCTGGTCAGTCAGCCCCACAGCAGGCTACCCCAGATCGGGACTGGCCACAAGGGCTGCAGTTACATCACAGGGACCAGGAGCCTGCTCTCTCTAGACCTGCATTAGCAGAACCACTCTCTCGTACTGCAGAGAGACTGGCAGCGTTGCGCTGCGTGTCTCTGCGCTCACAAAACTACTGAGCTTTACACTGAACTCCTCAGGTCCGGAGAGTCGTGATCAGGCACGTCGACGAGGACCACGAGAGATCCAGCAGCAGTGAGATTCTGGAGCCAGACATCCACTAAGTGTCACCCAACAGCTCAACGAGGACCACCTTTCACTGTTGGCGACGCTCACGGTGACACTGTTAAAGGCGTCGCCACTTTCCCTATTACCCTTTCCCTATACCCAATAAACCCCAACCCCATCCCCAAACACCGTGGGTCTTTCCTTGGTCGCCGTGAAACGCGCGCTTTACAGAGGGGGCCTTGTAAAGCCAGGTGCTCCCCTCCCCAGGGTTCCCGGGCCTGCATTGGCAGGGCTACCCGGAGCTGCACGGGCACCACAGCGTGCTGCGAGGGTGCTGAAATCCAAGGCAGAAACCTTGCGTGAGGAGATGAGGAGGAAAGCCCGGTCCTCCTCCCTCCGAGCTCCATCTCGGAGTGGGAGCTGGGAGCTGGGAGCTGGGAGCCTTCTCTAGTGTCACCAGTGTGGCTGTGCAATCTGCACGCTGACAGCTTTGCCCCCGGCTGCTTTGGCTGGCTTGAGGGCGGCCCCTTCCACATCCTGCCCCTTGCCATTGCTGGCAGATCCACGGCTGAAGCCAGGAATGCCTGTGCTCAAAAGGTGACGTGCTCAGCCAGTGGGGCTTTCTGAGCCCAGGCTTAACGGCTCAACAGCTCTCAGTCAGTTCTGAGACAGCATCCTGTCAATCCTCTTTGGGCTGCTGTTTCCCGTCTTGCGTGTGTTTTCCAGTAACTCAGACAAAAATCTCATCTTCCTCCCGCTACAGACGTATTTTAAAACACACTTTTTGATACCTGTCTCCCACAGTACGGGCCCCCTTCAACTCCAGGTGAGCTCTGCCCACGTGAATATTTCTCCTACAGAGGTGAACAGCGTGTCTGTAGTTCACTGCTGTCACCTGACCTTACTTCCTTCCATTTGCTAGACACTGATTTTCCACCCCAGCTCTAGAAGATCAAGCCAAACCCATCCCGTGCCCCGCTTCCGTGACTTCTGACAGGTTTGCTATTGCTGCTTCTGTCATCACGTGGGTGGCGTGAATCACACAGAATCACAGCATCACAGAATTGTAGGGGTTGGAAGGGACCTCCAGAGATCATGGAGTCCAACCCCCTGCCAAAGCAGGTTCCCTACAGCAGGTCGCACAGGTTGGCATCCAGGCAGGTCTTGAACATCTCCAGAGAAGGAGAATCCACAGCCTCCCTGGGCAGCCTGTTCCAGCGCTCCGTCACCTCACCTAAAGAAGTTCTTGTGCACATTGCTGCGGCACTTCCTATGCTGCAGTTTCCGGCCGTTTCCCCTTGTCCTGTCTCCACTCACCACTGAAAAGAGTCCGGCCTCGCCATTCTACCCCCCACACCTTAGATACTGATAGGCCTGGATCAGGTCCCCTCTCGGTCTCCTTTTCTCAAGGCTGAACAGACCCAGTGCACTCAGCCTTTCTCCACAGGGAGATGCTCCAGGCCCCTCGCCATCTTTGTGCCCCTCCACTGGACTCTTTCCAAGAGATCCCTGTCCTTTTTGTACTGGGGAGCCCAGAACTGGACGCAGTGCTCCAGATGAGGCCTCACCAGGGCAGAGTAGAGGGGGAGGATCACCTCCCTCGACCTGCTGCCCACGCTCTTTCTAATGCACCCCAGGATGCCATTGGCCCTCTTGGCCACAAGGGCACACTGCTGGCTCACGGCCGACCTGTCGTCCACCAGGACGCCAGGGTGAACTGTTGCAGTTCCAGTACGTGGGGTTATGATGGCGCTATTTAATTTCAACAAAGGATGATTTCTGCAAGAAACAGCAAGGACAGCGTATTACACCCGCAAGAAGCAGAAAGAACAGCATGGATATCACACGTTCAGTTAATTCTTCTGCTAGTTGCTGAGGTCAGAAGCTCAGGAAACAGCAAAGGCATTGATACGAAGGGGCCACGTACACAGGATTGGCAGAAAACGTTGGAAAATTTGCTTACCCATTTCTCCATCCTCTCTACTGGCCTTGGTGCCTTGCTTGGCACTCATGTTGTCTTGACAATGTGGAAGGCAGAATAGCTGGTCATCAGCTTAGGACTGCGCAAGATAAGAACGCCCTGAATGAAGGAAGAGGAATTGTCTTGGGCCACAGGCAAATATATGATGAAGTTGGTGGACACGGGCTAACAAGGATAATTTTCGTTGTTATCCTTTCTACGAAACCGTTTTTTCAGCAATCTTGAAACCTGGCCTCCGGTTCCTTCAGCAAAGGGAACGCAAAGCTGCTTTCCCACACTCTTCTGTGGGAATTCGGCGCATTGCAGGCATCCCTCGTTCTCCCGCTGCACAAGCTATCATCGAGCACACTCATCAAACGCTGCAGTCCGTTCGTAATGAACAAAGAAGGGGAATACGGGACACGCGCCACGAGAAAGATTATGCAAGGCTTTGCTTGCGCTGAATGTTTTGAGTCGTCACCACACAGATGCAACTGGTGTGGATCGTCATTTCGGGGCCTGCCCAGTGCTCGAGGAACGGCCAATGGTCAACGTTCGGAGCACGGCCCCGCGCTGCTGGGAAGGTCCCTGTCCGCTGATAGCTTGGGCTCGTGGATATGCTTGTGCTTCCACAGGGACTGGCCCCACGTGGGTTCCAGCACGATGTGCTCGTCCTCCTCTCAAGGCAGAAAGTAGCATCATCCCTTAGGACTGGGATTGTCTGCTTCTTACTTGCTGGCACTGCTTTGTAACGTGTGTTGCATTGCACATAACAACGTCAGTAATGGTGTGATGTAGCGGGTGATTTCCCTGTGTTGTCAATGCGGTCTCAAGAATTGGAATTCTTAGGCGTTATCTAGGTTGCTGTGTGCTTCTTTTATTTCAGTAGTGGATCGAATGTGAGTTAAACGGGATTTGATGCATCCTCATCGTGCGTTACCAGTGCTCACGTCACTTCTGCACCCTCACAAGTGTTCTGTTCCTGCAACTTTCCCATCCACCTTTAGTGATCGTTCAGAATGGGAATCCATCAGAATATGCAAAAGTTGAAGACCTTTTCCTAACCAGTTACACAGAACGGGACCCTCAGGGATTTATTTCCAGGTTGCAGCCAAACGTGTGTTGTTTTCAGTGGGCTGGCAGTGTTTCTTGTCATTATGCTGTGTTTGCCTTGCCTCCTTTCTCACGATCAGAGTACTGTCAGTCGAGGGCTCGATTGAGTTACACCCATTATTTTAGCAAGATAATTGGTGTTATTATGTTGCAGTTTGCAAATAAACAGAAGGGGGGGAACCGTGGGAAGACAAGGAGAACCGTTCGGAGCAGCAGCTGTGGAGCAAGCTAAACGGCCCGAGAACCGAGGACAGCCGAGGAAGAAGAGCGAGCGGCTGTGAGTGGATGAGCGCCCGCACGAAGGCCTGAAGGGCGTTTGCGGAACGCTCTGTTGGCGCCTAAGGGCGGCTGGGAAAGGTGTAGGGGCGGATGGCAAAGCCAGGAACAGAACAGCCGTGAAGGTACAGAAGTGACGTGAGCACTGGCAGCAGACGCTGAGGATCGGTCACACCTGAGTCCGCGCCTCAGGCGCTGCAGCCTCGGCTCCGGGCAGGGCCGCGCTCGGCCCGCGGCTCCAAAGCACGCGACCCGTCGCCGGAACGAGAGGCCGCGCCGCGCCGCGCCCTCCCCCCCGCGTCCTCGCGCCAGAGCCGCCTGGGCTGCTCCGATCCGACGCGGGGAAGCCGCGGGGCTCCGCTCCCGCGGGCCGCCACCGGGGCCCGCCCGCCCTCCGCCCTCCGCCCTCCGCCCGCCGCGTCCGAGTCCCAGGCGAAGGCGGGAGGAGTCGCGGGAGGGCGGCCAGAAGCCGTCGGCGGTTCCGGCCCGGCGTTTCGGTCCGAGGACGCGGAGCGAGCGAGGAGCGCGGGGCGAGCCCCTTCGCGCCCAGGCGAAGGCCCCGTCGGTCGCGACGCAGCGCCGGGAGGCCCGCGGAAGCGCAGAACGGCCCGGCTCGGAAGGCGCCCCGAGGATCGCGGATCTCCGCCGACCTCCCCATGTCACGGCGGAGCGGGCCGCCTCCGAGCCGGCCTCGAACGCCTCCGGGGCCGGACGGGGCCTCTGCCCGCAGCCTCTCCGGGCGGGCAGCCCGTTCCAGCAGCTCGCCGCTCTCCCGCTCAGGAGAGCCCGCTTGCCGCAGGCCCGCTCCCAGAAGGCGTCCCTGCCCGGAGCCCGCTCTGACGGCACGGCGCGGCAGCCCCTCTGTGACGCGGCCTGAGCTCACAATGGCACGGCGCGCGTCGCAGCGGTGAGCGCCGCCTCGAAGCTCGCCGACCCCCCATTTGCCAGAGAGGCCGACGAGGCTCCGGGCGCTCGCCGAGGAGCTGATCTCGCCGCCGTGCTCTGGAGGATCCGCCGTTCCGTGAGGAGCAGTAGGCAGAGAGAAGCAGGAGGGCAGGGGCGAAGGGCTGAGGAGGAGGGCCGTTTGGCCGGCCGGCCGCCCGCCCGCCGCGGTCGTTGACCTGCGGCGAGGGGGGGAAGGAAGATGGCGAACTCCCTCTTCTCGAGACCCCGCTCGACTCCGACTGCGGAGAAGATCCGCAAGTCTGGTAAGGCCTTCGGGCCCGGCGGCGCGCGTGTTGTCGGGCCGGTGACAGCTCTGAGCGCACGTGTGGAAGCCCTGCTGCTGAGGGAGGGAGGGAGGGAGGCGGGGACGGCTGAGCAGGGCGGGTTGCGGCGCGAAGGCGGCTGCCTTGGCAGCCCGGGGGCCCGAGGAGCGCTCGGGCGGGCGCGACTGCTGGCTTCTGCTCCCGGCCTGGCCCCTGCCTTCCCGGGGATCTGCGAGCAGAAGCCGCCGGCGGAACCGAATGGCTCGGAAGGCTCAGCAGCGCGCCGTTCCTGTGGCGGGAATTGGGCGTGCTGAAGGGTTTGGAGGTGGCCGCCTGGGAGCATGACGTGTCTTTCCTTTTGTTTTGCAGAGCTCGCTAAGTTTTGGTTCAGCACATCCTATTACCTCGGCCGACAGCTGGCTCTCTACCAGGTGGGACTTGCCTCCTACTCCCTTCCTCCCTCTCGCGGTTGATTCAGCCCCGAGAGCCCATTTGCCACGGAGCGCAGCTATTCTTGCCCTCCGTGGAAGCAGGACCCGCGCCCCAGAGGGGCACCGCGATGCGAGACGGGGGCCGCAGGCTGGCTGCACCGTCAGCTCTGAAATGCCAGGGGCTCCAGGCCTAATGATGGAAAGAGGGCTGGGCATTTTCTGGGCCTGCGTGCTTCCTTCCTCTGCCGGCAGAGTCAGAGGGATCCTGTGGGGGTGACTGCAAGTTTGGGAGCCCCGCTTGTGTCTTTATGAGCCAGAAGACGGCGCTCTCTGGTTCTTCACGGGGAGGAGGGGCGAGAGGGAAACAGTCTTCCGTCATTCCCTGCACGACTTCTTCTGATCCGCCCTTTCTCCTCTTTCAGGCTGTGAGCATTCCTGAACTGGGCGCTTTCACCGTTGTCAGAGAGCACGTGGTCAACCAGCAGAACAGTGTGGTTCTTGTTGACAGACCCGTGTTTCATCTGGCAAAGGCTCTTGCGCAGGACCACGACCTCCGATACGACTACATAGACGCTGCAGGTAGGAAGAGTGGGGTCTGACAGAGGAGCCTGCCCTGGCACTCTGGTGGGGACAGTGTGACAGACTGCCATTGCAAATGGCGGCAGAGGGTAACAGCACACTCCTTCAGCTGCTTCAGCAGCAGGTTTCATTCCGGTCTCGTCGGCTCCGCGTCTCAGCGTCTCCACAGAGACGTACCAGTGGTTCCGCCTCCCAGTCTCAAAGACTACAGAACAGCAGTGCGTTGCCCGAGGGCCTGGAAGCTGCTGCCTTTTGAGCGTGGCCTGCCCATGGCTCCCCAGGTGCTCACGCTCCTCTCCTCTCGCTTCTCCAGGACACGACGAGTATCAGCAACTTCCTTATGATGAGATAGCCTCGGAAACCGGCATCTCTGAAGGCGCGGCGCGGCTTTGCGTGCAAAGGACCGTCTGCCAGTTCAGCGCCTGCATAGGGAAGAGGCAGAACGTTGCCTTCGTTTGGTGGGATGTTGGCATGCTGCTGATCGAAGGGAAGCGTGTCCAGATGAAGTTCTACGAGGACTTCCTGGGGAAGCTCAGTGGGACTGCCGAGGCGCTGCAGGCTCTTCTTGGGGTAGGTCTTGCGATTTCCCAGCACTACCTCTGATTCTTCTGAAACGCCTTCCGGGGACGAGGGGACTGCTTTCTCCTGGCGTGCCATGCTTCTCCAGCCACCCGGGCTCCTGGCGGTGTGCGGGAAAGCGGGCTCTGGAGAGCTCTTCCTGTACGTGAGGTGGCCCGGCTCTGCGCCGGGATACGCGCCCTCAAAAGGCCTCGCTTTTTGTCAAGGGACAAACGGTGCGCGTCACTGCTCAGCCCCAGCTCAGAGCACGGAGCAGAGGCACAGGCACAGCAAGGCTTGCTGAGGCCCGGACCCTTCCCTGTGGCGGCTCTCGTCGTGTTGGGCTGAGAGAGACTGGAGCTGCCAGCCGTTGCCAGTGTCCCCACCTCCCATCGTCTGTTTCCGTTCTGATTGCAGATGCCAGAAATGAGCAAGGCGGTCATCTCACGCAATGCCTGCGCGGCTTCCCTAACGGCTTCCGGACACGTTACTGTCTTTCCAATGTGAGTATGCTTGCTCCTGCCACCCGCGCCTGAGTGAGATGGTACTCGCCACGGTACTTTGCGGTGCTGAGAGGCCTGAAAAGTGGGCAGGGAACTCCCCGCTCGCTCTAGTTCAGTTGGGTGGCATTTGGAGGAGCGTGGCGTGGCAAAGTGACGTTTTGCGTCCGTGCCAGAGTCGAAACTGGGGGGGCATTTAGGCCAGTCTTCCTTCTGGTTTTCCCTGGGCTTCTTTTGTCCGGCAAATGAGAGTGGGTATCGCTAAGGACCCAAGGGCTGGAGGAGGAACAGATGGTTGTGCAGACGGGAGCTCGAGCGTGGTGGGCTTCCGCAGAGCTCTGTCTCGTACCGTCGCTGCTGCGCAGTGCCACCCAAAAGAGGTGCGGGCGGGGGGCGTGGAGTTGAGCCTTCAGAGCTGCAAGGACGTTAATCTGCAAGAAACTCGCAGGGCAAGGAGAGAGCAAAAAGGGCTGTTGGGTATAACTGGGTGGGGAGCAACCGGTCTGTTCTGAGCGAGAGGGGAATATTTCCTCCTCTGGAGCAGGCAGGGGAATTGGCTGGGAGCTCATCTGCTCTCACAGCAAGGACAGAAGAACACTGGCACGTACCGACGGGCCTCACCTGCCCCTCCAGGCGCTGGAGATCCTGGTACGGTTCTCCAGAATGAGCTGCTCTGGGAAGCGTGGCCTTACAGCGTCTCTGCGTTCTGTCTCTGTCGCTCCGCTATTGGGTCACGCTGCGAGGGGAAGCGTTGCCCTTCCTTCAGCCCGCTGCTTCCTCTTCCAGGTACACGCACGAGATCGAACTTGAAACGCCCGACACAGCAAAGGTGGACCTGAAGTACCACGTGAAGACCAGACGTGGGCAAGGCTGGGCAAGAGGCAGGAAAGGTGAGGGACCCGTGGGTTGCCATCGGGGGACTCTGTGTTTGCCTTCCTCCTCGTCTGGAGGCGGTTAGAGCTGACCTTACCACAGGGCGCCCGGAAGAGCATGAGACGCTTCCGGTGACTCTTTGTACCGTTATGGGAAAGCCTGAGTGATCCATTGCGAAGAGAGTTCTCGGGGCAGCCCTCCATCACAAGTGGCCACGGGGATCATCCCAGCAGAGGACACTTTCCCAGTGGCCTCCACTCGGCTGCCTGTCCTGCCAGCCCTGGAAATCCCTCCCCTCGCTTGCCTTCGTATTCTCCGATGTCTCAAAAGCAATTCCTCTGGTGTGAGCACGCCCCAGTAGCAAAGCTGTGTGCGTGGGACGTGCATCAAGAGATGAAAGAGCCAGCTCCTCTTGTGCTAAACGAGTCCCCTCCCCACGATGGCTCTTTGAGACCACCGGCAACTGCCAGGGCCTCCCCCATTTCAACACACAGACCAGATGAAGGCCTCAGGTAGCGTTCCCCAGGGAACAGCGTTGCCCCACAGCCATGAGGAGTCGGACCAAAACCGTGCCAGAAGCACAGCTGTTCTGAAGTTTTCCCCTTTCCTCTTTCCAGGGGACCTTTGCGAGACGCGCCTCCTTCATCGCGCAGCGCTTCCTCCAAAGAGGTTACCGGCACTGACTGGAATGCGGGGCAGAGACCAGGCAGCCGAGGAGAAAGAGCCTCGCACCAGGTGAGACTCCTGGCCAAAGAAGTGCGGGCGGTGCCACGCTCTTGCCTGCGTGGGAGCGAAGTTTCTCCCGGATCCAGAGGCTGTATGGATTCAAGCAGCTCTGCATGACCAACGCCCCGTAGCATCCCTTCTGAGCTGGGTAACTAATGGCAAGTGCTCCTCGCGAGAGCGCAGAGACTTTCTTGCTTCCCTTCAGATGGAAGCGAACCCGGCCTTTCTGTTTGCCGAGCCCGGTGCCCAAAGGGACAGGAAACGCCCCGGGAAGGGATGAGGGTGTTCCTTTCCTAGGAGCGTTTGAGCAGGAGTGAGCGTGTTTGCGGGCTGCTGTCACTGTTCCCAGGTCTCCAAGGGAAGTGGTAGAGACCAGCTCAGTCATTTGGGGGCTCTTGCAGACTTTTTTTGCTGAGGAGGCTGCTGAAACACGTTCAAGCACGCAACGCAGACCCAGCACCTCCTGCCCTCCTGTCAACTCTCCCCACCGTGTCTTTACAGGCAGCTACCGGCCATCCCGAGGAGATCCTTGCCAGAAAAGGAAGAGCAAGAGAAAGTAGTTCCTCTGGTGGGTCCCAGGATGGTGGACTTCTTTGCCATAGCGAGGGAGAAGAAGAGAATGGTACGTGGCACAGACTGCTGCAGCACATTTGTCTTAGTGAACTGTAGAAGAGCATCGCTGACTCTCACAGCGCTCTTTGCTGCGCGTTCACGTGACACCTCGCTTGAAGAGAGATCAGTAGCGAGGGCGTTTGGGAATAAGCTGTTCACTGCCGTTAGCCTCCCGAAAGCCACCCCAGGAGCTGATCTGGGGATGTTCCTGACTGCTTGTCTAGAACTGCCAGCTGCCAGACTGCCTTTAGCCCTTTAGCGGTTGTTTATTTTCCTGGCTGTTGCAGAAGGGCTCTTCAGTCGAGTCCGCAGGAGCCTGGCAGCAGACCAGAAAGGCGGGAGGTAGAGGGTGAAATGGAGTCAGGAGGGAAAGCCCTCAGCCTCCACAGAGACTAACGTTGCCTGTTGTTGCATTTAGGCCGACCTCGAAGCAGAGGCTCTAGAGACCAAGAAAGGAAAGGTGGTGAAGGGGCAGAATGTGAGGAAGGAGGAGGAGAAGGGGAAGAACGTGAGGAAGGAGAGGGAGGCGAAAAAGGTGAAGGAGGTGAAGCCGGTGAAGGAGGTGAAGCCAGTGAAGCCGGTGAAACCAGTGAAGCCGGTGAAGGAGGTGAAGCAGGAGAAGGAGGTGCAGGAGAAGAAATTTCCAAAAGTGACGCAGAAAAAGCAGCAGCAAATGTTGCAAGGGAAGAAAGCAGAAAAAGGCAAGCAGCAAAAGTCGCAAGAGAAGGACACGGAAGCTGAGCCGGAAGAAGTGGAGCTGCCAGCGGCCCAGGTACTTTGCATCCCTGCAAGAAAGCAGCAGCACTTTCCCATCCAGGGGAGCTGAGACTGCATGGTGCCTCTGGCACCTGGGCCAGAGCAGTAGTGTTGGTGCAGCAGCGCTGGGTGGGGGACCGCTGCCTTTTGTGAGCAAGAGGACCCAACAGGGCGCTGTAACAAAGCCCTGGTCACGCTGAGACATGGCCTCAAGAGCGTGCTGAGGTCCCTCTCCTGATTCTTTTCCTGCCCCACTGCAGTCCCCACTGGAATGGTCTTGCGGGGAGCTGCATGCTGGGAAGCAGCACCACAGCGCTGAGTGTCTTTTCCTATGCAGGAAACCTCTGTCACCGAGGAAGAATACTCAATCTCTCTGTCTGGGAGCGAGACAGAGAGTTCCAGCTCCACCCCCAGCCTGAGGGAGAGGCTGATGGGGAAGCAGGAAGAGGCCGAGGAAGAGCCGCGCGCAGTCTTCTGGGACAGCGCTGCTTTGCCTAAACGGTAAGCGTGCAGCAACTGCACCCGAGGCCAGGGGCAGGGGGGTGGTGAGTCACCTGTGCTGTGGATCAGGGAAGCCAGCTTTTGAGTCGTGGTGCCGCACGCAGCGCCCTGAGAGCTCTGAGGCCGTGGATACGGTCGTGGTTAGGGCCCGATGCCACGAGCCTCTCTGGAGCCCAAGGCAGCCCACGCGTGGAAGTCGTCCTGCGTCAGAGTGGCTGTGGGGCCAAGTGGGGCCACGCGCGGAACAGACTGGGTGAAGAAAGAGGCAGGGGCGTCACGGCTGAAGAGTGAGACGGATTTTGTGCTCGCTGTTGCAGGAAGCTTTCTTCAAGGACAGATGAGGCCCTGCGGGAGGTGGTGAAGCTCATTGTGGGGCAGGTGTCCCGCGAGCAGCAGGGCCGGAGAGACGCAGAGAAGGATCTGCAGGACCGGCTCCAGAGGTAAAGCTCTCCAGACAGGCAGCTTGCTCTCCCACACTGCCCTTCTCCCACCCCCTGCAGCACCAGGGCAAAAGAGGGGCCTTTCCTGGACGCGGGCTCTCGGCACGGCCACCTGCAGCAGTGGTGGCAGGCACCAAGCTTGGGAGCCCAGCCAGAGGCCGGTCTCCCTGTGCTCACACTCCCTCCCGCCTCTGTGCCTACAGTGAGCTTGCAGTGCTGTGGTGGAGTCGGCCATCCACACACGCGCCTGGCCTCCTCCATCTGCCAGGAGCGGAGCACAGACCTGCACCCCCTGCTGGACCAAAGCCAGAGAAGGCGTCACGCAGAGTGGTAAGTGGGCTCCCGTAAGCAGCGTGTCACAGCTAGCCGTAGCAAGCCAAGGGAAGACCCTCTTGGGCCTGTGGGAGGGAGAGCGGCTGGCGGTGGAGCTGGAGACCTCCGCACAGACACCCAGCCAGCGGGCGCTGGGGACGAAGGCTCCCAGTGCAGCTCAGGCAGCTGCAGGCGGAAGGCTCTGAGGTGTCGGCCAGTGTCTGGCGGCCCTCCGTTCTCCACCCGGAGTCCCTCCCTCTCCTCCCAGAATACAGAGCCCGAGCACCTCGCTCCCACAGCCTGTATCTGCCCGGGCCGAAGTCTCAGCCACCGCCTGACTCAGTGCCTGGTCAGTCAGCCCCACAGCAGGCTACCCAGATCGGGACTGGCCACAAGGGCTGCAGTTACATCACAGGGACCAGGAGCCTGCTCTCTCTAGACCTGCATTAGCAGAACACTCTCTCGTACTGCAGAGAGACTGGCAGCGTTGCGCTGCGTGTCTCTGCGCTCACAAAACTACTGAGCTTTACACTGAACTCCTCAGGTCCGGAGAGTCGTGATCAGGCACGTCGACGAGGACCACGAGAGATCCAGCAGCAGTGAGATTCTGGAGCCAGACATCCACTAAGTGTCACCCAACAGCTCAACGAGGACCACCTTTCACTGTTGGCGACGCTCACGGTGACACTGTTAAAGGCGTCGCCACTTTCCCTATTACCCTTTCCCTATACCCAATAAACCCCAACCCCATCCCCAAACACCGTGGGTCTTTCCTTGGTCGCCGTGAAACGCGCGCTTTACAGAGGGGGCCTTGTAAAGCCAGGTGCTCCCCTCCCCAGGGTTCCCGGGCCTGCATTGGCAGGGCTACCCGGAGCTGCACGGGCACCACAGCGTGCTGCGAGGGTGCTGAAATCCAAGGCAGAAACCTTGCGTGAGGAGATGAGGAGGAAAGCCCGGTCCTCCTCCCTCCGAGCTCCATCTCGGAGTGGGAGCTGGGAGCTGGGAGCCTTCTCTAGTGTCACCAGTGTGGCTGTGCAATCTGCACGCTGACAGCTTTGCCCCCGGCTGCTTTGGCTGGCTTGAGGGCGGCCCCTTCCACATCCTGCCCCTTGCCATTGCTGGCAGATCCACGGCTGAAGCCAGGAATGCCTGTGCTCAAAAGGTGACGTGCTCAGCCAGTGGGGCTTTCTGAGCCCAGGCTTAACGGCTCAACAGCTCTCAGTCAGTTCTGAGACAGCATCCTGTCAATCCTCTTTGGGCTGCTGTTTCCCGTCTTGCGTGTGTTTTCCAGTAACTCAGACAAAAATCTCATCTTCCTCCCGCTACGGACGTATTTTAAAACACACTTTTTGATACCTGTCTCCCACAGTACGGGCCCCCTTCAACTCCAGGTGAGCTCTGCCCACGTGAATATTTCTCCTACAGAGGTGAACAGCGTGTCTGTAGTTCACTGCTGTCACCTGACCTTACTTCCTTCCATTTGCTAGACACTGATTTTCCACCCCAGCTCTAGAAGATCAAGCCAAACCCATCCCGTGCCCCGCTTCCGTGACTTCTGACAGGTTTGCTATTGCTGCTTCTGTCATCACGTGGGTGGCGTGAATCACACAGAATCACAGCATCACAGAATTGTAGGGGTTGGAAGGGACCTCCAGAGATCATGGAGTCCAACCCCCTGCCAAAGCAGGTTCCCTACAGCAGGTCGCACAGGTTGGCATCCAGGCAGGTCTTGAACATCTCCAGAGAAGGAGAATCCACAGCCTCCCTGGGCAGCCTGTTCCAGCGCTCCGTCACCTCACCTAAAGAAGTTCTTGTGCACATTGCTGCGGCACTTCCTATGCTGCAGTTTCCGGCCGTTTCCCCTTGTCCTGTCTCCACTCACCACTGAAAAGAGTCCGGCCTCGCCATTCTACCCCCCACACCTTAGATACTGATAGGCCTGGATCAGGTCCCCTCTCGGTCTCCTTTTCTCAAGGCTGAACAGACCCAGTGCACTCAGCCTTTCTCCACAGGGAGATGCTCCAGGCCCCTCGCCATCTTTGTGCCCCTCCACTGGACTCTTTCCAAGAGATCCCTGTCCTTTTTGTACTGGGGAGCCCAGAACTGGACGCAGTGCTCCAGATGAGGCCTCACCAGGGCAGAGTAGAGGGGGAGGATCACCTCCCTCGACCTGCTGCCCACGCTCTTTCTAATGCACCCCAGGATGCCATTGGCCCTCTTGGCCACAAGGGCACACTGCTGGCTCACGGCCGACCTGTCGTCCACCAGGACGCCAGGGTGAACTGTTGCAGTTCCAGTACGTGGGGTTATGATGGCGCTATTTAATTTCAACAAAGGATGATTTCTGCAAGAAACAGCAAGGACAGCGTATTACACCCGCAAGAAGCAGAAAGAACAGCATGGATATCACACGTTCAGTTAATTCTTCTGCTAGTTGCTGAGGTCAGAAGCTCAGGAAACAGCAAAGGCATTGATACGAAGGGGCCACGTACACAGGATTGGCAGAAAACGTTGGAAAATTTGCTTACCCATTTCTCCATCCTCTCTACTGGCCTTGGTGCCTTGCTTGGCACTCATGTTGTCTTGACAATGTGGAAGGCAGAATAGCTGGTCATCAGCTTAGGACTGCGCAAGATAAGAACGCCCTGAATGAAGGAAGAGGAATTGTCTTGGGCCACAGGCAAATATATGATGAAGTTGGTGGACACGGGCTAACAAGGATAATTTTCGTTGTTATCCTTTCTACGAAACCGTTTTTTCAGCAATCTTGAAACCTGGCCTCCGGTTCCTTCAGCAAAGGGAACGCAAAGCTGCTTTCCCACACTCTTCTGTGGGAATTCGGCGCATTGCAGGCATCCCTCGTTCTCCCGCTGCACAAGCTATCATCGAGCACACTCATCAAACGCTGCAGTCCGTTCGTAATGAACAAAGAAGGGGAATACGGGACACGCGCCACGAGAAAGATTATGCAAGGCTTTGCTTGCGCTGAATGTTTTGAGTCGTCACCACACAGATGCAACTGGTGTGGATCGTCATTTCGGGGCCTGCCCAGTGCTCGAGGAACGGCCAATGGTCAACGTTCGGAGCACGGCCCCGCGCTGCTGGGAAGGTCCCTGTCCGCTGATAGCTTGGGCTCGTGGATATGCTTGTGCTTCCACAGGGACTGGCCCCACGTGGGTTCCAGCACGATGTGCTCGTCCTCCTCTCAAGGCAGAAAGTAGCATCATCCCTTAGGACTGGGATTGTCTGCTTCTTACTTGCTGGCACTGCTTTGTAACGTGTGTTGCATTGCACATAACAACGTCAGTAATGGTGTGATGTAGCGGGTGATTTCCCTGTGTTGTCAATGCGGTCTCAAGAATTGGAATTCTTAGGCGTTATCTAGGTTGCTGTGTGCTTCTTTTATTTCAGTAGTGGATCGAATGTGAGTTAAACGGGATTTGATGCATCCTCATCGTGCGTTACCAGTGCTCACGTCACTTCTGCACCCTCACAAGTGTTCTGTTCCTGCAACTTTCCCATCCACCTTTAGTGATCGTTCAGAATGGGAATCCATCAGAATATGCAAAAGTTGAAGACCTTTTCCTAACCAGTTACACAGAACGGGACCCTCAGGGATTTATTTCCAGGTTGCAGCCAAACGTGTGTTGTTTTCAGTGGGCTGGCAGTGTTTCTTGTCATTATGCTGTGTTTGCCTTGCCTCCTTTCTCACGATCAGAGTACTGTCAGTCGAGGGCTCGATTGAGTTACACCCATTATTTTAGCAAGATAATTGGTGTTATTATGTTGCAGTTTGCAAATAAACAGAAGGGGGGGAACCGTGGGAAGACAAGGAGAACCGTTCGGAGCAGCAGCTGTGGAGCAAGCTAAACGGCCCGAGAACCGAGGACAGCCGAGGAAGAAGAGCGAGCGGCTGTGAGTGGATGAGCGCCCGCACGAAGGCCTGAAGGGCGTTTGCGGAACGCTCTGTTGGCGCCTAAGGGCGGCTGGGAAAGGTGTAGGGGCGGATGGCAAAGCCAGGAACAGAACAGCCGTGAAGGTACAGAAGTGACGTGAGCACTGGCAGCAGACGCTGAGGATCGGTCACACCTGAGTCCGCGCCTCAGGCGCTGCAGCCTCGGCTCCGGGCAGGGCCGCGCTCGGCCCGCGGCTCCAAAGCACGCGACCCGTCGCCGGAACGAGAGGCCGCGCCGCGCCGCGCCCTCCCCCCCGCGTCCTCGCGCCAGAGCCGCCTGGGCTGCTCCGATCCGACGCGGGGAAGCCGCGGGGCTCCGCTCCCGCGGGCCGCCACCGGGGCCCGCCCGCCCTCCGCCCTCCGCCCTCCGCCCGCCGCGTCCGAGTCCCAGGCGAAGGCGGGAGGAGTCGCGGGAGGGCGGCCAGAAGCCGTCGGCGGTTCCGGCCCGGCGTTTCGGTCCGAGGACGCGGAGCGAGCGAGGAGCGCGGGGCGAGCCCCTTCGCGCCCAGGCGAAGGCCCCGTCGGTCGCGACGCAGCGCCGGGAGGCCCGCGGAAGCGCAGAACGGCCCGGCTCGGAAGGCGCCCCGAGGATCGCGGATCTCCGCCGACCTCCCCATGTCACGGCGGAGCGGGCCGCCTCCGAGCCGGCCTCGAACGCCTCCGGGGCCGGACGGGGCCTCTGCCCGCAGCCTCTCCGGGCGGGCAGCCCGTTCCAGCAGCTCGCCGCTCTCCCGCTCAGGAGAGCCCGCTTGCCGCAGGCCCGCTCCCAGAAGGCGTCCCTGCCCGGAGCCCGCTCTGACGGCACGGCGCGGCAGCCCCTCTGTGACGCGGCCTGAGCTCACAATGGCACGGCGCGCGTCGCAGCGGTGAGCGCCGCCTCGAAGCTCGCCGACCCCCCATTTGCCAGAGAGGCCGACGAGGCTCCGGGCGCTCGCCGAGGAGCTGATCTCGCCGCCGTGCTCTGGAGGATCCGCCGTTCCGTGAGGAGCAGTAGGCAGAGAGAAGCAGGAGGGCAGGGGCGAAGGGCTGAGGAGGAGGGCCGTTTGGCCGGCCGGCCGCCCGCCCGCCGCGGTCGTTGACCTGCGGCGAGGGGGGGAAGGAAGATGGCGAACTCCCTCTTCTCGAGACCCCGCTCGACTCCGACTGCGGAGAAGATCCGCAAGTCTGGTAAGGCCTTCGGGCCCGGCGGCGCGCGTGTTGTCGGGCCGGTGACAGCTCTGAGCGCACGTGTGGAAGCCCTGCTGCTGAGGGAGGGAGGGAGGGAGGCGGGGACGGCTGAGCAGGGCGGGTTGCGGCGCGAAGGCGGCTGCCTTGGCAGCCCGGGGGCCCGAGGAGCGCTCGGGCGGGCGCGACTGCTGGCTTCTGCTCCCGGCCTGGCCCCTGCCTTCCCGGGGATCTGCGAGCAGAAGCCGCCGGCGGAACCGAATGGCTCGGAAGGCTCAGCAGCGCGCCGTTCCTGTGGCGGGAATTGGGCGTGCTGAAGGGTTTGGAGGTGGCCGCCTGGGAGCATGACGTGTCTTTCCTTTTGTTTTGCAGAGCTCGCTAAGTTTTGGTTCAGCACATCCTATTACCTCGGCCGACAGCTGGCTCTCTACCAGGTGGGACTTGCCTCCTACTCCCTTCCTCCCTCTCGCGGTTGATTCAGCCCCGAGAGCCCATTTGCCACGGAGCGCAGCTATTCTTGCCCTCCGTGGAAGCAGGACCCGCGCCCCAGAGGGGCACCGCGATGCGAGACGGGGGCCGCAGGCTGGCTGCACCGTCAGCTCTGAAATGCCAGGGGCTCCAGGCCTAATGATGGAAAGAGGGCTGGGCATTTTCTGGGCCTGCGTGCTTCCTTCCTCTGCCGGCAGAGTCAGAGGGATCCTGTGGGGGTGACTGCAAGTTTGGGAGCCCCGCTTGTGTCTTTATGAGCCAGAAGACGGCGCTCTCTGGTTCTTCACGGGGAGGAGGGGCGAGAGGGAAACAGTCTTCCGTCATTCCCTGCACGACTTCTTCTGATCCGCCCTTTCTCCTCTTTCAGGCTGTGAGCATTCCTGAACTGGGCGCTTTCACCGTTGTCAGAGAGCACGTGGTCAACCAGCAGAACAGTGTGGTTCTTGTTGACAGACCCGTGTTTCATCTGGCAAAGGCTCTTGCGCAGGACCACGACCTCCGATACGACTACATAGACGCTGCAGGTAGGAAGAGTGGGGTCTGACAGAGGAGCCTGCCCTGGCACTCTGGTGGGGACAGTGTGACAGACTGCCATTGCAAATGGCGGCAGAGGGTAACAGCACACTCCTTCAGCTGCTTCAGCAGCAGGTTTCATTCCGGTCTCGTCGGCTCCGCGTCTCAGCGTCTCCACAGAGACGTACCAGTGGTTCCGCCTCCCAGTCTCAAAGACTACAGAACAGCAGTGCGTTGCCCGAGGGCCTGGAAGCTGCTGCCTTTTGAGCGTGGCCTGCCCATGGCTCCCCAGGTGCTCACGCTCCTCTCCTCTCGCTTCTCCAGGACACGACGAGTATCAGCAACTTCCTTATGATGAGATAGCCTCGGAAACCGGCATCTCTGAAGGCGCGGCGCGGCTTTGCGTGCAAAGGACCGTCTGCCAGTTCAGCGCCTGCATAGGGAAGAGGCAGAACGTTGCCTTCGTTTGGTGGGATGTTGGCATGCTGCTGATCGAAGGGAAGCGTGTCCAGATGAAGTTCTACGAAGACTTCCTGGGGAAGCTCAGTGGGACTGCCGAGGCGCTGCAGGCTCTTCTTGGGGTAGGTCTTGCGATTTCCCAGCACTACCTCTGATTCTTCTGAAACGCCTTCCGGGGACGAGGGGACTGCTTTCTCCTGGCGTGCCATGCTTCTCCAGCCACCCGGGCTCCTGGCGGTGTGCGGGAAAGCGGGCTCTGGAGAGCTCTTCCTGTACGTGAGGTGGCCCGGCTCTGCGCCGGGATACGCGCCCTCAAAAGGCCTCGCTTTTTGTCAAGGGACAAACGGTGCGCGTCGCTGCTCAGCCCCAGCTCAGAGCACGGAGCAGAGGCACAGGCACAGCAAGGCTTGCTGAGGCCCGGACCCTTCCCTGTGGCGGCTCTCGTCGTGTTGGGCTGAGAGAGACTGGAGCTGCCAGCCGTTGCCAGTGTCCCCACCTCCCATCGTCTGTTTCCGTTCTGATTGCAGATGCCAGAAATGAGCAAGGCGGTCATCTCACGCAATGCCTGCGCGGCTTCCCTAACGGCTTCCGGACACGTTACTGTCTTTCCAATGTGAGTATGCTTGCTCCTGCCACCCGCGCCTGAGAGAGATGGTACTCGCCACGGTACTTTGCGGTGCTGAGAGGCCTGAAAAGTGGGCAGGGAACTCCCCGCTCGCTCTAGTTCAGTTGGGTGGCATTTGGAGGAGCGTGGCGTGGCAAAGTGACGTTTTGCGTCCGTGCCAGAGTCGAAACTGGGGGGGCATTTAGGCCAGTCTTCCTTCTGGTTTTCCCTGGGCTTCTTTTGTCCGGCAAATGAGAGTGGGTATCGCTAAGGACCCAAGGGCTGGAGGAGGAACAGATGGTTGTGCAGACGGGAGCTCGAGCGTGGTGGGCTTCCGCAGAGCTCTGTCTCGTACCGTCGCTGCTGCGCAGTGCCACCCAAAAGAGGTGCGGGCGGGGGGCGTGGAGTTGAGCCTTCAGAGCTGCGAGGACGTTAATCTGCAAGAAACTCGCAGGGCAAGGAGAGAGCAAAAAGGGCTGTTGGGTATAACTGGGTGGGGAGCAACCGGTCTGTTCTGAGCGAGAGGGGAATATTTCCTCCTCTGGAGCAGGCAGGGGAATTGGCTGGGAGCTCATCTGCTCTCACAGCAAGGACAGAAGAACACTGGCACGTACCGACGGGCCTCACCTGCCCCTCCAGGCGCTGGAGATCCTGGTACGGTTCTCCAGAATGAGCTGCTCTGGGAAGCGTGGCCTTACAGCGTCTCTGCGTTCTGTCTCTGTCGCTCCGCTATTGGGTCACGCTGCGAGGGGAAGCGTTGCCCTTCCTTCAGCCCGCTGCTTCCTCTTCCAGGTACACGCACGAGATCGAACTTGAAACGCCCGACACAGCAAAGGTGGACCTGAAGTACCACGTGAAGACCAGACGTGGGCAAGGCTGGGCAAGAGGCAGGAAAGGTGAGGGACCCGTGGGTTGCCATCGGGGGACTCTGTGTTTGCCTTCCTCCTCGTCTGGAGGCGGTTAGAGCTGACCTTACCACAGGGCGCCCGGAAGAGCATGAGACGCTTCCGGTGACTCTTTGTACCGTTATGGGAAAGCCTGAGTGATCCATTGCGAAGAGAGTTCTCGGGGCAGCCCTCCATCACAAGTGGCCACGGGGATCATCCCAGCAGAGGACACTTTCCCAGTGGCCTCCACTCGGCTGCCTGTCCTGCCAGCCCTGGAAATCCCTCCCCTCGCTTGCCTTCGTATTCTCCGATGTCTCAAAAGCAATTCCTCTGGTGTGAGCACGCCCCAGTAGCAAAGCTGTGTGCGTGGGACGTGCATCAAGAGATGAAAGAGCCAGCTCCTCTTGTGCTAAACGAGTCCCCTCCCCACGATGGCTCTTTGAGACCACCGGCAACTGCCAGGGCCTCCCCCATTTCAACACACAGACCAGATGAAGGCCTCAGGTAGCGTTCCCCAGGGAACAGCGTTGCCCCACAGCCATGAGGAGTCGGACCAAAACCGTGCCAGAAGCACAGCTGTTCTGAAGTTTTCCCCTTTCCTCTTTCCAGGGGACCTTTGCGAGACGCGCCTCCTTCATCGTGCAGCGCTTCCTCCAAAGAGGTTACCGGCACTGACTGGAATGCGGGGCAGAGACCAGGCAGCCGAGGAGAAAGAGCCTCGCACCAGGTGAGACTCCTGGCCAAAGAAATGCGGGCGGTGCCACGCTCTTGCCTGCGTGGGAGCGAAGTTTCTCCCGGATCCAGAGGCTGTATGGATTCAAGCAGCTCTGCATGACCAACGCCCCGTAGCATCCCTTCTGAGCTGGGTAACTAATGGCAAGTGCTCCTCGCGAGAGCGCAGAGACTTTCTTGCTTCCCTTCAGATGGAAGCGAACCGGGCCTTTCTGTTTGCCGAGCCCGGTGCCCAAAGGGACAGGAAACGCCCCGGGAAGGGATGAGGGTGTTCCTTTCCTAGGAGCGTTTGAGCAGGAGTGAGCGTGTTTGCGGGCTGCTGTCAGCGCCGCAGGCTGTTCCCAGGTCTCCAAGGGAAGTGGTAGAGACCAGCTCAGTCATTTGGGGGCTCTTGCAGACTTTTTTTGCTGAGGAGGCTGCTGAAACACGTTCAAGCACGCAACGCAGACCCAGCACCTCCTGCCCTCCTGTCAACTCTCCCCACCGTGTCTTTACAGGCAGCTACCGGCCATCCCGAGGAGATCCTTGCCAGAAAAGGAAGAGCAAGAGAAAGTAGTTCCTCTGGTGGGTCCCAGGATGGTGGACTTCTTTGCCATAGCGAGGGAGAAGAAGAGAATGGTACGTGGCACAGACTGCTGCAGCACATTTGTCTTAGTGAACTGTAGAAGAGCATCGCTGACTCTCACAGCGCTCTTTGCTGCGCGTTCACGTGACACCTCGCTTGAAGAGAGATCAGTAGCGAGGGCGTTTGGGAATAAGCTGTTCACTGCCGTTAGCCTCCCGAAAGCCACCCCAGGAGCTGATCTGGGGATGTTCCTGACTGCTTGTCTAGAACTGCCAGCTGCCAGACTGCCTTTAGCCCTTTAGCGGTTGTTTATTTTCCTGGCTGTTGCAGAAGGGCTCTTCAGTCGAGTCCGCAGGAGCCTGGCAGCAGACCAGAAAGGCGGGAGGTAGAGGGTGAAATGGAGTCAGGAGGGGAAAGCCCTCAGCCTCCACAGAGACTAACGTTGCCTGTTGTTGCATTTAGGCCGACCTCGAAGCAGAGGCTCTAGAGACCAAGAAAGGAAAGGTGGTGAAGGGGCAGAATGTGAGGAAGGAGGAGGAGAAGGGGAAGAACGTGAGGAAGGAGAGGGAGGCGAAAAAGGTGAAGGAGGTGAAGCCGGTGAAGGAGGTGAAGCCAGTGAAGCCGGTGAAACCAGTGAAGCCGGTGAAGGAGGTGAAGCAGGAGAAGGAGGTGCAGGAGAAGAAATTTCCAAAAGTGACGCAGAAAAAGCAGCAGCAAATGTTGCAAGGGAAGAAAGCAGAAAAAGGCAAGCAGCAAAAGTCGCAAGAGAAGGACACGGAAGCTGAGCCGGAAGAAGTGGAGCTGCCAGCGGCCCAGGTACTTTGCATCCCTGCAAGAAAGCAGCAGCACTTTCCCATCCAGGGGAGCAGAGACTGCATGGTGCCTCTGGCACCCGGGCCAGAGCAGTAGTGTTGGTGCAGCAGCGCTGGGTGGGGGACCGCTGCCTTTTGTGAGCAAGAGGACCCAACAGGGCGCTGTAACAAAGCCCTGGTCACGCTGAGACATGGCCTCAAGAGCGTGCTGAGGTCCCTCTCCTGATTCTTTTCCTGCCCCACTGCAGTCCCCACTGGAATGGTCTTGCGGGGAGCTGCATGCTGGGAAGCAGCACCACAGCGCTGAGTGTCTTTTCCTATGCAGGAAACCTCTGTCACCGAGGAAGAATACTCAATCTCTCTGTCTGGGAGCGAGACAGAGAGTTCCAGCTCCACCCCCAGCCTGAGGGAGAGGCTGATGGGGAAGCAGGAAGAGGCCGAGGAAGAGCCGCGCGCAGTCTTCTGGGACAGCGCTGCTTTGCCTAAACGGTAAGCGTGCAGCAACTGCACCCGAGGCCAGGGGCAGGGGGGTGGTGAGTCACCTGTGCTGTGGATCAGGGAAGCCAGCTTTTGAGTCGTGGTGCCGCACGCAGCGCCCTGAGAGCTCTGAGGCCGTGGATACGGTCGTGGTTAGGGCCCGATGCCACGAGCCTCTCTGGAGCCCAAGGCAGCCCACGCGTGGAAGTCGTCCTGCGTCAGAGTGGCTGTGGGGCCAAGTGGGGCCACGCGCGGAACAGACTGGGTGAAGAAAGAGGCAGGGGCGTCACGGCTGAAGAGTGAGACGGATTTTGTGCTCGCTGTTGCAGGAAGCTTTCTTCAAGGACAGATGAGGCCCTGCGGGAGGTGGTGAAGCTCATTGTGGGGCAGGTGTCCCGCGAGCAGCAGGGCCGGAGAGACGCAGAGAAGGATCTGCAGGACCGGCTCCAGAGGTAAAGCTCTCCAGACAGGCAGCTTGCTCTCCCACACTGCCCTTCTCCCACCCCCTGCAGCACCAGGGCAAAAGAGGGGCCTTTCCTGGACGCGGGCTCTCGGCACGGCCACCTGCAGCAGTGGTGGCAGGCACCAAGCTTGGGAGCCCCAGCCAGAGGCCGGTCTCCCTGTGCTCACACTCCCTCCCGCTCTGTGCCTACAGTGAGCTTGCAGTGCTGTGGTGGAGTCGGCCATCCACACACGCGCCTGGCCTCCTCCATCTGCCAGGAGCGGAGCACAGACCTGCACCCCCTGCTGGACCAAAGCCAGAGAAGGCGTCACGCAGAGTGGTAAGTGGGCTCCCGTAAGCAGCGTGTCACAGCTAGCCGTAGCAAGCCAAGGGAAGACCCTCTTGGGCCTGTGGGAGGGAGAGCGGCTGGCGGTGGAGCTGGAGACCTCCGCACAGACACCCAGCCAGCGGGCGCTGGGGACGAAGGCTCCCAGTGCAGCTCAGGCAGCTGCAGGCGGAAGGCTCTGAGGTGTCGGCCAGTGTCTGGCGGCCCTCCGTTCTCCACCCGGAGTCCCTCCCTCTCCTCCCAGAATACAGAGCCCCGAGCACCTCGCTCCCACAGCCTGTATCTGCCCGGGCCGAAGTCTCAGCCACCGCCTGACTCAGTGCCTGGTCAGTCAGCCCCACAGCAGGCTACCCCAGATCGGGACTGGCCACAAGGGCTGCAGTTACATCACAGGGACCAGGAGCCTGCTCTCTCTAGACCTGCATTAGCAGAACCACTCTCTCGTACTGCAGAGAGACTGGCAGCGTTGCGCTGCGTGTCTCTGCGCTCACAAAACTACTGAGCTTTACACTGAACTCCTCAGGTCCGGAGAGTCGTGATCAGGCACGTCGACGAGGACCACGAGAGATCCAGCAGCAGTGAGATTCTGGAGCCAGACATCCACTAAGTGTCACCCAACAGCTCAACGAGGACCACCTTTCACTGTTGGCGACGCTCACGGTGACACTGTTAAAGGCGTCGCCACTTTCCCTATTACCCTTTCCCTATACCCAATAAACCCCAACCCCATCCCCAAACACCGTGGGTCTTTCCTTGGTCGCCGTGAAACGCGCGCTTTACAGAGGGGGCCTTGTAAAGCCAGGTGCTCCCCTCCCCAGGGTTCCCGGGCCTGCATTGGCAGGGCTACCCGGAGCTGCACGGGCACCACAGCGTGCTGCGAGGGTGCTGAAATCCAAGGCAGAAACCTTGCGTGAGGAGATGAGGAGGAAAGCCCGGTCCTCCTCCCTCCGAGCTCCATCTCGGAGTGGGAGCTGGGAGCTGGGAGCCTTCTCTAGTGTCACCAGTGTGGCTGTGCAATCTGCACGCTGACAGCTTTGCCCCCGGCTGCTTTGGCTGGCTTGAGGGCGGCCCCTTCCACATCCTGCCCCTTGCCATTGCTGGCAGATCCACGGCTGAAGCCAGGAATGCCTGTGCTCAAAAGGTGACGTGCTCAGCCAGTGGGGCTTTCTGAGCCCAGGCTTAACGGCTCAACAGCTCTCAGTCAGTTCTGAGACAGCATCCTGTCAATCCTCTTTGGGCTGCTGTTTCCCGTCTTGCGTGTGTTTTCCAGTAACTCAGACAAAAATCTCATCTTCCTCCCGCTACGGACGTATTTTAAAACACACTTTTTGATACCTGTCTCCCACAGTACGGGCCCCCTTCAACTCCAGGTGAGCTCTGCCCACGTGAATATTTCTCCTACAGAGGTGAACAGCGTGTCTGTAGTTCACTGCTGTCACCTGACCTTACTTCCTTCCATTTGCTAGACACTGATTTTCCACCCCAGCTCTAGAAGATCAAGCCAAACCCATCCCGTGCCCCGCTTCCGTGACTTCTGACAGGTTTGCTATTGCTGCTTCTGTCATCACGTGGGTGGCGTGAATCACACAGAATCACAGCATCACAGAATTGTAGGGGTTGGAAGGGACCTCCAGAGATCATGGAGTCCAACCCCCTGCCAAAGCAGGTTCCCTACAGCAGGTCGCACAGGTTGGCATCCAGGCAGGTCTTGAACATCTCCAGAGAAGGAGAATCCACAGCCTCCCTGGGCAGCCTGTTCCAGCGCTCCGTCACCTCACCTAAAGAAGTTCTTGTGCACATTGCTGCGGCACTTCCTATGCTGCAGTTTCCGGCCGTTTCCCCTTGTCCTGTCTCCACTCACCACTGAAAAGAGTCCGGCCTCGCCATTCTACCCCCCACACCTTAGATACTGATAGGCCTGGATCAGGTCCCCTCTCGGTCTCCTTTTCTCAAGGCTGAACAGACCCAGTGCACTCAGCCTTTCTCCACAGGGAGATGCTCCAGGCCCCTCGCCATCTTTGTGCCCCTCCACTGGACTCTTTCCAAGAGATCCCTGTCCTTTTTGTACTGGGGAGCCCAGAACTGGACGCAGTGCTCCAGATGAGGCCTCACCAGGGCAGAGTAGAGGGGGAGGATCACCTCCCTCGACCTGCTGCCCACGCTCTTTCTAATGCACCCCAGGATGCCATTGGCCCTCTTGGCCACAAGGGCACACTGCTGGCTCACGGCCGACCTGTCGTCCACCAGGACGCCAGGGTGAACTGTTGCAGTTCCAGTACGTGGGGTTATGATGGCGCTATTTAATTTCAACAAAGGATGATTTCTGCAAGAAACAGCAAGGACAGCGTATTACACCCGCAAGAAGCAGAAAGAACAGCATGGATATCACACGTTCAGTTAATTCTTCTGCTAGTTGCTGAGGTCAGAAGCTCAGGAAACAGCAAAGGCATTGATACGAAGGGGCCACGTACACAGGATTGGCAGAAAACGTTGGAAAATTTGCTTACCCATTTCTCCATCCTCTCTACTGGCCTTGGTGCCTTGCTTGGCACTCATGTTGTCTTGACAATGTGGAAGGCAGAATAGCTGGTCATCAGCTTAGGACTGCGCAAGATAAGAACGCCCTGAATGAAGGAAGAGGAATTGTCTTGGGCCACAGGCAAATATATGATGAAGTTGGTGGACACGGGCTAACAAGGATAATTTTCGTTGTTATCCTTTCTACGAAACCGTTTTTTCAGCAATCTTGAAACCTGGCCTCCGGTTCCTTCAGCAAAGGGAACGCAAAGCTGCTTTCCCACACTCTTCTGTGGGAATTCGGCGCATTGCAGGCATCCCTCGTTCTCCCGCTGCACAAGCTATCATCGAGCACACTCATCAAACGCTGCAGTCCGTTCGTAATGAACAAAGAAGGGGAATACGGGACACGCGCCACGAGAAAGATTATGCAAGGCTTTGCTTGCGCTGAATGTTTTGAGTCGTCACCACACAGATGCAACTGGTGTGGATCGTCATTTCGGGGCCTGCCCAGTGCTCGAGGAACGGCCAATGGTCAACGTTCGGAGCACGGCCCCGCGCTGCTGGGAAGGTCCCTGTCCGCTGATAGCTTGGGCTCGTGGATATGCTTGTGCTTCCACAGGGACTGGCCCCACGTGGGTTCCAGCACGATGTGCTCGTCCTCCTCTCAAGGCAGAAAGTAGCATCATCCCTTAGGACTGGGATTGTCTGCTTCTTACTTGCTGGCACTGCTTTGTAACGTGTGTTGCATTGCACATAACAACGTCAGTAATGGTGTGATGTAGCGGGTGATTTCCCTGTGTTGTCAATGCGGTCTCAAGAATTGGAATTCTTAGGCGTTATCTAGGTTGCTGTGTGCTTCTTTTATTTCAGTAGTGGATCGAATGTGAGTTAAACGGGATTTGATGCATCCTCATCGTGCGTTACCAGTGCTCACGTCACTTCTGCACCCTCACAAGTGTTCTGTTCCTGCAACTTTCCCATCCACCTTTAGTGATCGTTCAGAATGGGAATCCATCAGAATATGCAAAAGTTGAAGACCTTTTCCTAACCAGTTACACAGAACGGGACCCTCAGGGATTTATTTCCAGGTTGCAGCCAAACGTGTGTTGTTTTCAGTGGGCTGGCAGTGTTTCTTGTCATTATGCTGTGTTTGCCTTGCCTCCTTTCTCACGATCAGAGTACTGTCAGTCGAGGGCTCGATTGAGTTACACCCATTATTTTAGCAAGATAATTGGTGTTATTATGTTGCAGTTTGCAAATAAACAGAAGGGGGGGAACCGTGGGAAGACAAGGAGAACCGTTCGGAGCAGCAGCTGTGGAGCAAGCTAAACGGCCCGAGAACCGAGGACAGCCGAGGAAGAAGAGCGAGCGGCTGTGAGTGGATGAGCGCCCGCACGAAGGCCTGAAGGGCGTTTGCGGAACGCTCTGTTGGCGCCTAAGGGCGGCTGGGAAAGGTGTAGGGGCGGATGGCAAAGCCAGGAACAGAACAGCCGTGAAGGTACAGAAGTGACGTGAGCACTGGCAGCAGACGCTGAGGATCGGTCACACCTGAGTCCGCGCCTCAGGCGCTGCAGCCTCGGCTCCGGGCAGGGCCGCGCTCGGCCCGCGGCTCCAAAGCACGCGACCCGTCGCCGGAACGAGAGGCCGCGCCGCGCCGCGCCCTCCCCCCCGCGTCCTCGCGCCAGAGCCGCCTGGGCTGCTCCGATCCGACGCGGGGAAGCCGCGGGGCTCCGCTCCCGCGGGCCGCCACCGGGGCCCGCCCGCCCTCCGCCCTCCGCCCTCCGCCCGCCGCGTCCGAGTCCCAGGCGAAGGCGGGAGGAGTCGCGGGAGGGCGGCCAGAAGCCGTCGGCGGTTCCGGCCCGGCGTTTCGGTCCGAGGACGCGGAGCGAGCGAGGAGCGCGGGGCGAGCCCCTTCGCGCCCAGGCGAAGGCCCCGTCGGTCGCGACGCAGCGCCGGGAGGCCCGCGGAAGCGCAGAACGGCCCGGCTCGGAAGGCGCCCCGAGGATCGCGGATCTCCGCCGACCTCCCCATGTCACGGCGGAGCGGGCCGCCTCCGAGCCGGCCTCGAACGCCTCCGGGGCCGGACGGGGCCTCTGCCCGCAGCCTCTCCGGGCGGGCAGCCCGTTCCAGCAGCTCGCCGCTCTCCCGCTCAGGAGAGCCCGCTTGCCGCAGGCCCGCTCCCAGAAGGCGTCCCTGCCCGGAGCCCGCTCTGACGGCACGGCGCGGCAGCCCCTCTGTGACGCGGCCTGAGCTCACAATGGCACGGCGCGCGTCGCAGCGGTGAGCGCCGCCTCGAAGCTCGCCGACCCCCCATTTGCCAGAGAGGCCGACGAGGCTCCGGGCGCTCGCCGAGGAGCTGATCTCGCCGCCGTGCTCTGGAGGATCCGCCGTTCCGTGAGGAGCAGTAGGCAGAGAGAAGCAGGAGGGCAGGGGCGAAGGGCTGAGGAGGAGGGCCGTTTGGCCGGCCGGCCGCCCGCCCGCCGCGGTCGTTGACCTGCGGCGAGGGGGGGAAGGAAGATGGCGAACTCCCTCTTCTCGAGACCCCGCTCGACTCCGACTGCGGAGAAGATCCGCAAGTCTGGTAAGGCCTTCGGGCCCGGCGGCGCGCGTGTTGTCGGGCCGGTGACAGCTCTGAGCGCACGTGTGGAAGCCCTGCTGCTGAGGGAGGGAGGGAGGGAGGCGGGGACGGCTGAGCAGGGCGGGTTGCGGCGCGAAGGCGGCTGCCTTGGCAGCCCGGGGGCCCGAGGAGCGCTCGGGCGGGCGCGACTGCTGGCTTCTGCTCCCGGCCTGGCCCCTGCCTTCCCGGGGATCTGCGAGCAGAAGCCGCCGGCGGAACCGAATGGCTCGGAAGGCTCAGCAGCGCGCCGTTCCTGTGGCGGGAATTGGGCGTGCTGAAGGGTTTGGAGGTGGCCGCCTGGGAGCATGACGTGTCTTTCCTTTTGTTTTGCAGAGCTCGCTAAGTTTTGGTTCAGCACATCCTATTACCTCGGCCGACAGCTGGCTCTCTACCAGGTGGGACTTGCCTCCTACTCCCTTCCTCCCTCTCGCGGTTGATTCAGCCCCGAGAGCCCATTTGCCACGGAGCGCAGCTATTCTTGCCCTCCGTGGAAGCAGGACCCGCGCCCCAGAGGGGCACCGCGATGCGAGACGGGGGCCGCAGGCTGGCTGCACCGTCAGCTCTGAAATGCCAGGGGCTCCAGGCCTAATGATGGAAAGAGGGCTGGGCATTTTCTGGGCCTGCGTGCTTCCTTCCTCTGCCGGCAGAGTCAGAGGGATCCTGTGGGGGTGACTGCAAGTTTGGGAGCCCCGCTTGTGTCTTTATGAGCCAGAAGACGGCGCTCTCTGGTTCTTCACGGGGAGGAGGGGCGAGAGGGAAACAGTCTTCCGTCATTCCCTGCACGACTTCTTCTGATCCGCCCTTTCTCCTCTTTCAGGCTGTGAGCATTCCTGAACTGGGCGCTTTCACCGTTGTCAGAGAGCACGTGGTCAACCAGCAGAACAGTGTGGTTCTTGTTGACAGACCCGTGTTTCATCTGGCAAAGGCTCTTGCGCAGGACCACGACCTCCGATACGACTACATAGACGCTGCAGGTAGGAAGAGTGGGGTCTGACAGAGGAGCCTGCCCTGGCACTCTGGTGGGGACAGTGTGACAGACTGCCATTGCAAATGGCGGCAGAGGGTAACAGCACACTCCTTCAGCTGCTTCAGCAGCAGGTTTCATTCCGGTCTCGTCGGCTCCGCGTCTCAGCGTCTCCACAGAGACGTACCAGTGGTTCCGCCTCCCAGTCTCAAAGACTACAGAACAGCAGTGCGTTGCCCGAGGGCCTGGAAGCTGCTGCCTTTTGAGCGTGGCCTGCCCATGGCTCCCCAGGTGCTCACGCTCCTCTCCTCTCGCTTCTCCAGGACACGACGAGTATCAGCAACTTCCTTATGATGAGATAGCCTCGGAAACCGGCATCTCTGAAGGCGCGGCGCGGCTTTGCGTGCAAAGGACCGTCTGCCAGTTCAGCGCCTGCATAGGGAAGAGGCAGAACGTTGCCTTCGTTTGGTGGGATGTTGGCATGCTGCTGATCGAAGGGAAGCGTGTCCAGATGAAGTTCTACGAGGACTTCCTGGGGAAGCTCAGTGGGACTGCCGAGGCGCTGCAGGCTCTTCTTGGGGTAGGTCTTGCGATTTCCCAGCACTACCTCTGATTCTTCTGAAACGCCTTCCGGGGACGAGGGGACTGCTTTCTCCTGGCGTGCCATGCTTCTCCAGCCACCCGGGCTCCTGGCGGTGTGCGGGAAAGCGGGCTCTGGAGAGCTCTTCCTGTACGTGAGGTGGCCCGGCTCTGCGCCGGGATACGCGCCCTCAAAAGGCCTCGCTTTTTGTCAAGGGACAAACAGTGCGCGTCGCTGCTCAGCCCCAGCTCAGAGCACGGAGCAGAGGCACAGGCACAGCAAGGCTTGCTGAGGCCCGGACCCTTCCCTGTGGCGGCTCTCGTCGTGTTGGGCTGAGAGAGACTGGAGCTGCCAGCCGTTGCCAGTGTCCCCACCTCCCATCGTCTGTTTCCGTTCTGATTGCAGATGCCAGAAATGAGCAAGGCGGTCATCTCACGCAATGCCTGCGCGGCTTCCCTAACGGCTTCCGGACACGTTACTGTCTTTCCAATGTGAGTATGCTTGCTCCTGCCACCCGCGCCTGAGTGAGATGGTACTCGCCACGGTACTTTGCGGTGCTGAGAGGCCTGAAAAGTGGGCAGGGAACTCCCCGCTCGCTCTAGTTCAGTTGGGTGGCATTTGGAGGAGCGTGGCGTGGCAAAGTGACGTTTTGCGTCCGTGCCAGAGTCGAAACTGGGGGGGCATTTAGGCCAGTCTTCCTTCTGGTTTTCCCTGGGCTTCTTTTGTCCGGCAAATGAGAGTGGGTATCGCTAAGGACCCAAGGGCTGGAGGAGGAACAGATGGTTGTGCAGACGGGAGCTCGAGCGTGGTGGGCTTCCGCAGAGCTCTGTCTCGTACCGTCGCTGCTGCGCAGTGCCACCCAAAAGAGGTGCGGGCGGGGGGCGTGGAGTTGAGCCTTCAGAGCTGCAAGGACGTTAATCTGCAAGAAACTCGCAGGGCAAGGAGAGAGCAAAAAGGGCTGTTGGGTATAACTGGGTGGGGAGCAACCGGTCTGTTCTGAGCGAGAGGGGAATATTTCCTCCTCTGGAGCAGGCAGGGGAATTGGCTGGGAGCTCATCTGCTCTCACAGCAAGGACAGAAGAACACTGGCACGTACCGACGGGCCTCACCTGCCCCTCCAGGCGCTGGAGATCCTGGTACGGTTCTCCAGAATGAGCTGCTCTGGGAAGCGTGGCCTTACAGCGTCTCTGCGTTCTGTCTCTGTCGCTCCGCTATTGGGTCACGCTGCGAGGGGAAGCGTTGCCCTTCCTTCAGCCCGCTGCTTCCTCTTCCAGGTACACGCACGAGATCGAACTTGAAACGCCCGACACAGCAAAGGTGGACCTGAAGTACCACGTGAAGACCAGACGTGGGCAAGGCTGGGCAAGAGGCAGGAAAGGTGAGGGACCCGTGGGTTGCCATCGGGGGACTCTGTGTTTGCCTTCCTCCTCGTCTGGAGGCGGTTAGAGCTGACCTTACCACAGGGCGCCCGGAAGAGCATGAGACGCTTCCGGTGACTCTTTGTACCGTTATGGGAAAGCCTGAGTGATCCATTGCGAAGAGAGTTCTCGGGGCAGCCCTCCATCACAAGTGGCCACGGGGATCATCCCAGCAGAGGACACTTTCCCAGTGGCCTCCACTCGGCTGCCTGTCCTGCCAGCCCTGGAAATCCCTCCCCTCGCTTGCCTTCGTATTCTCCGATGTCTCAAAAGCAATTCCTCTGGTGTGAGCACGCCCCAGTAGCAAAGCTGTGTGCGTGGGACGTGCATCAAGAGATGAAAGAGCCAGCTCCTCTTGTGCTAAACGAGTCCCCTCCCCACGATGGCTCTTTGAGACCACCGGCAACTGCCAGGGCCTCCCCCATTTCAACACACAGACCAGATGAAGGCCTCAGGTAGCGTTCCCCAGGGAACAGCGTTGCCCCACAGCCATGAGGAGTCGGACCAAAACCGTGCCAGAAGCACAGCTGTTCTGAAGTTTTCCCCTTTCCTCTTTCCAGGGGACCTTTGCGAGACGCGCCTCCTTCATCGCGCAGCGCTTCCTCCAAAGAGGTTACCGGCACTGACTGGAATGCGGGGCAGAGACCAGGCAGCCGAGGAGAAAGAGCCTCGCACCAGGTGAGACTCCTGGCCAAAGAAGTGCGGGCGGTGCCACGCTCTTGCCTGCGTGGGAGCGAAGTTTCTCCCGGATCCAGAGGCTGTATGGATTCAAGCAGCTCTGCATGACCAACGCCCCGTAGCATCCCTTCTGAGCTGGGTAACTAATGGCAAGTGCTCCTCGCGAGAGCGCAGAGACTTTCTTGCTTCCCTTCAGATGGAAGCGAACCCGGCCTTTCTGTTTGCCGAGCCCGGTGCCCAAAGGGACAGGAAACGCCCCGGGAAGGGATGAGGGTGTTCCTTTCCTAGGAGCGTTTGAGCAGGAGTGAGCGTGTTTGCGGGCTGCTGTCACTGTTCCCAGGTCTCCAAGGGAAGTGGTAGAGACCAGCTCAGTCATTTGGGGGCTCTTGCAGACTTTTTTTGCTGAGGAGGCTGCTGAAACACGTTCAAGCACGCAACGCAGACCCAGCACCTCCTGCCCTCCTGTCAACTCTCCCCACCGTGTCTTTACAGGCAGCTACCGGCCATCCCGAGGAGATCCTTGCCAGAAAAGGAAGAGCAAGAGAAAGTAGTTCCTCTGGTGGGTCCCAGGATGGTGGACTTCTTTGCCATAGCGAGGGAGAAGAAGAGAATGGTACGTGGCACAGACTGCTGCAGCACATTTGTCTTAGTGAACTGTAGAAGAGCATCGCTGACTCTCACAGCGCTCTTTGCTGCGCGTTCACGTGACACCTCGCTTGAAGAGAGATCAGTAGCGAGGGCGTTTGGGAATAAGCTGTTCACTGCCGTTAGCCTCCCGAAAGCCACCCCAGGAGCTGATCTGGGGATGTTCCTGACTGCTTGTCTAGAACTGCCAGCTGCCAGACTGCCTTTAGCCCTTTAGCGGTTGTTTATTTTCCTGGCTGTTGCAGAAGGGCTCTTCAGTCGAGTCCGCAGGAGCCTGGCAGCAGACCAGAAAGGCGGGAGGTAGAGGGTGAAATGGAGTCAGGAGGGGAAAGCCCTCAGCCTCCACAGAGACTAACGTTGCCTGTTGTTGCATTTAGGCCGACCTCGAAGCAGAGGCTCTAGAGACCAAGAAAGGAAAGGTGGTGAAGGGGCAGAATGTGAGGAAGGAGGAGGAGAAGGGGAAGAACGTGAGGAAGGAGAGGGAGGCGAAAAAGGTGAAGGAGGTGAAGCCGGTGAAGGAGGTGAAGCCAGTGAAGCCGGTGAAACCAGTGAAGCCGGTGAAGGAGGTGAAGCAGGAGAAGGAGGTGCAGGAGAAGAAATTTCCAAAAGTGACGCAGAAAAAGCAGCAGCAAATGTTGCAAGGGAAGAAAGCAGAAAAAGGCAAGCAGCAAAAGTCGCAAGAGAAGGACACGGAAGCTGAGCCGGAAGAAGTGGAGCTGCCAGCGGCCCAGGTACTTTGCATCCCTGCAAGAAAGCAGCAGCACTTTCCCATCCAGGGGAGCTGAGACTGCATGGTGCCTCTGGCACCCGGGCCAGAGCAGTAGTGTTGGTGCAGCAGCGCTGGGTGGGGGACCGCTGCCTTTTGTGAGCAAGAGGACCCAACAGGGCGCTGTAACAAAGCCCTGGTCACGCTGAGACATGGCCTCAAGAGCGTGCTGAGGTCCCTCTCCTGATTCTTTTCCTGCCCCACTGCAGTCCCCACTGGAATGGTCTTGCGGGGAGCTGCATGCTGGGAAGCAGCACCACAGCGCTGAGTGTCTTTTCCTATGCAGGAAACCTCTGTCACCGAGGAAGAATACTCAATCTCTCTGTCTGGGAGCGAGACAGAGAGTTCCAGCTCCACCCCCAGCCTGAGGGAGAGGCTGATGGGGAAGCAGGAAGAGGCCGAGGAAGAGCCGCGCGCAGTCTTCTGGGACAGCGCTGCTTTGCCTAAACGGTAAGCGTGCAGCAACTGCACCCGAGGCCAGGGGCAGGGGGGTGGTGAGTCACCTGTGCTGTGGATCAGGGAAGCCAGCTTTTGAGTCGTGGTGCCGCACGCAGCGCCCTGAGAGCTCTGAGGCCGTGGATACGGTCGTGGTTAGGGCCCGATGCCACGAGCCTCTCTGGAGCCCAAGGCAGCCCACGCGTGGAAGTCGTCCTGCGTCAGAGTGGCTGTGGGGCCAAGTGGGGCCACGCGCGGAACAGACTGGGTGAAGAAAGAGGCAGGGGCGTCACGGCTGAAGAGTGAGACGGATTTTGTGCTCGCTGTTGCAGGAAGCTTTCTTCAAGGACAGATGAGGCCCTGCGGGAGGTGGTGAAGCTCATTGTGGGGCAGGTGTCCCGCGAGCAGCAGGGCCGGAGAGACGCAGAGAAGGATCTGCAGGACCGGCTCCAGAGGTAAAGCTCTCCAGACAGGCAGCTTGCTCTCCCACACTGCCCTTCTCCCACCCCCTGCAGCACCAGGGCAAAAGAGGGGCCTTTCCTGGACGCGGGCTCTCGGCACGGCCACCTGCAGCAGTGGTGGCAGGCACCAAGCTTGGGAGCCCCAGCCAGAGGCCGGTCTCCCTGTGCTCACACTCCCTCCCGCTCTGTGCCTACAGTGAGCTTGCAGTGCTGTGGTGGAGTCGGCCATCCACACACGCGCCTGGCCTCCTCCATCTGCCAGGAGCGGAGCACAGACCTGCACCCCCTGCTGGACCAAAGCCAGAGAAGGCGTCACGCAGAGTGGTAAGTGGGCTCCCGTAAGCAGCGTGTCACAGCTAGCCGTAGCAAGCCAAGGGAAGACCCTCTTGGGCCTGTGGGAGGGAGAGCGGCTGGCGGTGGAGCTGGAGACCTCCGCACAGACACCCAGCCAGCGGGCGCTGGGGACGAAGGCTCCCAGTGCAGCTCAGGCAGCTGCAGGCGGAAGGCTCTGAGGTGTCGGCCAGTGTCTGGCGGCCCTCCGTTCTCCACCCGGAGTCCCTCCCTCTCCTCCCAGAATACAGAGCCCCGAGCACCTCGCTCCCACAGCCTGTATCTGCCCGGGCCGAAGTCTCAGCCACCGCCTGACTCAGTGCCTGGTCAGTCAGCCCCACAGCAGGCTACCCCAGATCGGGACTGGCCACAAGGGCTGCAGTTACATCACAGGGACCAGGAGCCTGCTCTCTCTAGACCTGCATTAGCAGAACCACTCTCTCGTACTGCAGAGAGACTGGCAGCGTTGCGCTGCGTGTCTCTGCGCTCACAAAACTACTGAGCTTTACACTGAACTCCTCAGGTCCGGAGAGTCGTGATCAGGCACGTCGACGAGGACCACGAGAGATCCAGCAGCAGTGAGATTCTGGAGCCAGACATCCACTAAGTGTCACCCAACAGCTCAACGAGGACCACCTTTCACTGTTGGCGACGCTCACGGTGACACTGTTAAAGGCGTCGCCACTTTCCCTATTACCCTTTCCCTATACCCAATAAACCCCAACCCCATCCCCAAACACCGTGGGTCTTTCCTTGGTCGCCGTGAAACGCGCGCTTTACAGAGGGGGCCTTGTAAAGCCAGGTGCTCCCCTCCCCAGGGTTCCCGGGCCTGCATTGGCAGGGCTACCCGGAGCTGCACGGGCACCACAGCGTGCTGCGAGGGTGCTGAAATCCAAGGCAGAAACCTTGCGTGAGGAGATGAGGAGGAAAGCCCGGTCCTCCTCCCTCCGAGCTCCATCTCGGAGTGGGAGCTGGGAGCTGGGAGCTGGGAGCCTTCTCTAGTGTCACCAGTGTGGCTGTGCAATCTGCACGCTGACAGCTTTGCCCCCGGCTGCTTTGGCTGGCTTGAGGGCGGCCCCTTCCACATCCTGCCCCTTGCCATTGCTGGCAGATCCACGGCTGAAGCCAGGAATGCCTGTGCTCAAAAGGTGACGTGCTCAGCCAGTGGGGCTTTCTGAGCCCAGGCTTAACAGCTCAACAGCTCTCAGTCAGTTCTGAGACAGCATCCTGTCAATCCTCTTTGGGCTGCTGTTTCCCGTCTTGCGTGTGTTTTCCAGTAACTCAGACAAAAATCTCATCTTCCTCCCGCTACGGACGTATTTTAAAACACACTTTTTGATACCTGTCTCCCACAGTACGGGCCCCCTTCAACTCCAGGTGAGCTCTGCCCACGTGAATATTTCTCCTACAGAGGTGAACAGCGTGTCTGTAGTTCACTGCTGTCACCTGACCTTACTTCCTTCCATTTGCTAGACACTGATTTTCCACCCCAGCTCTAGAAGATCAAGCCAAACCCATCCCGTGCCCCGCTTCCGTGACTTCTGACAGGTTTGCTATTGCTGCTTCTGTCATCACGTGGGTGGCGTGAATCACACAGAATCACAGCATCACAGAATTGTAGGGGTTGGAAGGGACCTCCAGAGATCATGGAGTCCAACCCCCTGCCAAAGCAGGTTCCCTACAGCAGGTCGCACAGGTTGGCATCCAGGCAGGTCTTGAACATCTCCAGAGAAGGAGAATCCACAGCCTCCCTGGGCAGCCTGTTCCAGCGCTCCGTCACCTCACCTAAAGAAGTTCTTGTGCACATTGCTGCGGCACTTCCTATGCTGCAGTTTCCGGCCGTTTCCCCTTGTCCTGTCTCCACTCACCACTGAAAAGAGTCCGGCCTCGCCATTCTACCCCCCACACCTTAGATACTGATAGGCCTGGATCAGGTCCCCTCTCGGTCTCCTTTTCTCAAGGCTGAACAGACCCAGTGCACTCAGCCTTTCTCCACAGGGAGATGCTCCAGGCCCCTCGCCATCTTTGTGCCCCTCCACTGGACTCTTTCCAAGAGATCCCTGTCCTTTTTGTACTGGGGAGCCCAGAACTGGACGCAGTGCTCCAGATGAGGCCTCACCAGGGCAGAGTAGAGGGGGAGGATCACCTCCCTCGACCTGCTGCCCACGCTCTTTCTAATGCACCCCAGGATGCCATTGGCCCTCTTGGCCACAAGGGCACACTGCTGGCTCACGGCCGACCTGTCGTCCACCAGGACGCCAGGGTGAACTGTTGCAGTTCCAGTACGTGGGGTTATGATGGCGCTATTTAATTTCAACAAAGGATGATTTCTGCAAGAAACAGCAAGGACAGCGTATTACACCCGCAAGAAGCAGAAAGAACAGCATGGATATCACACGTTCAGTTAATTCTTCTGCTAGTTGCTGAGGTCAGAAGCTCAGGAAACAGCAAAGGCATTGATACGAAGGGGCCACGTACACAGGATTGGCAGAAAACGTTGGAAAATTTGCTTACCCATTTCTCCATCCTCTCTACTGGCCTTGGTGCCTTGCTTGGCACTCATGTTGTCTTGACAATGTGGAAGGCAGAATAGCTGGTCATCAGCTTAGGACTGCGCAAGATAAGAACGCCCTGAATGAAGGAAGAGGAATTGTCTTGGGCCACAGGCAAATATATGATGAAGTTGGTGGACACGGGCTAACAAGGATAATTTTCGTTGTTATCCTTTCTACGAAACCGTTTTTTCAGCAATCTTGAAACCTGGCCTCCGGTTCCTTCAGCAAAGGGAACGCAAAGCTGCTTTCCCACACTCTTCTGTGGGAATTCGGCGCATTGCAGGCATCCCTCGTTCTCCCGCTGCACAAGCTATCATCGAGCACACTCATCAAACGCTGCAGTCCGTTCGTAATGAACAAAGAAGGGGAATACGGGACACGCGCCACGAGAAAGATTATGCAAGGCTTTGCTTGCGCTGAATGTTTTGAGTCGTCACCACACAGATGCAACTGGTGTGGATCGTCATTTCGGGGCCTGCCCAGTGCTCGAGGAACGGCCAATGGTCAACGTTCGGAGCACGGCCCCGCGCTGCTGGAAGGTCCCTGTCCGCTGATAGCTTGGGCTCGTGGATATGCTTGTGCTTCCACAGGGACTGGCCCCACGTGGGTTCCAGCACGATGTGCTCGTCCTCCTCTCAAGGCAGAAAGTAGCATCATCCCTTAGGACTGGGATTGTCTGCTTCTTACTTGCTGGCACTGCTTTGTAACGTGTGTTGCATTGCACATAACAACGTCAGGTAATGGTGTGATGTAGCGGGTGATTTCCCTGTGTTGTCAATGCGGTCTCAAGAATTGGAATTCTTAGGCGTTATCTAGGTTGCTGTGTGCTTCTTTTATTTCAGTAGTGGATCGAATGTGAGTTAAACGGGATTTGATGCATCCTCATCGTGCGTTACCAGTGCTCACGTCACTTCTGCACCCTCACAAGTGTTCTGTTCCTGCAACTTTCCCATCCACCTTTAGTGATCGTTCAGAATGGGAATCCATCAGAATATGCAAAAGTTGAAGACCTTTTCCTAACCAGTTACACAGAACGGGACCCTCAGGGATTTATTTCCAGGTTGCAGCCAAAC
This sequence comes from Tetrao urogallus, assembly GCF_951394365.1. Taxonomy (NCBI): domain Eukaryota; kingdom Metazoa; phylum Chordata; class Aves; order Galliformes; family Phasianidae; genus Tetrao; species Tetrao urogallus. The sequence goes on from NC_136815.1 coordinate 89,997,346, forward strand.
GTGTGTTGTTTTCAGTGGGCTGGCAGTGTTTCTTGTCATTATGCTGTGTTTGCCTTGCCTCCTTTCTCACGATCAGAGTACTGTCAGTCGAGGGCTCGATTGAGTTACACCCATTATTTTAGCAAGATAATTGGTGTTATTATGTTGCAGTTTGCAAATAAACAGAAGGGGGGGAACCGTGGGAAGACAAGGAGAACCGTTCGGAGCAGCAGCTGTGGAGCAAGCTAAACGGCCCGAGAACCGAGGACAGCCGAGGAAGAAGAGCGAGCGGCTGTGAGTGGATGAGCGCCCGCACGAAGGCCTGAAGGGCGTTTGCGGAACGCTCTGTTGGCGCCTAAGGGCGGCTGGGAAAGGTGTAGGGGCGGATGGCAAAGCCAGGAACAGAACAGCCGTGAAGGTACAGAAGTGACGTGAGCACTGGCAGCAGACGCTGAGGATCGGTCACACCTGAGTCCGCGCCTCAGGCGCTGCAGCCTCGGCTCCGGGCAGGGCCGCGCTCGGCCCGCGGCTCCAAAGCACGCGACCCGTCGCCGGAACGAGAGGCCGCGCCGCGCCGCGCCCTCCCCCCCGCGTCCTCGCGCCAGAGCCGCCTGGGCTGCTCCGATCCGACGCGGGGAAGCCGCGGGGCTCCGCTCCCGCGGGCCGCCACCGGGGCCCGCCCGCCCTCCGCCCTCCGCCCTCCGCCCGCCGCGTCCGAGTCCCAGGCGAAGGCGGGAGGAGTCGCGGGAGGGCGGCCAGAAGCCGTCGGCGGTTCCGGCCCGGCGTTTCGGTCCGAGGACGCGGAGCGAGCGAGGAGCGCGGGGCGAGCCCCTTCGCGCCCAGGCGAAGGCCCCGTCGGTCGCGACGCAGCGCCGGGAGGCCCGCGGAAGCGCAGAACGGCCCGGCTCGGAAGGCGCCCCGAGGATCGCGGATCTCCGCCGACCTCCCCATGTCACGGCGGAGCGGGCCGCCTCCGAGCCGGCCTCGAACGCCTCCGGGGCCGGACGGGGCCTCTGCCCGCAGCCTCTCCGGGCGGGCAGCCCGTTCCAGCAGCTCGCCGCTCTCCCGCTCAGGAGAGCCCGCTTGCCGCAGGCCCGCTCCCAGAAGGCGTCCCTGCCCGGAGCCCGCTCTGACGGCACGGCGCGGCAGCCCCTCTGTGACGCGGCCTGAGCTCACAATGGCACGGCGCGCGTCGCAGCGGTGAGCGCCGCCTCGAAGCTCGCCGACCCCCCATTTGCCAGAGAGGCCGACGAGGCTCCGGGCGCTCGCCGAGGAGCTGATCTCGCCGCCGTGCTCTGGAGGATCCGCCGTTCCGTGAGGAGCAGTAGGCAGAGAGAAGCAGGAGGGCAGGGGCGAAGGGCTGAGGAGGAGGGCCGTTTGGCCGGCCGGCCGCCCGCCCGCCGCGGTCGTTGACCTGCGGCGAGGGGGGGAAGGAAGATGGCGAACTCCCTCTTCTCGAGACCCCGCTCGACTCCGACTGCGGAGAAGATCCGCAAGTCTGGTAAGGCCTTCGGGCCCGGCGGCGCGCGTGTTGTCGGGCCGGTGACAGCTCTGAGCGCACGTGTGGAAGCCCTGCTGCTGAGGGAGGGAGGGAGGGAGGCGGGGACGGCTGAGCAGGGCGGGTTGCGGCGCGAAGGCGGCTGCCTTGGCAGCCCGGGGGCCCGAGGAGCGCTCGGGCGGGCGCGACTGCTGGCTTCTGCTCCCGGCCTGGCCCCTGCCTTCCCGGGGATCTGCGAGCAGAAGCCGCCGGCGGAACCGAATGGCTCGGAAGGCTCAGCAGCGCGCCGTTCCTGTGGCGGGAATTGGGCGTGCTGAAGGGTTTGGAGGTGGCCGCCTGGGAGCATGACGTGTCTTTCCTTTTGTTTTGCAGAGCTCGCTAAGTTTTGGTTCAGCACATCCTATTACCTCGGCCGACAGCTGGCTCTCTACCAGGTGGGACTTGCCTCCTACTCCCTTCCTCCCTCTCGCGGTTGATTCAGCCCCGAGAGCCCATTTGCCACGGAGCGCAGCTATTCTTGCCCTCCGTGGAAGCAGGACCCGCGCCCCAGAGGGGCACCGCGATGCGAGACGGGGGCCGCAGGCTGGCTGCACCGTCAGCTCTGAAATGCCAGGGGCTCCAGGCCTAATGATGGAAAGAGGGCTGGGCATTTTCTGGGCCTGCGTGCTTCCTTCCTCTGCCGGCAGAGTCAGAGGGATCCTGTGGGGGTGACTGCAAGTTTGGGAGCCCCGCTTGTGTCTTTATGAGCCAGAAGACGGCGCTCTCTGGTTCTTCACGGGGAGGAGGGGCGAGAGGGAAACAGTCTTCCGTCATTCCCTGCACGACTTCTTCTGATCCGCCCTTTCTCCTCTTTCAGGCTGTGAGCATTCCTGAACTGGGCGCTTTCACCGTTGTCAGAGAGCACGTGGTCAACCAGCAGAACAGTGTGGTTCTTGTTGACAGACCCGTGTTTCATCTGGCAAAGGCTCTTGCGCAGGACCACGACCTCCGATACGACTACATAGACGCTGCAGGTAGGAAGAGTGGGGTCTGACAGAGGAGCCTGCCCTGGCACTCTGGTGGGGACAGTGTGACAGACTGCCATTGCAAATGGCGGCAGAGGGTAACAGCACACTCCTTCAGCTGCTTCAGCAGCAGGTTTCATTCCGGTCTCGTCGGCTCCGCGTCTCAGCGTCTCCACAGAGACGTACCAGTGGTTCCGCCTCCCAGTCTCAAAGACTACAGAACAGCAGTGCGTTGCCCGAGGGCCTGGAAGCTGCTGCCTTTTGAGCGTGGCCTGCCCATGGCTCCCCAGGTGCTCACGCTCCTCTCCTCTCGCTTCTCCAGGACACGACGAGTATCAGCAACTTCCTTATGATGAGATAGCCTCGGAAACCGGCATCTCTGAAGGCGCGGCGCGGCTTTGCGTGCAAAGGACCGTCTGCCAGTTCAGCGCCTGCATAGGAAGAGGCAGAACGTTGCCTTCGTTTGGTGGGATGTTGGCATGCTGCTGATCGAAGGGAAGCGTGTCCAGATGAAGTTCTACGAGGACTTCCTGGGGAAGCTCAGTGGGACTGCCGAGGCGCTGCAGGCTCTTCTTGGGGTAGGTCTTGCGATTTCCCAGCACTACCTCTGATCTTCTGAAACGCCTTCCGGGACGAGGGGACTGCTTTCTCCTGGCGTGCCATGCTTCTCCAGCCACCCGGGCTCCTGGCGGTGTGCGGGAAAGCGGGCTCTGGAGAGCTCTTCCTGTACGTGAGGTGGCCCGGCTCTGCGCCGGGATACGCGCCCCTCAAAAGGCCTCGCTTTTTGTCAAGGGACAAACGGTGCGCGTCGCTGCTCAGCCCCAGCTCAGAGCACGGAGCAGAGGCACAGGCACAGCAAGGCTTGCTGAGGCCCGGACCCTTCCCTGTGGCGGCTCTCGTCGTGTTGGGCTGAGAGAGACTGGAGCTGCCAGCCGTTGCCAGTGTCCCCACCTCCCATCGTCTGTTTCCGTTCTGATTGCAGATGCCAGAAATGAGCAAGGCGGTCATCTCACGCAATGCCTGCGCGGCTTCCCTAACGGCTTCCGGACACGTTACTGTCTTTCCAATGTGAGTATGCTTGCTCCTGCCACCCGCGCCTGAGTGAGATGGTACTCGCCACGGTACTTTGCGGTGCTGAGAGGCCTGAAAAGTGGGCAGGGAACTCCCCGCTCGCTCTAGTTCAGTTGGGTGGCATTTGGAGGAGCGTGGCGTGGCAAAGTGACGTTTTGCGTCCGTGCCAGAGTCGAAACTGGGGGGGCATTTAGGCCAGTCTTCCTTCTGGTTTTCCCTGGGCTTCTTTTGTCCGGCAAATGAGAGTGGGTATCGCTAAGGACCCAAGGGCTGGAGGAGGAACAGATGGTTGTGCAGACGGGAGCTCGAGCGTGGTGGGCTTCCGCAGAGCTCTGTCTCGTACCGTCGCTGCTGCGCAGTGCCACCCAAAAGAGGTGCGGGCGGGGGGCGTGGAGTTGAGCCTTCAGAGCTGCGAGGACGTTAATCTGCAAGAAACTCGCAGGGCAAGGAGAGAGCAAAAAGGGCTGTTGGGTATAACTGGGTGGGGAGCAACCGGTCTGTTCTGAGCGAGAGGGGAATATTTCCTCCTCTGGAGCAGGCAGGGGAATTGGCTGGGAGCTCATCTGCTCTCACAGCAAGGACAGAAGAACACTGGCACGTACCGACGGGCCTCACCTGCCCCTCCAGGCGCTGGAGATCCTGGTACGGTTCTCCAGAATGAGCTGCTCTGGGAAGCGTGGCCTTACAGCGTCTCTGCGTTCTGTCTCTGTCGCTCCGCTATTGGGTCACGCTGCGAGGGGAAGCGTTGCCCTTCCTTCAGCCCGCTGCTTCCTCTTCCAGGTACACGCACGAGATCGAACTTGAAACGCCCGACACAGCAAAGGTGGACCTGAAGTACCACGTGAAGACCAGACGTGGGCAAGGCTGGGCAAGAGGCAGGAAAGGTGAGGGACCCGTGGGTTGCCATCGGGGGACTCTGTGTTTGCCTTCCTCCTCGTCTGGAGGCGGTTAGAGCTGACCTTACCACAGGGCGCCCGGAAGAGCATGAGACGCTTCCGGTGACTCTTTGTACCGTTATGGGAAAGCCTGAGTGATCCATTGCGAAGAGAGTTCTCGGGGCAGCCCTCCATCACAAGTGGCCACGGGGATCATCCCAGCAGAGGACACTTTCCCAGTGGCCTCCACTCGGCTGCCTGTCCTGCCAGCCCTGGAAATCCCTCCCCTCGCTTGCCTTCGTATTCTCCGATGTCTCAAAAGCAATTCCTCTGGTGTGAGCACGCCCCAGTAGCAAAGCTGTGTGCGTGGGACGTGCATCAAGAGATGAAAGAGCCAGCTCCTCTTGTGCTAAACGAGTCCCCTCCCCACGATGGCTCTTTGAGACCACCGGCAACTGCCAGGGCCTCCCCCATTTCAACACACAGACCAGATGAAGGCCTCAGGTAGCGTTCCCCAGGGAACAGCGTTGCCCCACAGCCATGAGGAGTCGGACCAAAACCGTGCCAGAAGCACAGCTGTTCTGAAGTTTTCCCCTTTCCTCTTTCCAGGGGACCTTTGCGAGACGCGCCTCCTTCATCGCGCAGCGCTTCCTCCAAAGAGGTTACCGGCACTGACTGGAATGCGGGGCAGAGACCAGGCAGCCGAGGAGAAAGAGCCTCGCACCAGGTGAGACTCCTGGCCAAAGAAATGCGGGCGGTGCCACGCTCTTGCCTGCGTGGGAGCGAAGTTTCTCCCGGATCCAGAGGCTGTATGGATTCAAGCAGCTCTGCATGACCAACGCCCCGTAGCATCCCTTCTGAGCTGGGTAACTAATGGCAAGTGCTCCTCGCGAGAGCGCAGAGACTTTCTTGCTTCCCTTCAGATGGAAGCGAACCCGGCCTTTCTGTTTGCCGAGCCCGGTGCCCAAAGGGACAGGAAACGCCCCGGGAAGGGATGAGGGTGTTCCTTTCCTAGGAGCGTTTGAGCAGGAGTGAGCGTGTTTGCGGGCTGCTGTCAGCGCCGCAGGCTGTTCCCAGGTCTCCAAGGGAAGTGGTAGAGACCAGCTCAGTCATTTGGGGGCTCTTGCAGACTTTTTTTGCTGAGGAGGCTGCTGAAACACGTTCAAGCACGCAACGCAGACCCAGCACCTCCTGCCCTCCTGTCAACTCTCCCCACCGTGTCTTTACAGGCAGCTACCGGCCATCCCGAGGAGATCCTTGCCAGAAAAGGAAGAGCAAGAGAAAGTAGTTCCTCTGGTGGGTCCCAGGATGGTGGACTTCTTTGCCATAGCGAGGGAGAAGAAGAGAATGGTACGTGGCACAGACTGCTGCAGCACATTTGTCTTAGTGAACTGTAGAAGAGCATCACTGACTCTCACAGCGCTCTTTGCTGCGCGTTCACGTGACACCTCGCTTGAAGAGAGATCAGTAGCAAGGGCGTTTGGGAATAAGCTGTTCACTGCCGTTAGCCTCCCGAAAGCCACCCCAGGAGCTGATCTGGGGATGTTCCTGACTGCTTGTCTAGAACTGCCAGCTGCCAGACTGCCTTTAGCCCTTTAGCGGTTGTTTATTTTCCTGGCTGTTGCAGAAGGGCTCTTCAGTCGAGTCCGCAGGAGCCTGGCAGCAGACCAGAAAGGCGGGAGGTAGAGGGTGAAATGGAGTCAGGAGGGGAAAGCCCTCAGCCTCCACAGAGACTAACGTTGCCTGTTGTTGCATTTAGGCCGACCTCGAAGCAGAGGCTCTAGAGACCAAGAAAGGAAAGGTGGTGAAGGGGCAGAATGTGAGGAAGGAGGAGGAGAAGGGGAAGAACGTGAGGAAGGAGAGGGAGGCGAAAAAGGTGAAGGAGGTGAAGCCGGTGAAGGAGGTGAAGCCAGTGAAGCCGGTGAAACCAGTGAAGCCGGTGAAGGAGGTGAAGCAGGAGAAGGAGGTGCAGGAGAAGAAATTTCCAAAAGTGACGCAGAAAAAGCAGCAGCAAATGTTGCAAGGGAAGAAAGCAGAAAAAGGCAAGCAGCAAAAGTCGCAAGAGAAGGACACGGAAGCTGAGCCGGAAGAAGTGGAGCTGCCAGCGGCCCAGGTACTTTGCATCCCTGCAAGAAAGCAGCAGCACTTTCCCATCCAGGGGAGCAGAGACTGCATGGTGCCTCTGGCACCCGGGCCAGAGCAGTAGTGTTGGTGCAGCAGCGCTGGGTGGGGGACCGCTGCCTTTTGTGAGCAAGAGGACCCAACAGGGCGCTGTAACAAAGCCCTGGTCACGCTGAGACATGGCCTCAAGAGCGTGCTGAGGTCCCTCTCCTGATTCTTTTCCTGCCCCACTGCAGTCCCCACTGGAATGGTCTTGCGGGGAGCTGCATGCTGGGAAGCAGCACCACAGCGCTGAGTGTCTTTTCCTATGCAGGAAACCTCTGTCACCGAGGAAGAATACTCAATCTCTCTGTCTGGGAGCGAGACAGAGAGTTCCAGCTCCACCCCCAGCCTGAGGGAGAGGCTGATGGGGAAGCAGGAAGAGGCCGAGGAAGAGCCGCGCGCAGTCTTCTGGGACAGCGCTGCTTTGCCTAAACGGTAAGCGTGCAGCAACTGCACCCGAGGCCAGGGGCAGGGGGGTGGTGAGTCACCTGTGCTGTGGATCAGGGAAGCCAGCTTTTGAGTCGTGGTGCCGCACGCAGCGCCCTGAGAGCTCTGAGGCCGTGGATACGGTCGTGGTTAGGGCCCGATGCCACGAGCCTCTCTGGAGCCCAAGGCAGCCCACGCGTGGAAGTCGTCCTGCGTCAGAGTGGCTGTGGGGCCAAGTGGGGCCACGCGCGGAACAGACTGGGTGAAGAAAGAGGCAGGGGCGTCACGGCTGAAGAGTGAGACGGATTTTGTGCTCGCTGTTGCAGGAAGCTTTCTTCAAGGACAGATGAGGCCCTGCGGGAGGTGGTGAAGCTCATTGTGGGGCAGGTGTCCCGCGAGCAGCAGGGCCGGAGAGACGCAGAGAAGGATCTGCAGGACCGGCTCCAGAGGTAAAGCTCTCCAGACAGGCAGCTTGCTCTCCCACACTGCCCTTCTCCCACCCCCTGCAGCACCAGGGCAAAAGAGGGGCCTTTCCTGGACGCGGGCTCTCGGCACGGCCACCTGCAGCAGTGGTGGCAGGCACCAAGCTTGGGAGCCCCAGCCAGAGGCCGGTCTCCCTGTGCTCACACTCCCTCCCGCTCTGTGCCTACAGTGAGCTTGCAGTGCTGTGGTGGAGTCGGCCATCCACACACGCGCCTGGCCTCCTCCATCTGCCAGGAGCGGAGCACAGACCTGCACCCCCTGCTGGACCAAAGCCAGAGAAGGCGTCACGCAGAGTGGTAAGTGGGCTCCCGTAAGCAGCGTGTCACAGCTAGCCGTAGCAAGCCAAGGGAAGACCCTCTTGGGCCTGTGGGAGGGAGAGCGGCTGGCGGTGGAGCTGGAGACCTCCGCACAGACACCCAGCCAGCGGGCGCTGGGGACGAAGGCTCCCAGTGCAGCTCAGGCAGCTGCAGGCGGAAGGCTCTGAGGTGTCGGCCAGTGTCTGGCGGCCCTCCGTTCTCCACCCGGAGTCCCTCCCTCTCCTCCCAGAATACAGAGCCCCGAGCACCTCGCTCCCACAGCCTGTATCTGCCCGGGCCGAAGTCTCAGCCACCGCCTGACTCAGTGCCTGGTCAGTCAGCCCCACAGCAGGCTACCCCAGATCGGGACTGGCCACAAGGGCTGCAGTTACATCACAGGGACCAGGAGCCTGCTCTCTCTAGACCTGCATTAGCAGAACCACTCTCTCGTACTGCAGAGAGACTGGCAGCGTTGCGCTGCGTGTCTCTGCGCTCACAAAACTACTGAGCTTTACACTGAACTCCTCAGGTCCGGAGAGTCGTGATCAGGCACGTCGACGAGGACCACGAGAGATCCAGCAGCAGTGAGATTCTGGAGCCAGACATCCACTAAGTGTCACCCAACAGCTCAACGAGGACCACCTTTCACTGTTGGCGACGCTCACGGTGACACTGTTAAAGGCGTCGCCACTTTCCCTATTACCCTTTCCCTATACCCAATAAACCCCAACCCCATCCCCAAACACCGTGGGTCTTTCCTTGGTCGCCGTGAAACGCGCGCTTTACAGAGGGGGCCTTGTAAAGCCAGGTGCTCCCCTCCCCAGGGTTCCCGGGCCTGCATTGGCAGGGCTACCCGGAGCTGCACGGGCACCACAGCGTGCTGCGAGGGTGCTGAAATCCAAGGCAGAAACCTTGCGTGAGGAGATGAGGAGGAAAGCCCGGTCCTCCTCCCTCCGAGCTCCATCTCGGAGTGGGAGCTGGGAGCTGGGAGCTGGGAGCCTTCTCTAGTGTCACCAGTGTGGCTGTGCAATCTGCACGCTGACAGCTTTGCCCCCGGCTGCTTTGGCTGGCTTGAGGGCGGCCCCTTCCACATCCTGCCCCTTGCCATTGCTGGCAGATCCACGGCTGAAGCCAGGAATGCCTGTGCTCAAAAGGTGACGTGCTCAGCCAGTGGGGCTTTCTGAGCCCAGGCTTAACGGCTCAACAGCTCTCAGTCAGTTCTGAGACAGCATCCTGTCAATCCTCTTTGGGCTGCTGTTTCCCGTCTTGCGTGTGTTTTCCAGTAACTCAGACAAAAATCTCATCTTCCTCCCGCTACGGACGTATTTTAAAACACACTTTTTGATACCTGTCTCCCACAGTACGGGCCCCCTTCAACTCCAGGTGAGCTCTGCCCACGTGAATATTTCTCCTACAGAGGTGAACAGCGTGTCTGTAGTTCACTGCTGTCACCTGACCTTACTTCCTTCCATTTGCTAGACACTGATTTTCCACCCCAGCTCTAGAAGATCAAGCCAAACCCATCCCGTGCCCCGCTTCCGTGACTTCTGACAGGTTTGCTATTGCTGCTTCTGTCATCACGTGGGTGGCGTGAATCACACAGAATCACAGCATCACAGAATTGTAGGGGTTGGAAGGGACCTCCAGAGATCATGGAGTCCAACCCCCTGCCAAAGCAGGTTCCCTACAGCAGGTCGCACAGGTTGGCATCCAGGCAGGTCTTGAACATCTCCAGAGAAGGAGAATCCACAGCCTCCCTGGGCAGCCTGTTCCAGCGCTCCGTCACCTCACCTAAAGAAGTTCTTGTGCACATTGCTGCGGCACTTCCTATGCTGCAGTTTCCGGCCGTTTCCCCTTGTCCTGTCTCCACTCACCACTGAAAAGAGTCCGGCCTCGCCATTCTACCCCCCACACCTTAGATACTGATAGGCCTGGATCAGGTCCCCTCTCGGTCTCCTTTTCTCAAGGCTGAACAGACCCAGTGCACTCAGCCTTTCTCCACAGGGAGATGCTCCAGGCCCCTCGCCATCTTTGTGGCCCTCCGCTGGACTCTTTCCAAGAGATCCCTGTCCTTTTTGTACTGGGGAGCCCAGAACTGGACGCAGTGCTCCAGATGAGGCCTCACCAGGGCAGAGTAGAGGGGGAGGATCACCTCCCTCGACCTGCTGCCCACGCTCTTTCTAATGCACCCCAGGATGCCATTGGCCCTCTTGGCCACAAGGGCACACTGCTGGCTCACGGCCGACCTGTCGTCCACCAGGACGCCAGGGTGAACTGTTGCAGTTCCAGTACGTGGGGTTATGATGGCGCTATTTAATTTCAACAAAGGATGATTTCTGCAAGAAACAGCAAGGACAGCGTATTACACCCGCAAGAAGCAGAAAGAACAGCATGGATATCACACGTTCAGTTAATTCTTCTGCTAGTTGCTGAGGTCAGAAGCTCAGGAAACAGCAAAGGCATTGATACGAAGGGGCCACGTACACAGGATTGGCAGAAAACGTTGGAAAATTTGCTTACCCATTTCTCCATCCTCTCTACTGGCCTTGGTGCCTTGCTTGGCACTCATGTTGTCTTGACAATGTGGAAGGCAGAATAGCTGGTCATCAGCTTAGGACTGCGCAAGATAAGAACGCCCTGAATGAAGGAAGAGGAATTGTCTTGGGCCACAGGCAAATATATGATGAAGTTGGTGGACACGGGCTAACAAGGATAATTTTCGTTGTTATCCTTTCTACGAAACCGTTTTTTCAGCAATCTTGAAACCTGGCCTCCGGTTCCTTCAGCAAAGGGAACGCAAAGCTGCTTTCCCACACTCTTCTGTGGGAATTCGGCGCATTGCAGGCATCCCTCGTTCTCCCGCTGCACAAGCTATCATCGAGCACACTCATCAAACGCTGCAGTCCGTTCGTAATGAACAAAGAAGGGGAATACGGGACACGCGCCACGAGAAAGATTATGCAAGGCTTTGCTTGCGCTGAATGTTTTGAGTCGTCACCACACAGATGCAACTGGTGTGGATCGTCATTTCGGGGCCTGCCCAGTGCTCGAGGAACGGCCAATGGTCAACGTTCGGAGCACGGCCCCGCGCTGCTGGGAAGGTCCCTGTCCGCTGATAGCTTGGGCTCGTGGATATGCTTGTGCTTCCACAGGGACTGGCCCCACGTGGGTTCCAGCACGATGTGCTCGTCCTCCTCTCAAGGCAGAAAGTAGCATCATCCCTTAGGACTGGGATTGTCTGCTTCTTACTTGCTGGCACTGCTTTGTAACGTGTGTTGCATTGCACATAACAACGTCAGTAATGGTGTGATGTAGCGGGTGATTTCCCTGTGTTGTCAATGCGGTCTCAAGAATTGGAATTCTTAGGCGTTATCTAGGTTGCTGTGTGCTTCTTTTATTTCAGTAGTGGATCGAATGTGAGTTAAACGGGATTTGATGCATCCTCATCGTGCGTTACCAGTGCTCACGTCACTTCTGCACCCTCACAAGTGTTCTGTTCCTGCAACTTTCCCATCCACCTTTAGTGATCGTTCAGAATGGGAATCCATCAGAATATGCAAAAGTTGAAGACCTTTTCCTAACCAGTTACACAGAACGGGACCCTCAGGGATTTATTTCCAGGTTGCAGCCAAACGTGTGTTGTTTTCAGTGGGCTGGCAGTGTTTCTTGTCATTATGCTGTGTTTGCCTTGCCTCCTTTCTCACGATCAGAGTACTGTCAGTCGAGGGCTCGATTGAGTTACACCCATTATTTTAGCAAGATAATTGGTGTTATTATGTTGCAGTTTGCAAATAAACAGAAGGGGGGGAACCGTGGGAAGACAAGGAGAACCGTTCGGAGCAGCAGCTGTGGAGCAAGCTAAACGGCCCGAGAACCGAGGACAGCCGAGGAAGAAGAGCGAGCGGCTGTGAGTGGATGAGCGCCCGCACGAAGGCCTGAAGGGCGTTTGCGGAACGCTCTGTTGGCGCCTAAGGGCGGCTGGGAAAGGTGTAGGGGCGGATGGCAAAGCCAGGAACAGAACAGCCGTGAAGGTACAGAAGTGACGTGAGCACTGGCAGCAGACGCTGAGGATCGGTCACACCTGAGTCCGCGCCTCAGGCGCTGCAGCCTCGGCTCCGGGCAGGGCCGCGCTCGGCCCGCGGCTCCAAAGCACGCGACCCGTCGCCGGAACGAGAGGCCGCGCCGCGCCGCGCCCTCCCCCCCGCGTCCTCGCGCCAGAGCCGCCTGGGCTGCTCCGATCCGACGCGGGGAAGCCGCGGGGCTCCGCTCCCGCGGGCCGCCACCGGGGCCCGCCCGCCCTCCGCCCTCCGCCCTCCGCCCGCCGCGTCCGAGTCCCAGGCGAAGGCGGGAGGAGTCGCGGGAGGGCGGCCAGAAGCCGTCGGCGGTTCCGGCCCGGCGTTTCGGTCCGAGGACGCGGAGCGAGCGAGGAGCGCGGGGCGAGCCCCTTCGCGCCCAGGCGAAGGCCCCGTCGGTCGCGACGCAGCGCCGGGAGGCCCGCGGAAGCGCAGAACGGCCCGGCTCGGAAGGCGCCCCGAGGATCGCGGATCTCCGCCGACCTCCCCATGTCACGGCGGAGCGGGCCGCCTCCGAGCCGGCCTCGAACGCCTCCGGGGCCGGACGGGGCCTCTGCCCGCAGCCTCTCCGGGCGGGCAGCCCGTTCCAGCAGCTCGCCGCTCTCCCGCTCAGGAGAGCCCGCTTGCCGCAGGCCCGCTCCCAGAAGGCGTCCCTGCCCGGAGCCCGCTCTGACGGCACGGCGCGGCAGCCCCTCTGTGACGCGGCCTGAGCTCACAATGGCACGGCGCGCGTCGCAGCGGTGAGCGCCGCCTCGAAGCTCGCCGACCCCCCATTTGCCAGAGAGGCCGACGAGGCTCCGGGCGCTCGCCGAGGAGCTGATCTCGCCGCCGTGCTCTGGAGGATCCGCCGTTCCGTGAGGAGCAGTAGGCAGAGAGAAGCAGGAGGGCAGGGGCGAAGGGCTGAGGAGGAGGGCCGTTTGGCCGGCCGGCCGCCCGCCCGCCGCGGTCGTTGACCTGCGGCGAGGGGGGGAAGGAAGATGGCGAACTCCCTCTTCTCGAGACCCCGCTCGACTCCGACTGCGGAGAAGATCCGCAAGTCTGGTAAGGCCTTCGGGCCCGGCGGCGCGCGTGTTGTCGGGCCGGTGACAGCTCTGAGCGCACGTGTGGAAGCCCTGCTGCTGAGGGAGGGAGGGAGGGAGGCGGGGACGGCTGAGCAGGGCGGGTTGCGGCGCGAAGGCGGCTGCCTTGGCAGCCCGGGGGCCCGAGGAGCGCTCGGGCGGGCGCGACTGCTGGCTTCTGCTCCCGGCCTGGCCCCTGCCTTCCCGGGGATCTGCGAGCAGAAGCCGCCGGCGGAACCGAATGGCTCGGAAGGCTCAGCAGCGCGCCGTTCCTGTGGCGGGAATTGGGCGTGCTGAAGGGTTTGGAGGTGGCCGCCTGGGAGCATGACGTGTCTTTCCTTTTGTTTTGCAGAGCTCGCTAAGTTTTGGTTCAGCACATCCTATTACCTCGGCCGACAGCTGGCTCTCTACCAGGTGGGACTTGCCTCCTACTCCCTTCCTCCCTCTCGCGGTTGATTCAGCCCCGAGAGCCCATTTGCCACGGAGCGCAGCTATTCTTGCCCTCCGTGGAAGCAGGACCCGCGCCCCAGAGGGGCACCGCGATGCGAGACGGGGGCCGCAGGCTGGCTGCACCGTCAGCTCTGAAATGCCAGGGGCTCCAGGCCTAATGATGGAAAGAGGGCTGGGCATTTTCTGGGCCTGCGTGCTTCCTTCCTCTGCCGGCAGAGTCAGAGGGATCCTGTGGGGGTGACTGCAAGTTTGGGAGCCCCGCTTGTGTCTTTATGAGCCAGAAGACGGCGCTCTCTGGTTCTTCACGGGGAGGAGGGGCGAGAGGGAAACAGTCTTCCGTCATTCCCTGCACGACTTCTTCTGATCCGCCCTTTCTCCTCTTTCAGGCTGTGAGCATTCCTGAACTGGGCGCTTTCACCGTTGTCAGAGAGCACGTGGTCAACCAGCAGAACAGTGTGGTTCTTGTTGACAGACCCGTGTTTCATCTGGCAAAGGCTCTTGCGCAGGACCACGACCTCCGATACGACTACATAGACGCTGCAGGTAGGAAGAGTGGGGTCTGACAGAGGAGCCTGCCCTGGCACTCTGGTGGGGACAGTGTGACAGACTGCCATTGCAAATGGCGGCAGAGGGTAACAGCACACTCCTTCAGCTGCTTCAGCAGCAGGTTTCATTCCGGTCTCGTCGGCTCCGCGTCTCAGCGTCTCCACAGAGACGTACCAGTGGTTCCGCCTCCCAGTCTCAAAGACTACAGAACAGCAGTGCGTTGCCCGAGGGCCTGGAAGCTGCTGCCTTTTGAGCGTGGCCTGCCCATGGCTCCCCAGGTGCTCACGCTCCTCTCCTCTCGCTTCTCCAGGACACGACGAGTATCAGCAACTTCCTTATGATGAGATAGCCTCGGAAACCGGCATCTCTGAAGGCGCGGCGCGGCTTTGCGTGCAAAGGACCGTCTGCCAGTTCAGCGCCTGCATAGGGAAGAGGCAGAACGTTGCCTTCGTTTGGTGGGATGTTGGCATGCTGCTGATCGAAGGGAAGCGTGTCCAGATGAAGTTCTACGAGGACTTCCTGGGGAAGCTCAGTGGGACTGCCGAGGCGCTGCAGGCTCTTCTTGGGGTAGGTCTTGCGATTTCCCAGCACTACCTCTGATTCTTCTGAAACGCCTTCCGGGGACGAGGGGACTGCTTTCTCCTGGCGTGCCATGCTTCTCCAGCCACCCGGGCTCCTGGCGGTGTGCGGGAAAGCGGGCTCTGGAGAGCTCTTCCTGTACGTGAGGTGGCCCGGCTCTGCGCCGGGATACGCGCCCTCAAAAGGCCTCGCTTTTTGTCAAGGGACAAACAGTGCGCGTCGCTGCTCAGCCCCAGCTCAGAGCACGGAGCAGAGGCACAGGCACAGCAAGGCTTGCTGAGGCCCGGACCCTTCCCTGTGGCGGCTCTCGTCGTGTTGGGCTGAGAGAGACTGGAGCTGCCAGCCGTTGCCAGTGTCCCCACCTCCCATCGTCTGTTTCCGTTCTGATTGCAGATGCCAGAAATGAGCAAGGCGGTCATCTCACGCAATGCCTGCGCGGCTTCCCTAACGGCTTCCGGACACGTTACTGTCTTTCCAATGTGAGTATGCTTGCTCCTGCCACCCGCGCCTGAGTGAGATGGTACTCGCCACGGTACTTTGCGGTGCTGAGAGGCCTGAAAAGTGGGCAGGGAACTCCCCGCTCGCTCTAGTTCAGTTGGGTGGCATTTGGAGGAGCGTGGCGTGGCAAAGTGACGTTTTGCGTCCGTGCCAGAGTCGAAACTGGGGGGGCATTTAGGCCAGTCTTCCTTCTGGTTTTCCCTGGGCTTCTTTTGTCCGGCAAATGAGAGTGGGTATCGCTAAGGACCCAAGGGCTGGAGGAGGAACAGATGGTTGTGCAGACGGGAGCTCGAGCGTGGTGGGCTTCCGCAGAGCTCTGTCTCGTACCGTCGCTGCTGCGCAGTGCCACCCAAAAGAGGTGCGGGCGGGGGGCGTGGAGTTGAGCCTTCAGAGCTGCAAGGACGTTAATCTGCAAGAAACTCGCAGGGCAAGAAGAGAGCAAAAAGGGCTGTTGGGTATAACTGGGTGGGGAGCAACCGGTCTGTTCTGAGCGAGAGGGGAATATTTCCTCCTCTGGAGCAGGCAGGGGAATTGGCTGGGAGCTCATCTGCTCTCACAGCAAGGACAGAAGAACACTGGCACGTACCGACGGGCCTCACCTGCCCCTCCAGGCGCTGGAGATCCTGGTACGGTTCTCCAGAATGAGCTGCTCTGGGAAGCGTGGCCTTACAGCGTCTCTGCGTTCTGTCTCTGTCGCTCCGCTATTGGGTCACGCTGCGAGGGGAAGCGTTGCCCTTCCTTCAGCCCGCTGCTTCCTCTTCCAGGTACACGCACGAGATCGAACTTGAAACGCCCGACACAGCAAAGGTGGACCTGAAGTACCACGTGAAGACCAGACGTGGGCAAGGCTGGGCAAGAGGCAGGAAAGGTGAGGGACCCGTGGGTTGCCATCGGGGGACTCTGTGTTTGCCTTCCTCCTCGTCTGGAGGCGGTTAGAGCTGACCTTACCACAGGGCGCCCGGAAGAGCATGAGACGCTTCCGGTGACTCTTTGTACCGTTATGGGAAAGCCTGAGTGATCCATTGCGAAGAGAGTTCTCGGGGCAGCCCTCCATCACAAGTGGCCACGGGGATCATCCCAGCAGAGGACACTTTCCCAGTGGCCTCCACTCGGCTGCCTGTCCTGCCAGCCCTGGAAATCCCTCCCCTCGCTTGCCTTCGTATTCTCCGATGTCTCAAAAGCAATTCCTCTGGTGTGAGCACGCCCCAGTAGCAAAGCTGTGTGCGTGGGACGTGCATCAAGAGATGAAAGAGCCAGCTCCTCTTGTGCTAAACGAGTCCCCTCCCCACGATGGCTCTTTGAGACCACCGGCAACTGCCAGGGCCTCCCCCATTTCAACACACAGACCAGATGAAGGCCTCAGGTAGCGTTCCCCAGGGAACAGCGTTGCCCCACAGCCATGAGGAGTCGGACCAAAACCGTGCCAGAAGCACAGCTGTTCTGAAGTTTTCCCCTTTCCTCTTTCCAGGGGACCTTTGCGAGACGCGCCTCCTTCATCGTGCAGCGCTTCCTCCAAAGAGGTTACCGGCACTGACTGGAATGCGGGGCAGAGACCAGGCAGCCGAGGAGAAAGAGCCTCGCACCAGGTGAGACTCCTGGCCAAAGAAATGCGGGCGGTGCCACGCTCTTGCCTGCGTGGGAGCGAAGTTTCTCCCGGATCCAGAGGCTGTATGGATTCAAGCAGCTCTGCATGACCAACGCCCCGTAGCATCCCTTCTGAGCTGGGTAACTAATGGCAAGTGCTCCTCGCGAGAGCGCAGAGACTTTCTTGCTTCCCTTCAGATGGAAGCGAACCGGGCCTTTCTGTTTGCCGAGCCCGGTGCCCAAAGGGACAGGAAACGCCCCGGGAAGGGATGAGGGTGTTCCTTTCCTAGGAGCGTTTGAGCAGGAGTGAGCGTGTTTGCGGGCTGCTGTCAGCGCCGCAGGCTGTTCCCAGGTCTCCAAGGGAAGTGGTAGAGACCAGCTCAGTCATTTGGGGGCTCTTGCAGACTTTTTTTGCTGAGGAGGCTGCTGAAACACGTTCAAGCACGCAACGCAGACCCAGCACCTCCTGCCCTCCTGTCAACTCTCCCCACCGTGTCTTTACAGGCAGCTACCGGCCATCCCGAGGAGATCCTTGCCAGAAAAGGAAGAGCAAGAGAAAGTAGTTCCTCTGGTGGGTCCCAGGATGGTGGACTTCTTTGCCATAGCGAGGGAGAAGAAGAGAATGGTACGTGGCACAGACTGCTGCAGCACATTTGTCTTAGTGAACTGTAGAAGAGCATCACTGACTCTCACAGCGCTCTTTGCTGCGCGTTCACGTGACACCTCGCTTGAAGAGAGATCAGTAGCGAGGGCGTTTGGGAATAAGCTGTTCACTGCCGTTAGCCTCCCGAAAGCCACCCCAGGAGCTGATCTGGGGATGTTCCTGACTGCTTGTCTAGAACTGCCAGCTGCCAGACTGCCTTTAGCCCTTTAGCGGTTGTTTATTTTCCTGGCTGTTGCAGAAGGGCTCTTCAGTCGAGTCCGCAGGAGCCTGGCAGCAGACCAGAAAGGCGGGAGGTAGAGGGTGAAATGGAGTCAGGAGGGGAAAGCCCTCAGCCTCCACAGAGACTAACGTTGCCTGTTGTTGCATTTAGGCCGACCTCGAAGCAGAGGCTCTAGAGACCAAGAAAGGAAAGGTGGTGAAGGGGCAGAATGTGAGGAAGGAGGAGGAGAAGGGGAAGAACGTGAGGAAGGAGAGGGAGGCGAAAAAGGTGAAGGAGGTGAAGCCGGTGAAGGAGGTGAAGCCAGTGAAGCCGGTGAAACCAGTGAAGCCGGTGAAGGAGGTGAAGCAGGAGAAGGAGGTGCAGGAGAAGAAATTTCCAAAAGTGACGCAGAAAAAGCAGCAGCAAATGTTGCAAGGGAAGAAAGCAGAAAAAGGCAAGCAGCAAAAGTCGCAAGAGAAGGACACGGAAGCTGAGCCGGAAGAAGTGGAGCTGCCAGCGGCCCAGGTACTTTGCATCCCTGCAAGAAAGCAGCAGCACTTTCCCATCCAGGGGAGCTGAGACTGCATGGTGCCTCTGGCACCTGGGCCAGAGCAGTAGTGTTGGTGCAGCAGCGCTGGGTGGGGGACCGCTGCCTTTTGTGAGCAAGAGGACCCAACAGGGCGCTGTAACAAAGCCCTGGTCACGCTGAGACATGGCCTCAAGAGCGTGCTGAGGTCCCTCTCCTGATTCTTTTCCTGCCCCACTGCAGTCCCCACTGGAATGGTCTTGCGGGGAGCTGCATGCTGGGAAGCAGCACCACAGCGCTGAGTGTCTTTTCCTATGCAGGAAACCTCTGTCACCGAGGAAGAATACTCAATCTCTCTGTCTGGGAGCGAGACAGAGAGTTCCAGCTCCACCCCCAGCCTGAGGGAGAGGCTGATGGGGAAGCAGGAAGAGGCCGAGGAAGAGCCGCGCGCAGTCTTCTGGGACAGCGCTGCTTTGCCTAAACGGTAAGCGTGCAGCAACTGCACCCGAGGCCAGGGGCAGGGGGGTGGTGAGTCACCTGTGCTGTGGATCAGGGAAGCCAGCTTTTGAGTCGTGGTGCCGCACGCAGCGCCCTGAGAGCTCTGAGGCCGTGGATACGGTCGTGGTTAGGGCCCGATGCCACGAGCCTCTCTGGAGCCCAAGGCAGCCCACGCGTGGAAGTCGTCCTGCGTCAGAGTGGCTGTGGGGCCAAGTGGGGCCACGCGCGGAACAGACTGGGTGAAGAAAGAGGCAGGGGCGTCACGGCTGAAGAGTGAGACGGATTTTGTGCTCGCTGTTGCAGGAAGCTTTCTTCAAGGACAGATGAGGCCCTGCGGGAGGTGGTGAAGCTCATTGTGGGGCAGGTGTCCCGCGAGCAGCAGGGCCGGAGAGACGCAGAGAAGGATCTGCAGGACCGGCTCCAGAGGTAAAGCTCTCCAGACAGGCAGCTTGCTCTCCCACACTGCCCTTCTCCCACCCCCTGCAGCACCAGGGCAAAAGAGGGGCCTTTCCTGGACGCGGGCTCTCGGCACGGCCACCTGCAGCAGTGGTGGCAGGCACCAAGCTTGGGAGCCCCAGCCAGAGGCCGGTCTCCCTGTGCTCACACTCCCTCCCGCTCTGTGCCTACAGTGAGCTTGCAGTGCTGTGGTGGAGTCGGCCATCCACACACGCGCCTGGCCTCCTCCATCTGCCAGGAGCGGAGCACAGACCTGCACCCCCTGCTGGACCAAAGCCAGAGAAGGCGTCACGCAGAGTGGTAAGTGGGCTCCCGTAAGCAGCGTGTCACAGCTAGCCGTAGCAAGCCAAGGGAAGACCCTCTTGGGCCTGTGGGAGGGAGAGCGGCTGGCGGTGGAGCTGGAGACCTCCGCACAGACACCCAGCCAGCGGGCGCTGGGGACGAAGGCTCCCAGTGCAGCTCAGGCAGCTGCAGGCGGAAGGCTCTGAGGTGTCGGCCAGTGTCTGGCGGCCCTCCGTTCTCCACCCGGAGTCCCTCCCTCTCCTCCCAGAATACAGAGCCCCGAGCACCTCGCTCCCACAGCCTGTATCTGCCCGGGCCGAAGTCTCAGCCACCGCCTGACTCAGTGCCTGGTCAGTCAGCCCCACAGCAGGCTACCCCAGATCGGGACTGGCCACAAGGGCTGCAGTTACATCACAGGGACCAGGAGCCTGCTCTCTCTAGACCTGCATTAGCAGAACCACTCTCTCGTACTGCAGAGAGACTGGCAGCGTTGCGCTGCGTGTCTCTGCGCTCACAAAACTACTGAGCTTTACACTGAACTCCTCAGGTCCGGAGAGTCGTGATCAGGCACGTCGACGAGGACCACGAGAGATCCAGCAGCAGTGAGATTCTGGAGCCAGACATCCACTAAGTGTCACCCAACAGCTCAACGAGGACCACCTTTCACTGTTGGCGACGCTCACGGTGACACTGTTAAAGGCGTCGCCACTTTCCCTATTACCCTTTCCCTATACCCAATAAACCCCAACCCCATCCCCAAACACCGTGGGTCTTTCCTTGGTCGCCGTGAAACGCGCGCTTTACAGAGGGGGCCTTGTAAAGCCAGGTGCTCCCCTCCCCAGGGTTCCCGGGCCTGCATTGGCAGGGCTACCCGGAGCTGCACGGGCACCACAGCGTGCTGCGAGGGTGCTGAAATCCAAGGCAGAAACCTTGCGTGAGGAGATGAGGAGGAAAGCCCGGTCCTCCTCCCTCCGAGCTCCATCTCGGAGTGGGAGCTGGGAGCTGGGAGCTGGGAGCCTTCTCTAGTGTCACCAGTGTGGCTGTGCAATCTGCACGCTGACAGCTTTGCCCCCGGCTGCTTTGGCTGGCTTGAGGGTCACCCCTTCCACGGGCTGCCTACAGATGTCATACCAAAGGAAAAGCTTGTGCTGGTGTCTTTCCTTACCAATTTGCATATATGTATTCATAGGCAGAGTTCATATCCAACAGTACACAAAGAAATTGTAGAAACTTTCTTAAAAATGTAGTGTTGTTACCAGTGATACACTAATTTTTACTCACTGCTACTGCCGAACAGATTTGCTATATATTTTTTAGTTGTTTATATACTTAGAGGAAATCACAAAAAGCCTCTTGTTGTTCCTTGGAATATTTTGCTGGAGTGACATCACATGATGCTCAAGAAATCCTTTCCTCCCAATAAATGAGGAACTGTGTCGTTCATGTCAAGTAGTGCTTTCAGTACTCTGAAGAGACACCATCCAGAGGGCCCTTGAGAGGCATGAGTGGTGGACCCACAGGAATTGAATGAGATTCGTGAAGGTTAAATGCAAGGTCCTGCACCTGGATTGGGGAAACTTCAAGCATGGACACAGGCTGAGTGATGAGCAGACTGAGAGCAGTCCTGTGGAGAATAACTTGGGGGTTCTGGCGGATGAAAAGCTTGACACGAGTCAATAGTGTGTGCTTTCATCCTGGAAGAGTGACAGTATCCCTTTCTGTGCCAGAACAGTGCTGCCCTGCAGCATGAGGCAGGTGATTGTCTCTACTCTGCCCTCATGAGGCCCCAGCTGGAGCAGTAGGAATCTCCAGCAGAAGAAAAACAGAGCTGTTGGAGCGGGTGCATAGAAAGCCACTGGGAATATCAGAGGGCTGGAACACCTTAACCAGAAAGAAAAAAAAAAGTTGAGCTGGGCTTGTTCAGCATGGAGAAGTCTCAGGATAGACCTGATAGCAGTCTTCCAGTCATTGAACACAGCCTACAGGAAAGCTGGGGAACAATTCTTTGTCAGGGAGCATAGTGATAGGACAACTGGCAATGGCCTTAAACTAAGAGAGATTTAGATTAGATGTTAAGAGAAAATTATTTTTTTGCTAGGAGGCTGGTGAGGCACTGGCATGCGCTGCTCCAAGTTGTGGTTGCCCCATTGCTGGAGATGTTCAAAGCCAGGGCTTTGGGCAGACTGGCCTGGTGGAGCTGTCCCTGCCCATAGCACAGGGGTAGAAGCTGGGTGATCTACAAGATCTCTTCCAACACAAACCATTCTGTGATTCTGTAGTTCTGTGATAGCTTTTAAGGGTGGAGTTTTTTGGTTTTTTTTTTTTTTACAACAGTTGCTAATCTTCTGCTTTACTCTCTCAATGTCACAGCCACACATTTCTGGCTTCTGTGGTTGTGTAATCAATGAATATACAGATGTTATGATTAAGAAACGTACAGGGAAGTTAGGCTAAACAGGTTATCACACCAAAGAAGAACAGGTGGAAAGCTTACCCTTGTCCTGGGCTCGCTGAGAAGGCTCCAAGAGGAGCGATCTCCAAAAAAGATCCTGCCCTCCTCATACTCAGCTCTTCAATGGGGTTTTGGAGAGGTGCAGCCAGGCTCCATCCCTTCCAGTAGCACAAGAGCATTGCCTTCACCTGTGCTCCCAGGGCTGACTCGTGGCTCGCCTCAGGTGCTCAATCAGAGGTTCAGGCTGTGATTCCGCAGTTCCCATCCTGTGGTTTTGGTAGAACGTGGTTTTCTGTGATCACTTTGATTTGCTCACATTTTAGGGTCTGCTCGCAGCTTCTGCCCAGTATCATAAAGCCAAGAAGAGGAAGGGGTGCTCCCAAAGCGATACATCTGGATTCAGACAATGCCCCTGTGATAACTTCTCTATGTAGTTCATGCAGTGTGAATTATGTAATTAATGTGGCTGTTTGCACAGACATGCTTATGGTACATATTTGCAAAGGCAGAATTGTAAAGGGTTTGAGGGGAGATGTCCCTCCTCTTTCCCTTACTGAATAAGCTGACTTTTCAAGCATCCAGTCCAGCCACGGCTGTTGCTTTCAAGCTTCTCACCGTGCAGCAAACCTGCTTAAGCAGCTACCCCTGATGTGGGCCCTGCTGATATTCAGCTGGTCTGTATCTCACCTGGTGCTTCCCTTCTGTGAATGCCAGCACCTAGCTGTAGCCCAGTGGCTCATGCCCCACACAGTGCCTTTTCCAATACCTGGAAAACTTCATTGCTTTCCCACGCATTTCTTCATTATTGTTTATTGCCTCAGTTAGTAATTCTCTCCTGTTCAAATGTATTTCTTTCCATCCAGATATTATGATTACGCACGCTGTAATGCACTACAAGACTTCTACTTCCTCCTCCACAAATACCTAAACTTATCCCTGTCTACCTACCTAATCTGTCTATCAGATCCTAATGCCTCAGCATTTGGAGGTGTTTAGGTTTGGATTTTGATTCAGGCTTATATTAAAAAAAATGTTGAAAGGTCACTGCAATTTATTTCATTCAGTAAATGAAGCTGGAAGATGTTCAGTGCCAGTGTTAAAATGCATTGCCTGACACATCTATCTACCTGCAAATAGTGTAATTGGATCTGGGAGAGTTTAATGTAAGTACTGCTTTACTTTTAATGCTCTCTCCACTTTTCATTGCTCCTTTAAATCTCTTCAAAGGCAAGATTCCTCGTAAGATGATGCCTTGGCAATTTCCCTCAATGATATTGACTTTTAAATAGCAGTGGAAGAATAAACTAGTAGATTAAAATGCCCATTCGATTGTCCTTCTGCATGTATTATGCACATTATTTCCCACAGTGAATATTCAACATTACACTGATCATTAACACAGTGGGTGCTGTTAGACAGTGAAAGCCAGCAGCACGCTAATAAAAGGTTTAATGAATAACACAATATCCTTAGCAATAACAACAGAGAAGTAGTTTTAGGAAAACAGAAACTGTGTGGTGAAGTACACTGTATGTGAGTCAGGGTTTTCTGTGCTAATGGGCAGATACTCTTTTACCACAGAGCTGGTATTGAAATGCTAGCCCAGGATTTGAGGGAAAGTATCCCCTTGAATCAGTGGTGAGCATTACCTCCCACAAGCTCACTTTTTATGCTGCACTGCTTAACTGCTCATCAACATGAAGACATTTTAGTACTGCCAGCTAACTGAGTTGTAGTGTTACTCTTAGCTTCTTAAATTTGTAATTCTAATCAGAATTACAGAATATCCTGAGTTGGAAGGGACCCACAAGGATCACCAGCTCCATCACAGGACCACTCAAAAAGTACCTAAAAAAAGCAGGACACGTTTCCTCATCCCTAGGCGAATCTAGAGGGATCATTTTTATTTTTGCTCTGCTGAATATCTAAGTGGCCAATTCAAAACCCAAGAAGGCATGGGTGAGCTTTTTTTTACTCACTCCATGGATGATAACTCCAACTTTGAGGTTGCTGCAGGGCCTCTAAGTGTGCTGCAGCAGCAACAGCAGCTCGGGCTGCCTGGAAAATTAAGGGGAGCACCTTTAACCAGCCAAATTATGTAAAGTTTGAAGCTTGTGCAGCTAGAGGGGAGGCAAACTACAACAAGCCTGGGGAAGGTCACCTGAACTGGGACGAGCTCTGACAGCTCCTGGTGCAATCACAACTCTAAAGGGGGCAGCAGTGTGGGTAAGAAGCATCCAACAAGAGCCTTTTTAGTCTTTACAGATGTTCCTTTCCCCAAGAGGGATGAAAGAGCTAGAGCTGTGCAAACTTCCACCACCTATCCTGGACTGTTCTCAGCTTGCTAGCAAGCAGCAGGTGCTTCAGGAGACATTTTGCCACAGGAGTGCAGGAAAAACAGGAAGCTTGGACAGCTGCTGATTAGCAAACCCTGCACTTGTGAGAGAATAATTCCATCCCACTAAGCTTCAACAGGAAGCTTCAATGGCAAGCAGATAATCACAGAATCAGCATAGAAAGGTTTGGGTTGGAAGGAACCTTTAAGCTCATCTAGTTCCAACCCCCTGCTGCAGGCAGGGACACCTCCTCTAGACCAGGTTGCTCAGAGCTCCATCCAGCCTGGCCCCCTCCCTGGAGGCATCCACAACCTCGCTAGGGAACCTATTTCTTACGACCTGCACAGTAAAGAATTTCTCCCCAATATCTAGTCTAAATCTACTATTTTAAAACCATTTCTCCTTGTCCTGTCATTATATGCCCTCATAAAAAGTCCCTCCCCAGCTTTCCTGTAGGCCCCTTTCAGGCAGGCAGCTATAAGGTGCCCCCAGAGCCTTCTCTTCTGCAGGCTGAAGAGCCCCAAGTTCTGTTAGCCTGTCCTCATAGCGGAGGTGCTCCGGCCCTCTGATCATCTTTGTGACCCTCCTCTGGACTCACTCTCACAGCTTGATGCCCTTCTGTTCAGGGTGCTTGTTGCAGGGGTCCCTTGGGAGTTGTTCCTTAAGGGTAAAGGGGTCCAGGAAGCCTGGGAAGCCTGGGCGCTCCTCAAGATGAAAATCTTAAAGGGCCAAGAACAGGCTGTTCCTGCATGCCATAAGGCAAGCTGTAGGGGAAGAAGACCAGTGTGGATGAATCTGGAACTGTTGTTGAGACTCTGGAAGAAAAAAAGAGTCTGTCCTCTGGAAGAAGGGGCAGGCTACTTGGGGAGATTACAAGGAAGTTGCTAAGGTATGCAGGGAGGAAATTAGGAGGGCAAAAGCCCAACTTGAACTCAGATTGGCCACCTCAGTAAAAGAGAATAAGAAATCCTTTTACAAATACATCAACGGTAAGAGAAGAACCAAGGAAAATTTCCATTACTTGATGCAGCAGGGAATGTGATCACTGAAGATAAGAAGGCTGAAGTCCTCAACACCTTCTTTACACCTGCTTTAATAGGCAGATAGTTATCCTCAGGGCACTTCACACCCTGATCTGGAAGTCTGGGATGCTACGCAGAATGCACCCTTGGCGATTCAGGCAGAGACAGTCAGAGAGCTCCTCCTCCATCTGGACTGCCACAGGTCCATGGGACTGGACAGGCTCCTCCCTCAGGTGCTGAGGGAGCTGGTAGGGCTGATTGCTGAGCCCCTCTTGGCCATCTAGCAGCGCTCCTGGTTATCTGGAGAGGTCCCAGAGAATTGGAGGCTTGCTGATGTGACTTCCATCTACAAAAAGGGCCATTAGGAGCATCTGGGGAACTACAGGCCTGTTAGCCTGACCTCAGTACCAGGGAAAGTTATGGAGCAAATCATCTCAGGTGAGATCACACGGCAGGTGCGTGGCATGCAGGGGATCAGGCCCAGCCAGCACGGGTTCATGAAAGGCAGGTTGTGCCTGACCAACCTCATCTCCTTCTACGACTGGGTGACCAGTCTGGTAGATGAGGGAAAGGCTGTCCATGTAGGCTGCCTGGACTTCAGCACAGCCTTTGACATGGTCCTCAAAGGCTTCTTCTGGGGAAACTGTCTGCCCGTGGCCTGGACAGGTCTACCCTTCTTTGGGCAAGGAACTGGCTGAGGGCCGTGCCCAGCGGGTCGTGGTGAATGGAGTGAAGTCAGGCTGGTGGCCCGTTACAAGTGGTGTCCCCCAGGGGTTGGCACTGGGGCCATCTTGTTTAATATCTTTACTGATGAGCTAGATGAGGGCATTGAGTGCACCCTCAGTAAGTTTGCAGATGACACCAAGCTGGGAGGTGGTGTTGATCTGCCTGAGGGCAAGGAGGCCCTGCAGAGGGGTTTAGATAAACTGGATTGCTGGGCTGAGGTGAATGGGATGAGGTTCAACAAGGCCAAGTGCCAGGTGCTGCACTTTGGGCACAACAACCCCAGGCAGCGCTGCAGGCTTGGGGATGAGTGGCTGGATGAGTGTGAAGAAGAGAAGTTCCCTACTCTGTCTATCCCTTCTGAAAAGCCTGGAGTCCTCAATCAGGTATTCATCCCACCATGTTTCCGTGACAGCAATTAGGTCATACTTTCCCAATTGCGCCGCAGTTTCTAACTCCTGTTAATTTACATACAGTGGTACAGCGGCACTTCAGCTCAGCTACTGGCCTCACTGCCTTCTTGGAGGAACCCTTCCTACAGCTTTCTGTGTTACCCGGTGCACCCCTCTCCCCAGTCTAAATATATAGTTTAAAGCCCTGCTAACCAGCCCAGCCAGCTTGTTCCCAAGAATGTCTGTAATGTAATGCGTTTCAAGACTCTTCCTTTTTTTCTCATCTCTTGATCTAACTACAGGTTTTTAAGTCTTTTCATTCATCCTTATAAGTCAAACTTACTTTTCACCTCAATGAGTACCTTTGCTGCTCTGAATT
Organism: Tetrao urogallus; assembly: GCF_951394365.1. Classification (NCBI taxonomy): domain Eukaryota; kingdom Metazoa; phylum Chordata; class Aves; order Galliformes; family Phasianidae; genus Tetrao; species Tetrao urogallus. The sequence goes on from NC_136815.1 coordinate 90,023,858, forward strand.
TATCAGATTCTTTTTTATTTGATACAGAAATGAACAGACTGTCCCACATGGGGCTTTGAAAAGATTATGCCTACATACTCCAGTTTCATTAAATGCTGCTCTGGCTTCTTTGTTTCGCTATCCTATGTTACAAAAAACTGTCCCCTAACATTGTTTATATGAAATTTCTTTGCAGGCTTGATTGTGCACATCTTGGGTTATTCTTTCCCCTTGTGAATTAGAACAGCTTTTTAGTTTTAATTGAGTTTTATTCCATAAATTGTATCTTATCTTCTCATTTTGTCCCTACGTGCTTTATCAGGTTGAATTCTTTCCTATTTTCCTTTTTTTTTATTAGTAATTGCCCTCAGTTTAATATATCTGGAACTTCCTTTGATATGTCCTTTACTGTCTATGTTAGATAATTAATAAGAGCACAAAAGAAGAGACAAGTTATTTATCTCTGTGGTGTCCCTGCTGTCCTTCAAGCCATCACTCCAACTATTTAAATGTTTACTTTTATCTTCAAAAAACAGTGACCATCTCTTAACGGCAGTAAGATAGAGTTTCAGTGAGATACTCATTACTTTTTCTGGCTTTTGAAGTTTGGCAAAGGTTTTGGATGGCTATTTTTTTTCATATGAAATTGGTCAAAAACCAGGCCCAACGCTGGCTATGACCAGAAATCTCACCTAAGAAAGGTAAAATCCTGTTTTGTTTTGGCTTGTTTGTTTCTTTTTCAGCATAATTCGGTTCTTACACTAATTTCCTGAAAAAGGATCGGCTCCTTCTAAATTTTTTCCATTTCAAGTCCTATATATTATAATAACAACAACAACAAAAAAATACTGAAATGCACATCAAGGATACTGTCCAAAAACTGCAAAAAGGTTCATTGTGCTTCAAGAGGACCAAGTTATCCCAGTTTCCCCATTTGCTGTTGTACTTTTCTTACTGATGGATAAGTGGTTGCTCTTACGTATCTCTGATTTCTCTCCTCATGTTTTTGTGATTCTTGCTGCCTATGCTGTCCCAACCTTCATGCTATTAGCAACACTTTCCAAGGCTTTCAGGAGCTGCATGGCTGCAGAGTGGCTGTTCCTCTGATGGTGTTCACACCTTAACTTGGCCAGAGCTGGAAAATAGACGTCTTCTAAAAACTCTGTATGGCTTTTACTGATCTCTAACTTTCTATGAAGCTTTGCACTATCCCAAATTTATAATGCTTACATGAGCGATATGGAGAGTTTATTGGCCAATACTGACAGAATGCAGTGGGGTTTCACTAACTCTCCATTTAGTGGGAGAAGGACACAGTAAGACCCCTAAAATAGCTTACAAGACTGGGAAACTTCTCCCAAATCTCTAGGTCTTTGCAAATCCACTTTATGTCAATATTCCTCTTCATTATGTTTTTCTCCCTGCTCACTTAGCAACAGCATAAAACATCCCATAACTTTGCATACGTTGCTTACTCAGAATAGCTGAATTTTGTGTAAGCTGTGTACATATACCATGCTTCCTTTGCCTACTTTTCTTTGTGATGGAAGATTTTCCTCACAGCATTCAGTATTTCAACCATTCACCATTCATAATTCAGATCCTTATGTATGTAAACGAAATTGCAGAATTGCTCCCATAAACACAGTAGGAAAGAGGGCTTAAAGTAACTGAAGGTCTAAGCTGACTAATTCTCACTTGTACAGCTAGTGTACCATCTGAAATTTTGAAGGTTCTAAAGCAGAGTTCAGTATTTCCAAAGTAGCTTTTACTTCCTGCAAAACTGAACTCACAGCAAAAAAATTATGCCAAAAGTGCCTTGAATTAATCTAAAATAGTGGCACCAAAAATTTGTCAGAGACCAGCGAAACATGAAGTTTGAGCTCATTTCTGCCTAGCAATAAGCAAAGCTGATCGACCCCAAATATTAAGCTGATGAGTAGCAGTTCATTTTAAGAACTAATGATGCCATCCATCAGTATATATTGCAGCAATTCTTTAATGTTTATTAATTTTGCAGAGACCAATGACAGTTGCCTAAATGTTGTAGCTCAGTAACCTCCACCTCCAGCAGTTTCAGGTGGCTTACAGCAGAACCTTATGAAGGAAGGTAAGATTAAAAACTCAAGATTACTGATCAGTTGAGCCTCGTGTAGTAGTAATGATCAAGATCGTACAGCACCAGTGCAAAACAATGTAAAATAAAGCTTCATCTCAACCTTAAAAATTGTATCTGAAATTATGAGCGCTGCTCCAAAAATAATGCCTCCTATTTAATTACGCTGGCCCACAACATCAGATGTAGATGTTGGTGTTATTGCACTAGAGGCTGAACCTTCCCAACGTTATTCCATTACATTTGGCTCTGGCTGCAGACTCAGTGCCAGTGCTGGTCCGGCTGCTGGCTGAGCCCTGGCCTCTTCCAGCTTGCAGGTGAGCCGTGCCCTCATCTTCTAGCTCCCACTCTGCATCTCCTTTCCACAAGCCCACCACAGGTGGGCCCCAACCCCATCTTCTCTCCTGCTGTGACAGCAGAGCCACCTCAAGACTTGCACACAGCAGGCTCAGGGCAGTCCTGCGTGCAGGCTTTCCATCCGTGCTATTTCCCACCTATGGCTCAGTGAGCAGCCCGTGCCTCCACTCAGCCCAGCACACCTTACCCTGAGCTGCCCAAACACTGCCTGGGAAACAAGGAACCACCAGCTGGAAAACAGCCACACTGCATGCAGGCCTATCTAGACCGGCGCTGATCTTCACTTCCAGCTCTGTGCAGCGTTACGACTGAGTGGATTGAAACGTGTATCCATCTTCCTCCAAGGTGCCATCTTATCCATCTTGAGACTGCCAAGAAAGCACAAGCACTCTCCTTTGCAAACAATTTTTATTGTTGGCGTGTTCTCCTTTTTGAAAACAATGAAAACTTTAAGTTGTAAGAAAGAAAAGAAATGCATTTACTAAATCTCCAGAGACTGGCATGCTTCATCTTGTACATCCGTGGGTGACATTTCTGTTTACTTTTACTGCAGTAGATCTCTGGTAACACGCAGCAGCCTCATCTTCTCTGCTGTAAATGTGAAATCCTCTTCTGGATGCAGGGTGCAACTACTGGCTAATATTCATTTCACTTGAATGGCACTTTCTGACAGAGCCTGCCAATGCCAAGTCAGAAGTGCACACAGGGCCTCAGCATATTTTCAAAATACAGCGTATGTACAAGTGCTCTGCTGACCTGCAGGCAGGGCAAAGACGACAAGAAGTTTGTAGAGACAGCTGGTAACTGCGCTGCCCTGTGTCCCTGCACGTAGAACTGCTGGTAGAACTGCCATCCGGCTGTTAACTCCTCGGTGCTGGCAGCAAGCAGCATCAGTAGCAAGCAGCCAATTTGCTGTATCAGTTGCTCTGGCAGGCGGATAATTACGGCGGTGAAAACTGAAACAGAGAATCTAGGCAGGTTCCTGAAACAGCCAGGCAAATCAGCTTCTGGCAGGTTTCTGATTCCCTTTTTAGAATACATTTGCAGTTCACAAAAGAGCTTTGCAATTGAGCCCTGACCTAATTATCAAACGCTGCTTTTGAGGTCCTGTCTCCTATTTGCAGTCTAATGTCTTTTTTGTGAGTTCTGCTTTAGAGGCATTTTCTTTCCACTTTCTTGAATCGCCACTCCAGTTAGTGCTTACACCAACAGCCTCTGGGCTTTGTACTGCGGCTGGAAACCTTTCTTTCCTCCCTCCCCAAACCAACTATATGTTCAAACACAGTGCTCGTGGAAAGGTGCTAATGTGTTTTCACTGGCCCTTTCAAACATAATTTAAAAGCTGGTAGTGGAAAGCATAAGGGAGAAAGCATTTGCAAAAGGATATATTTTTCTTCCACTTTTTAAAGATCTAATTGTCTCTGAGAAACTGAGCCAGAGCTCATTTTATACACCTGGTTATATTTGAGTTACAATTCCAAATTTATTTATTTGCTTTACAATTCAGTACTGCTTAAAAGTCTCTGACAGCTCTTCAGACTTTACCCGTGTGGCCTCACGCTCTCTCCACCACTATCAGAAATGCGTAACAAGGTGTAAGTGCTGTAAGATTCTATTTGGAAGACATTGTCATCCAGTTCAGAAATATTTTCCTGATTTCTCACTGGCAGTCCAGGATTTTCTATATCTCTTCAGATATGTTGTTCTTTCTTTTGATTAACTCTTTCAGACCATGCATTTTTTGGTCAGTAATGCAGTTTCACATCCAAATAATGTTTTAGTATTCAGACTCCTGCAGAAGACCAATGATGATTTTTGTATGGTTAAATTTGAACTTTTCAGGTCTGAAATAACTATTTCTCTCTTCCCCCCTGAAAGCCTATCATACATTTGCCTCCTTTCTTTCACCTTTGAATATGCAGATACTATTTTTCCTCTGGATGGAGCTCCTCTCACACTCTTCCAGACATCTGTTGCCTCACACCTTTCTTTGTCTTCCTGATGCATTATAATGGGAGGTGAAGCCAGGTGGCCTCTTAGTGGCATTTGTTTTGGTGATTTTTATTGTTCTCAGACATGCCCTTAGCCTCTGGACTTAAGACCACTCATTCATTTCACATCCAACCATCTGAGTAAACTGTTGGTGTCTTGATGCCGCCTTATTATGCAGCATTGATTGAATGTGCCTTAGGCTATGCTGGAGCTTGACTCGGTGTCTGTTACAGCTCAAGCATCTTGCGTTGCCACAAGCGAATCATTTATGATGAAGAAAATAAAACACTCATATGTTTAGGTGTCTAAGTCCCAGTATGAAATCCATCAGCTTTAATCCTTAACCCTCACTGGAATACTTCTTGCAAGGAGCTGGTCTGAAGATAGCTTTCAGGATCTGCGGAGAAAAATTAAGCTGCAAATGCTGTTCAAACACTTTCTCTGAGACTAGTTCGATCCAGGTTCTTGAATATGTTCAGCCTGGAATAGCATAGGTTGAACTTGCATATTAAAAGCTTTCCGTAGCAAAGTGGAACAGTTTGGAGTAACGTGCCATCTGTACAGCCTAGCCTGAGACGTTCCTCTTCTGCAGCTTCTGTTTCTCTAAATGCGTTCACCAGACTTCCCTGACTTCAAATAAATTTCCCAGAGTGATCTACCACATCAGGCACGTTCTTCCACTGCCCCTTATAACAAGGCCACATGCTGCCTAAGTGAACCTATATTTCTTATTTAGTAGTAGCTAAAGGCCCATAATTCATATGCAGGAGAGAGCTATTACAAAGCATTTGTGGATAACAATACTTTTTTTCTATGCAATATACTTTTTTCTATGTAATAAACAGCATGGTTTAACATCACAAATAGTGCAGTGCAGGGGAAGATGCCTTAAATATGAGGATTTTTGTCATCAGTTTTCACAGGTATCTTTTGTTCGATGGCGGCTGAGAGCATGTTATCATAGGGAGAAACATTTGATTTGCTTTTGTCAGTAACTTAGTTTGCTTCCTGTGCATGAAGATGTTCAAGCAGTTTTTATATTATTGTAAATTGAATTAAGTTGCAGGCTACAAAGAGCATTTGGGGGGGGATGTTGCTTATATGTGCAGAATACGTAATGATCTTGAGAGTTTTTTACTACGCTGCATGGTTTGTTTTTTTCCTAATTGTCATCCCAGATGAATTTTTCCAACAGACAGGCTAGCTGACAGATGCTGCAGTAGCGCAGTAGTTCAGTCTGTCCAGCAATGAGGCTCTGGTGCATGATGTCACCAACAAGGTGGTTTCTCTTTAGAGCTTCAGGTCAGGGAGCAGATGTCAAGCCGATGGTCTAAACCAATTTCCAGTCAGACATCAGCTGTGGGACATCTGCTTCCCACCCTCCCCTCCCCTCCTCTACCCCACTCTACCCTACCCTACCCTACCCTACCCTACCCTACCCTACCCTACCCTACCCTACCTCCCAGTTAACTTGGTGTTTTAAAGATGAGGGTCTTATGAGCAAGGGGAGCAGCATAATGAGAAGCGTGCCCAGGACTGGCACAGTTCTTTGGAGTAAGGTCAGATAAACCCATTGACTTTAATGGGGTAATTGCAAGGTGTAGTACTTTTCCCAAAACAGAAAATTAAAGGAAAAAATATCCTCCTTGGTGTAAATATATTTCTTTTAAAAAGTCCTTATAACTTATGATGTGTCTTCTTGGAATAAACCTATGAAAGATCAGCAAGAGGAAAAATTATAACCCTGGAAAGTAGGAGTGTTGAGGTTGGTACCTGATAGCCTGTGGAAGATCAAACTCCTGTAGCTGTTTCCAGGTTTTCTAGGCAACAAAGTCTGACCCTCAGAGCTTTGTAGTAATTTCTGGAGCACCTCCACCTACTCTGCAGCCCTAGCACTTGGTGGGGTATAAGATGAGCAGAAAGTACCTTTTTATTCTCTACTGCATTAGGGTAGCTTTTTTCTCATAGTAAAGCTTAAATGACTTGTTCCTCTGTATTTTGCTTCAAAGGCAGTGGGCATGAGAAGTCAACGGTGCTGTTGTTTGCTACAAAAAATAAGCCCACAAAAGAAGTAGAATAGGTGTGAAAAAAAAGATGCATCTAGCTGAACTACCACCTGCTTTGCTAACAGCATAGGAGCCCCATGAAGACTGAAATAGGTAACTTAAAGGCTATTTCCTTGTTTGAATTTCCTTGAAAATAATGGTATTATTGCACATTTTCAGAAATGTTACTGTTATGTAGAAAATATTATCTTCTGCAAAAAGGCTAATGAGGAATGCTCTCCCATAGGGTGGCTACAGAAATCACAAGTGTTTGGAAGATGGATGAAGAAGGAAGCATACTGTCCTTTTCCTGCAGTATCAGCTTCATTAGCAGCATAGAAGTTGTAAACGTTTGAGATGGGTTTCCTTCTGCACTAGACCAGACTAACGCTTATCCAAAACCACCAGTGACTGGACTGCCACCCCAAAGGAGCCTGCAGCCCACCAACTGGGTGCTGACTCTATCCTGGCCTTTCATCTGTCCTCGTAGTTGAGAGATCCAGCTGTCCAATTTCACTAATCTGCATAATGTGGAGCTGAATCTTAAGTCTTCCTATTTAGCAACTTTGAACAAGATTACATCCTTCTCTGGATTCTCCAGGGGTAGAAAACCTGTCATTAGAAGGAAACAACAAAACACATCAGCATCTCTAGCTGCTGAAGATACACACGCCCAATCTCCATGTAGTTTTTAGCAACATACTGTGTGTTTAATCAACTTTATTTTTGGATTTTGAAAGGGTGTCTGCAAATGTACGCTGTAAGGAAGTAACAGCAACACTGAACTAAAATGACAAAATAAGTTTTAGTAGCAAATTACTCACAATATAAATCTTAGGTGTCTGCTGATTCTTTCTAAGAGTCTTAGTTAAAAGTGCAAAGTTTGCTGGTGACGTTTCACCTGTCTCCTCAGTTTTACTGAGGACAGACAGCAGGACACCTTTCCTATATATAGCTATAAAATGACCTTCTTCAGCCAACCAGCATCTTGTTATCACACCATAACCAGGGCAGTTCCAGCAAAACCCCATCTGAATTTTTCAGCTCCACTCTTGGGCTCTAAATGAGGTGTCACACATACGAAAAATCAAAATCAGGTCTATGGACTGCTAGAGTGCATCTTAAATCAGCTCAAAAACGATATAAAGAGGATTACTGGGCTCTAATTGAATTAACAAAACCGCATCTCTAAAGCAGCTGAGAGAGCACAACAGAAAATGAGAGAAATCTTTTGCCTTCTGTGGTTCAATTCAAGAACGTCTGAGCACAAAGCACAGTTTGATCCAGCTGCTGCAAATGCTGTTGATTGCATTAGAACTTGTATAAGTGAATCAATTTTGCCATTTCCAACAGTTTTGTCTCTGTCGTGACCATTACATGATAATAAGCTTTTCTCAGAGCAGCCTCATCTTCTAGTTCATTACTGGTCAAGGAGAGGCACTGTGCCAGCTCACATGCAGCCCAACACCTACTTTTTCCCAAGCGACCTTCCATCTGAATCTGGCTGTGCTTCAAAAAACAAGCTAAAGACAGCCAAATGGCTGCTGTTCCTTGACAAACAGCATTATTCCATCTCCTTCCCTGTCATTCCTTCTGATCCACAGCAGCTCCTGCACTATGGAAATGGAAAAAGTTCCCTCGTTACAAAGAGGGAGAACGGGCCAGATGCAATCAGCTCTTTTGTAATACTTCCCACTGGAATAATGCCACCAGTGCTTCTGAGCGTTTGTCTCAGTCTCTGGGAATTCTGAAGGTTTTGTTTGTATAGTTTCTTTTGCCAAAAGCACTGCTGGTGACTCGGAGCATTCATTACCTGGTAATGCAATCTCGACTTTCCTGACAACCTTTTTTTTATTATTAATTTGAGCAGCTCCACTGCTATTAAGCAGTAAACACGAAAAAGCAGCATAGATGGAACATCAATCCCATTTTCATCAAGACACTGTGAGAAAAGCCTCAGTTACCACACAAACGTACTTAAATAATTCTGCAGGTACCACCACTGAAATTACTCACGTTCTTAACTGCAGTGGCCTTTTCCTGTTTCATGCTATGGCTGAACCACTGTCATTTCCAGATCAATTTTTAAACATCATTCAACTTAACTGATGCAACATACATCAGCCCTTCCTTTACAAGTTTTAGGAGCATTTTATTCTGCTTTAAAGACACACCAGTAATGTGAACCATGCCAGAATTAATGGTGTAACAGCATTATCTTCCTCCTCTAGATGTCCACATCCACAAGTTCTTTTTTTTTTTTTTAAACACACAGCTTGTATTTTTAAACCCATAGCTGCATATGGGTTACATGTACAGATAACACAAAGTGCATCTTGCTGGCTTAACCTTCCTTTTAAGGTAGCCCTTCCCATTTCTCCTTTGCATGCTGAATCCAAAAAAGTATCTGTGTCACAGGTGGGTTTTTAAGGTTTATGCACAGCTCAAAACTACAGCTATTCTGGACCCACTTGTGGCCATTCATTTGGCCCTCTTAATTGTGGTGCAAAAGACCAAAAGCACACTTGCAAACCTTGTAGTTTTCTCTAATTTATGTTGCGAGCTTCTGGAAGAGCAGGTCTGTTTTCCTAACCCCAAAAAGCCACACTTCTCAGCATTAAATTGAGGTTTAATCGCAACAGGAGAAAAGGATTTACCTGTTTCTTTTCTGCTCAGAGGCAAGAGGATTCAAGGCTGAAAGGTGATACAGCAATATATGAGAGGGGTTCCAAAAGTAATGCCTCCTATTTTATTACGTTTGCCCACGATATTAGAGACAAATGTTGGCAGCATGGCAATAGAGTCTGAACCTTCCTGCCAATGTTCTGCTATATTTTATTGTTGTGTGACAGATGGCAGCAGAGGGGCAGTATGACAAAATGACCTCTGACATGGAAGCGTGTACGAAGCAAAGGTGTCACTGAATTCCTCAATGTGGAAAAAATGGCACCCACTGGCATGCACTGATGCTTGCTGAGTTTATGGAGAGCAAACAGTGGATGTGAGCACAGTGAGGTGCTGGGTGATGTATTTCAGCCATGGCAACAGCAGGTCACCTCTGCTGGTGCAGATTTTTATGATCATGGCATGCAGGCTCTTGTTCATTGCTGGAGAACATGCATAGCTCATGGTGGTGACTGTGCTGAAAAACAGTGTTCTGTAGCTGAGAATTTGCTCAATCAAATAGAGTTATTGTGCTCTTTTCCTCTGTTGTAGTTTCCATGAACATAAACAGGAAGCATTACTTTTGGAGGGACCCATATACATAGTTAACGAATGCAACACTAAAGTCATTGGTAGTAAATCCCTTCCTGACCATCAAATTTGTTTCAAAAGCTCTGCAGTAACTCCAGCTCAACACAAAGAAGCTGAAAATATTATTAAAACGATTATTAAAAAGACATAGTCAAATTCCTTATCTGACTGACCTCTTGCCTAGTGAATCCTGCATGTTTATGATGTACAGGAGTCCCGTGCTTCCAGTGCTACAGGCTGCACTATGGAGTTGCTATTAGCTACTGGTGGCAAACAGGCTGGGGCAGGAATAGCCTCAGGGCCAGCTCTCAACGCAGTCTGTACAGCACGTTTTTGTAGCAGTGTGCTGTGGACGTTGGGAACAAAGCCTCTCTTACTTCCGCATCAAGTGCTGCGACAGCTTGAATGGTGCCACAGGCACGAAAATGAAGAGTGCTTTTCTGCATCCTCTTCCCACAGCACGGAAAATACCAATCTATGTTAACTCGGGGGGCCCAGCCATCCTTCAGCAGGTATCCAGGCTGTTGGTGCCACCAGACTCCCAGTGCCCAGGCTGACATCAGACTAGTCGTTCTGTGGAAGCCAGGCTCTGCTTGGGTATGTCCACGTTAGCACTGCTGTTCAGCTGAACACTGCACTTTTAAAACAGTTTCCTGATGCTCCCTGTTCGCTGTGCTCGGGTTCATTCTGCCTGACCTGGAGCACTTCTGCAGGAGCTGAACTGAAAGCTGTCACTGGGGGCACACTGCAGCTAGCCAAACTAAAATCTCCTGAGACACAGAGTGCAGATGTTGGTCCTCCACACCATTTTGCTCCTAATGTAGAGAGAGAGAGAGACATCATTTATTGTTTGTTCTCTGATCCATTTTGTACCTGAAGCACAGCAATATGCGCAGAGCAAATCAAGTCATATATATTCCATCTGTTTGGATGTGTCTGTGTAGGAAGTTGCCATGAAGTTAGAGTAGCACTGCAAACATGCTGTGCCTTGGGTCCTTCAGCAGATCCTGCATGAAAATAAAATCTCCTTTAATGAGAATTTAAAAACTATCTTACAGCCCATTTCATTTCCTATGCTCATAAACCTCCAGTGTCATCAATGCTGGAATCCTTAAATATTAATCTGAACCAACACTGAAAATGGTTTTGGTAAATTGTATAAATTTCTCTGTACTGACATTCAAAATGAGACAGTGAACTACAATTCATTGAGAAAACTCAAGTTCTTATTAAGAGAGTCAAGACAAGACATTAGTTTGCTTCAATGATCCATTTTAAATATCTGAAACTAGTTTGTTTGGATTATTTTTTTTCTTTTTAGTACCACAGTGCAGATAAACTCAATAGAGATCATACTGATAGTGTTATTATTACTCCCTCATTGATTTTTAGCTAAATGGCTTGAGAGAATCCTTTGGATTGCAAAGCCTGCCATGCAGCAAATATAAAACTTTCAGGTGTGACGTAGAATTTGCACAATGAATTGTATTAAAGAGGCATTAACCTTTGAGGTGAGAAGCTAGATAGGATCAACGCCGTTGGATTTTTCCATGTTTGGCTGCCTGACATGTCGCTATTCAAGAGGTATTACTTCATCTCAGAGCCTCACATACCTACGTTTGCTACGAAATGTTTTCTGTCTTGGTATTTTAAGTGGGCAAATCCAGATGCTAGCAAAATATCTTTTCATCCTGAGCTTAGCTGGTAGGATTTGTTGTACCAACTCGGAGTTGGTAACTTGTTTTGATTTTTACATCCAAACTCTTTGTAGAGAATCAACTTCTGGACAGATGGCACAGCCTGCAATCAGAGCAGCATTGCTGTCTGGCTGGGAGGCATAACGCCATCATCCACCTGGCTTTGGCATCTTGGACAGATCTGCTCATGGGAACAGTTTACAGTGCAAGTTTTCATCCATACCAGAAAAGTAGTGGAAATATAATGGTACATACTTTTCTTATGAGTTTGCTGGCTTGATAAATGCTGTTAATATGTATACCTGCTTAGCACTTTCAAATCTAAGAGCCAAATAGCTTACAGATTCTTTTTTGGCAGAGCTACACTCCCCTACACTCCACCTACCATTACTCTGGAGATCAACACAAGAAGAAAATAAACATCTTCATACATAACCAACTTAATGAAGTTTCTGTTTCAGGGTAGATTTGCATACACTGCCTTTAAAACTGAGTAAAACTTTAATTGCAAGGTGGGTTGAATTCTGTTTGTTACAACTGCTCTTGGAATTGGAGATTACAAACATAAAGAAAAGATCATAGAGACTTCCCAATCTAAGTAATTTTCCCTGAAATAAATTGAAAAATTTGCTTTAATATAAAAGTACACCCTGGTGCAGCTGGTCGTATAATTCCTATATATATTTTGCAGGAAACTCTATACCCTTCTTTTTTAACAAAACAGCGTACATACACAGAAAAAAATGGTTATATTTAAGTAATATGTATGGCTGGCCACTTAGAACAAATTATTAATATTTTGCACGTGCACAAGAGCACTTCACTTACAGGGAAAATTACTGTACTCATTTCACTGCTGTTACCGATGTGCTTACACTGTTCTTCCCCACTGCATTCCTATCAGCACTAAGAACTTAGTTTGCATCAGCTGCACTGAAGAGAGCTGGCTGAAGTCAGGGGAGGGGAGACCTCATCACTCTCTGAAAGTACCTGAAGGGAGGCTGTGCTGACGTGGAGGTCGGTCTCTTCTCCCTGGTACGTAGTGATAGCATAAGGAGCAGACACAAGTTGTGCCGGGGGAGATTCAGGTTGGACATCTGGAAAACCTTCTTCTCCGAGAGAGTGGCCAGGCACTGGGATGGGCTGCCCAGGGAGGTGGTGCAGTCACTGTCCCCAGAGGCGTTCAAGGAACGTTTGGACGTTGTGCTGAGGGATGTGGTTAAGTGGGGAAAGACTGGTGATAGGTGGACAGTTGGACTGGATGATCTTGGAGGTCTTTTCCAACCTTGGTGATTCCATATCTAAGTCATATAAACAGAAGTTCAACTTAATTATTTTCCAGTTTGAAAAATCATTCTTAACCTGAAGCAAGCAATGTTTCATTTCCTTGTTTTTCTCATTCTCTACCTACCACTACAGAAATAATTATCTCCATGACAGGTACCAAAATTTTGTGACATGCCTCTCTCTCCCTTCAACAACACCCTCAGCAATGTTTTTTGACAATTGATCAAAATTAGTCCAATATTAATTTTCAGCACAGTCTTCACAGACCCTTTCACTTACTTATCTATTTGCTATTCAAGCTGAGGAGTAGGAGTCAGGCTTCACAGGGCTTCCTTTGATCTCTCCCCCGATTCTGAGTAGTTTCTACACTTATCTGCAGTCTACACACACCCCAGGCATCCAAAATTCAAGGTCACCCATCACCTTCCCTCCCTTTTGAGGATTCATCTTTTTATATGAGAATAGTACGTGATGCTCAGCTTCTACCTGATACCAGCATTTCGAGGTGTGTCCCCTGCAAAGGCTCCCAGTTTACCTCTCTGGCCCTTATAACCCAGTTTGCAGCTAACAACACAACCCAGCTGGCTGGGTACCAGGCAGAAACTGCAAAATTACCCTGTAGCTTTAGTACAAGTTCTTACAGTCTAAAGCTACATCCCATTTCCTTGGCCACCACAGAAATAATTTTATCATGGTGACTCCATTTCTCCATCTGTGAAACGAGTGTACTAATACATATGCAAACCCTAATAATAAGAGTCCCAAAAAGTTGAATGCATTTGACAAGTGTTTAATACCCAACTGAAACATCTCACTGACCTGTAAAAGCTTTTCCAGATAACGCAGATATTAAATGAAATTCATCATGGCAGTACTAACAACCATGGTGATAAATTAATCCAAAGAAATCAACAAGCAACAAGAATAACCCTACAGTAAATTCAGAGTGTGGCAGTTTTTCTCACATCATAACTCCTGGATAATATTCCAGCTTTTCTGTTTTCAGATAATAAACCTGCTTTAAGAAAGCGGGTCTGTAGGGGAACTGTCAGATCATGGTGACTGAGCACCTGTGAAAGGGTCTGTCTAAGCCAGGGAGCACAGGCAAACTGGTTGTACCTGTGCTCCTGGTGTGACCAGAGGGGGTGGAGGCACCCTGTGCTCAAGTAAAGGGCAGCCACAGAAGGGAGAGCATCTGCTGAACCTAGGCTGCTTCTTCTGAAGAAGTGCGGCATAGCCAGAGATCCCCTTCACCAGTGTGGACTATTCTTTGTGTATATGACCACTTGATTACCTGCAAATACTCTGCCAAGTGTTGCACAGGACCTGTCAGAAACAATTCCACTGCTTTGTGAGCAGAACAGGTCACAGCCAGCACTGCAAGCATGTAAAGTGTGTTTTTATGTTTACAAGCCTAAAAGGATATTTAGTACATTTGAAACTAACTAAATAAGTTAAACTGATGTGTGTCGTGGCTTCAGTGTAAGCGCTGTCACTATTGTCATTGCTACAATCTGTGAAACAGAATCAATGGTAACGCTAATAGGATGGATCAGGAAGAAATGAGTAAACACACCTGCAAAGCATTGAATCATACTCCCTTCCCTATGGTTGGGACTTGAGGTGGTGATTTCATTTGAAGCAGGATTGGGCTCAACTAGAAACCAGCGTTTTCGGATTGAAGAATGATAAGGCCATACTCACACACCTGTGCAAGGAGAGCTCAACACAGAAATGTCCTGTTAACTGCAGTGGGAAGGCTTGATGGTAAACAAAACTGAATAGATTTACTCCAGGTAAACACAGGAACAAGAGTAAGAAGGGTCAGCAGTCCTCACACTTCACGGGCATGAAATGAAACTGTCCTTCTACCTTTTGACTTATGGCCCAGTTTTGCTGCTCCAAAAATGAAACTGCAGCTATGCAGTCATGCTCGCTATTCAATTCTGGGACATGTATCAAACCTGCACACACAACAGCTTGACCCAGCACAAACTGAAGGCTAACAGTATGTAACAGTACCAAACCAGCGCATGAACAGTTGAGCTCCTAATGTTCACAGCCTTGTCCAATTAGTGGTTAGGAATTACAGAAATAATCAAGATACACTTCAGCATTTTTTGACTCAGAACATCTCGACAGAATGTTATACACAGGCGAAGCTATGTGGATAAATATACAGAAAAATACTGAAAAGAACATGGGTTAAAATCTTGTGCCAGTGCAAACATCCTGGGCTGTGTGTAATGTCAGGCAGCAAGCAAAATAACAAGATCTTGCTGTGAGAGAAAGGCAAGTGGTTTAGAATAGTTCCTCAGTATTGGTAACAACAAGGTCAGAGCCTGAGATGCCTGTGTCCCTTACATAGACCCAGTGGGAGAGCTGAGGGTATGATTAGTGGATAGCCCACAACAGGCAGAGCAAAGGAAGAGCAGAGAAGGACGTGGGGATGGTAGAATGGTGGTCCTGTTTGTTTGTAACACGGGAACAGTATGAAATAAACTCTGAATGCTTCATAATTAAATTGACAATTATTTCTTTAGTGATAACTTTTAGTGAAAACCAAATAGTTAAAAATAATGAAATATTCCCTTGGGAGTTGATAGATTTTTGTACTAAGTGTAAGCAGCAATTAGTAAAAGGATGACATCTGTATGTATGTACAAAGAGCCTTCCCAAAGCCCACAGCTAGACGAACAAACGGTTGGGCACAGAAAGCATCACACAGCACAAGGTGTGCAACTCACTGGCTTCTTTCACCACGCTTCTGTAACAGGCATCCTCACGGCTGCTTACTGAAGGTAAGGGTTTACTGTTTTGTTTGAGACATGTGGAGCTGGCTGATGTCCAAGCAAGGAGCAGCCCGAGATTAACACCTTTATCAAGTTCCTATAGTCTCCTATCAGATTTGCTCAGAAAAGGCACTGGTAAATCTACACATAATCTTTGCTTCAGTCTTAAGAGGAAAAAAGCATAATAAAGAGCAGAGCTAGACAGAAGTTTTCCCCGGGGGAAGGGGCAGAAGAAATACTGAAAGAAATTGGAACGAATGCCAGCATAAACAGTACATAAATTACAGACTGGGACTGACAAAAATCAGGACCCAGAAACCATCAGGAGAGACGTTCTGAAGAAACGGGCAAAGATGCAGGGGCGGGAAATACACTTCAACGCCCTTCAGCCTTTTCGTAAGCGAGGCGCTGTGACCCAGGGCAGCCTGGAGCAGCAGCTATTTGCAGGAGCGGCTGGAAGCGCAGGACGATGCCCGCGTGGTTACAGCCACAGACACGGCAGGTCACGCTCCGCTCGCTGTTTGCCTCCCGTGGGTGCGCGGCCCGTCCCTGCACACACGCGGGCAGCGCGAGGCTTTACGGCTCCCCGAGTCCCGCTCGCGGCTCCGGGCACGGCGGTCGCGGTCCCTGCGGGCGCCTCGCCCCGCTGACTCCGCCCGAGGGGCCCCCGCAGAAGCTCCGCTCGGCAGCCCTGCCTCGCCGGGGCGGTCGGGCGCTTCTTCACAACGCGTTTCCACGTTGGGATTCCCGGTCGCGGTGACAGGGCAGGGGTGGCGGAGCGATGCAGGAACTCAGCGCGCAGCTCTCCGGGGCGCCGAGCCCAGGGCAGGATTTCGAAGGGGTAAACGTACCTGGGAGGAGCGGCACCCGTGGGACCGCGTTAGGTTTAAGCTCGCGGGCGGCAGCTTCAAACCGGGACCACCCGGGGCGCCTTTCCCCGCCGCTCTCGCGGATTGGTAACAACATCGGTGCCGCCCGCAGGGGCACCTCCCTGCCGGGACAGCCCCGCGCCGTCGGGACGCCCTGGGGCGGCCCGTTCCCAGCCTGGCGGTTACCGGCGTCCCGCCGTCCCTCCGAGGAAAACGGCCCCGGCGAAGGGCCGGGCACGGCAGCACTTGCCCCGCCGCCGCCGCGAAATGGCCGCCTCCCCAAGCGTGCCCCCCGGCGGCAGGCGGCGCTGCGCGGTCGGCTGGCGGTGGGCGGAGGGGCGCCGCGATGGAGCGGAGGGCGGCCGGCGACGGGGAGACAGCGCCCGCGGGGAGAGAGGGCTGCGGCTGGCGGCGGCGGGGGGGAGCGTGAGTGCGAGGGGACGAGCTGAGGTGGCCGGGCCGCCGACCGCGGGTCCTGCGCGTCTTTTACGGAAACGCGGCCGGCGGGGCGCAGCCGGGACCCCCGCAAGCCGGGACCCTCGCGCTGCCGGCTCAGTGGCGCGGCTCCACAGCGCTGAAGGTAACGGAGCTCGTCGTCATTTGGGGGGCTCGGGGACTGCCAGGCGGAGCGCTTCTCCTCTCGTCCTTTAAGGGTGTTTCTCTTTAGTCCTAGAAATGGGGTTTCCTGGGCTGTCACTGGCGTGGGGTAACGTACTCTGGAATGCGAGCGCAGACGAGCCACGCTCCAGGAGTTCGAGCTGAGCCAGCTCCGGCCGGGCTCCGGGATCTCTCTCGAGGTCTGGTCGACATTCGGTCGGGTTGCCGTATCTACGAAGTGCCGCGTACGGCCAGTGTGATTGATGGCGGATTTCAGTTCGGATCTTAAGCTCCGAGTGCGCGTGTCAGTTGTAGTGATGTTTGTTAGGCGTGTTACTAAAAGTTTGGGTGTTGACACGTTATCAGTAACAATGAATTGTAAATTGTGAAGCAAGGTCGAGGCTCTGCGTTGGCTGTGAACGCACTGAGCCGTGATGACATGCCCTCAACGCAGGGGTTGAGGTTTGTCCCAAACGAGATTGTTGTAAGACTCCCGATGCCCGTGGTCACCTTTCCCAGTGCCGTTCCCTAAGAGATGAGCTCTCTTTCCTGGGCAGCGTCAGTTTAGGAGTTACTTTTACAAGTAGGAGCTTTATGGCGCATCTTTTATTCCTGAGGAGGGTTGCCTGAGTCCATAAAATTGGCGGACTTCAGCTGAGGACTTATTCTTGGTGCAGCCCGAAGTGCCAAAGTTGTTCAGCAGGAGAGGCTTCTTTCAGGTCTCCTTATCCACCACGCTGGAATTCCTTGAGGATGACCTTCAGAGAAAGAACTCAGCTTTGCTCAGAGGATCACATACCTCTTTTATTTGCTCTTTTTAAGTCTTCCCTAGAGCAATAAGTAGAGGGTATGGAAGGAAACTACAAGTGAACATTCAGCACTTCCTCTCCCTTATGGATAAGCCAGTAGACATTCGGCCTTGCTGTGGGTCCTGGAAAGGTTTCTAGCCAAGCATGGAAGATCAGATTTGGTACTGCTACAGGAAAATGTAAGGTGGGGGAAGGGATAGTATTCCTTTTTTGTTCCTCATTCTTTATGTGAAGAAAGGTTAAAAATTGGGCATGTATGTTTTTTTTGTTTTTTTTTTTTTCCGGGTCACTTTTAGCTGTTTAATCAGTGTGCCCATTTCTCTGAAATCTCAAGACTTCTGCCTTTAACAGAATATTGCCTGATGTTTTCAGGCAGTGTGGATCTGAGATATTACTGCATTTGTTAGGAGATGAACAGCACTTGGCCATGTGCCTCTGCTCTTGTGCCTAATAATACATAGTGGGAGCAGTGTGTTAGCTGTCAATAAATGTCTGTCATCTCTTAGGTCTTAATTATAAAATGGTTTTAAAACGGCATGCAAAGGAAACTTTCAGCTCAGTACATAAATGTAGTAGAGCCCTGTGTATGAATACCACAGTGCCCCACATCTGTCAGCACTGTATCCATTAATAAAGCCTTGATTTGTTTCTGTGGCTTCAGTTTCAAAGCCCTAAAATACATACAGTAAAATACATTATAAAATACAGTAAAATACAGTATGGTGGTTGGGTGTGGGTTTTTTTATTTTTTTTTTTCTTCCTCCTTTAGCAGGTCTTTGCTTGTAAAACAGGTGCATTTCTTCTTAAAAGAAGATTCAGGCAGGGTTGAAATAGCAGTTGGATGCTTTCCCCCTTTTCTTTGTTCTCACGTTTGATTCCGAGAATAATTTCAAGACAGTCTGAGGTTGCTGCTAAGTAATCTGTCCTGTATCAGGCACTAAACGCAGTACTGTCTGGAAGGGAACTGTGAGTCAAGCAAATGCTGGACAGCTTTTGATGTACTGTGGAAACCCTCTGTAAAAAAAGTTGTACGTCTGTAGCGGAAGATCTGCCTAGCTTTGGAATCCTGTGCAAGAATAGCTGGTGGGAACTGCCTGTGTAGTAGCTGACCTACCCTAATGTCCTGCACACGCATGCTGTCTTTTGAAGTCTGAGTACAGCTGTTACCTTGTTAACTTGCTCCTGGCAATGATTTGCTTATCTTGAGCAATCAGGAGCACAAAAGAATTGGATGTGATTGCTGTGTCCTGCCTTTGCAGGGCAGAAAGGTGGGGAAGCATCTTGAGACTGAACAGAAGATAAAATACATTTTCAATTTGTGTTATTAAAGGAAGAAACAGAAAACAGGAGTAGTAAAAACTCCAAATGTTTTCTAAAGCTATAAATGGTCGAGGAAGCTGTATCGTATTTTAAGAACTATGTAGGTGCTCTGGGACCAGAATTATTGAATTTTTCTTACAGATAAGTCTCATTAGGGGGTTTAGAAACTTTGTCAGGTGTATACAGATGGTGAGGATCAAGATTGTTTTTTAAAAAATCTCCAAAAAAGTTGAAACAGAAAAGAAACTGAGAGACTCTGACTCAATGCAACACGTACACTGCATTGAGTTGAGTAGCTTATTTGCTTAATTAAGGCATCCATTTTGAGTTATTTGACTTGCACATTTCCCTACTCAGATTAATGTCTTCATCACAGTGATCGTTAAACCATTTATATTCAATGAACCTTCATTGCTTTTTTAAATCAGTCAGGTGTCTTTAAGTATTCATAATAATCTTGATAACTTCAAGATGCTTTTCCTTCTTTTCTGGTGAGTTTTAATTTATATTCTTATTCTGCATCACAGCTGAACCCATATTCCATTTCAAGAGGCAGTTTAGCCACAAGTCATACTCTTGCTTCTGTTTGTTTGCCTGGTGTCTTGTTGTGTGGAAGACCTTTTTCCTGCTCCTTGCTTTTCTTTTTCAGTGGGGTGAAGATACCGAAGTGAATTCAGGTTCTGTGTGGCGTGGTTGAATGTTAAGCAGAACCAAGATTTAAAAAAAAAAAAGTGTTTGAAGACTTGGCTAATGTAGGACAAGCACTGATGGTTGTGTCTGGCTTTCACCTGACTTCCCAGAAGGACAGGCTGATGCTCTGCTTTGTGACTCACGATGAGAGAGGGGCCAGAGTCCCTCTGCTTCCTTGATGCTGCCTTGCTGCCCTCACCAAGTCAAAACTCATTTGTAACGTCATGCTAAAAAGCACTGTGCTTTAGGATGAGGGCTTTACATTTAAAGACTTTCAGTGCTTCCACTAACCTTAGGTGCGTGTGAATACATTGAAGAGTGATTTCTGAAGCATTATTCCTATTAAATATTTAGAGTCTCTGCATCTTTTTCACCCTCAGGGGGGAGGGAAAGAAAAAGGATAGTCTCACAGCTTCCTAACATGAACTGACATCTCTGTTAAATGTTCAGGTTATACCAGCAGATGTGCCGTTTCAGAACTGTAATGATGATAAAATCTGAAACTTCAAAGTGGGACAGACATTTGTGGTACGTTTTCCTAATGGCAGAAAACAAAAGGGAGAGTTTAAATGGCTGTAATTGATTCAGGTCGTTTTAACATCTTCCTACTCCAAGTTAGAAAAGGTGCCAAACAATCTCTTTGTCTTTCAGGATTCTGGATAACTAAATTAAAAGTAGTAAGGGTCATTAAAACTGTTAAATGTGGCGCCAGCTATTGAGAAAAATTAACACGAAGTGGCTTTGTTTACAGGATATCCACACAAATAATGGTTCTCTGTGCTTACTTGGTCAGCCAGTGCATTTCATTTTCTGAGCAATCTTGGCAGAACTCAAGTTTGTTGATAACAAGGTTCCAACTAAGGTGTGTTAAATTGGAGTTCTACACAGCTGGCAGGAGGTAAATAAATATTAGGCACATGGAAAAGAACATGAGTGTTTAAAAGGAAAAAGAATTGTAAGGAAGATTCTAGGAATATTAAAGCAACAACAATTAAACAAAAATAAATACATTAAAAATGTATCATTTCGGCATCACTACCCTAGGTGAAAAACCATGCATACCAGTGATTACGGAGATTATTATATCTTTTTTCAGAGCTTTGAAGAAGCAAATACTGTTTGGACTGAGATGATCTGCACAAGGAGCTCTTTGAAAGATTAATGGTGTTGGGTTGAGTTAGAGCCATTTGCCTGAGCCCTCTATTGATGGCTCCATTAGCAGAATGAATAGACTGGTATCAGCTGGGCAGGAAATAAAAAATCAGCCAGTTCTGGCGCTGTCTGTGCTCAGGTTTGTCTTGTGCCCAGGAGCTCGAGTGAGTAGCTGTGTTATGCTGCTTACATGCTTCTCACTCTGAACTGGATCTCGAACACAGTGTCCACATCCCTGCCTGCACAGGTAGGAGCTCAAATCTGGGTGCATCAAGGATTTGGGGCCCCTGGAATGGTAAGTAAATTCAGTTTTCTGAGAAGAGCCATTCAGTATATACAAATATATATACATATATATATATATTAGTGTTTCCAGTGAGGCTTTATTGGTAACAGCTGAAAATGAGGCTTCTCAGATATACAGAAAAGCATGCATTGTGTGTTGGCTGCAAGGCAAATTCCTCACATTTAATGCATATTTACTGTATCTGAATTGCAAGACATCTGTAATTTCAGAATATTTAGGAGGAGGACAGGTAAAGAAAAGGGGAAAAGTAAAACAGTCAGATTTAGAATTAAACTATCCTCCGGAGGTTCTCACAGCCTTGTGCAGTAATTCTTGTGGCAAACCTTTAGCCCTGAAAAATATCCCTAACGTCTTCAAGTCTCACTAAGTTCTAAGACTTTGGGATTCTGTTTGTCCAGGGCGTTGAACAGAGCAGGATTCTGAATCTTACATTTCCATACATTATTTTCTTTTTCCCATCTAGAACTGAACTTAAGCAACTGTCTTTAAATCTTTGGCACATCAAACCAGCTTTGAATCAATGAAAAAACTGGTTGCCACTGATCTGACTGAAAACATCATGAAAAAACCAAATCCTAGGGTAAATCTGCTCGTTGTTTGAGCTTGTGAGGATCTGTGTTATCTTGATGTCTCTCTCTCTTTCACCCCCTTCTTTGGCACTGCCTCTCCCTCACCATGGCTCATCAGCACATGGGTTGTGAGCCCTCCTGTCTGTTCACATCACTTCTATGATGGGCTGTCATTGGCTTGAGCTGGAACAATCTTGTTTGTAGCTGAACTGAAAATCTTACAGCTGGACTGGCTTCGATGAGTAATAATATAACAATAAATGCAGCAAAAACAGCAACAGGAGCATGCCTGTCTAACCACAGAAACGATGTAATTAATGAAGGGAAGGATGTGTGATTCCCTTCCGTGAGCTGAGGTCATGTTCCTTGCGTGGGTGATGCAAAGGCACGTCAGCCCCGAGGTTGGCATGCTGTTCAAAATTGATCATCGAACGTATTTTCAGCAGATTAGAAGAATTGTTGTGTTATTTATTTTTTAAAAGATAGCCGTCCAGTTTTGGAAATGAAACAGAAACAATTGCTAGAGAAAGTGCATCATAAACACTGGAAAGGTCAGAATACTTGGGGAGGGGATAGGCTGGGCTTGAGGAATAGGAAGGAGGGTCTTTGAACTTCAGGCTGAAGAATCCTGCCTAATTCCCTCTGGTGGCTGGTGAACAGCAGGAGAAACAGTTGTTTTCCTTCAGATTTTCAGTGCAGTTTTTTCAACCAATAAAGGCAGGAAGCTGGAGCCTCCTGGAGGCTCTGCAGTCATTACATAAATCTGTTAGACAAAAGTCGGAATGAAGCCCAATCTCTGCAGTTCAGAGCTTTCCAAATGTTACTCCAAGGCTAAGGGCTGCATAGGTTAGGATTCTGCTAACTGACCTGCTAGAATGAAATTCCTCTGTGGCTCTCAAGAATGATTTTTCTCACAAACTCTCTTTGATAGTGTGATTGAGTTAAAGAGGTAATGCGTTAAAAGCAGCTGTTTCCCAGGGTGTAGAACACATGCTCAGAAGTTTAATTTGTAATTCCGACATAATAAACAACTCTTTATGATGATTGCTGTAAAGTGCTTTGGTTCATGAAAATTTTGATGCACCATCAGAATTGACACCATACTTCCATGCTTTGTGTTCCTTTCCTCTTCTCTTTTTTCCTGGTAGTGAATTTTAAGTTGTGTTTTGAGAGCAGAAGCTCGCTGTGTTTCTCCACACATTACTGTTACTGGACCTTTTGCCATCTCTTCAGGCTGTGCAACGTTGTCAATCAGCTGAACTGTTAAATTTATTTACAGTAATGCTAACCCAGTTCTAACCTTACCCAGCTGTTCAGAATAATGGATGATTTTACCTTCCAGCAGATTTCAAACCTAAGAAATCAGTGAAGCCATGGGAAACTTGTTTGGGATTTTTATGGCTGTATACATGCACTTACCTTGAATGGCATCGTTTGTATGATGTTGTTTAATGTTCAGAAGTACACATTACAATCTTGACCCTATTATGTTTAATCACAGTGTGGAAGTACTCACATTAATTTTCACAGTCTTACTTCCAAGCTAATTTTATGTACAGCGTTTATGTTCAGCTGAACAATTTGTGGTTGCTGATTAAGGGAAAGTCATGGTTCCACAGCAGCACATCTGGACTTCTCCGTTCTTCACCCTACATAAAGGGAGGAGCAGTGCCAGGCATACCAGTTCTAGTTCAGATATGGTTGATTTCCGGAAGTTCTGGACCTAGAATTATTTTCTTGCTCCTTTCTTCTTCCTGATGTTTGTCAAGGTCATTTATTCAGGGCTGCCTTTCAGCTGTGATTTTTCATGTTGTTAGATGTCTGTTATATCATCAAAGGTTTCAAAAAGGACTTTTCTGAGTCTTGACTCAAAAACCTGTGAAAACCTTTGAAAGTATACATGGATAAATGAAGCTGATTAGTGTTATATATGAAAGAGAGAAATAAAAGGAATGTTTGAATTGTTCTTTGTGACAAGAAGAAGTTCAAGAAGA